>NC_089825.1:112705925-113307511 GCF_035046505.1 Tiliqua scincoides
TCATAGCACACACCACTGCAGAGGCTGCTGAGTGTTTTAAAATATTTACTGTAAGATGTCAACCGAACAATGCCATTTTGATGTGTCTTGCCCCACAAAACTTATGTTAGCCATTTGTGGCCTAACACAGACAAGAAGCAAACAAATAAAAAGAACCAGTCTTTGTAAAGATTCTGCTTGGCAGGCAAGCAACTACTGTATTTATAGGTTTGAATAAAGCCCAAGAATGAGTTTTGTCTGACCAAATGATTGCTCCCAGTGGTTAAAATGGTTCCAGTTACATCAGGTATTGTTTTTTGCTGTAATTCTGTGGTTGATCATGTTTATATTACTCCTGCTTCCTGGTTCAGACCAGTTTGGGTAAATGGATGCTGGTGACGTGAGCTGTGCAGGTTCTCTTACACTCCTATGCTGAATTCTTCATGAAAAAAACTTGTCACAAAAAAATTGTTGTCCAACTTGATGCTAAATTACACAGTATTACAGTATTTGTTTTAGGAAGATGCAGTATCTATACTCAGGTGTGTATGGGTTCATTTTCCTGAATTCTCCCAGAAAATCTGAAGAATTATAGATGGGGAAAGGTGACAAGAACTATCCAAGAGCCCTCCAGCTCCAGGGTAGACTTATTTAAAACTATGGTGTGGGCATGCCCTAATTCTCAAGTCTGGGGCATTTTCTTTAGCTCTTAAAAAATGAAATGAAAGCCCTGAGTCACAAATCACTTTTACGTTGTGATTGTGAAACCTCCATGAGGGGATTTTACCAAATCATTTTGCTCAGTGGATATGTTGTTTAAATGTGCCCTCATCTGGTAAGGACTGGAATTTATCAGCTTCAATAAAATAATTGAAAACCAGACCTTGTGATTAATCCATTCAGTGTGGTAAATTCTGGCTCTTTCCACATGAGGGCACCCTGTTCAAAAGTTCACGATGCAAACATTCACAGCTTCATTTCTACTCTGTTCCATCTCTCTTACAGAGCAAACAGACTTCATCAGCACTAACAAACAACCCAAAATGCCTGCCACTTCAGAAATTCAAAGATTAGTGGCTTCCTTTGTCCTCTAGCCTTGTGTAGTAAGAGCCAGAGCCTGTTACAAGATAGAGGAGGGAAGGCTTGAAAGCCCAGCAGCCTTGAATGCAACAAATCAGGAAGTGCTTTCTTCATCTCCCAATCAAGGAATAGATTCAGAGTTTGCCTAAAATCAAATATGACAATGTAGTAGTAGGGAGAGTGACCCCATTAGTAGACAATATGGAACTAGATCTGGGTGGAATCGTTTTTGGCCCCAAGGATGTGTAGAAGAAAGCATTATTTTTTTCCCATCTCAGTTTTGCACCATCACCATTGACTTTGAAGGAGTGTGTGTGAGTGTGTTTAAATCCCTTTTCAGCTAAGCTGATGATTATTTTGGAATTGGGGAGGGGCAATGGGAAAAAAGGAAGGAGGGGTTTAATTTAAAGGAATATTACACTTAACCAGATTCTGTACAGGAAAAGATTCTTGAATGATGCCTTTGTAAAAGGGATAATTTTTGCACATCCAGCTTCTCCTGCTGAAGCAGTACAATGGTGGCAAAACCAGGCCAGTTCCTGCAATGGCACTTTCAGGGTTAAATAGCCATTCTAGGGGTGGGGATTTTCCATGGGGAAAATGGCATGGGGGTAATGGGCGAAACACCCCAGTTTCCAGGCTGTGCTGTTTTTAGGATAAAAATCTGAATCTGGATCATTCCGGTTTTGCGGAAGTGAAGCGCAGTCGCTCCACTTTCGCTTTCTGCAGGCTGGGGAGCCCTGCAGATGCTCGCGTAGGGTTCCCCGCACACATAGGATGATGCTCAGGGACTGGTGAGTACATCCCAGTCCCTGCAGCCCCCCTGAGTGGCGCGGTCCTGGGGATCGCGTCGCTGCCTTCCCCCTGCCCCTGCTGCCTCCCTCCCCCTACCCTGCAAGCACTTACTGCAGCTTTCAAACTCCCAGAGAGTTTGAAAACCACAGCTCTAGGGACTCGATAATGGGTGAAAGTACCAACAGTAAGCAATGTGGAAACTGAAGGGGGAGGCTCAAGAAAATTTGAAATCCCATCATCCTAAAATCTCTTCCCCTGCCTCCATTATGTCTTTTCCAGATGTGCAGGGGCAGCCACGCCTGGACGGATCTCGCCGGGGCTCTGGGAAAGACTGTCCATTTTGTGGGAAATCTTTCAGATCTTCCCACCATCTCAAAGTGCACCTCCGTGTCCACACAGGTAAGAGCTGAGAGCAGAAACAACAGGTAGGGATTGCTGTAAGGGGCAGAAGTGGACACTGAGAATGTGTTTTCCGTGCTGGTTTCTTATCTGTTTGTACCTTGCATTTCTAACCTGGTCCTCAGTCATATCAGGGTTCTCAAAGCTGCTTACAAACACGTATTAAAATCACACCATACGAAATAAATGTACAATAAAACCACCCATTAGTACAATAAACTAGATATATATGTAGGCTGGGTTGCTGGCTATTGAACGTTTTATGAAGTAGTTATTTTTGTTGACTTGTTCCCAAGGTTCTCTTACAAGTTGTCTTCTGAATGTTTATGAAACTGGGTGGCAAGGTTCCTCCTTCATAAGTTATGATGCCACAAGCAAAAGACATTTTCTTTATTTTTACTGTTGGACTGAAGGAATTTAGATTCTGTCCTTCTGATGAAAACAACTCCACAAATATAGTTAAGTATATTAAATATTAAATATGTAAGTTTAATCTTCTAGACCAGTGGTTCCCAAACTGGGAGCCACTGTAACCAGCCAGATGAGCCACAGAATCCTCATGAAAAGCCCACAGCCCTATACAGTGTATAGAATTGTAGTCCTAATGGGGAGCTGCAGACAAGGAGGCACAGGAGGTCAAAAGAGCCACCAATCGATAAAGTTTGGGAACCACTGTTCTAGACAGATGAAATGGTAACAGCGTCTTGCCCATAGAGCTTTTAATTTTTATGCTGTAATTTTATTGTGTTTTTAACAGACATGTAAGCTGCTCTGAACACATGTGAGCACAGAACAGTGCAGAAAATGTTTTAAATAGATAAAATTAGTTGTGGGCTATTCAAAATTTAAGATTCTGATACAGGTTGAGCCTCATTATTCGCATGGGTTCAGTTCCAAGCACTCAGGTGGATGGCAAAAAATGCACTATAGCAAATTCATTTTAAAAAACAAAGTTTCCTTGCTCCAGTGATTTAAAAACAGCCATGCTGACCTTTATGATGTCATTTAAGAGTCATTAAGAAGACAATCCATCAATCAGTTGTCCTCCAAGCCCTTCACTCAGCCCCTCCCTTCACCAATGCAAAGTGATCACCTTTCTTTCAAGTGCTCAGGGGGAAGGGAGGGGCCACTGGAGAGAGAAGGATTGTCACCCAGCAGCCCTCTCTCTCTCTCTCTCTCTCTCTCTCTCTCTCTCTCTCTCTCTCTCTCTCTTTCTCTCATTAAGAAGGCTATTATTAAAGGACTGTTCAGTTTTTTAAACTGATTTTAAAGGGATGCATTTTTCCCCTTCTCTAGGGATCAGCACATTCCTTCTCATTTGCAGGGGCCTTTCCTGCTGAGTCAAATTCGTGTATAAAAAATCCATGTATAAATAGGCTGGACCTGTATGTCTAACAAGTGAAGCTTTTGGGCATTCACAGCAACTTTGCAAGAGTTCTTTTTCTCATTCTACAATACGGCTGAGGAAGGGTGACTCAACCAACTGTGACACAGCTTGCCCCCCCCCCCACAGCTAACTGCCTTGTCAATTTGTCTCTCCCATTTCTTCGTGCAGGCGAGCGTCCGTACAAATGCCCTCACTGTGACTATGCTGGCACTCAGTCTGGCTCTCTCAAGTACCACTTGCAGCGTCATCACCGCGAGCAAAAGAGCGCCGCCGCCGCTGCTGCAGCTGCTGCAGGGACACTGGAACGGTGCCACATCCCACTTGCTCCCACTGCAGTTCCTGCCTTTCCCTCGACACAGCTGGCCAAGAGCCATGGGCCCTTCCTACCTCTGGGGGGCTTGGGTGCAGCTCGGTCCCGACCATCCCGCCGCAAAACATTGATCAATGGGAAGGCTGACTTTCAGCCCTTGGACCTGTCCCTGCGGCCAACCCTGGCAGGAGGGGCCCTCCACCGTTGCCAGTTCTGCCCTTTTGCCACCTCGGCTCCTGAGCTCATGGAATTACACCTTCAAGTCCACCACAGCCGAAAAGCCCGTACCCGCCGCTGCTCTCACACTGTCCCTAAACCCCATGCAGGGATAGGGGAGGAGGAGGTGTCTGAGCCCCCCCAGAGCCCACTGCTGAAAGGACCCAAGTCCCTAAGTCCAAAGGGGGAGACCACCACACCTCAGAACGTCTGGCATTCAGAAGACCAGGGAGAACCCCCCCGACCCAAATTGCCCCGAAGGAAGCGGTCACTTGATGGAGCATTGGTTGCCAGCCTCTCTCCTGGAGCCAGACCAACTAAGCAAGATTGGGAGAGCCTTTCCCAAGAGGAGGAATTTCCTGGCCCTGTGGTCCAAAAGGGGCAACACCAGGAGGCATCCAAGACAGGCCAAAGCCTCATGGAGTTGCAGCTGGAACCAGTGCAAGCCTAAGTATGTCTGCTCTGCATCTTCAAACCAGTTTCAAACCTGTTTAACTGTCATGGCAACCCTCAGTCAAGGGACTCTAGAACCAGTAGTTTTTTTTTCTCATTTTTTTTCTCTGAAGTGGCACTTTCCAATAAAGAATTCTCAGTACCTTGACAAAATTACAATTCCCAGGGCTCTTGTGCAGGGTGGGATGGAGCAGGGTGAGGCTGTAGCTTAGTGGTGGTGCACAAACTCTGCCCGCAGAAGGCTAGAGATTGAGTCCTTGGTGTCAGCTAAAAGAGGCAGCCGGGCTGCAGAAGTCTCCTGAAGAGACGCTGCTAGTCAAAATCTGTAGCACTGGACCAGCAAATGGTCGGACTCAGCATAAGGTCACGTCATATGCTCAAAAGACAGTTAAACTAGTTTCAAACCTGTTTACGTTCGTAGTATAGATGTGCAGAGACCAGAAGAGATGGCTAGTAAGATGCTACCCCACAAGTGACCTGGTCATATGCTCATTTGTGAGAGGTGTTGGGGTAGAAGTTAGTAGGGTTGTCAACTTTTTTTTTTTTTTAAAGATCTCTGCCTTTACCAGCAGAAAGATAGGCAGACATTCAAGTGGTGCAGGTGTTCTGTGCCATGTAGCTTTTAAAAGCACTGGAGCCCTGCCAGAGGAAGGGAGGTGGGGAAGTGTCAGCCCTGTGAAGTAGAGGAGAAAAACTGATATGGCTGGTGTATGGAATTGGTCGAAGGGGCAGTGATGCTGTAGCAGTCCTTTTTAGTCAAACAGGGTTTTGGGGCAAGGTGGTTGGGAGATGCGAGGTTCCAACCTGCTCCTCAGTTCTGAGCATGGTGTGGTTTGGTACCACAGTCTGAGGGATCAGGCCCTGTCACACCCTTGTTGAGAGGCCCCCGTGTGGCACAAGGGTCCTGCTTTGGACCATCAACAGGTTGAAGGGGAGAATTTCTGCAGGTGCAGCTTTTCTCTCCATAGTGCTGCTGTAGTGGCAGAAGCTGAGCCTACCCAACTTCTCCCTTCCCAGCTGTGGAGCCTAGTCCCTTGTTGAGCCTGTTTACCGTCTTAAATGCCACAGAGGTGGGCAGGCCGTGACAGCCACTGAGGGGACGTCAAGCACCTGTGACAGGGCCGCATCTCCATAGCAACCAGGTGCCACAGTCTCTTGTGTGCGTAGCAAGCGACCCAATGCCAGTATGTTGTCTCTGTAGTGACCCCGCAGCAGAGCCTTGTTTCTGTAGTGACCTGGCATGGCAGGGAGCTTGACAACTAGAGTTTTCTATTTTTTTATTGTTTTTCTTGTAGAAAATTTGAAACTGGAAATAAAAATTAAAATGAGAAACCAACAAATGTTCCATAAAATGCTTGTCTGAATGTGCGCCTTGAGCAGTACCCCTCAGCCTGAGGGCTCCCTGTTATTTGGTTTTCCTCCATTAGGTTTATAGGTTTCTTCAAACTCCTTGTTCAAAAAATAGCATGCATAGAGTGTGGATTCCTGCAGAGTACCTGAGAACCACAAACTACTGACAGCCCAATCCTATGCATGTCTAGTCAGAAGCAAGTCCCCTTAGAGTCAATGGGGCTTACTCCCAGGAAAGTGTGGATAGGATGAGGCTCGTCTCCTATACTCACTTTTGTGGGATTAAGTCCCATTGAAAACACTGGGACTTAACATCTGAGTAGACATGCCTGCGAATTGAGTTCTAAGTCTCAACAGAGGCTACTTGAGCAACAGTGTGTCACTTTAGCCACATA
Source organism: Tiliqua scincoides (assembly GCF_035046505.1). Taxonomy (NCBI): domain Eukaryota; kingdom Metazoa; phylum Chordata; class Lepidosauria; order Squamata; family Scincidae; genus Tiliqua; species Tiliqua scincoides. Next base: position 112,712,290 of record NC_089825.1, read on the forward strand.
CTCGTGCTTCCATTTGGGTTGTCCTTTTAACCAGTGCATTTCTCACATTGGCAGACCACACAGTGCACTTTAATACATTTCTGTGCTATCCAGTTACCTCTCATAAAACTACAGAGACTGCTGGGTGATGCTTTATTGAGATTTTAATGGCTCTTTAAAAAGTATTGTTTTTTTTTTTTAAAAAAGGCTTAATGGCTGCTGCATGTGGTGTATGCAAAAGAGGAGTTTTAAAAGGCCAGCTTAAATCAGATTTAGCACTTTGCAAAGTGTGTGAATAGGGGGAGGGGGAGTCATTGTTAGGTGTTGACTCACTAGCTTTGAATCTGGCCTTGCACTCCTAGGACTCAGCACATTTTCAAAACTGAGGCTGTGGAGAGCTAACCTTGAAAGTCAGGTGGTTTCTGCTGATGGAAGAGAAAAATGCAAAGTTGACAGTTTGGAGAAGCGCCTTGGTGTGTGGCAAAACCGAGCCAGAAGTTATGAGCTCCCATGATAATGATCAGTTTCCTGTTTAGCTCCCTGTTCTAGAACTGGTGTTTAACAGCTCACTTTTTATTCCAGATGACGTAGAACAATAATCATACAACTATTATTTGTTTTTCACACTTAAACCATCCTTTCTCCAAAGAATCTGGAAGGGGTGCACATAGTTCCTCCTTTCCTGTTATCCTCACAACCACCCTGTGAGGTCGGTTAGGCTGAGAGATGGTGACTGGCCCAAGGTCACCCAGGAAGCTTCTTGGCTGAGCAGGGACTAGAACCTGGAGCTTCTAGTACGTATCCAAGATACTAACCACTACATCTTTCAGCTGTAAGCATGCATTGAAATACTATAGAAAAAATAGTACAGAAAAAAAAGTTTTAACTCACTTGACTGCAATAAAACAGGATAGTAGAAAAATGTCTAGGGCTAACTAATCTTTACCAGATTTTTCTATTTCAGAACATCTAAGGATTATTGGTTAATTTCTAACATATTTGCAAAAATTTGAGATGACCTGAAAAATACTGTTATTACGTGCTTTCTATAATGCTTCCAGATTGAAAACTCGTGGCACATGCATTATCCTAGTAATCTTGGCAATGAAGGCAAGCTAGCATGTGGTCTCCCCTTTTTGCAATGTGAAATGCAGCTGAAAGCAGGGTGTTTGCTCTCTTGGAAACATCTTTTTCCAACTGTGAACTATGATTTAATGGTGATGTGACATGCATGGGCTTAGCAACTCTGTTTTTATTTTTACTTGTTCAAAGGATGAGTTCTGGTATCCCAAACAAGTTCCAGAGCCAAGGCTCAATTAAAAACTAAGCCCATCTGAGGAACAGTCCCAGACTTGTAAGTCACTGAGGGAATCGAGTTACTCTATATTCCAAATGAGTTTGCAGCACATGTCCCTTTCTTTGGCACAGCAGATGGAAGCCATGAGGGCTCCTCTTTAAGGCTTTGCCCTTGGCTGTGGTCTGGCTCTTCTTGCTGACGTGGTGAAAATCGTCACCAGTCCTTCCCCCTCAGGGCCTGTTAACTGAATCAAGTATGAGAGAATATTATCTTGAGATGTTTATCCTCAGATGGCGCCTTACAGCACAAGGAGAATTACAGGATTACAGGGTGCACATTTTTTTGAGAATTCCATGGTGGCGTGTTGATAATATTTATGGCCTCGAGGGCTGTAATTTGCTAGACGGGCTCACAAAAGTGTGGAGAAATATCATCTGTGAACCAGTGGATCACAACAGACGCTTCCACAATCACACAGGCACTTTGCCCATCTGCTGTGTTTACTCAAATCACTACTAAGACCTACACTTACGTATTTGTACAGTGCTTTTATTATTTTTCACAATTTTTTATACTGCCCTTTCTCCAGGGAGCTCAGGGTGATGTATATGGTTCCTCGCCTCCTTTTGTCCTCACAACAACCCTGTAAAGTAGGTGAGGCTGAGAGGTCGTGTCTGGCCCAATGTCATCCAGGAAGCTTAATGAATTTTTGTGAGGGGAAAAAACGGCAGTGCATTTTGTTTATTACTAATGAGTCCTGGAGTTATATTAAAAATATATTGAAATATATTATATATATTGAACTATATATGTTTTAATATAAGAATATATTGGCTGGGACAAAAGTAGATTTCCTGTGTTTCGAATGTGGTCTTCAAGAAACTTGTTTCTGTGTACCAGAAAAAAAAAACACTGAAACTAGAATTGTCCGTAAAAGTGTGAAGTCCATTCATGCAAGATACAATAACGAAATTTGCTATTGTTTACAAGCCCACCACCCTTTGTGAGTTTGCTTTGAATTCATTACTACAACCTCAGGCTCAGGTGGGGGGAGGAGACTAAACGCCCCTTCAGTGATCCCCCTTCAATGAACTCACTAGGTGTAGTCACAGAGGTTAAAGATTACGCATAGGGGTGGATGTACCCTAGATTTTAGTATTTTGGTCTGCCTCCAGTAGAACAAACTAACCCCCTTCAATGAACTCACTAGGTGTAGTCTCAGAGGTTAAAGATTACACATAGGGGTGGAAGTACCCTAGATTTTAGTGTTTCGGTCTGCCTCCAGGTGAACAAGCTAAAATAAATGTGAATTGGGAAGTCCCTGGAACTCATGAGATGGTCTTGGATGAGCCTTCCTCTCAGCTTTATACATCTCTTAGGGCCAATGGAGATAATAGTACTGTACTGACAAACTTTACAAGATTGAAAACACTTCAGAAACTGCTACAGAAGTGTAAGGCACCAGCATCTGGAGAAAGAAAAAGCTTATGTATGCAACACACTGGTTTATGGTTGGAACAACAGTTCAGTTTACTCCCACTGCTGTAGGGCTTCCATTTAATAGAGATTTGGTTTTAAATTACTATTTGGATTTGCGAACCAGTGGTGAGTACAGTAGTGAGTTACTGCTGGAAGATGTGGCAGTATTTTTTGCTGGTTTGCCTGGGATGCTGCAAAGGGGCAGTGCAATCAGCCCAGGAATAAGAGGATAACCTTGTTATTGTGAACAATCTGATTTAGCTTTATCAAGTCTGAGTGTCTTTTTCCAAACAGTTTCTTCCATATCCCTTAGTCAATGCAAGAGATTGAGTCAGCATTCATGTGTGTGTGTGTGTGTGTGTGTGTGTGAAAGAGAGAGAGAGAGAGAGAGATTGGGGGACACTTCACCCAGACCGGGGGGGGGGGGTGTCCAGTGGGACACACCCTGGACTGCAAGCCCATTCCCATGAAGAAGTTTCATTGTGTTCTCCCTGGAAAGTTATTTCCCTGTCTGTGTATCTGTACAGGGATATCCAGAACTGGAGCCAATTAGAACAGAACAAATCAGTATTCTGCACAGTAAACTTCCCTACTATAGCAGTTTGGGTCAAATTGCTCTCTAGGGGAACAGTGACTCTCAGATCAAGTTGTGAAAGAGGAGAAAGGGAAGGCTTCTGGGGATGGGGCTTAGTTGAGTGACTTGTTTCACTGATGCTTGGTGCCCCAGCCGGGGGGGGGGGGGCCTTCAGATATCACCTCATTGGGCCACTGGGAGCCTGTGGACTCTCAGTCAGTGCCCAACTTGGCCAGCCCTGACACTGGCCCTTGTGCATGTCCTGTTCTCTCCCGGAGTGTCATTCTCATAATTGGGTGGGTCATATGTCAGAACCACCAGCTTCCCACAACTTGCAAGGTGGTTCAGATGGTGCTCCCTCATGCAACTTCGAGAGGGATGGTGTGCAAGGAGAGAGAGCAGGATGTGCACCCTTGCATACCTTGGCTCAGCCATGAAGCTTCCTGGGTGAACTTGGACCACTATCTGTCAGCCTCACTTCCCTCACAGGATTGAGGGCAAAAGGAGGGAAGGGACCATGTACACCACCCTAAGGTCCTTGGAGGAAGGGCAGTATAAAAATGTGAAAAATACCTCATCATGTGTGGGCAAGGCCACTCTGGACATACTACCCAAACTGGCTCAGATAGAAGGCTGTCCTGTGCAACATTTTCTCTCAAAAATTATGAGCCACAGAGTTCTTGAAAGTAGTCCCTTTCCCATAGGGAAAGTAGTCCCTATGCAATGGCAAGAGGAGCCAACAAGCTATGGTAGTAGGAAGAGTCAAATCCCCTCATAAATCAGGCTATGAGAGCCCAGGGATAGTAGTGGAAGCCAGGACTGGTAAGTCTTGGCACCCAGTCTAAACAGTATATACACCGCCTGGTGAGTTGACGCTTCACATGATATTTGGGCTTATTTAGCTGCTTTAGCACATGAGATTTCCTCCCCATTCCACTTCTCAATTCCACCATGACTCATTTCCATGATAAGATCATGGTGTGACACTCCACACTGAGTCTGGGTCTTAGAGGCCTCAGAACATAACATAGGTCAGTGTTTCTCAATGTTTGTCCTCCGTCGTACCTTTTCATGCGGTCCAACTATTTGCAGTACACTGGAAGTAACTGGTGATGACATCATTGCCAGTTACTTCTGGGTTGGACGGCCAGGCGCAACATGGCAAAAACCAGTGAGAGGCTCAGGGCGGAGAAGAGGGCTTTTTCAAGTGTGGAAAAACATGGGTTGGAGCTCTGCCCATCGAACGGAGCCTCTTACCACGGTTGGTTGTGTCCCGTTCTTGATTTCGCTGTTGGGTGGTAGGTTTCCAGGGGTCCCACAAGTACCACCAGAAACCACCGGAAGTACCACTGGTGGTACCTGTACCACTGGTTGAGAAACAGTGGCATAGGTGAATGCACAAACCAGACAGGAGCGTGGATAATGGGAACTAATGAAGCTAAAAGACTCCAATCATCTTCCAGTCTTCTGAAACAGATTACAGGGGTGGGATTGTTGTGTTTGTATTGTACATAGAGAAATTATGCTTGGGCTCTGATAGCTACTTTTCTGCTCAGTCTGGGGACAAAGTGGCAGAGAACAGCATTAACCCACATTTTAACCCTGTTGCGTATATGCAACGTTGGGTAGAAATGGCTTAAGTTGACTTCCCATCGAAGTGGCAGTGTAAACCGTACAGAAACAGGATTCAGAGTAGTGAAATTTGTCAGTAAAATGCAGGAAGGTGAGTGGGGGGACACATTCCAAGGGGCTCTGGAGAACTCCTCTGCCCCAGAAAAGAAGAGAACCATTTCCTTCCCTTTTGTGCCAAACAAAGCAGTCCTTTCTAATGCTTTGGCCTCCCTGAGTGAAACCAGCTTTCCATAACAATATCCTGATGGCTGGGTCGTCTGGAGAGGCATTTGTCTGGCTCAGTGCCCTCCTTCCACTATCTCCACTCACCAGATTGAGGGGGGGGGGTTTGCAAGCTCCTTGATGGCCACACCTTGGAAAGGGGGATGGTGGTGACAATGTCAATCAGATGAAGCATCCTCCTATAGCCTAGCTTAGACTAAGGGTATCAAGTTGAGGCTAAGAGGGCTGGTGCCAGCCCCACGAAGCTCCTCCCACAGGTCCAGATCACCTGGGGAGGGGGAAGATTGGGGGGGGGAATAGCTCGCCAGGTTGCAAGTTCTTTGCAGTTCCCCAGCAGGATTAAGGCTCCTCCATTAGCAACATGTGAGGTCACACATCTTTGGAATGAACCTATGGCAAGGACAGGGATCCCCCTCCCAAGGTAGGGATGGAGGCATGACCACCACCTGGAAAATGGGTTTGGATGAGGTCAGGTTGGTTTTGGGTTTGGGATGGGAGGGAAGGGAGAGACATAAGGGATCGCTCTCTTGCATACTGATGGCCAGTGTTGCATGGACCTGTAGGAAGGGGCTAGGGGTGAGTCTTTGGCAGAAAGGGATGGGGAAGGACTAGATGGCCTTGTGGTCCATTCTGTTATTCGTGGATTGTACATTCTGCGATGGGGCTAGTGTGTGTGTGTGTGTGTGTGTGTGTGTGTGTGTGTGTGTGTGAGAGAGAGAGAGAGAGAGAGAGAGTGCACCTTCTGATCCAGGACCAATTATGCAAGATCTAGGCTGCAATCCTGCCTACACCTCTAAGGGAGCAAGTCCCCTTGAGATCAAGGGGGCTTCTGAAGAAACACACCCCCTCCAAGTTACAGCACCTTTCAGCCCCCTTTACATGCACTTTTGTGCTAAAACAGTGAACCTAAATGGGATTAACTGGTAACTAATCTGCTAACTGGGCAAAGTGATGAGTCCCTGAAAAGAACAATGACAGAGAGATGGCCACCCCTTTGGAAAAAGGAACAGGCATTAAGTACTTTTTGTTGAAAAGCATATAAATATTCTTGTTAATCGACAGCAGTTCTTCAGTGTATAATGGGGAATGTAGATTCCCCTCCCTCTCACATACTAGTATTTTGTTGGTTTTAATCTGCCTTCTTGTGATTTTGAATTTTGGGCATGTAGCATGGATTAGAGACTTCCTAAGATCCTGCAACCATCAAGTTGTGGTGGCTAAAGTGTTAAAATGCACCTTTCCTGTGTTCAGTGCACACTTAAAAGCAGATATTCTAACCTGCATTAGAGCCCAATCCTAGGCATGTCTACTCAGAAGTAATTCCCACTATAGCCAATGGGGCTTACTCCTAGGTAAGTGTGGATAGGACTGCAGTCTTGGTGATTGAAAGTGGTTCCTCACTAGTTATGTAGTTTAATTAACACAGAGCAAAAGGGTGTGATCTTGTAGATGTGTCCCATCTAGCTTTGCCACCTCAGTGTCTCTCTCTGAATGTGCAATAGATACAAGAATATAAGAAAAGCCATAAACTGGATCAGGCCAAAGGGCCATCTAGTCCAGCATTCTGTTTTCCACAGTGGCCCATCTGTTGCTCCCCTTGCAACAGGTATTCAGAGGAATTTTGTCTCTGAACCTTGAGGTAGGGGATAGGCTAGCCATTGTGACTAGTAGCCATTGATAGACCTCAGCCTCCATGAATTTGAGCACTTGCCTTTTAAAGCCATCCAAACTAGGGGTCATCTGGAAATGAATTTCACAGATTAATTACACATAGGGTGGGATGGAGGTATGTGGGTCCATCTCTAGTGTCAAATCTGCCCAGGGTATCAAATGCATGACTGAGTAGTCCAGAGACCTGGCTTTCCCAGAGATCTCAAGGAGGAGGTGCACTTCATTTCAAATGGCCAGTAGACCTGGCCTCCACCAGGGGAATCTAGGCAAAGGCCAGGCTTCCTCTTTGTTATGATTTGCTGGTACCCTGACCTGGGGGGGGGATCTCAAGGCAGAGGCCAGGTCAACCTGTGGTTTTGAGTGGCCTGCCCTGGGTGTGAAATATCCTAGGTACACCTAGTATTGTGAGATGGGAATAAAATCCCCCTCTCTTCACACTGCACAATTTTATAAGTTTCAATCATATCCCCCAATTGCCTTTTTTCCCAAAGCTAAAAAGCCCCAAACTCTGTAGCCTTACCTCATCAGGAAAGTGTTCCAACCCTCTGATAATTTTGGTTCTCCTCTTTTATACCTTTTCCAGCTCTACAGTATACTGAACTTCTTGAGGTCTGGTGACCACAGCAGTGTACTGAATTTAAACAGGGCCACAACATTGATTTATATAGAGTCAAGACAATATTGACTGTCTTGTTCTTGATTCCATTCCTAAGAAGACTCTTAGCATGGTATTTGCTTGCAAAACCTGTACTTTAGAATCTTTGACATTTTCTAACTGGTAAAATATTCATTCTGGTGATCACACAAGCAAAAGAGTGGTGAAAGGAAAGGCTGATGAGATTCACAGGATGCAGACTATGTATGATCACTAGAAGAACAGACACTAGATCCCAGGGAGTATCTAAAGAGGTTTTATCACTTGTTTGTAATTAATATACACACATTTCATATAGGTGTGTGGCTATAAATACAAATCAGACAACCAGAAACACAAGGGGCTTAAACAAAGGAACTTCCAGCAGAAGCCTGTGCATGTCTACTCAGAAGTAAGTTCCATTGTGTTCAGTGGGGTTTAGGTCCATCAAAGTGTATATAAGATTGCAGCCTTAAAGAAGCTAAAATGCACCAGTCAATCCTCCCAGGTTTTCAAACTGGAAAAGACCTGGGGAGGGTGAGGGGTGGAAAGAGGTGTTGCAAGTATTTCCTGGGCCCAGAGCAAAAAATGCTTGATAATGGATCCTCTGTACAACTTTGCACAATATTTGTGCTTATTTTTCATTTATTTATGTAAAAACATTTTTAGCCTGCCTTTCAGTTAAGAGGATTGAAAATTTAGACCTGTAACAGGCTAGCTTATAGGATATGCCTGATCACTAGACATGTTGTTTTAATTGTGTGTGCTATGTGATTGTATGTTGTGTGTTTTTATTTATGTATTGTTATGATTTCTTTATGCCAATAAAGGTTTCATCATAATCATCATCATCCTATGATCATTTAAAAACTAAAAAAAAAAAAAAATACAACACAACTACCAAGGTGGCTTTCATTATTTGAAATAATAAGTTCAGGTAATACAATAAAATACAGAACTAAAAGCCATATTAAAACAGCAGAGTGCACAAAATAATAACATAAGCAGCTAAAACAGCAGAATGACAATAGCAACTGTTGAATATTGAAAACGGCTAGGATCGCAAAAGTATCTTCAGTGGGGTTCCAATTGTCTCTTTTATTAGATCCCCTAAAACCTTTCTAACATCTAAGGGATCTGAACATCCCTTTGGGGTTTTGGTGGACCTAAAGCATAGTGTTGTCTCCTTAACTGTCACCCTGTTTCTAGATCACTCTGGGAAGAAAATGGCTACTCTCAGACCACAATCAGGTGAACTGATCGAAGCTGCTTTCAGACCAATGTTAGCTGAAGAAACTAAGGCAGCGGAAGGTGAGTTTGCTTTCAGAGACAGAAGTGATGAAATTGCCAAGATTAATTAATTAATTGACAGTTTTGTCTTGAGTACATGTTCTGCAAACCCTTACACTGAAAGTTGGGAACCTGGGTTTGCACTTGGGGTTCTAGCGCTCAGCAGAATCTTTTCTAGGCAATCTGAAACTGAGACTATTATCTCCCTTATGCACAGGTTGGCCTGAACTTCATCTTGAACCAGCTTCCTGGATAGAAGGAGACCAAGTGTGGATCTTGGAACTTCAGCCTTATGATCCCCCCAGTAAGTATAATGCCTGGTATATTTAAAAAAGGAAAATAAAAGAAAAGCTCCAGGTAGACCAGGGCTTAAGTTTTTGATAAGGAGGAACAGTCAATCAGGTGATCCTTGATTTGCATTCCAAAGTGTTGCAGTCTCCAGAGGATTATTTCATGTGCTTTTTCTGACTGTATACATCAGTCCTTCATTCAAGCCTCGCTTGGATTACCCCTTTCTGTCAGAGACAGAAACTTCACTCCTACCTTATCCATCCTCCCCTAAACTGAGGATAGGGAAGGGATTACAGCCTTTGTTACAGGAGGAAACCCCAAAGGTTTTAGGCAGTGTTTTTCAATCACAGGCACTAGTGTCATTTGAGGTGCTTTGAGGTACAGCAAGTAGTACTTGGCTATGTTGATTTACATGTGTATATGAAGTGCCATCACTGTTGTAGGGACCAGGTGGCCCTGTTCTGCCCGACTGGACCCCACCAGAAGTGTAGGTAGATGACGTAGCAGTGTGCCAATGGAAAGATGCAGCTCTGTGGCACTGTGGACACGCACCCTCTAAAGAAGTGCAGGTGGGAGAGGGGAGGTGCACGCAAGAGGAGGAGAGACAAGGAGGCAGCAACGACTGGTGAAACTTCTGTCTCACCGCAGGAATAACTGTGTGGTGAGCTGCCTGTTCCCCCACACCACATCTGTCCCTGGAGGCTATAGTACATGCAAAAATGGTGCTTTCAAAAGTTGTACTCGTGAAAAGATGTGAAAAGCCCGGATTTCAGGGGCTGGAAAGAGGCATGACTACTGCATAAATTAAAGCAGTAGTTCAAACTTCTGCATTGTGACCTAGGAATTTATTAGCCAAGTGTGCCCCAGACATTGACTTCTTATCTGGTATTTTCTATTTCAGAAGCTGGTGGGGATTTGGAGGAGACGCATCAGCTAGCAAGTGATGAGAAAGCAGAAGGCTTAAGTTCCTCGGGGCAAAGCAGGCCAAGCCCAAGAAAGGGAACAGAAGTTCAAGAGTACCAGTCCTGGTCAGGTGAAGCACCCCTGCAGACCAAGGGGACATATATAAGTGATGGAGAAGCATTTAGCCAAGGTTTGCAGTTAACCACAGCGCAGAGTACCCACACCAAAAATGTCCACATCTGTGACCAATACAGTAAGGGCTTCCAATCATTCTCTGACCTTGCACAACATTACCAACATCTACACTCTAGAGAGAAAACTTCTGGGCAAGAACAGTCTCAAACAGTCTCTTGCAGCCAAAGTGCTTTGGCGCCCACCTCCTTGCCTCTAAAGGTGGAGAGTATGTTTGTAGACTCATGTGAAAGGATCTGCCCAGAACAAATGCAAACAACAGAGCAGAGTGCCCCTACCAAAAAACTGCACATCTGTCCTCACTGTGGGAAGGGCTATCGATGGCGCTCTGACCTTGCCCGACATCAGCGTGTGCATTATGGCAGAAAAGCAGCTAAGCAGAGAGAGTGCCAATTAGAAGCAGGTTCATTGGTCCCTGTCCCTTTGAATACGTTTGTTTCACCAGTTTCGGTATCCAAGACAAAGTCGAAGCTAACAACAAACCGAAACATCAATACCAAAAATCTGCACGCCTGTGACCAGTGTGGGAAGGCTTATCGATGGCGTAGTGACCTCTACCGACACCTGCGTATACAGCATCACATAAAATCTGGTAAGCAGAGAGAGAGCCAGCCAGAAGCAAGTCCATTGGTCCCTGTCTCTTTGCAAGAAGAGAATACGTTTGTTTCACCAGGGTCTACGTTCAGGCCAAAGCTAAAGCCAAAGACAGACCAGAGCACCCATGGCAAAAAGCAGCACATCTGTGACCTGTGTGGGAAAGGCTGCCGAAAGCCCTGTGAGCTTGCCCTACATTATCAGCGACATCACCCTGGCAGGGAAGTAGCTAAGCAGAGAGAAAACGAACTGAAGCCAATGACAGGCCAGAGCACTCACACAAAAAACCAGCCCATCTGTAACCTCTGCGGGAAGGGCTTTCGATGGCCCTCTGACCTTGCTCGACATTACGATGTGTGCTATAGGAGAAAAGCAGCTGAGCGGAGAGAGCACCAGTCAGAAGCAGGTCCATTGGTCCCCATCCTTTTGCCATTGCAAGAAGAGAATGCATTTGATTCACCTGCGTCGGCACTCAGGCCAAAGTCGAAGCTTACGACAAACCGGAACACCCATAGCAATGACCTGCACATCTGTGACCGATGTGGAATGGGCTATCAATGGCTCTCTCACCTTGCCCTACATCGGAGTGTACATCATGGCATAAAAGCAAGCAAGCAGAGAGAGAGACGGTCAGAAGCAAGTCCATTGGTCTCTGTCTCTTTGCAAGAAGAGAGTATGTTTGTTTCGCCAGAATCAAAGTTCAGGCCAAAGTCGAAGCCAATTACAGGCCAGAGCACCCCCACTAAAAACCAGCACATCTGTCCCCGCTGTGGGAAGGGCTATCGATGGCCCTCTGACCTTGCCCGACATCGGCATGTACATTATGGCAGAAAAGCATCTAAGCAGAGAGAGCACCAATCAGAAGCAGGTCCACTGGTTCCCGTTCCCTTGCCCCTGCAAGAAGAGAATACATTTGTTTCACCAGCGTCAGTATCCAAGCCAAACTCAAAGCTAGCAACAAACGAGAACACCCATACTAAAAACCTGCATGTCTGTGACCAGTGTGGGAAAGCCTATCGATGGCGTTGTGACCGTGTCCGACATCAGCGTATGCATCATGGCAGAAAAGCAGCTAAGGCTGGATATCCAGGCCATATATACACCCATACAAAAGCTCTGCACATCTGTGACCAGTGTGGGAAGGGCTATCGATGGCGTTGTGACCTTGTCCGACATCTGCGTGTACAGCATGACACAAAAGCAAGTAAGCAGAGAAAGAGCCCGTCAGAAGCAAGTCCACCGGTCTCTGTCTCTTTGCAAGAAGAGAATACATTTGTTTCACCGGTGTCATTATTCACACCAAAGTCGGAACCAATGACAGGCCAGAGCACCTGCCCTAGAAACCAGAACATCTGTGACCAGTGTGAGAGAGGTTGCCAAAAGTCCTGTGAGCTTGCCCAACAGGATCAGTGTCATCACTCTGGTCAGAAAGCTACTACACAGGGACAGTGCCAGTTGGACTTTTACAGCTGTAGTGCATTGGCACCCATTTCTTTGCCTTTGCAGACAGAGAATGCATTTGCAGACTCTTGTGAGACAGTCAGCCAAAAGTTGAAGCTAATGACAGACCAGCACACCTGCCCCCAAAAGCTACCCACCTGTGGCCAAGGCGGGAAGGGCTTCCAGTGTCCCTCAGAACTCATGCACCATGATCGATGTATGCATTCTGGGGAGAAAGCAGCTGTACAGAATCTGCACCAATGTGCCCATTCTGGAAAGTATTTCCAATGTCGTTCTGGCCCTGCCTCATGTCTGTTTGCACACTTTGGGAAGCAAGCAAGCCTTCAGAGGTGGTGTCCCTCAGAAGCACCCAGCCCAAGTCCCTTGGCATCTGTCCCCCTGCAAGTGAAGAATGTAGTTGCAAATTCTCCTGCAATATTCAGCCCAAAGTCCATGCTGATGGCAGACCAGAGCACCCATACCCTGGACCCGCATATCTGTGACCAATATCAAAATGGCTTATGGTGGCCCTCAGAACCTGCTCAGCATCCCTGTGTGCACTCTGGAGGGAAAGTAGCCAGATGGGGTCAATTCTGTTCAAAAAGGGGCAGTCCCAGTCACTTGGTGTCCTACTCCTTGCAAACAGAGTACGCAGCTGCAAATTTCAACAAAATATTCTACCCAAACTCACAGCTAGCGACAGACCAGAGCGGCACCCATCTGCACACCTGTGGCCAATGTGGGAAAGCATGCCGATGGCCTCCTGCACTTGACCAGCATCAGCATGTACACTCTGGGGTTGAACTAGCCAGACAGGGCCATAGCCAGTCAGCAGCCTGCAGTCCCATCATATCTACCCCTTTGCCCCTGCAAGAGGAGAATATGATTACAAATTCAAAACAAATGAGAGATCAGGGCACCGAGGCCCAAAACCTGCACATCTGCAGCCATTCTGGGAATGGCTTGCAGTGGCCTTCAGAACTTACTCAGTATCCTTGTGTTCACTCTTGGGAAGGAGTGGCAAGAGGGGGTCAGTGCCAGTCAAAAGTAGATGAATCTTGTCTCACAATGTCTGTTACAGCATCCCTGCAGGTGATCGGTACGTTTGCCAATTGTCAAAAAGCAATCAGCCAAAATTCCAAGCAAATGACTGAGTGTGCCCACTCCAAGAAGCCCTGCCTCCAGGACCACAGTGGGGAAGCCTTTCATGGGCCCTCGGACCTCACCCGGCACACGCTCACCCACTCTAGAGAACGACCCCACAGCTGTGCCGTTTGTGGGAGCCAGTTCACACGCAAAGTGCAGCTGGTGAAGCACCAGAGATTGCACGAGGAGACACATGATAGTGACAGAGAAGAAGAAGACAGGAGGCACCAAGGTGGGGAAGAAGTGCCTAGGGAAGACATCCCCACAGAACAGCAGCAGTGGCTTCCCCCCCAAGGAACTGAGGAACTCTGTGAACCTTTTGCCAGTTCAAAAGCCTGTGAGTGTGATGCGTGCCCTACTGGAGCAAGCAATAGCCCCGAACCCCCTCCTCCAAACAGTATGTGGGAAATTGGTGCCAGTGGCCAGCCCTATATCTTGTCCTTAGGACACTCTTGTGAGTGTGACAACTGTGGGAGCTATGACAGCAGCACCATTGACATACAGCACTCTGAACCATCTTCCCTTGGTGCAGATGACACAGTCTCTTCCAATTCGACATCCTCCCCTGTGGGTTTCTGTGACACATCCACACCCATGGTACTGACCGCCACCGGGGGAGAGGATGAGAATGTTGAAGACATGCTGAAAAAGAGGTGTTGCCCTGCAAGCCCCATTACCTCCAGACGAGCAAGGCAGTCCTCTGCTGTGGGCAGCCAGAACCTCAAGGAGACCCCTTCCCTTAGTACAAAGGAAGATCCCCCACTGGTGGGAGAGGGCAAACTTTATGCTTGTCCCAAGTGCCGAAAGCAGTTTGGCTCCAGGTATAATTTCACGAGGCACCTAGCCATCCACCAGAAAAGGAAGCCACACAAGTGCAAAACATGTGGGGATTGCTTTGCCCACCGCTCATATCTGCTCAAGCACCAACGGCGGCACACAATACCATCTTAGTAGTGCTCACTAAACTGCGGCAATGATATCTCAGTTATCATACCTGCCCAAGCAACCATGCATCCACAGAAGGCAGAAATAGACTCCTGCTCTGGGCTCAAGAGTCCAGACCAGCTCTGTCATTAGGTAGAATGAAATGCCTTGCCCATCACCATCATGGAACTCTTTATCCCCTTGTCTCCTGTGTTGATTGGCTGAGCCAACTGCCAGTAAGAAAAGTCCTTTTTCCTAGGCTTACTTCCATGAGAGACTTTGGGCGCAATCCTAACCCCTTATGTCAGTGCTTTCCAGCACTGACATAAGGGCAATGAAGCTCTGAGGTAAAGGAACAAACATTCCCTTACTTTGAGGAGGCTTCCGTGAGGGACACCCAGCTGCAGGATGCAGCACATGTCCCATTGGTACCGCTATGCCAGTGCTGGAAAGCACTGACATAAGGGGTTAGGATTGTGCCCTTTGGAGCATAGTCCCAGTTCTCTTTTGCTCTCCCTGTTATTGAGGTGAGGACAAGATCAAGAGAGGGAAAGCATATTGCGACTTTGAGATTGTTTTAATCAAGGTGCTGTGTGACTTTTGAAATTTAATTTTAAGTAAATTGTGCACTGCAAGATTTCAGTGAAGATTCTTTTGTGAGGATGCTAAAATAAGGTTTATTTTTAAAGCATGAGGTAACATACTTGATACACAGATTTATTACTAAGAAGAAGAGATCAACTTGTACACCTTTTCATGCAATTTTGGAATGGGCAAAATTTTCATTTACACTGACATGCTAGAGCCAAATCTTTTAAAAGTAAACAAGTTCAAAGCCCATCAGTATAGCAGAAACCTCAGTGTTTAAAAAAAAAAAGTTATAAAGACTAGAACTAGATTATTAGGTTTAGTTCTCTGTGATTGTCATTGTGACAATCAAATTGCAGTTGTTTTACTCTGAAAGGTAAAATGAAGAAAGTGTCTTCTAGGCTGGATGCAAATGGGGAAGAAAATCCAGACTGGCACAAGGATCTTGGCACATTGGAGCAGCCTGCCCTGTGACCAGGGCCTTGTGGAATTTTAAATTCTGGAAATGTTATTCTGAACAAGCAGTCAAGTTTAAGTTTTAAGGTTTTGATTGTGTTTCATTGTTTTTAATGTCTTTTATGTATGTATATTTTATGTTTTTAATTTGTCCTTAATTGTGAGCCGCCTTGAGTGTTCTTAATTGAATAGAAAGGTGGGACATAAAACTCAAATAAATAAATAAATAAGTTGTAATTTGTACAACTTCACTTGCACTCCCACACATTGATTAAAATCTGAAGCCTTAATTGAAAAGCATTGAATTAATTAGGCAAAGTGCGGAGAGAGGTATTGCAATACTGTAGAAGAGTGGCACAGGTTTTTCAGTACATGGGAAATGGAAATATTGCTGTGTCAATCCTCCTCTTCCCCACAGTTCAGTTGATTAAAGAGGGTAAAAACTTCAGCCAGGTGAAAACAAAAGCATACAAAATGGATTTGGCTTTGTTGGGACATTTGAAGAAAAGAAAATCCAAAAACCACAGGTACTGTATCACACCTATTTTGACAGTTGCTAGTCCATACTAAGATAGGTAGCCTTAGTAAAAATTTCACCTCTGCCATGAACTCAGACAAACCATCCGAACCTCGTTTAGCTGCACTGGCAGAACACAATTACAGTATGTGGCAAAACTGGCCGTCATGCTGGTGCCAAAGCATCTGCAGCCAATCTTTTCATTTGGGTGTTCTGGATGTGCACCCTTAGGGTACCCTGCCCCCCAGTGTCTTCCATAGGTACAACATTCAGGCCTGTTTAATGGATGAGCCCAGGACAAATCTGAATGCGTGTGGGGAGGGGGACAGGTTGGACACTCACACCCGCTTATCCTATTTAGGCATTAGTTCCTCTTTCCCCCCACCATCTGGGCTCCACCATTAGTTCCCCACTCAAAGGCACACCCATATATGCAAAAACAACAAAATCCATCCCTTTGCTCCCTTACAGTGCAGGTAAATGTCCAGAACATAAAGGTTTTCTGTGGGGTGCTCATTCTAACTGTTTTCAGAGAGTGAAATCTATTCCTTCTGACCAACCTGCTTCCCAAATTTACTTACCTTCCTTCCTGATCCTGGATCCAGATGTGTCAGCAGTGACATCACAGGCAAACCACTGAGATCACAATGGCCACTGCAAAATATGTGCACAAGATCTCTTGTTCTCCTGACACAGAGCAGCCCTTCCCCTCCCAAGGAATACGTAGAGGGAACGTACATGGCCTCAGTTGCCCCCAAATGCAGGTAAACCCATCCTCTGGCTAGGGTTAAAGGCCCCTAACTGTTCTCTCTGGTTTCAAAGGTCTTTGGATTTCGGTTTGGAGACGTGTGTGTTAAGCCATTTCTGCCCAACATTGCATGTACTTAACAGGGATCAAATGTGTACACCTGTGGGCTGGGCAGAAATGGGTTAACTTGAACCTATCCCAAGCCTAAAGAGTTGCTTCCATTTGGCTAAATTGCAGTGCAGCCCTATGCATGCCCACACAGAAGTAAGCCCTATTGAGTTCAATTTGACTTACTCCCATAGAAGCGTATAGGATTCCAGCTTAACGACCCAATCTTTTCTGGGCCTTGTGCTGATGGAACTAGCGCTCGGATTTATGCCAGCCAAAGAGCTGACCCAGATCCAAATAGACCCATTGGGCACCAGGCAGTGGTTTTAACTTACCTCTCCATTGCTGCCTGGTTCCCAGCTGGCCCATGGCATGCAACAGAAGCAGACAAAATTAAAAATTGGTGGAATTTGGGAAATTTGAACCTGAGATGTTGAATTCAGAGATCTTTTCCAAGCTTTGACTTTATGAAAATGAATTTGGGGGGGTTGGGGGGAAAAAAACTCAGGTAAAAGTGCAAATCTTCAGTTGTCTTCCTCCAGTCCTTCCCCACCAGCTGCAGGAAGGATGTTAGAGGTGGAGAAGACCTTCCGCAAATTTGCCGTGTTCAAGGATGCATCCACTACAAGCAACAGCATGACGGGCAAGAACTTCTTCAAAATACTGAAGGAGTGTGGCGTGATGGATGGGAAAGCTGTGACCAGCACTGACGTGGACATTGCCTTCAATGAACACAAGTGAGGTGGTGGTGGGGAGGAATGTTGTTTGGGGTGAAAGGGTGTGGGGAGAAGTCAGACTTTCCTCTGGCAGAAGTTGGAGGTTGGTGGTGAATGTTGGAACCATATGGGAGGACTGAGTGCTGAAGTCAGCACATGACATCCTTGGGCAGCTACTACTGGTGTCACACTACTGACACCTGCTCTGGCCCCCAAACGAGGACTGGATCCAGCCGCCAACTAGCAGCCACCAGCTGGCCCAGGTCCCATTCCCTTTATATGGGGGGCACAGGAGAAAAATGGAAACCTGTGCCCACCACGAACACAATGAGGGTAAAAGAACATAAGAACAGCCCCACTGGATCAGGCCATATGCCCATCTAGTCCAGCTTCCTGTATCTCACAGCGGCCCATCAAATGCCCCAGGGAGCACACCAGATAACAAGAGACCTCATCCTGGTGCCCTCCCCTGCATCTGGCATTCTGACATAACCCATTTCTAAAATCAGGAGGTTGCGCATACACATCATGGCTTGTACCCCATAATGGATTTTTCCTCCAGAAACTTGTCCAATCCCCTTTTAAAGGCGTCTAGGCTAGACGCCAGCACCACATCCTGTGGCAAGGAGTTCCACAGACAGACCACATGCTGAGTAAAGAAATATTTTCTTTTGTCTGTCCTAACCCGCCCAACACTCAATTTTAGTGGATGTCCCCTGGTTCTGGTGTTATGTGAGAGTGTAAAGAGCATCTCTCTATCCACTCTGTCCACCCCCTGCATAATTTTGTAAGTCTCAATCATGTCCCCCCTCAAGCGTCTCTTTTCTAGGCTGAAGAGGCCCAAACGCCGTAGCCTTTCCTCATAAGGAAGGTGCCCCAGCCCCGTAATCATCTTAGTCGCTTTCTTTTGCACCTTTTCCATTTCCACTATGTCTTTTTTGAGATGCGGCGACCAGAACTGGACACAGTACTCCAGGTGTGGCCTTACCATAGATTTGTACAATGGCATTATAATACTAGCCATTTTGTTCTCAAGAGGCAGGTGGCCTACCAATGGATGGACCCCTTGCCAAACCTGGAGCCATGCAAGGAGCCACTAAGTAGTTCCCCAGGGCAAGGCTCATTTTAGGCCAGGTCTACAGATAGAGCAGGTGAGGTGGTAGAATCTGGGGATAGCAGATGTTGAATAGTGCAAGATTGCAAGGTAATCTCCCATGTAAAAAGTGAAAAACATTTGTGGGGAAGAAAAAGTGAACCCAGGGAGAGAGATTCTGACCAGCCTACTTTCTGCTGTGCTGGTTTTCTACATGCAAGATGTTTCTTTAAAAAAAACATGTGGGGAAGTGTTGAAAAAAAATGTGATCCTCCACCTGCAGCTTGAAACAGTTTCAGTCCATTCAATCACATTTCTCCCTCATTCGATTCCATGTCTAGACCAGACCTGACTGGTCCCTTATAAGACAGATAAACTGATACAGCGTACGTGGAGGTCTGAGCTGGGAGAAATTCCGGGTTGAAATCTCGCTTCTGCCAGGAACTCACTATGGGGCCTAGTGAAACCACTAGTCAAATCAAACCTCAGCCCCCTACATCTGCAATAGGGGAGGATAATATATATATATTGGCAACCTTCAGTCTCGAAAGACTATGGTATCGCGCTCTGAAAGGTGGTTCTGGCACAGCGTCTAGTGTGGCTGAAAAGGCCAATCCGGGAGTGACAATCCCTTCCACACCGGGAGCAAGTGCAGTCTGTCCCTGGTCTGTCTCCCTGGCTATAGGCCTTCCTTCTTTGCCTCTTAGCCTCAGACTGTTGGCAAAGTGTCTCTTCAAACTGGGAAAGGCCATGCTGCACAGCCTGCCTCCAAGCGGGCCGCTCAGAGGCCACGGTTTCCCACTTGTTGAGGTCCATCCCTAAGGCCTTCAGATCCCTCTTGCAGATGTCCTTGTATCGCAGCTGTGGTCTACCTGTAGGGCGCTTTCCTTGCACGAGTTCTCCATAGAGGAGATCCTTTGAGATCCGGCCATCATCCATTCTCACAACATGACCAAGCCAACGCAGGCGTCTCTGTTTCAGCAGTGAATACATGCTAGGGATTCCAGCACGTTCCAGGACTGTGTTGTTTGGAACTTTGTCCTGCCAGGTGATGCCGAGGATGCGTTGGAGGCAGCGCATGTGGAAAGCGCTCAGTTTCCTCTCCTGTTGTGAGCGAAGAGTCCATGACTCGCTGCAGTACAGAAGTGTACTCAGGACGCAAGCTCTGTAGACCTGGATCTTGGTATGTTCCGTCAGCTTCTTGTTGGACCAGACTCTCTTTGTGAGTCTGGAAAACGTGGTAGCTGCTTTACCGATGCGCTTGTTTAGCTCGGTATCGAGAGAAAGAGTGTCGGAGATAGTTGAGCCAAGGTACACAAAGTCATGGACAACCTCCAGTTCATGCTCAGAGATTGTAATGCAGGGAGGTGAGTCCACATCCTGAACCATGACCTGTGTTTTCTTCAGGCTGATTGTCAGTCCAAAATCTTGGCAGGCCTTGCTAAAACGATCCATGAGCTGCTGGAGATCTTTGGCAGAGTGGGTAGTGACAGCTGCATCGTCGGCAAAGAGGAAGTCACGCAGACATTTCAGCTGGACTTTGGATTTTGCTCTCAGTCTGGAGAGGTTGAAGAGCTTTCCGTCTGATCTGGTCCGGAGATAGATGCCTTCTGTTGCAGTTCCAAAGGCCTGCTTCAGCAGGACAGCGAAGAAAATCCCAAACAAGTTTGGTGCAAGAACACAGCCCTGCTTCACTCCGCTTCGGATGTCAAAAGGGTCTGATGTGGAGCCATGCACATGCACTCTGCACCATGCAACAGAAAACAGAAAACTACTGCCCTAAAGCTGGGCACCTGGAACATTAGGACAATGACACCTGGCTTCTCTGATGACCTGCAAGAAATAGACGACGCACACAAAACAGCTGTCATCGACATGGAGCTGAGCAGACTGCAGATGGACATCGTCGCCCTTCAAGAGACTAGGCTGCCAGATTCCGGATCTGTCAAGGAGAGAAATTTCTCATTTTTCTGGAAGGGAAAACCACCAAACGAAACCAGGGAACATGGCGTTGGCTTTGCGGTCAGAAATACCCTGCTGAAATCCATCATCCCACCTACTGTGGGAAGTGAAAGAATTTTGTCCCTGCAGCTCCAGTCATCAGCAGGACCTGTCACTCTCATCAGTGCTTATGCACCGACTCTGTCGTCTCCAGCAGAAGCCAAAGACAAATTCTATGATGACCTGGCCACCACTGTCAAGAAAATCCCTGTAAAAGAGCCATTGTTCATCCTCGGCGATTTCAATGCTAGAGTTGGTGCTGATAACAGTTCATGGCCCACTTGCTTAGGTCAGTTTGGCACTGGGAGGATGAACGAAAATGGCCAACGCCTGCTAGAGTTTTGCTGTCATCACGGTCTCTGTGTCAGCAACATGTTCTTCAACACAAAGCCCCAACATAGTCTCTTGGAGACATCCAAGATCAAAGCACTGGCACCAGCTCAACCTGATCCTCACCAGACGCTCCAGCCTTCCCAGCATCAAGATCACACGCAGTTATCATGGTGCTGCCTGCGACACTGACCACTCCCTGGTGTGCAGCAGAGTGAAACTGCAAGCAAAGCGACTGTATCACACGAAAAAGGAAGGAAGACCTCGCATTGATACCAGCAAGACCCGGGATCAGAGAAAAGTGGAGGAATTTGCACAAGCGCTTGAGGAATCTCTTCCAGGCCCGGCTGACGCAAACGCATCCAACAGATGGGAGGATAATACTAGCCTGCTTTACAGGGCTGTGGTACGGATCATGAGATAGTGTATGTGAAGCGCTTTTGTCACGTGAAGTGCACTATATAAGTTGTTGATACCTAATTCCACTTCATTTCCACTTTAACCAATAACAATAATATTTCCATCCTCTGTGGAATTTCCATACCTCCATGAAGGTGCTCTGTTCCTAAGATGGGAGGGTGGTGGTATGAAAATAATCCAGGGAGCAGAACTGGAGGTGCACAGTGAAAGGCCATGTGGCCTTGTAGAGAGGTTTGGGATTGGGGGGACCAATGCTCAAATACTTCCCCACATGCTAAGTGTATGACAGCTAACCAATTCTTTAACACCATTGCGGCCGCAGAGCAACCTCAAAGTAAGAGAACAAACGTTCCTTTATCTTGAAGAGGCCTTCATAAGTGCCCCACCACCACAAAATGCACTGTGCGCTCATTGGTACGGTTTGTTTTGGTGCTGGAAAGTTGGTTAGGATTGGGTTGTGAGTAACTTTGAGCCTGTCCCACTTCAAAGGGTTGTAGCTCTGGGGTAGCCAAAGATGCTGTCTTGACCTCTTTGGGGAAAGGGCAGGACTTATATGGTGTTCACAAAACAACAACAACACATGTTGGCACTCAGAGGTCATTCTTCTCTCTCTGCAACCTCCAGGACCAAGGGTTCCCGCAACATAAACTACATTGAGTTCCTGCAGGCCATTAAGGACTTGAGTGGCAAGCGCTTCAAGGGGAAATCATCGGAGGAAGCCATGGCAGCCGTGATCAAACTGATAGAAGGCAAGGAACCAGCCACTCACCAACAGTGAGTGATAAGGCAGCTCTCCTTTGAGGTAGGAATGCACACTGCCCTGTATATAATTTGATAAAGATCCAGGAATTTTTTTAAAATTTTTTAACTTCATGGATCAAATAGACTTATGTGCAAGGCTTTGTGTGCTTTGTGTTTCTGAGGAGTGCAAGAAAGCGTACAGAATGTAGTTTTCAGGCACAACGTTCGACTTTTTGAAATGTTTTTTTTTATTTAAAGCAAGTTTCTAGTCCTTTTGATTGTGTAGCTGTGCTTGAAAGTGTGTAATCAAAGCCTGCTAAAAACACAGAAGCCAGAGGAATAAGATTGCCAATGGCTGGGAACAAGGCTTAAACATCAGAGTAAATTATGCAAAACGAGACTGTGCAAATATGATTCAAAGCGCAGTCCAAAGGATGCGCTGGGCTGGTGCAAGTCCCTTGCGCTGGCCCTGGACTGTCACAAACGTGCCAGAAGGCACGTTTGTATCGACTTGGGAGTTGGGGAGGCCGGCGCAAGGATGCGCACTGGCCTCCCTGCTGTGACATAGGCCCCCAGGCCCTGTAAGTTTCCAGACCTGTTCAGGTGGTGGGGAGTGTGGGGAGAGTGAGAGGTAGGCATTTTGAGGCGGGGGAGGGAGGGCGATGGGTGGTCCTATGGGTGGGGGGTGGGGAAGTAGGGGGTGGGGCCAGGATCTGACACTTGTGCCAAATGCTAATCCTATGCGAGGGCAGCCTGGAGCAGCTCCAGGTTGCTCAGATCTATGCCACCTCTTGGTAGTGGCGCAGATCCAAGTAGACCCATTAGGGCGGCAGCAGCTAAGGTGAAGCGACTTGCCCTGGGCTGAGCCGCTTCCTGTTGCCCCTGGCTAAATCGCTTTCAGCCCCAAACTCTTGCAGTATACGGGGCAGGCCTGCTGGCCTCCCTGTTCCAGCACAAGTTAGGATTGTGCTGTAATTTGTATAATTTATACAAGTTGCTGAAACCCCTCCCCCATTCTTGTTAGCATCGCAATCTAAACAACCAAGTTAAGGCCAGCCAAGGAGTGTGTGCCCTGCAGTTTATCCACACAGCTGCAAATCTCATTCCTGAACTTTGCCTATGCTGGAATCAAGCCAGCACTAACCCCCTCCCTGTGCTTCTGCCACTCACTTGCTGTTCCCTGTCTTGCAGAAATCTGACACGAACTGTGGGATGCAGGCTGACAAACACCGGCAAACACACAAGCTCTTACAAGGACCTTTGTGACGAAAGCAGTAAGGGGACAGCTGAGTCCACAGACATGGAAACATCGGCTATGTTGGGGCCTACAACAAGGCTGGCACCTATGATGAGAAACATTAGAGGTGGGGTGGGGACTTTCAGTGCCCTCTGAGAATCTTGCTAGTCTCCCTTGGGAGGGGAAGCCAATAAACAACAACTGCTCTGGTACACTGCTTTTTTGTATTTGTGAGTGTGGTATGGGTGTCTGGTTATGGACTTAATCAGCATCCACCCTACTATGAACAACATTGTGCCCAATCAAGTGGCTCCATGATGAGATTTTCATGGGTGCACCTGGAATCAGACTACTGCCAGGTCGTCTTGCAGAAAGCAAACAATGGCCTTCAGAGACAATGTGGCTGGCTCACCACATTGTGACAAATGTGGCACCAATGTGGCAAAACTGGCAAGAAAAAAATCTGGGGTTTTTCTCTGGTCATGGAAGATTCCTAAGCACATCCCCTGGGTCCCTTTTCTGAAACTGTGGAGTGAAACCTGCTTTTGGTAGCAGAGCCAGACTGCACGGCGATACCTCTGCATTATATACATAAACTTATTCTAAGTCTCTGTGGCCAGGTAGCCCACATGGTGGGGTCGAGGATACAGCAAAGAAAGAAGGGTTCCACTAAATCCAGGAGAGTGCCCGCATGGCTAACCAGCCAAGTTAGAGAGGCTGTGAAGGGCAAGGAAGCTTCCTTCCGTAAATGGAAGTCTTGCCCTAATGAAGAGAATAAAAAGGAACATAAACTGTGGCAAAAGAAATGTAAGAAGGTGATAGGGGAGGCCAAGCGAGACTATGAGGAACGCATGGCCAGCAACATTAAGGGGAATAATAAAAGCTTCTTCAAATATGTTAGAAGCAGGAAACCCGCCAGAGAAGCGGTTGGCCCTCTGGATGGTGAGGGAGGGAAAGGGGAGATAAAAGGAGACTTAGAGATGGCAGAGAAATTAAATGAGTTCTTTGCATCTGTCTTCACGGCAGAAGACCTCGGGCAGATACCGCTGCCCGAACGGCCCCTCCTGACCGAGGAGTTAAGTCAGATAGAGGTTAAAAGAGAAGATGTTTCAGACCTCATTGATAAATTAAAGATGAATAAGTCACCGGGCCCTGATGGCATACACCCAAGGGTTATTAAGGAATTGAAGAATGAAGTTGCAGATCTCTTGACTAAGGTATGCAACTTGTCCCTCAAAACGGCCATGGTGCCAGAAGATTGGAGGATAGCAAATGTCACGCCTATTTTTAAAAAGGGAAAGAGGGGGGACCCGGGAAACTATAGGCCGGTCAGCCTAACATCCATACCGGGTAAGATGGTGGAATGCCTCATCAAAGATAGGATCTCAAAACACATAGACGAACAGGCCTTGCCGAGGGAGAGTCAGCATGGCTTCTGTAAGGGTAAGTCTTGCCTCACAAACCTTATAGAATTCTTTGAAAAGGTCAACAGGCATGTGGATGCGGGAGAACCCGTGGACATTATATATCTGGACTTTCAGAAGGCGTTTGACACGGTCCCTCACCAAAGGCTACTGAAAAAACTCCACAGTCAGGGAATTAGAGGACAGGTCCTCTCGTGGATTGAGAACTGGTTGGAGGCCAGGAAGCAGAGAGTGGGTGTCAATGGGCAGTTTTCACAATGGAGAGAGGTGAAAAGCGGTGTGCCCCAAGGATCTGTCCTGGGACCGGTGCTTTTCAACCTCTTCATAAATGACCTGGAGACAGGGTTGAGCAGTGAAGTGGCTAAGTTTGCAGACGACACCAAACTTTTCCGAGTGGTAAAGACCAGAAGTGATTGTGAGGAGCTCCAGAAGGATCTCTCCAGACTGGCAGAATGGGCAGCAAAATGGCAGATGCGCTTCAATGTCAGTAAGTGTAAAGTCATGCACATTGGGGCAAAAAATCAAAACTTTAGATATAGGCTGATGGGTTCTGAGCTGTCTGTGACAGATCAGGAGAGAGATCTTGGGGTGGTGGTGGACAGGTCGATGAAAGTGTCGACCCAATGTGCGGCAGCAGTGAAGAAGGCCAATTCTATGCTTGGGATCATTAGGAAGGGTATTGAGAACAAAACGGTTAGTATTATAATGCCGTTGTACAAATCGATGGTAAGGCCACACCTGGAGTATTGTGTCCAGTTCTGGTCGCCGCATCTCAAAAAAGACATAGTGGAAATGGAAAAGGTGCAAAAGAGAGCGACTAAGATGATTACGGGGCTGGGGCACCTTCCTTATGAGGAAAGGCTACGGCGTTTGGGTCTCTTCAGCCTAGAAAAGAGACGCTTGAGGGGGGACATGATTGAGACATACAAAATTATGCAGGGGATGGACAGAGTGGATAGGGAGATGCTCTTTACACTCTCACATAATACCAGAACCAGGGGACATCCACTAAAATTGAGTGTTGGGCGGGTTAGGACAGACAAAAGAAAATATTTCTTTACTCAGCGCGTGGTCGGTCTGTGGAACTCCTTGCCACAGGATGTGGTGCTGGCGTCTAGCCTAGATGCCTTTAAAAGGGGATTGGACAAGTTTCTGGAGGAAAAATCCATTATGGGGTACAAGCCATGATGTGTATGCGCAACCTCCTGATTTTAGGAATGGGTTAAGTCAGAATGCCAGATGTAGGGGACAGCACCAGGATGAGGTCTCTTGTTATCTGGTGTGCTCCCTGGGGCATTTGGTGGGCCGCTGTGAGATACAGGAAGCTGGACTAGATGGGCCTATGGCCTGATCCAGTGGGGCTGTTCTTATGTTCTTATGTTCTTATGAGGATACCTAGATGGCCTGCTGTGAACAGTCTGCAAAATATCCACTTTGCAAATAAAATAACTTGCACCTGGCATGGTTTGGACTCCACATTGGCTGTTCCAGTTGGAGTGCTTGTGGCATCTGCTTGTCCTGTGCTTTTGAATTCTTTTTTGCTTGTCCATTCTGAAGATATGGACGTGATCCTTGGAAGTGTGAGACTGTTCACTTGTACCCTTAATGCTTGCATATTCTGGTGAATGGGAGCTGACGGAGAGGATTGGCTGAGTGGGCAGGACGATTAACAAATGCAGCACTTGCAATCAGCCACACTAGACGCTGTTCCAGAACCACCATTCAGAGTGTGATGCCATAGTCTTTCGAGACTGAAGGTTGCCAACAACACTTGCAATACCTCCTGCCTCATTAAGATGGCAGTAGTGCGCCCTCTGTGCAAGAAACACCCCCCCCCCCAGGTCCCATCATACTGCGTAGCTACCAACCAGTCCCCATTCTTGGGCAAGGGACTTGCTGGGGTGAAGGCAACTCAACTACAGAGATTTTTTGGGATGAGGCTGATCATCTTGGCCCTTTTCAGGCTGGTTTTTCCACCTAGTTTTGAGGTGGAAACAGCTTTAGTGTCACTCTAGTGAACGATCTATGAGATCTTGACATAGGAAGTGCATCCTGGTTGATTCTGCTGGACCTCTCAGTGGCATTTGGTGCAGGCAATAGTGACATCTTTCTGAACCTCCTGTCAGGAGTGAGCATGGGGACAGTACTTGTGGTGGCTTCTGGTTCTTTCTGAAAGGCAGGTTCCAGGAGGTAATGCTAGAGGATTCCTGCTCAGCACCAATACCTTTGGAAGGAATTTTGGGCTGTGCCATATATTTGAATAGACAGCTTTTACTGCCTGCAAGGCCCATCCTAGGTACCAGATGTTTATTTTAAGAGTTTATAAACTGGCATACAGATCCCCCATGCAGCTGTGTTCTCTCTGGGTGGTATGATCTCAACATTATGCATTTATAGGAACAATTATGGGTGAATCATCTTACCTCATAGTGATGTTTATCTATGAAAATGGCTATACCCCTCGCTCCAAAGTTCTGTGATGCTGTATCGGGGAACTAGCTCTCTCATGGGAAAATCTGTTGTGTACTGCCATTTTAAGAGGCCAGCCCCAAAGATCTCAGGATGCAGTGGGTCATGGGAGGAACTGAAGGACACAGTTTCACACGCAGCAGAAGCTTATTCAAGTGGTGGAGCCTGTATAGTCTTCTCAGTGCCTGAACCTCAGCTGGTTACCAGAGGGTCCGGTAACCAGAGACGGATAAATTGCACTTGTTATTTACTCTATTTTGAGTTATTCTGTCTTGGGTCATTCCACTGAGTTATAAGCAATACATAGCAAAGTTACTAGAAGAAATTTTGGCTGTGCTGTTGTTCTAACATAGCCAATACCTTCTTGCTCTGAACTGTCTCCACTAAAGAGGCAGTTATGTTAGCCAGAAAGTAAGATCAACTGTGATGTCATTGGTAACCTAATGAGGTCACAATTTCCACCTCAAACTACTTCCATGTCACTGATGCTTCTGGCCAGAGCAGGCCATCTCCCTCCTAAGAGACACACCACCAACAGGGCAGGGGCCAAATTATCTACCAACTCAGGTAAGCCCAGCATGAAGCAAAGGCAGCCATAGTCGATGGGGAAAGGAAAGAGGCATTGTGTAGAAATCTGATGTAATTAAGGTAATAATTAGAAGTTACTGCATCCTGGACACTGGTTTGAAAACCTAAGCTTTCCCTATGCCCCATTTTCAGAATTTTGGTTCTGCCCAATATATGAACATTAAATGATTCAGAAAAATCCCATGATTTTGAACTTGGAGGTGTGAAAGCAGACTGTGCCTTAGGCCTGCCTCCATCCCTGCAGTCCCCAAAATGCACAAACAACCATGGCTAGTCCAGGTGAAGCCACCCAGACTTGGTTCGGGAAGGGGCATTGTGGGAACCAAGAAGGGGGAATCTTCTGCTGAGGCTGCCCTTAAGAACCATACGGAGGGCAGGAAGAGAGCAAGGGTGGTTCACTCATCACAGGCTCTAATGACTAAGAAACGGCCTTTTACTCAGCTGGTTGTTGAACGGAGGTTTTCTCCAGAAATGTAGTGGGTACAACAACACTGCTCCACTTTAGGCCAACAGGGGCAAGCATCGTCACAGCTTGACATGAGAGGTCAACTTAGGTACAACTAGAGAACAGTGAGATTTAAACATAGCAGGGAATTGTTTTTGCTTTTAAGTTTGTCTGTAAATGTCTAGTTGTATTTTTAAGAAGATCCTCACTTGGGCAAAGCCAATGCCCCAACTTTTCCCCAAGCCTCCTAGTTCTATTCTTTCCTCCTTACATTATCCATCTCCTTCGCCCTGTCTTTTTCATAAACTCTCTTTACATTTAAATTCTTCATCTGCTTGTGGTTGGCTGAACTCAGCCCAGAGCCTTGCCCCAGTCTTCCTTGACTTTGGACTACACAATATTGATTAGGGTTTGAGGGAATTCTCTGTGTAAGAGAATGGAGGCTTTTGAGGACAGTCTCTATCTAGCTTTGTCCTCATAGAAAGAAGAAGGGAAGCACCGGCCCAAGGGCAGTAGTATGGTTATGCTCTCAAAGGCACCCCTTTAGGAAGACCTCCTCAGGGTGCTAGTTCAGGTTCAGTGTATGGGAACAAGAGTAAAGTCCTACATTTGTATGAAAGCAGTGCATTATTTGTTGTGGCTGCATGTCTACCTATTTCCTAATAGACTTCAGAAGCATAGATGGTCTTCTCGAGGAATAACCACATGTGATTTATACACTGGTTGTTGTGTGAATGAATGCTGTCCAGAAATGGAGCTTCTTCTATACTGTTTCCAGTGGAGGCTTCTAGTATTGATGAAACAGAGAGAGAGAGAGAGAGAGAGAGAGAGAGAGAGAGAGAGAGAGAGAGAGATCTTGTTGAAGGGAACAAGTGTCCCAGTCTTCACTCCCCTTTTCTGTAACTGCAGGAAGGATGTCAGAGGTGGAGAAGGCCTTCCGTAAATTTGCCGTGTACGGTGACACGGCTGCCACCGGCAATGACATGACGGGCAAGAACTTCTCCAAGATGCTGAAAGAGACGGGTGTGATGGATGGGAAGTTTGTGACCAGCACAGACGTGGACATCGTCTTCAACAAAGTCAAGTGAGCTGAGGGAGTGGGGTGCGCAGACGGCAACTAGTTCTGTTAACAACTACTTGGGAAGGACTGCTAGCTGGTTGCCGGGGTCCAGATCCTGTGTAGCTCAGGATTCTGGCTTACCATGGACAACAATAGCTTGACTCTTGCCAGCAAAACCAAACCAGCTGCTATTTATGCTGTGTGTAATTGAACTTCCTTCATATTTTGGTGGGATCTTAGTAGGAAATCATGTCTGCAATCATTTACAACTGCAGCAGGTACTACCCATGAGAAAAAAAAGATATGGTGGTAGAGTCCTGGGCTGGTTGAATTGACTATCGCACTTCAAGTGAGAAATCCCTTTCTTAAAAGCTTCTCTGTGTAAACAAAACCTGCAACTCCCTGTGAGTAGAAACCTAGCATCACAGGGGGCAGGGCTGGGGGTGATAATTTCTCCTGATGTACTAATTTTCTACTCAGGAAGAATGTTCAAAAGAGAGTGCTCAGAAATGGTTTCCCTCTCCTACAGTCTCAAGTGGTTCAGCCCATTTCAGAACTCCTGCAGCATTTTTGTTGGGTTTTAGCCAAAAGAAATTAAGGTCAAATTAGGCGTGCTGACAAACACATGCTACAGAGGTGTCCTCCAAACCAGAAGCACTTTTATTTCATTGAAAACAGCCATGAAGTCTCCAGTACTGAATAGGACATGAAGAAAGGTCAACTCTTTCTGTCATTTCCCATTAAAAAATCCCCCTCACCCCACAGCAGTGCATCCCCAAAGCTGCAGTTTCTAGTAGAGTGCTGCTCTGGAACAAATAACAACATTGGGGAGGGATTTTTAGTAGGGAAAAATATGAGGGGAAAGAGTTTTCCCTCTGTTACCCCATTCAGCAGAGAGGATGCCACAGCAGTTTTAGTGAAATGAAAGCCATTTCTGGTTCAGAGCACATCTCTGTAACTCATTTATGTGCCTCTCTGGTTTGACCCTTTATTATAATGGAGCACCACTGAAATAAATAAAACCAGTTAGTTATGACTAACTGAAGTGCTGTAGAATGGTGTAGTGGTTAGGGAGGTGAACTTAGACCTGGAAGATCCAGGTTCAAATCTCCCCTCAGCCATGAAGCTTCCTGGGTGACCTTGGGCCAGTCACTTTCTCTCAGCCTCACCTACCTCACAGGGTTGTTGTGAGGACAAAAGGAGGGGAGCAGCTGTGTACACCACCCTGAGCTCTTTGGAGGAAGGGCGATATAAAAATGTGAAAAATAAATAAAATAAAATAAAAAATAATACTTGGAAGTAGGTCCCACTGAGTTCAATGGGGCTCACTCTCAGGTAAGTACTGTATGTTTAGGATTGCATTCTAATGGCCCAGTTGTATCTGCGTGATACGCACTGCCACAGGTGCAAGGCCCGGAACACTGTGTGCTGGTAGCAGCACCACACAGACTGGTTGCCAGCGAATGTCTGCTGGCGGTAGGGGTGGGTCAAGGCAAGGTTCAGGACAAGGGCAGATCAGGTGTGGATCTTGGTAGTAGTGGTATCTGTGAATTCCTATCCCCCTCCATCCCAGGTCTGACAAACCTCCTTTGGCCTAACAGATCTATGCCAGCACAAGAGTTCTTTTAGATTTGAGTGTGCCTGTAGGGGACCATGGAGTGACCTGCGATGTAAGTAAACTTCTCTGGGCTGGCCAGGTCCCCAGCTGGCCCATAGGATGAGTGGGCACTGTGCCACCTGCTCTGGACCGTGCAGGCTGACCTAGAATAGGGTTGGGTTGTAAGTCATGAATAATGTTTAGTACACCACAAATTTCATGCTTTGGTGGACCTAGCAAGAGGTGGATTTACACAGCTGCTGATCCATAGTGTGTAGAAGCACAGAACTGCTACCCTTCCTCTCTCCTCAGGACCAAAGGGGCCCGAAACATCACGTTTGGAGAGTTTCAGCTGGCTATTAAGGAGCTGAGTGCAAAGCGCTTCAAAGGGAAATCGCCTGACGAGGCCTTGGAAGCCACAAACAAACTGATGGAAGGCAAGGAGCCAGTGAGCATGGGAGCCACGGTGAGTGACCATCACATCTCTGACAGATGGGGCGGGGGCAAAACCATGTGCATCTCCCCCTCAGGCAAAACAAAAATCAACTCAAAGCAGGCAAGAACTGCCCGGAGTGAGCCCCTGACAAAGATCTCAGACCCTCATATGTGAATTGGCCTTTGTTTGGAAAATCCCATTGACTAGAAGGGGTTTTTCTAATTTGAGACTCAGGAAGAGATGGGACTGAATTTGGGCAGGTCCCAACCTGTGAGGAGCAAGTGCAGACTCCATATAACATGACTCCCCAAGGTTAGTGTTCCCTCTAATCCCCCTCCCCGAGTGCATGCAACCATACCATGGCTGAGCAGAGCACCCAGTGTCAATGAACTCTGGAGCACTGAGAGGGAAGCCGCACAGGGCATCCAGTAGAGCTGTGTGCCTGGGCAGCCACGCAATTTAGAGGGAATGCTGCATACTTTCTGTGCCAGCAATTTCCCACCTTTTTTAAATCCTATGGCACAAGTGAAGGGCACTAAAATTGTCAAGGCACACCATCGGTTTTTTGACAACTGACAAGGCACACTGCACTGCCAGTGGGGAGCTCACATCCCCCAATAGCCCTACTAGTACAGAACCCTCCCCCCAAACTCCTGTGGCACACTCACAGACCATTCACAGTAAACCAAGGCAGTAAGAAGAAGCGGATGTCTAATACTGACATAGACACTCATTGAGGATCAGTGTTGCCTACGTAGGCTGGCAGTGGCCCTCCAGGGTTTCAGATGGGATTCTCTTCCAAGCTGTACCTGGAGATGCCAGGGATTGGATCTGGAATCTTTTGCATGCAAAGCATGTGCTCTATCACCGACCTCATTCCATAAAAGACCAATCCCTGTACAAGTACCAAACCTGTGCCCTCAGTGTTATTTGCATCATGTCCTCACCTATTAAGTTGACTGACCAGCCAAGGGAGTGTGTGCCCTGCAATTTGTCCACACAGCTGCAAACCTCCTGGCTGATCTTTGCCTATGCTGGAGTCAAGCCAGCACTAACCACCTCCCTGCAACTGCTGCCACTCAATTGCTGCTCCCTTTTTCTTGCAGAAATCGATCACAGCCGGTGCGGTGGACAGACTGACAGACACCAGCAAATACACTGGCAGTCACAAGGAACGTTTTGACGAAAGTGGCAAGGGCAAGGGGATAGCTGGGCGTGCAGACATGGTGGCAAACAGTGGCTATGTCGGGGCCTACAAGGGGGCTGGCACCTATGATAAGTCCCACTAGAGGCGCAGTGGACACTTTAGGTGCCCACTCGGAACCTGCCTTGTCTGTCTTACCCTTGGGAGGGGAGGCCAATAAACATCTGCTCTGACATGTTGCTCTCCTGTGTTCTGTCTCTGGCATCTAAACGAGGAGAGATTTAGGCTCCTGCCCAAATTTTGGAGGCCCCCACTTCTGGTCTGCATGATATATTAAGATCCTTTTATTTCTGAAAGCAAATACATGAAGCAGCTTCCTATTGGCCCACTGTGCTAATAAATCTAACCTGAATATCACCTTTTGAGCTTATAGGTTGGCAACCTTCAGTCTCTAAAGACTATGGTATAAGCCTACAGCACCCGGTACTCCAAGGTGGTCTCCCATCCAGGTACTAAATAGGCCTGACCCTGCTTAGCTTCCAAGATAGACAAGATCAGGCACATGCAGGGTAACAGTTGCTTGCTTGCACAAGAAATGGAATCTTATACAGTCTGCTTGCAAGACTTACAGTCTGGGCTATGACAAGAGCCCAATCCTATGCATGCATGTCTATGCAGAAGTACATCCTACTTCAGGCTGGTCATGACTTGCTTAATGACATCACTCCCTGCTTAATGACATCATTTCCAGCCCTCAGCAGGTATCATGAATGCTAGCTGGCCTGTTATACGAAACAAATTTGACACCCTTGGACAAGACCAATCACATGGGCTGGGCTTAAGCAAGATCTGCGTTCGGGTCAGCTGGCACTTCCAGGACCACATATGGAGGGAGGGCCTTGAATTTCCGCTCTATAGCCAGTTGCATAGTGGCACATCTAGTATAAGATGGCAGTGATCATGTATACTTTTTGCACATGCTCAAAGCCCTGGGGCCTGAAAAGAGGGGAGAGCAGCCTAGCAAACCTTGGGGGTTGTTTGCAAATGTTAAGGCCGCCAAACCTAGACCTTTGGATGCTCTCCAGCACTTTGCTCATAGCATGAGCTCCTGTAGGCAGGAGATGAAGTATATTTACTTCGCATACAAGCGAAGTAAATTCAAAAACCTGGGCTCTTTGGTTACTTTTGAAAAATGAATTGTTCTTGGCTGATTCATTACAGATTAGAGCAGTGGCTCCCAAACTGTGGGTCGGGACCCACTGGTGGGTCACCACCTGATTTTTGGCAGGTTGCCAAAGAGTGATGGCAAGATCAGATAACTAATTGCCCCAAGCGCTGAGGTTATTCAAAAATTAGATGCTGTGCCTTCTAATTACCCTGCAAAGAGCTCAGCTCCTGCAGTTTGCAAGATAGCTGCTAATTTCCCTGAAAGGAGCTGAGCTGCTGAAGTTCGCAAGCATGTGTAAATATGTTATAGGAAGATAAATATTTAGGGTCTTTTTCTAGTTATAAATGAATGAATGAAATACTTCTTTTTAGATGTTCTTTTTTAAAAGTTTGGTAAATCTAGTGTGGTTTAAAATTTTAACGTTATTTAAGAAAGTGGAACCCAATGCTACAAAGTTTGGGACCCAATGAACTAGAGTTTCTTTTTGTAGCTCCATGATGATAAGTCTCTTTTCCCCCCCTTTAAGCACATAGGATATTACTAGTTTGTGAATACTGCAAATGTATTTTTTCATAAGCAAATGTATTTTTTTCCTTTAAGCACATAGGATATTAATTTGTGAGTACTGCAAATATATATTTTTCCTACTAAAGTGTCAATTTTTTTTGTTAAGGTGGACAAAAAAACCCCCCTTGCTACTTTGAACCTTTGAAATGTTTCTTTAGGCAAATTTTTTGAAGATTTTGGGGAATGATTTTTTTTCAGCAGAAAAAGAAAAGCAGGGAAGGAACTGGCAAGCAGGCCAGCCTTGAATCCCACCACATGTCACTGGAACCTTCTGCAGTGCAGAAGGATTGCCAAAGAAGTCTTTTAAAGAGCTCTTTGTGTGCTCCCTTTGAGGCTTTGGCTATGTGGTAACATTAATGGCCAGCAGAGGGCAACAGCCTATCACCAAATTGCCAAACCAAATGAAAACCCAGTCAAAACCATGTTAAATTCCAGACTCACTTGTTCTGTTAGGCTGAGTCCACAAACCAGCTGGTTTTCCTGGGATATGTTCCAGAAACAGCTGGTGCAATCTGTACCTCATCTTGGTAGTATCCCTAATTGTGCTTGGCTTCTGGGTTGTTGTCTCCTCCTGATAATGTGATTTCCATCCATATCTATGAATGTACATTGTATAGGAACATAAGAGCCTGCTGGATCAGGCCCAGGATCACCTTGTCCAGCTTTCTGTACCTTACAGTGGCCCACAGAGCTCCAAGAGGCTTAGGCCCAAGTATGTACTGTACAATCAGACACTTCACAGTAAGAAGTTTCATCAGTATATTGATGAATATACTGTCTACTAGTGCTGGTCAGTTGATTGGTTAGAAGGAACTAGTTTAATAGGCAGGAATGCTATTTGAGGATGTGCTTATATTTTGAAGATACTTTGATTCTGGTGTTTTACTGCAGAACAGAGAATTAACATACCAACAACGGCCTTTCTATCTGACCACAGTAACGGGTGGCTTTTGTTTATTCCACTGCCTCTAATAAACTTCTTTTTAATATCTCTAAAAGGCTTTGAGGTTTCTGAGAGTTCAAAAATGCAGTTAACCCTGGTTAGTTGGTTAAAACTCAAATGATGAATCACTTCAAAATTATTTAACTGATGGACAGCAGTAGCTTTTCCCTAGAAAACACTTGAAACACTTCTGAGCCTGTTTCATAGTATTTTCAAGCAGATGCTAGATAAATATTGGGTAAATGCCAGGGCTCCCCAGTGCCCCGGGGGGGGGGCACCATTGTTGACACCTGCACTGCCACTGGCCCCCCCTTATGTCTGGGGTGCAGGCTATTATGGGTGGATTGAAAAGGAGTTTCCACCCAAGTTTCTGCCCCGAGAGAAACACCAATGTAGTCTCCACAGTTGCTGCAGCCTCTGCTTGCTGCTACCCCAGAAGGGACCCATTGACAGAAGAGAGGTCCCACCTAAAGGTTTTTGCCTGGATCTCTCAATGCCCAGAGCCAGCCCTGCCAGAATATAGTAGAGAGCCATCTTTCTGTTCTGTTGATAGATCTTTGATTATTTATCTAAACCTACAGACCAATTCAGAAAAGAACATGTTTAAAGTTATTCAGTCTTGGTCAATTCCAGCTCCTTTAATACTATGCTGAGCTGTGGCCCAAACAGGTTAAGGGACCCCCCCCCCCCCATTTGCCACCACATTTGGGGAAAAATATCCAGCTCATTGCACAAGGTTGCAGATGTACCTCTGTCTGAAAGGAGGTGACATCCTGAGGCCTAAATCCAACATTGATTAGGCAGCTCCTCCTGCAGTTACTATTGCCTCTGCCCCTTCCCTCATTTTAAGTGGGGTGTGCATTCAGACAATCATCATTCATGTCCTGCTGGTACACGGAGTCCTGTGGAACTGAGCCTGACTCGGAGCTGGATTAGGTTACGGGGCCCCGAAGAAGAGGCTGAGGTGGACGGATTCCCTGTGGCCTAGCTGAAATGCTTCCTCAGGAACCAGTCCCCATGGGGACCATAGCTTCAGCCTTAGAGGATGTTGCTTTTGCATTCCAATCGCCTCTCTTCCCCTTGCTGCCTTTTAAAACAAAAGGCCTTCCAGCCTCCTTGCTGCAGTGGCGACAGGACCCAAATTCAGTTTACAGTGAAAACATTGGACACAGTCACATGGCCTGTGGCTGGGATGAGGGCCCAGGCTTTTGCACAGACAGGTTGAAAAACTTCCCCATTCCACCAAGATGGATACTCCTTTTGTTCTGCAGACTAACAATGAAAGGCTTTGATCCTTTTTTGGGGCAAGGGAAAGGGGGACTTTGGCAGCCGATGTGGCCTTTTGGACATGGAACTGCTTCTTGGCACAAGATGGCAGAGGAAAAAGATTTACACTTTTTGGCTGATGGTAAAAGGTCAACCCCGCTGGGAGGAAGGCTTGGGTGAAAAACAGATCTGTAAGGGGAATTCTGTCCACAGAGTTTTGAAAAGCCCGTCCATGATACATGTGCAACAACCATTTTTTTTTTAACACAAAGCAGTTATCCCTTCATGTACATCAGAGCTGAACCTTGCACTATGCCAAATGCTGGTCAAATCTGGGACTGTACCATTTCGGGGGGGGGGGGAAGAGAGGAGAAGAATCTTCCCTTTGAAGGCTCAGAAACAAAATAAAAAAAAAACCCCTGCAGATCGTAAATGAACACAACAGAAAGACATTTATTGTAGTCCTTCTCTCTGGTGACCTTGTTTGCAACAGGCAGGGAACTTTTATTTAATGTGCAGGAACATTAAAAAACAGAAAAAAAATAGATCATCACACCCACACAACAATCCAGAATATTCCCACCTTAGTCTATCACTAAGTTTGGCAGGGCCAAACCAAAAGTGTCAGAGTTTGTTTTGCTAATTAGCCACACTGCAGGCCACTTTGAAAAGGAGGAAGTGATGCTCCGGGAGAGGATGTTTCAAACCCATCTGAATAGTACCCTCCCTCCCAGCTGCTTTTAGCTAGCTGAAAGTGTGGGGGGGGGGGGGGAGGGAGAGGCATTTTCCCCCTCTGTGGCTAATAGCTGCTTGTGTTGGGAGGTGAAACTATGTTTGGCTCTCATTCTCTGTAAATGGATAGATAGTAAATATTAGCCTGTCAGATTTGTTGAAAAATGTGGTAGAGACCTTGATATTTTCACCCTTTGAAGGTAAGTCTATTGGCAAAGTAAGGGTTCTAAACTCAAATTAACAGTTGCCATGAATAATATTAAATGACTTGGTCCAGAACCAAAGGAAGGTGTTTTTTTTTTGTTAGACATATGGTCATATAGCTAGGGAGAATGGGAACAGGACCTTTGAGTTCCTTGGAAGGAGAGTGGATCCTGGAGCCACCATAGTTTAGTGTGGTGACTAAGATAGGATGCGCTGCTGGAAAAGTCCCTGGCTCAACTTTCATCTCAGCCTTAAGTTTGCTGAGAGATGTTAAGCTCTTTCAGTTGCTCATCTGCAGAATGGGACTAAGAACACAGATTGACCTTGAAGGGTTGTTGTGAGGGTTTTGCTTTCCTTGTGGCATCTGATTTGCCAATGCAAGAAGACAAAACATTGAAGGTGATTACCTGATTTGTCCAATCAGACGCTGATTGGTGTCTGTTGTATGAACACCACCCACCCACCCCACTCCCAGCCACAAGAAAAGAAGCAAAAACTCATTCCTCTAGAGACTTTATTGTTAAGAGTCAGGATTCACCATCAACTGCTCTGGGGGAAAAAAAAAAACAGAGCTCGCACATTCTCAAATACAACAGGATCCCATTACATGCGGGAGTTAAAATTCCAGCTGGAATCCATTTCAAACAATGCCCCTTTATATAGGCAGCTGAGCCATTTACCCCCAGCGCCAATCAGGTTAAAGGAATAAGTAAAGCGAATTTCTAATTGGACCATCATGTTTTAGTGTGGGAGTGTTCCAGCTTTCAGGTCACACAGAACCCTTTGCTCTACAGCTTGGTGAAGTAAGTATTCTGTGTCACTCAAAAGTTTACATACTGCTTACCCTCACTATAGTTGATCCAAAGAAAATATTTTACCTTATTTATTCTGGATTCCTTATTCTGCTGTGAGATCAACATAGCAAACTCAATCTGTACAATTAGGTTTTTTTTTAACACAGCCAATAACATTCAAAGAACTGGTACAGTTGGAATTCCGTTAACAGAATAAGCTGATGCAAAGTCCACCCTCCATGGCGCCACAAGAGCCCTGCTCAAAGCCAGCAGCTGGAACCTACTACAGTCAGTGCTTGTTGCAAAAAAAAAATGCACAGCCAATGACAATTCTGGAGTCTCCTCCACTCGTCTCATTACACACAGCCAGGAGAATCATCACCTACTGCCAATCTGTGCCTGGCACAGTTGCAATAATGGAATCTGGCTCAAGCCCCCTGCCACCCCAGCATTCCCCTGCAACATACCAAGAGGAATAATCCCGCCCGCCCCCCATTTCAGCCTCACCCAGCTTCCCAAATGCCCCTTAACCGCCAAAATTGTTCTCTGTCCTAGCGGGAACTGTACATGCAAACCACAAAGCAGCTATCATCTACAAAGGATTAGTTTTAAGGTGTGGGGGGTGGGTGGGAGAGGGGGGAATGGAGAAGGAAAGAGAATGGATAAGAAATGCAGCTTTTGGGCAGAGAGAGGTGTATGTATGTGGGGACGTGTGGATGCAAAATAAAAGGCTGCGCTTCTCATAAAGCGAGAGTGGAGAAGAAAATCCAAGCCCTGAAAAGGAATTCAAACATTCCAGGGCAAACTGGATGGGTGGCTGGGAGACTCAGGAGATGAAACCACAGGAGGAAAGATCAGGTTGAGGGAACAGGGTCATGGGGACAAAAATGTGACTCCCCTGCTAGAGGAGCACTACATTGGCATGACAGCAGCAACACAAGCCCTTATGGGGGACGTGCATCTTTCTTGTGAGGTCCTGCTTTTGTCCATATACATGCTGGAAGGAGCGGAGAGCGCTAGCAAGACCATTCGATGCCCGTCCAGGTGACTCCAAGAACATTTCTCACTCAGAAATCAGGGGGCAGGACACTAGTTAGTGATGATTTAGACAGGAAGAAACCCATAATCCAGACCTCCCTTATTAAGGAAACTAACGTGTACAAGGTGATGGATGACAAAGGAGAAATTCAAAACAGGTGCTAACAGTTTTAGAAAGTATATGAGTATTCCATCCATATTTCCTTAGGTGCTGAGGGACATTAAGGAAATGGGGGGGGCGAGGCTAGATTTAGGTAAAGGGAGGGAATGGGGGATTGGCAAGGGAGGTGTGTATGTGTTGGGTGAGAAGGAAAGGACAGGGGGAGTTAATGTTTGTTTTAAAAAGAGTAAAACTGCATCCCATCTGGGCCTCCCTGGACATTTAGTACCGTTAGGGGAGATCGTCACATGGCCCAGTGGCCGGAGTGCATTGTGGGATAGCAGAAGAAGTCCTGTTCAGAGGTGGGAGGCGGTCTCGTCCCCTGGCTTGGCGCTCAGCAGGACACCTCCATGGTGGGGGCAGGCGGCTGCGGTGCCCCGGCCTCGCTGCTCTGGGACAGGGTGCGTGAGCGGGATCGGTTCCCGTCCCCCGAGGCTGCACTTGACAGAGAGGCGGTGCGTGAGCGGGACAGGCGCGTCATGCAGGATGAGGCCACTGTGGGAGGAAAAGAGGGAGAGAGAAAGGCGGAGTCAGACAAGGCTCTGGTCTCTGAGGAACCGTCTACCCAAGGCAATGCTCAGAGTCTGGCGAGGGAAGGGGTGAGCAGGTCAACAAACAGCAGCACTAGGCAAGCTCAGCAATGGTCCCAGCTTTGCCCCACCATTTGGAGTGAAAAATGGAGACCTGCAACCAGGGGCGAATCCAGTGTTTGTATTGGGGAGGCCATGAGCACTACCTTAACCCGAGAGCCCAGGTCAAGCCCTGCCCAGGCGGGTAGACCTGGACTCCCTACTGAACTTTGGCCTCCATGGCCAAGGTTTGCTACGTGGGTTGACTTGGGCTCCCACCTGGACTTGAAGCCCAGATCTACCTGCTGGGTAAACCTAGGTTCCTGGTTGAATTGGACGGTTTCCTGGGCGGATAGATTTGGGCTCGCAATCCACCTCTTCTAGGTGGGTAGACTTGGGCTCCCAGCCATGCTTGGACTGTTTCCCGTCCCGGTAGGTGCTATTCCCCTCTGGCGTCGGTTTGGGGGGGGGCACACACCCATGGCCTATTCTTGGATCCACCCCTGCCTGGAACTACTAGGGAAATGTTTAAGGTTGTCAATTCATGTTTTACAAGGCTCTTTCCATACCGCATCACCTTTGGGTGTGCATTGAAAGCCACAGAGCTAGTAAATGGAACTGAACACTGAAGGGGGCTGGGGGGAGGAGGAGGATCTACATGATCCTCTGTAGAAGACTATGTAGATATGGCTCTCTTCTGCATATGCAGAGTGCCCCAGAACAAGGATCATGCTGCTAGGTTTCTAGTCCTCATGGAATGTAAGGATACTTGAGGACACTTTAAAGCAGGGGTCTCCAAATCCCGGCCCGGGGGCCAGATGCGGCCTGCAACAAGCCTCTATCCGGCTCACGGCCAGCCTCTTGCCCACTCAACTGTACGTGACCAGAGCTGTGCTTTGGTTGTGTATGGAAGGTGTTCTGAGGGCCAGACAGGTTGAATGAATGACCCCATTCATTCATTTATTCACTCATCTAAATTCCATGTACGTGACCAGAGCTGTGCTTTGGTTGTGTATGGAAGGTGTTCTGAGGGCCAGACAGGTTGAATGAATGACCCCATTCATTCATTTATTCACTCATCTAAATTCCATCTCTAATTTATCTATTTAAATTTTAAATAGATTTAAATTCCATCTCTAATTTATCTATTTAAATTTTATATAAAATTTAAATTTTATATTTAAATTTTTTTTCCTCAACACCATGCCAGATATTTGATGCATCCCTCTGGCCAAAATGTTTGGAGACCCTTGCTTTAAAGCAACGCGTATTAGGGACCCTGTCACCTGCAACTTGCATCATTAAGCCTATAATCAGGGCCTGCCATCATGCTTCCCACCCCATAGCTCTTTACTTATCCCTCTCTCCCTTGAAAACTCCCCCAAATGGTCATAGATGCAACTATGATCACCTCTTATCCTGCCTCAAACTGTTTTTCAAAACTTTGCAATATTGTATTCAGGATTAAGCCGAATTAATAACGTTTGTATGCAATTACAAGGACGTTAGCACACAATGTTAATAATGTGAACAATTTCATTTTGGAATGAAAACCTAGGGTTTCCATGGTGCACAACTGAGAAGTTGCTGGCAGCCCCTGGATAATATTATGCAAGTGTCTGTCATCAGCCCTCTTAGGGGCACACAACAGAAATCCAAATAAAGCAAATTCTGCTGTCTCACCAACATTGCAAAAAGCTAATATTATGCAAGTGTCTATCATTAGCCCTCTTAGGGGCACACAACAGAAATCCAAGTCAAGCAAATTCTGCTATCTCACCAACACTGCAAAAAGCTTGGTGTTTTAATGGTGGGTTGTGTGTATTGGAGCACACAGGAGTGAAGGAGCAACCAGGATTGGGGGGGGGAGTGTGTGTGATGGTAAGAAGACATATTGGTGGAGGTAGGCCAAGTGATTGTTGGGGAATTGGGGAGCAATACTATAGAAGGTACCTGACCCCATACTCAGTTTCTTGTCCAGTACATGAGGGACTGAGGAGAAATAGGAGAGGATACCTCAGTCTAGAGTGGGAGGGGGGAACCCAAACACCCTCTGGGGATGAATATTTACCACTGGCTGTTATTTTTCAGCAGCAGAGGCAGAACTGTCTCAAGCTTTTGGGGCCCTGAGGTACCTTGACTTCAGAGGGACCTTTAACTATTGTGAGAAGGAGGTAGAAGCCAGTCTTAGGGGTCTGAGCCAGTGTGCAGACCCCTCCCTCTTCTGAGGAGCAATGTGCCTGCATCGTGATATTGTCCTTAGATGCTCAGCAATGATGTCACAAATTATCTCTGACCTTCTGGGTTGCTGTGCTCTGTGCTGTGCACAGCTCAGCTCGGAGCTGCATGGCCACAGAACTGTGGTGGAGGCATGGCTGACAAAAGATGGAGGGGATTAGGGGTATGAATAGGGAAAACACCTCAGAGTCCTTTGGACAACTGCAAAGGATTCTGGGGCACACTCCAAGGGAGCGCACAGTCCAGCCAGGTGAAAACATGGATCATTGCCTCCAACAGCCCAGACCCCACACCAAACAAGAATCAAGACAGCACTGCTTGCTGTTGGCCGACAGATCTCGTAACAAGTCAGGGTCCCATTCATTGCTGAATCCCACATGCTTTAAATGGAGAATTGGGCTTAATATTCTCAGAAAGCCACACATTTGGAGGGGCTGGTATTCTATGAAACCTCTATTCTGGCTCTCCATGAAACAGGGGGCCCAACTTTCTCACTAAAGCATAGCTAATGGGGGATGCAGAGTGGAATGTGGGAGACCAAGATTCAATACTCACTGTATCCCATGCCTTGCACAAAGTACTTGAAGGCCTCAGTCAGTTTCCCAGGCTGAAGAATCGAAGAGAAGAAAGAGAGGGAGAGAAAGTTATGTTGGAGGAGCCAATTTCAATGTGCAAAGGCAAACTTCAACTGGTGGTGCTAAGAGTTGAGGATCTACTTTTTGTATTTGGTTCTGAATAGTTATTGTAATGGAGAGCAAAAACATTATTAAATATGCCTTAGCGTTTTGCAGTAAGTGAACAGGAGCTTTTGCTCATTAAATTTTATTTCATTTTTAATTAAATATGTTTATGGAATTATTTGTGGATTAAGTTCTTCTTTATAGCTTTTGTCAAAACTATAAAGACTGATAAACATTCAGGCACTGAAAACAATGTCCCTGAGATCTGAAAGTCACAGAAGATCTAATTCATTATGTGTAGAGATGGTTTAGATGTTCTTTATGCTCAGGGGTTAAGGCTGAGAATTACTCAGGGTGGTTGGTATTTATCTTTCAAATCATCTTGCAGGTTCAATTTAGGGCCTAACTATATCATGTAGAAATGCCTGTAATAGACGCCCAGCGGCCAACTTGTTTCACCGCAAAGTATCATGGGAAGGAGGTGACTTGGAACAGAGACATGAGAGAGTGCATAATCCTCTTGCTGCTGTCTGATTCTCCTCTCCATTCCAGTCACTTCTCCCTCTGCGGCTTTCCAAAATGCATGCTTTCAAGCACAAATGTGTGGTCTAAAGGCTCGGGAGTGGAGAAACAGAAGGCAAGAAAGAGTTAGGCACTTTCTTTCATCATCCCCCCCCCCCCATGGTTTCTTCATTTCAAGTAATCCCTTCCCAAAGCAGCTTTTCTCATCATTAAAAAAAAAAAAAAGACTTTCAAGCTTTCATTTGCATGCAGCATTTACTTAGGCCCCAAATGAAATTACCCGATACTCGCTTCAAGATCTCAAAAAAAAGTACCTATTATTGAGTAGTGGCCCAATTGTAACATCTTCTTACAACAGTGGAAGTTGCCATCTATTGTAAATGGTGCGCCACTGCCGAGCGCGCGAGGGCTGGCAGTGAAAGTGGCTGGCAGT
This sequence comes from Tiliqua scincoides, assembly GCF_035046505.1. Lineage (NCBI taxonomy): Eukaryota > Metazoa > Chordata > Lepidosauria > Squamata > Scincidae > Tiliqua > Tiliqua scincoides. The sequence goes on from NC_089825.1 coordinate 112,755,990, forward strand.
GGAAATGGCTTCCTGTCCAGGGCACACTGGATGAAATAAGTCAGTGTAAAGGGACTGTCATGGATGGGAGGAGGACTGGGGGAGCTTTGGGGCCCCGAGGGGGTGGATCCCCCTATCTGTGATTTTCCAGCCTGCCTTGCCCTTCTTTTCTTCTCAGACTTATGCCAGCTGCAAAGCTGGTGTGGGTCTGACCCAAAGACAGCCAGGAAGCCTACCCAGAGGTAAGTAGAATGGGTTTTACTTATCTTTGGTTTAGCCTTCTGGTTGTCCCCTTCACTAGAGCATACAGTGTGTGCTTCACTGGTGTGGCTGAACACTATAGCATGGTGGGGGACAGTACTGGGCTATTAGACTTTTGGAGAGCAGACCATATTGGGGTGGGCAGGCTTAAATGGATCCTTATGCAATAATTTACAGCTGGTCCTTGGTATCTGCAAGGGATCAGTTCCCAGACCTTACGTAGATACCAATATCTGCAGATAATGGAATCTATGGGGAGGGCCTTCTGGATCTCCCAGACACAACTGGAAATGCCCTCTGCTCGCATCTTAGAGGTGTTCGGAGGCACAGGGAAGTGGTGTTCTGAGGCACTCAGCCTTCCCACACCTCAGAAAGCCTCCCGAAGGTGTTTTTAGATTGTGAGCCCTTTTGGGACAGGGAGCCATTAGATATTTGATTTTCTCTGTAAACCGCTTTGTGAACTTTTTGTTGAAAAGCGGTATATAAATACTGTTGTTGTTGTTGTTGTTGTTGTAAGTAACACCTGGTTTTTACCAAACTGCGTCCTTGAGGCCCTCCAGATGTGGGGTTGGCAACTCCCGAATCTGTAGTGCTAAACCCGTGGAAAAGGAGAGCCAACTGTACATTTTTAAATACATATACTGCTCAGTAGTGTACTTGGCTCAATATTCCATTCATGCTTCAGATAAGGCTGGGTTGGAATTTGAACCTAGGTTCCTGGAAGATGGGAGGAAACAAGGAAAAATGCGAGCCATCCACTGAGGGGAGAAGGTTCAGAAGTGACCACCATTGAAGCTACTTGGCTCTGGAGTTACCTTCCGCACACCCACTTGAGAACACACATAAGCTATTCCTCACCAAGCCGTCCCTCAGAGCCCCAGCTCATGTCTGTTTATCTCACCTGGGTCAGCTGTGGCTGTCCTCCTGAATCTGCCATCTGAAAGATACGAACAGAACTTTAAATGGGCAGGCCCTGCAGACAGCGTGTGACAGGAAGATATGGAGAGAGGAGTTGGGCCTTATCTCTAGCTGCAGCATAGGATGAAGCTGCGCTGAGTGTGATGAAATGATGAAATATGTAATGAGGGGTATGATCTGAGGCTAGAATTTAGAGGGAGCACTTTTGCAAAATGTACTCCCCAAAATCCCTAAAGCAATGGTTCCCAAACATGGTTCCCCAGCTTGCCATGGAAACCAGCCAGGAAATTCTAGTGAAGAACCCGCTGCCCTATACAATGTATAGGGTTGTAGCCCTAATGATGAGCTGCAGCCAATGACCCAGTAGGTCAAGGGAGCCACCAGTTGAAAAAGTTTGGGAACTACTGCCCAAAAGTAAGAATCAAAAACAAAGAAGTTTGTCAAAGATTTGGTGCTGCTTGAGGTGGGCTAGGCTGTAAATAAGTCAGTTAAAAAAAAACAGGGAGCAATTAGGTGTGAAGTACAGTTAGAAAGATGGGCTGGGCAAAGAGAGGGGGAAAACTGAAGCCCTTCCCAGGTGTTCTAGTGGTGCTAAGGAAGGGGCACTCAAGCTCTCCCACCCCCCCCCCAGCCACAAAAGCATTTCTTCAGGGGCTCCCACATCATCACATTGATCTCTGAGGAAGCCCAAACATGGATGGGGAGGGCAGGACAAAGCTATAATTCTGGTTGAGCAACTCAAGCTCCTGCTGCCTGCTTTGGAGGGTTTCAGCCCGTAGTGACCCTGGGAGTCCATGGGCCCTCGATCCACACCAGACCTGTAACATCACCCTTGGCGCTGAAAGCTGTGTGTAAAGGGTTCTCGAGAGCAATTGCTTACCTTAAGGAAAGAAGTCTGAGTGGGGTCCAGTTTGGAATTACACTCCACCTGGCAGGAGAGACAGACAATGTGAGGACAAAGAGCAGGGCCAAAGGGGAGACTGAGAATTCCAGCCTTCAGCATAAGAGCAAAGGACTGAAGACCCAGAAGCTGAATATGCTGTTGGTGCTGCAGAGCTTTAAAAAAGAGAGGCAGACACCGTCACTCACCACTGCATCTTCATGAGGAGCCTGATCTCCTACTACCAGCATCACAGGGCACCTGGCAACATGGACAAAATGACCAAAGGTCAAAACTTTTCTTAAGCTGAAATGTGACTTATTTGGGATTTACTTCTGAGTACAGCAACTTTAGGGCTGGGGTCTCGGAGCCTGGCTACACATTATACTTGCGATGTGAAAGCAGCCCCACACTGTGAAAGCTCTGCCTGGTGAAAATGCCAAGGCTCCCCTGCCACCAGGGACAGAAAGGTGGGACATGAAGCTTCCTAGGTGACCTTGGGCCAGTCACTATCTCTCAGCCTCACCTACCTCGCAGGGTTGTTGGACAAAAGGAGGGGATGAACTATGTACAGCACATTGAACTCTTTGGAGGAAGGGCAGGATAAAAATGTGAACAATAAATAAATAAAATCCACACCCACAGTGAAGGAAGAGCACTGGAAACCATCCACAATTCATCTTCCTTTTTCCTTAGTGGCTGATTTTCCTTAGGTGTTGGGAGGGAGACAAGCAGGGGAAAAGCCACTCGAAAGACAGAGAAAGGGAAATAAACAAAGGAGAAAGGCAGTCAGCAGCTCCTCCTCCAGCAGCATGTGATTTCTGAGCCTTCTGGCTTTCTCTGTTGGTGGGAGAGACTTCAGAATTCTCAGTAAGACCCACATTGCATATAACCATGCTCTCGGGCCAACACAGCTTCTCTTCCCAACCTCACCATCAGATCCACTGAAGCAGACCCAAGATTTGTCCTTACAGGACAATGACTGAGAATGAGCAGGCCCTGACTTTTCCGATTTGTCACTCTATAGGGCAGGATTCTCAGAAACTTCTCAGCTGTCTCCTGATCTCAGGTTTCCGTGGGGGGGGGGGGAGTGACAGCAGGATGCTTTCTTGGAATCCTCTCCACTGAGGACCAACTAGACAAGAAGTTTGTTTTCTCCTATTTGTTTCTGGGTTTCCCCTCTTAAATGCCAGAAGTGGCTGGGTGGGGGGGGGGAGAGAGAGGTTGAACTGGATCAGGACTGGGACATGGAAGTAAAGGCTCCCCACACCCCGGTTGCTATTTACCCCAGGAGGGAAGCTTCCATTGGTGCCAACAAGAAACAGCAACTGCAGGGAGGCCTGATACAGATCAGGACCATGGCAAGGCAAAGGGTCAAAGCTCCCCTCTTACCATGGGCCCAATCCAGATCACCCATGTAGCTTATATTTAGGGAAAGGAAGACACACAAGTTGAAGGCAAGTGTCTCCTACAGTATGGCCCAGAGCAAGTAAAGGAAAAGTCAGGGTTGGTCTATCATGTGCGCTTATCATGAAAGGTCACCTGGCAACATCCCTCATTATTGTCTGTGGCATCAGCTAAAGCCCAGCCCTTTTGCTCGGACCAGGAGAGCTTTCTGAGGTTGCTTAATAATCTCAGCCTACTCCTGGAGCAGCCCAACCTAACAGCCAGTGCCTGGGACATCACTATTCAAGGAGGACCTGCTACTCTGAATAAAAATGTCCAGGGAGGAGGAACTCAGCTGCTCCCCCAAACTTTGGGGTGACAGGGCTAGGGCAAACATGCCTCACCAAGAATTGTTCCAGCTGCAGCCCCATCTCTTTCCATTCACTTTCAGAGCATTCTGAAAAGCATTCCATTCACAAGAGCCTGCAACTGGGGAAACCCTTGAGGAAGGAACATTCTCCTCCCAACCTCCACATTCAACCAGATGCCAAGTAGGGAGGGGAAAATTAATAGTTGCCCAAGGCAGCAATATATGTGGAGATTTATTATTTATTTATCCACATTTTTATACCACCCTTCTCCTCCAAGGAGCTCAGGGTGGTGTACACAGTTGGATGAACTTATTCCTCCTTTTGCCCTTACAACAGCCCTGTGAGGTAGGTGAGGCTGAAAGATAGTGACTGGCCCAAGGTCACCCAGGATGACTGAGTGGGGATATGAATCTAGATCTTCCAGGTCTTAATCCAACTCCCAAACCACTATATCAGCAGTTCTCAAACTCTTTGGGAGTAAATCTCCTGGTGCAAGCCTTGGCAGGGGAAGGGTGAAGGCAGGGGCATGATCCCCAGGATCGCACTGCTGCTGGGGGCCAGTGGGTTTTTTTTTACTGACAGGAGACACAGCAGTCTCTAGGAAGTGAGGGTAGCCCCAGAGACCCCTCCACAGGGCCCTCCAAGTCTTAGAATAATAAATAAGTGATCAGAAACCACTTCTGGTTTGCAATTGTGAAATTGGAAGTGATTTCTGATTGCTTATTTTTACTATTTTAAGACTTGGGGAGCCCCATGGAGGGCTCTGTGGGGCTCCCTGCACCTCTGGAGGCTGCTGTGTCACCCTTTAAGTACAACCCCTCCCTTGGCCCATGGGAGCAGTGCAATCCTGGGGATCATGTTGCTCCTTTCCCCCGCCCCTTAAGGGCCCAGGGTCTAAGACTCTCAGGCTGGGGCATCACAAAGGCCCACTACACCATCCTGGAGTCACTCTCTCTCTTTTTTTGTTAATTACTCAACCCAACAGATTGCCCATAGGTCCTGAGAGGAAGGAGAGTACATGGCCAGGAAACTTAGGAAGCTCAGTAGAGGAAAGCTTAAGCATGTTGTCTGACTCCAGTTTTTGGAGGACCTTTCAGGGCACTGGAGTCTTGGGAGTTTTTCATGGTTCTGTCAGCAGGGATCAGTGAAAACAAGAAAGAAACACACAAAAATTGCAGCCAAAGATGGCTTCCATTCAGACACAACCAAAGAAATCTCTATTTTTAGTCTCTCTCTCTCTCTCTCTCTCTCTCTCTCTCTCGTTAGGAGCGTGACTTCTGTCTCCCTCTTGGCACCTCGTGAAGTGATTCACAAGGTCACACCTTTTTATTTTGGATTAATTAATCATGCAAGCAAGTCCCTGAGGTTTTGGGGTGAAAAAAATTGATTTGAAAAATGGAACAGACTTGCATCTAATTAATCCGGCGTAAGATTAATTAGGATAAGAAATCAGGAAGCAGAGATATATAGGAGACTATGCTGCAGTTAAAAAAAAAGAAACAACCCCCAAAGCCTTCTGCTTTTCCTTCTAGAGAGTGTTAATTACTTACATTGGGTTTCTAACTTGGAAATGCCACCCTTTATGTAAAGGCTTGCCAATTTTTCAACTAGCCACTGTTCCTATGCCTTTAACACCAGCTAAATCCGGAAACATTAGCAGTGATAGTGTTTATCTCTATGCTGTGAAAAGCTTCACCAGCTGATTCTGGCATACCACACTGCTGGTAAAGGGACGAAAACAACCCAGGCTGGTTTTTTTCCCCCCTAGTCAGTTGACAATCTTTTCCTGGACATCTTGCTTAATGCTGGACTAGGGTAAGTGACAAGCATAAACACCACACACACACACACACACAAAGAGATCACTGATGTGCATTAAAATCATCCACACTTTAGTACAGATTAAAGCTGCTGCCCTGAGCTTGAAAGAAGGGTGGGATAAAGATGTGTAATAATTCTCTCTCTTTGGATGGATGGGAGAAAATAATTTGTGGTGGCCACTTTGAAAACTCATCCAGACAGCAGTCACTTATTTTTTCTGCTTGGGCTCCTGTGCCTTTAATAAGTATACAAGAGGCAGGGAATCCACAGGTCTGGAATGGACATGCAAAGACAGGAAAAGCTTCCACAATTGAATATCCACCTGTTAAGAGCATGTGAGCCCAGTCAGAAGTAACGGTGGCAACTGTAGGAAGACAACAATATAATGCTAAGCTAAGAGGATAAAGAAAGATCCATAGGATGGATGGCACTCACTTGAACGTGATGTCTCCTCCGCGCTCCAAGCTCAGGTCTCTGCGGCTGGGTAAAAAGGAGAAGGGAATTGTCAATTTCTTTTAACCTTGTAAATTCAGTTCTTTATACTTCCTGTCCCCCTCCTGCTCCCCTCCATCCCATAACTATGCTCTGCTCCTCTTTCTTCCCCTTTGTATCAGGGTTGCCAACAGCTGAGCTGGAAGGGCGTGCCTGTGCCCTGAACAAGTTTATTGCAGGAACACATTTGACAGTATCCCTGCCTCTCCTCTTAATAGCATGAGCATACCCTTCAAACTCAGGTGTTAACAACCTCCTGGACCATCAAAATTGTGCAGCCAGGCAATCCAAATTTTTCATTCATGAAAACCTAATGCTGCAGCTGGTATGAATTATGCCACACTGGAATTTCTTTTATTTTCTACCATTTATTTTGATCTTAGTAGGTGTGGAAAGGAGCAAAAAGGTTCACAGGCCACTGTAGCTGGTTCTCAACTACTGAAAATCTCATTTTCAGGCAGGAGGCAGGAGGTCTGGTCTAGAGGGCTGAGCCGCCATTTGTCTGAAGATAACATCTGAAGGTCGCCAGTTCGAGGCCACCGGCACCGTGCGACCTTGAAGCAGCTGACAAGCTGAGCCGAGCTATTCCACCTGGTCTGAGCGTGGGAGGATGGAGGCCAGAATGTGCGACCAGCTCAAGAAAGAAACATCTGAATGTTGTGGTTTCTTGAAAGATAGAAACCTTCTTTCAAATTGTAAAAATCCCTACGGGGATTTAAATTGCCTGCCTATATAAACCGCCTTGAATAAAGTCTAAGGAGAAATCTGAGGACCAAGAAAGGCGGTATAGAAATACCTGTATTATTATTATTATTATTATTATTATTATTTGACCAGCCCACTGGCTTTTGACACATCAACAGACGTTGCCCACATTGCCCTTCTAGTATATCTTTGCCATCATAAGGACTAGAAACTTAAAAAAAAAAAGCTATGATTCATGGGCTGTTTCATTTTGTAACCATTTTGTACTTTATCAGAGCAGTTGCTGAATCACAGCAAACACGCAGCCCTGTCTATATCCACCATGCAGTGATTAATGAATTCCAAATGTTTAGATCATCGCTTTTTAACTTGATCGATTCTGTTGGTTCACATTTGAGGACATGGGGCACATTGCCAGAACAAAAAAGTTTGGTGCCTTTTTGCAATGTTGAAGGAGAAGTATACAATTAAATTTACATGTTCCCAATACAAAAGCTGCAAATGGCAGGAACAGTAACTCCTCAAACTGTGAATGTGGCAGAAGAAATGAATTCATTGAATGATCCTGTGAGCCCAAAACAGCCATTCCATTATTATTATTTTATTATTATTTTATTAATTTATACCCCGCCTTTTTGCCCAACGGGCACACAAGGCGGCTTACAACACTTTAAAAAAAATACAACATTAAAAACAATTAACAACGATTTACAATAATTAAAAAATCTAAAAACAAACAAACCCCGTGGATTTTCATATAAAAGCAAGAACGAAAAGCATAGACTGCCTGGGGAAGACTGCCTGGAGATTAACTGTGATTTATTGCTCTGGCAGAAATTTTGCTGCTTCTCTGCATTGGGCATCATTGGATAATCACTCACTCCCGATACAAAGAGGCACCAGAATGAGCCACCCTGAAAGGAGGCTGGCTGTTGCCCCCCCGCCCCCCCAAACTGAGTCATGGTGCTGGGTTTGCCTCCTTCCAATCAGGAGATACACTCAGAACAGAGACTCATATAGAAGCATGGGGGAGGTACCCCTCTGAAGGCAGGTTGTCTTTTTGCTCAGAAAGAAAGAAAGAAAGAAAGAAAGAAAGAAAGAAAGAAAGAAAGAAAGAAAGAAAGAAAGAAAGAAAGAGAACCCTATGCATCAACTGTAAGAAGTTTGGGAAATGCCTGCTGTAGAGGGTAAGGATATCTCCATTTATGAACATTGTGATATTTATGGCCCTGCCCACCCGTTAGTCCGCCACCCTCCTTCAGGTCTTCTGTTAGCATTGTCTTCCCCTCCATCCTGCCTAGACAAACCTGTTGTAGCTGTTCCAGTAGAGCTGGATGTTGGGCAAATTGGTCGCATGACTCAAGATGTCCCGCTGCTGATGCACCAACTCATTGTTCTTGGAAAGCTCCTCCTGCGGAAGACCAGGGAGGGGCATTACTAAGGCATCCTAGCATCACTCTGACCTCTGTAGACTGATCTACCTTCCAAAGCTACCCCATTGTCCATCTAGCAAGTTGTAACTGTGTCTGCGCAACAAACTGATGCTAAAGGCACTAGCAAGTAACTTTCCACTAGGGAAAGCTGATTTCTGCAGATAAGTTAAAGACAAAGAGAGCAGGTGAAGGTTTTTTATTCCTGGTCATTTGACAATCTTCGTATCTTCCCTCAAGCTGAAGTTAAAACTTTCCAGAAATTCAAAAGACTGCAAACAGTGTTGCCACTCCCCTTGCAGGCCTAAACCAGACTGACCTATCAAATCCAAGCTGAATTTTCTTGAGGTGCATAACTGGAGATCAAATCCAACCACACCTTTGGCCCAATCCTATGGGTTGTTTATACCACCTGTGTGCATGGCCTGGCCATCACAAGCCTCTGGGTCTGCATGAAGATGGACAGTCCACCAGTGCAGGTAAAACTGCACAGGGGATGGGAGGGACCTGGGAATGGGTTGAATGGAATGGGGGCAGGGAACGGGGAGGGGGGTGGATAAGGCCTGGGAAGGGGTGGGTTTGACTGTAATGGTGTCCACCAAATCCTAACCCCCATACAAGGAGCAATCCGCCTTCCTGGATCAATGCAGACTTGTGCCAGCTATAGGGCTGCTGGTTGTAGTGCTGGTGCAGCCCAAGTTGACCCATGACAGCTGCTGGGGCTTACCCAAGGAGGCCTCCAGAGGCTGAAACTCCCCCACAGGATATAGCAGCAGCCACATTGGTGCCACTGTATCACTGTGTTGAGAGTTACCAAAGAATGGGCTGCTTGTTTAGAGAGAAAAAAGACAATCTTTCTCATTTTCATCAAATCTGCAAAGGAGGTATTGCTCTGGCCCTTGAGTTTCACTGGTGATTGCTGAAGTAACTGAAGCTGACATTGCGATGGGTCTCTTTTTTCCCTTCAGGACTTCACTAATTCAGATTTTCCACTGTGATTGAATGTCCAGCTTGTAAATACTGTCCAATTGACAGAAACGTGTGGCTCATTCACACAGTGCTAGCAGCACTGGAGCCCAGTTCACTGACCCTGATTGACAGCTGTCCCCTCTGAAGCTCAGAGACTCATTCCATTCCTCTCAAGCCAGGAATTTTTCCGGAGCGCAGAAGCAAGCCATGGACACCTACTGTGAGGAGGGCAAGGTGGCACCCAGAAGGTGCATCTGAGATTGCGTCGAGGGGCAGCGAGTAGGAGAGAGACAATCACCCTGACATATCATGAGCACATGATTAGGAAAGTTCTCTTGGGCAAGCCCAATTGAATGCTATGGAGGCTCCTTGAGAACAGCTGCAGTCATTTCAGTGGGGCTCACAAGGAACCTAATGAGCTTGTAAATTCCTGCAAATTGTGTTCACCCGGAGTTAGAATAGACATGTGTACCTACTGCCTGCATCACATGCTGGCCACAGAAAGCTGCTCACATATGTGGAAAGTAAGCCTTAGCTACAATCATACACACACCTGGGAGTTAGTCTACTGAGTTAAATGAGACTGACTTCTCAGCAAATATCTATAGGATGATTAGACTGCAAACATTCATGGATCTCCCCCCCAAATGGACAAAAAAAATTTTTTTGTACAAATAAAACAGAACAAACACACACATTACAGACTAAAATTACTTACAAACACACAACCTCCTATTCCAGAATACTTCCTCTGTGAGAGGTTCAACACTGCCACATGTTGCTGACCTCCCTGCCCCACATACCACTGCCACACCTCCCTCCTCTCCCCAGCATACCTCCTACTAGATCGAAGATGTTGCATAACTCATCTCTGAGGATGTCGAGCCATTAGCTGAAGCAGAATCAGTGAAGAGATAAATCAGAACGAGTTCAAGAGTGAGATACAGGACTCAGTGGGGTCTGTATGGGAAGGAGGGGTTCATAATGAACAGATAAAGATCTTTGTGATGCTGTGGTCCTCAGCTCCTCATCCAGTGCTTAAATGTAAGTCAGTGCTCAATGTGACTCACCCAGAACTTCAATGCTATGGTTAGGTCCTGAAACATGCAAACCAATCATGAAAAAGGTGCCCGAGAGTGTAGCAGACTTTCTGCTGTTATCCTTTGCCCAGTTCCTTCAGCTAGAGACCAAGAAAGAGCAGGAAATGTAAACTTGGGGACTCAATGGCAAACCTGACCAATGTTTACCACCAGCCCAATCTGATTTGGGGGGAGGGGATCCTGGTGCTTTTCAGTGTGCAACTTCAGTACTAAGCAGTACAGAAACTTTAAAATCGTGAACCATGCATCCATTTTTATTTGCATATTGATGGTGGCTGTGGTGGGTAGGTTGATCTGGGGAGCGGCTAAAGTACAGAGATGACTAGCAAGTGGATGCCATGAGCTGAGGGTTGATGGGCTTTTTAGCCCCTCCTCCCCACAATCCCTCATTTGATGAAATGTGTAGTTGTATTTTCCCCTTCCTCTTTAAGTTTCAGTGCAAAGCCATTTTAAATTTGCAAAAAGTTTCAGTGAATTGATGTATGCAAGTGAACAAAGGCTGATTTTCCTCTCTGAGAAATTTGACAAAAGCATCATCCGAGATGTATGCATTGTACGTATAGGGGCAACCATTTTAGCAGGAGTGCGATAGAAAAAAAAGACAGCTGCCGCATCGCTGGAGAGTAAAACTGCTGAAGCTGCTATAATAGGGAAAGAGTAAGAAAAGAGAGGGTCAGGCAGGCAGAGCAGCATCAGATTCAAGAAGTGTGGTGCAGGAGCATTAACAAAGAAAAAGGCAGATGAAAATGCCCTTTGGGAATTGGCCTGCAAGTCACACCAGCAGGAGATGACAGAGGAGCAGCACCCATTGAGAGCCTGACATAGGTGCTTGAAAAATGACAAAAGGGGTCTCATAGAGCCCTGCAGTAGAAGGTCACCTCTAGTGGAATTCTAATAAAACAATGGTCTGGAATGCAAAAATGAGCTGAACCTTGAACCGGAGCCAAAAAATGAACACCCATTATATAGGGGCTTTGAGAGATCCAACAAAGGTGTTCTCTCTCTGAGAGTTAGAGTGAGAGATTGATTCCAGAATGTTCCTGTGAAAGGGCACATGAGAATGGAATACATGAGGACGCACATTATTATGGAGGCAAAAAATACCCAGTGCTACTCCTGTGGGGTCAAAGGATGCGTAGCAAATGAAGAGCAAAGTGTAGCAAGTTGGGAAAAGATCAGAGGAAGAAAACCAGGCTGGTGATGGATGGAGTAGGAGGAACTGGAGAGAGAGAGAGAGATAAAGAGAAAAAGATGGAACATCAGAAAGAAGAGTGGGCACAGAGTGACAGAACTCCAAAGGCTTTCCGTGGCAGATAAATGTTCTTTTCAGTCCATCAGTTCTGCTGTTCCATGTCTGCTGGCCCAGAATCAACAGTAGTTTGACATTCAATTAATGTATGGGGTTTGTTGATGAATTAGTTGTGTTTGCTGCTGTAATCCATTTAGGGTTTAGACTCAGAACTGGTTGCCAGGCTGCTTCTCCTCACTGAGTACCGATTACACAAACAGGCATCCTTTAGCCTCCTCATCAACATCCTCAGCCTCACCTTGTGAGCGGCCCAGTCCATCCAGCCCTTGGCATTGGGGTCAATGTTGATCAGAACCAAGCCCTCCACAGTGTCTGGGTGCGAGAGCTGTGGGGAGGAAATAATATATGAATCATAAATAATAATTATCAGCGCTATACTCTCTGTATAGGGCTTTCATGTGTTCAAAGGCCTGCCCATATACAGCTTTGGATTTCTACAAGCAGAACAATGAGGCAGGTGAATGCTTGGTGGGGGTTAGAGGACTGGGAAGAGGGAGATAGACTGAACTTCAGATTATGGGCAGAAGATACCAGTTTTGAATGTTTGCCATATAAAAATCTCCCTGCAAATAGGGGAAACACATACCCCCAACACATCTTATATTTTAAGTGAAGAGATTTCTACCCTACCTTTCTCAAGGTGGCTTCCCAACACAATAAACAATACCACAGGTAACACATTAATTTAAACCAGAGGTGGCCAACCTTTCAACTTTTAAAGGTCCAGGAGCCCTAAAGTTGAAAGGTTAGCAACCCGTGATTTCAACAATAGCATAACATTAAATAACGAGCAGCATGAAAAGCCGAAACCATCAATGCCAGGATCTGGAGATCAACAGAAAATTGCAAATGCTTGTTGGAACAAGAGCGTTGTCAACTTCCACTGATCGCAGGGAGCCAAATGTATTTCACATGGCAGGGAGTTCCATAGAACAGGGACCATTGCAGTGAAAGCCATGCCACCAACCAGGCTTCAAAAAGCAGAACAATGAACAAAGTGGATGCTCGGAATTATTAGGAAAGGGATGGCAAATAAAACTGGCAGTATCAACATCGTCATCACATAGCTACGAAGTGGCTATATTTAGCATACTGTGCAACCCCATCTCAGAAAGGACTTTATAGCCCTGGAATATAGCACTGAAAAAGGTAGAGAAATAAAAGGTACTAAAATGATAGGGGCTTGAAGCACTTAAGCAATGGGATTACATGATTTTTAAAAGAGTTAGACAAGTTTACAGAGGGTGCATCTATTAACAACCAATGACAGCACACATCTGAATACCAGATGCTGCGGTGGTGGTGGTGGGGCAAGAGCCTTCATGGCTGGCTTATAGGCTTCCTGGAGTCCCCTGACTGGCAGATATAGGAATTAGGATGCAGCATGGACTTTGGTCTGATCTGACAGGGCTCTCCTGATATTCAGTGGTATTTTGGCCAGGGTGAGAATTGAAGGCAGGGGCATTTTTGGCTCATGGCCCAGTCTGTTAACTACTACGTGGTACTAGCTCTGCTGTGGCATGTATGCTGGACTCGTATTTCCACTGCACACTCCAGCTCACCCCAAATAACCGGTGAGCTGGTGCTTTTCCTGCACCTTTTTAGCCTTCTTGGGACAGGGAGCCATTTCTTAGTTCATTTTGCCGCATAAAGCGATTCTTGTTGAAAAGTGGTCAATAACTATTCTTAAACACAATATTAATATAACAACTACACCACTCTACCGTAGCAGGGCAATGCGATTTGTCTGATTGAACTATCAAGCCCTATTCTGTGGCATGATTTTCACATTACTTTCTGAGGTGTTCCAACCACCACGAGGTGATCTTACCACATCCATCTGGCAGGGTGCATATTTGTTTCATGTGCGCCCCACCCCTGCCCCTCCTTCTGGCAAATGTGGGCTCTGAACCCACGTTTCTCTGGGCCACTTACGCTGTAACGGGCCAGGACGTAGGCACCAGCTCCAACTCCGATTCCAATTATGCTGGTGAAGCTGCGGGAGGGAGGGAAGGAGAGAGGCAAGTTACAAAACACACACAAGAAGCCAGCACTGCCCAACCTCCTTATAAAAGAGGTGTCTTTTATGGTGCTCTGGAGTTGTTATTGTAGCGCCTTATCTCCTGCCTTTGTTAAGTTGCTTTGCATATCCACTTTTTATAGAAAGGTGACTAATAAGATACAGGCTGTAGCTCTTGCATTTCATGGCCTTTTCACCCCACTGTTTACAATTTTTGTTCTCTATACCCGTGTGTGCGTGTGTGTCCTGTAGAAATTGTGGATAACCCTTCCTGCATCTAATTAAGGAGGCTCTCTTGCCCATGAAATGCTTGTGCCACAATAAATCTGTTAGCCCCTTAAAAGGGCCACAAGCCTCTTTTCTTTCTCTCTTTATTTGGGCATTTCCTGTCCCAGACTAGCATGGCTACTTTCCAGAACAATAGCAACACTGGCTAGTGCCCAAGGGGGAGGCTGAATAGGTCAGGATTCTTGGTTTAGGGGACTATAAGAAGGAACATTAGGTTCTGTCTACGGCACCAGCAAGCTAGGACTGGGCGAGAAGCTTCTAGAAGCTGGTCCTAGATTCCACCATACACAAACATCTGCCAAGATTCAGGAAGGAAAAGAAGCACAGTAGAAATGCAGAGGGAAGCTGGGAGCAAGAATGCCTGGATTCTGGCCTCAGTTTCTGGGAATGTTGTGGAGCTGGGGACTTATAAAGTCTATAAGAAAAGCATGGGTCTGGATAGGCAAAGTTGCATCAGTTAAATTACTGGCTGTCCAGCAGCTGTTAAAAAGCACTGAACTTATTTTAAGAAACAAAGTCACAATTTTAGGAGGAGGTCAGTATATAGGGGATGAGAAGATTTCAGGTTTGTGGGATCCACTTTCCCAGACTATCAACCGGGGACAAAACAGGGGCTCAAGAAGTGTACGCCTTTCAAGCTGCACCCCTCAGTATACATCCCTCAGGCTGCACATTTTGATAAACCTGTACATATAAATACAACTCTGCATCTGAGATAGATCAGGTAGCCTACCACAAAATTCTAAAACTGGCCAGCAGTGCTGCACAAAGACCACTCAGAAATGGAGAGATGAGCAATCAGCACAAGGCTAGACAGAGCTGTTTCAAGGGTAGATGTGCTAACCTGTAATTTCACTTGCATCAGTCAATTATTAGCAGTTCAAAGTTCTTGCCAGCTGACCCCATATAACCCTGAAATCTACCAGGGGATCCTGATAGCCCTGGGCTAGCAGGTAGGACTTTTAGGTTTTTATCCTGCCTTTCAGCTGTTGGCCCGATCTCGTCTGATCTTGGAAGCTAAGCAGGGTCAGGCCTGGTTAGTACTTGGATGGGAGACTGCCTGGGAATACTGGGTGCTGTAGGCTTATACCATAGTCTTTCAAGACTGAAGGTTGCCAACCATCTTCTGGTTTGTCTTAATGGAGGCATGGTGAGCAGAAACTGATGTGAGATCACATGGTAACATCATTGGAACCTGATTCCCCTGACTCCAACACACACACACACACACCATCCCACCCTGACTCACTTGACATATTGCAAGATGCAAGGGATCATGTCAGCTAGCTGGTCCAGCGAAGGATACTGATACCTAGGATGGAAGCAGAGAGTGGGGGGCTACATTAGACAGCTGGACTTCGTCCCCATCACACCCTACCATGAGGGTGGGGTGGAAATTGGGGCTGCAAGGCTCACCCCAGAGGGAAGGCCGGGGCACCCTCCTCCATGCCAGGCGCGTCCACATGTATCACCACGAAGTTCTTTATGATCTCTTGCATGTCCTCATAGTGGAAAAGTGTGTCGAAGCACGAATGATCTGGGAGTTGGGGGTGGGGAGACAGAAGAAGGGGGTGTCAGACTACAGAAGGGCAAGAGGCACTGTCATCTGATTGGCAAGGTGCAAATAAAACAGGGGTGGCCCTACCACGAAGTGGACAGGGGTGGCCCTACCACGAAGTGGGTATCAGATGTGTGGGGGCCACTAAAACTCAGTAAATTCTCAGTAGTTGCAGTAGTTTTACACCGGGGGTTAACCAATTAGTTTTACATTGGGAGGCACATTTAGATTTTCTGCCTCAGTCACCAAAATGCCTTCACTTGGCCCCACAAAACAGGGAAGTGTTCAAACAAGCAAGCAAACTTGACTTGGAGATCTGGCACGCAAGGGACACACAGCTCCAAGGGGAAAAGAAACCCTCCAGATTCTTTCAGAACAAGAAATTACTGGTCCTGTTGATTGGGGTGTTCCAGAACAAAACACATGTCAGATTGGAAACATAAAAGAAAAGGAAATGCACATTTTAATCAGAATATGGAGATCCTAATTTCATGATCTGAATTCAAATTTTAGAACTGATGACAGAAAATGTATTTCTTCCCCCCCCCCTTTTTCATACTGAAGTATATTTTTAAGCAGCAATGCATACAACAAAAAATGTAGGGATGAATATCAAACGTCTGTGCACTGCAACATTTGAGCTTTGGCAAACAAAAACATGGTTCTCAAAACGTACTACTCAAGATAACTTCAATGGACCTTGGTCTGTGGAAAGTGTATTAGACACATTGTTTAATTCAGGCTCACAACAACCCTGTGGGGAAGGCCAACCTGGGAAACAGAGAGCAGGGGTACACATTACGCTCTTGGCATAATAGCAGCCCCACCAGGCAAGAGTCTGTTGTTGGGAATTCTCATGCTTTCCACCTTCCCCAGAGTCCAACAGGCAAAGAAAGTAAGAGATGATAGCAAACATAACCACATGAAGGAGGGGAAGATGCTTGCCGGAATCCCCCTGTTCTTTAACTTCTCTGATATCTCTCCTTGGGAGCTAATATTCCTCTCCCTCCCTAGGGCAAATTAGCTGCTAAGCAGGGAGATAAGGGGAGATAAACAAGAGGCAGGGAAAGTCAGCCACAGGTTCCTCCTTTCTTCAGTGTGTTTGTGTGAGAGAGATTTCTATCCCCTCCAGCTTTCAGCTGTCTGTCGAAGGAATTCAGAATGAGTCACAGGCAGATAAGTCATGAAAAGAGCCTAATGATCCTCAGGCAGGCAGACTATGAGGAGCTTAAGGCCACCCAGTGAGTCCACAATGTGAATGTAAGTATCCCCTTTTGGGGGTCACCAATCAATCAAAGATAGAATTCTAAAGTCTTACAAGGCTGCATAACAGGGATTCTTAACTGGCAGTACCCATACCACTTGGCCAGTGGTTCCCAATCTGTGTGCCATGGTGTCCGAGGGTGCCGTCCTGAACTCACAGGGGCAGTGTGGGCTGTCCCCAGTGGCCTCTTCTTCCTGGCTTTCCTGGGCAACACAATCTTGGATTGTGCGAGAATCACATGAGATCTCAAAAGATTCAAGATGGTGGCACCCAAGAGAGTCGGGAAAGTTGCTGCAAAAGAAGAGCACCACGACTGTGGTACTTTTGGGAACCTCTGCCTTTGGGGGTATGGGAACTAAATGGAGGTATGGGCCTTGATCTCTGAACAATTAAAAAAAACGTTGCTAGATTAGATTAGATTAACTATCACCATTATCAGTACAGTAAAAGATGTTCTTTTCCTAGCTATCAATATACTGTATAAAATAAAACCAAGTTACTGCCATCTTTACATTGGTATCTAATAGGACTGGTGATGATGATGACTTCAATGAAGGGGTAAGGGGGAATAGGGACACACTGGGCAAACTATCTTTTGGGGGGGGTCTGTAATTGTAAAAAAGGTTAAGAATCTCTGCTCTATATGAATGCTGGCTCTTATTCCACTTGTGGTGGTAGGAGTTTGTGATAGCACGTGGGGAAGTCACAAAAGAGACACATGTGTCTATGCACACAAATACTTGCATGCATGGGGACTCTTGCTCTCTCCAAAATAAGTTATTTTTGTAGTCTTTCCAGAATTGCAAGATCTTTTTCAAGGTTCTGTGATTTGGACTGTAGGATGACCCATCTAAGTTTTTTCTTGGGGCTGCAGTGATGAGAAAACTCCCAGCCCTCCCCCCACAAGAGGGTGTTCCAGGCTTACGATTTTGTCCCACATCATGGTAGGTGAGGATGGCTGGACGTTTGGGCTTGGGTGTTCCATGGATGGTGATTGTCACAACCCCATAAGGTGTCTCCACTGTGTGTTTCTGAGGAAGGGAAAAAAGAGAAAGAGAGAGAGAGAGAGAGAGAGAGAGGTGAACAAATGAAGGTACAGTACTGTGATGCTAGACTCTAACCTTGGGCAGATACCTGCAGTTGGGTCACAGTGAGCATGTGGGCATGGAGGGATGGATGAGTGAGATCTTGGCAGGAAGCTTGATCCCAGATCTCCATGCATAGATCATGCCTTGTGAATAGAACCGATGGGGGTGCAAGTTGTACACATCCAGGCTTGCTGTGCAAAATGCATAGCCTCAGATCATAGGGACAGGACCTAGGCATGCACATCGTGTGTGTGCATAGCTTCTATGCACAAAGTACATTCTATACAAGGAGACCGGAGGTAGGGCTTGCCAGTGCATGTTCCACGTGCTCAATGTCTCCCAATTGCAGCCACTTTCCCAGGGCTCCTATGGGCCCCATTTGCGCAACATACCCGTCTGGGGAGAGACTAGGGAGCCATACTTCAGGGAGAGGACATATTTTGCATGAGGAAAGACCCAGGCTCAATCCTTGGCTTTTCCATTTAAGAGACCTCAAGGAGCAGGGCTGAGAAAGAAGACCTCTGGGGCTGAGACACAACAGAGAAAGGGGCCAAGTCAGAACATCGTTCAGGGCCATGCCACACATTACTTTTTCCCACCTGATAGACTGCGTATAGGGTGTGCTTAAAAATAAAGGGGGTTGGGGGAGTGAATCAAATCAGAATTATTTTTTAAAAGACAGAAAGAAGATCCCTCCCCTCCCAAGGGGTGCAAACCAACCTGATGGAAAAACAGCCTTGACTGCTGCTGAGCCTTAACCTACTTGATTTTACAAAATCAACAAAGATTTTTTTTCCAGTATGGAGATACATATTATCCTAATGCCTGCTCGTCAAGGGGTGGGTTAAAGAGACAGCTACTG
This sequence comes from Tiliqua scincoides, assembly GCF_035046505.1. Classification (NCBI taxonomy): domain Eukaryota; kingdom Metazoa; phylum Chordata; class Lepidosauria; order Squamata; family Scincidae; genus Tiliqua; species Tiliqua scincoides. Next base: position 112,774,691 of record NC_089825.1, read on the forward strand.
AATGCAGATGAAAAGTTGACAATCTTATCCCTATCCCCCACTCTGATCCTCAATGTTTGAGATTTCACCAGGCATTTGCCTTGTGTTTTTACATCTATTCCATTTCTGCTCAACATTGCATATATGCAACTGGGATCAAATGTGTCTACCTGTGGCCTGGGCAGAAATGGGTTAAAGACTAGACATTTGGTTTCTCTGTTTCTTTTAGATGAAACTGTGATTCTTGAGATGATGAAATTATGTTTCTTGTACACCAGAAACACTGCCCACCAAAATCATCTAGTCGAACTCCTGCAAAATCATCTAGTGTTAACTGCATACATGCAAAACGTTGTTCTCTGTCATGGCTCTAGTAGGGGACACTGGGTAGGCTCAACAAGTACTTCAGTTTTCTACCCTGCAGAAAACTAGTGGAGGCTCTCAAGAGGAAGTAGAAGACAACAGACATACTGAAAACCAGGGCTAAAATCCCATTTTATATGGCAGATTTCAGTTCAGGAATATATCAAGGACTATTACTAAGAAAAATGGTATTATTGAGCATACAGAGAGTGCCCTTTCCTCTAATCTCAAACTGGGATGAGATGGAGTGGCACATATGTCAGGTCCCAACTACACCATATGGTAGGTCAGTGACAGAGCACATGCCCAGTTTCAATCCCTGGCACTTCCAATTAAGGCTGCAAAAGGCAAGCTATGTTGCAACTTTGTCTATGAACCTGAAGAACTCATTGATCAGAGGGTGTGTCTGGCAAGCCTCACACTTGCAATCTTAAAATTTAAACGTGGCTTAGAACTTTCCTGAACAAGTGCAGGATTCAGCGAAGGCAAATGAACCAGCTCCACCTTATTGCCCCTGTGATATGCTCAGAAAAGCATGTGTCAATGTTTCAAACAATCGCAGCCTGTTTTTAATGTTTGGTTTTTCATTCAGTCCATTGTTGATTTTTCCCAGCCCTTCCTGCTCAAGATCTCTCTTGTGGCACACAAGGGAACTCCGTGTGTTCCAAAGCAACCGGAGACATGGGAAAGGTTCCAGGAGGGATCAAACGCCTGACCAGAACCTCAATAACACAGGCAGGTCAGAAAAGGGTGAAAGGTGGAGATGGAAGAGACAGTTCAGGAGAGAAGCTGTGCAGCTGAGGTGCAGGAAGCCTGGCACTGTAAGGCAGGACTGTTGGACCCAAAGGAGATGTTGGGGGTGGATTAGTGGTTAACATTGGTACCACTACAGGCAGCCCACCAACCTAAACACAGCCTGCCTGCCATGCATCATGGCCTGCCAGACACTTGGAAGGTCCTCCAATTTTACAGTCCCAGGCAGGCAGCAAACTCAGGCGCTTACAAAGGCAGCTGTTTGGCTTGGGGAGGTGAATGGTTGTTGCAGATCTCTGAGTGGGTGGCCAGATGGAAAAGAGAACCTGTACCTTTAACAGTACTGTAGAAGAAGAAATGGGGGGTGGGTGGGCAGGCAGAGAAGCTGCATCTGCTGCACTTAAAGCAGAATTGTTAAAGGTGCAGTAGCCCTCTCCTCCATAACAAATGCTCACACTGCTAGAGGTCAGCACTATGGAACTGTATCCTGAGAAGTCTGTTCAGACTTCTCACTGTACATGTTCAGACACCGGATGAAAAGAGTGCTATGCCAGGATGCTTTAGGCATAAGGAACCATTGTTTCTCCCTCTGTTTAATGCCAGCTGTTGTTTTATCTGCCTTCATGTTTTACCTTGACTTCTGAGTCAATTGGGAAGTCTCCAAAATGCAGGGTTGGTTCAGGATCTCCTGGCACCTGAGGCCCTTTACATGGGGAGGTGATAGCCTCACTCCCCCATCCCCTGGATTAAAAGAGAAAGTGCAGGAAAGGAAGTGTGGAGAAGAGGGGTGGTCTAGAGCATCCAGCACTCTAGCTCACCGCTCTACTCTCCACACTATCTCTTCCACTGTGTTCTCCAATCCAAGGAGACAGAGGAGTGGTGGAAGTGAGTGGAAAGACAAGTGGACTTGTGGCAACTGCCTGAGTTGACCTCCTGGGTGGGATAGAAAGCTGGAGTAGAAATATTTCTATAAAAAAATTAAAAACTTATAACCCACTAAGTGGAACACAACCAGCTAACAGCTGGTAAGGGGTGAAAGTCAAGTCTCTGGGATATTCTCCCAAGTTCAGGGATGGAATTTGAATTTATTGAGTCAAATTCTAGATCTGCTAGGCATTTTGGGCATCAGTGTCATGCTGCCTAGTCTTGGTCAAGTCTAGTTTCTTGACTCAATTCGTCATTGGGAAAGTGGACCCAGGAATGACTTACCTTACATGAGTACAAACCGGTGTCATAAGTCTTTTGCAATCAGGAAGTGCAATTATTATGTATAAATGTGCAACAAGTTTTTTTTACATAGCTGTGTCATCTAACCTTACAATAGCCCTATAAATTTTTTTTTTTAACTTGGAAAATAAAAAGATCAAGAGACTGTATCTTGCCTAAGACCGACCAAGGACAGCTAGGGTTGGTAGCTGACAGGCTGAAATCTCAACAGGTATAGCTTGCCCTAGTGCAAGTGTGAAAAAATTTATCCTGATTATAAAAAATGGTCAGGGCTGCTCATTGCCCCTTTGAAGCTAATCTGAGCTGCAAGCATCAATGGGTGATGCTTTATGCAACCTGGAGTTCAGTCCAATCTCCTGGTAAAGCCTGCAGATTAACAACCCAATCCTATTCACACTTTCCTGGGAGTAAGCCCCACTGACTCTAATGAGACTTACTTCTGAGTAGACATGCATAGGATTGGGCTGTAAACCACAGTCATAGGCACAGGAGTAGGGCTGTGTGTAACATTTGGTCATCTTAAGACACCATGAAAAGGGGAAAGAGCAGCTGTTCTACATATCATGAAGCTATTTCAGGTCACAGAGTGGAGGTGGGGAAAGCAGCAGTCCTAATTCAAACCCTGGTCTGGTTTCTCAGGCCTGCCTCACTGTCCAGTGGGACCCAACCGATGGCAAATAAGAGCAGGGGTTAGGCTGCAGCTATAGGGAGAGGCCAAGCTACAAATCCAAGCCAACAAAGAGGAAGCAGGTTGGGCCTGGGGCCAGGATTCTTGGGGAAGGTTGCAATATTCCTTTTGTGTTTGTTCCTGGCAAGGCTCTTGCATTACATAACAGGGAGAAATTCAACAGATGCAGCTTTCTGCAGTATTGAAATACAGTGAGAAGTTTGCACTGTTGTCACAAGGCTGTTAAGGCACAGAAGCCCTGCCAGAGAAAATGGTAGAAACCTTCAAAACAATCCAGCTCATACTTCACTGTTCTTTCCCTATGGGGATTTTAACTCTTAGGCTGCTGCCTTCTTTTCCTGACAGAGGCTCTGCACCTGAACAGCTTCATGATTGAAAGAAATTCAACAGGTGCAGCTTTTCCCCAGCATTGCAGCCCTGGGATGGGGGAAAGCTGCACATGTCAGACTACTGGGCTCAATAAAAAAATAAAAGGTGGCACCCCAATCCTTGGATCTATACCTGCAAGTTATCCAGTGATTATAAAGATGGGGGGGGGACCACTGGGAGACAAATGTTGCGGTGAGAAACTATTTGACTTTTGTGAGGTTGGGGATTTCTGTAGGCTTGTAGGGGGCACCAATTCTGTCCCCATGATCAAGGTGGGGAGAGGGGCATTACCTGGCCATGTTCCTGCAGAAGTTTGGCTGTTATCAGTTCCACATCCTAGAACACAGAGAAAGAACAGGGGGAAAAAGGCAGACAGAAAGACAGACGAGACAGTGCAAGAAGGTGGGAGGTAAGTGAGAAAAAAAGAATCAGGATTACAGGAATGGGGGGTTGGTGGGGGCAATGATCCCTGTGGGTTGGTTGAGGCCTTTCAAACTGGGAAGAGCTAGGTGAATGGCTAACCACACTCTAGAGCAGTGATTTTCAACCTTTTTCATCTCACGGCACACTGTCAGGGCACTAAAATGGTCAAGGCACACTGCCAGTTTTTGGACCATTGACAAGGCACAGTGTGCTGCCCATGGGGGGCTTGCATCCCCCAGTGGCCCGCTAATAAATGACCCTTTTGCAAATTTTTATGGCACACCTGGGGACCATTCGTGGCACACCTATGTGCCATGGCACAGTGGCTGCTCTAGAGTCCCAACCTAATGATCCAAGAGCTTATCAGCTTCCTACCCTTGCTACCAGTTGACTGATGTGCTTCTCATTTCATGAGCACAGAAAGTGTCCTTGAGAAGGACAAAGACTTGCACCTCTCCCCACAGCTATACGCATTCATGCTTCATGCAGGTAACTAGAGACTTATACTGCACAGCCCTTCCATCCTGGTCTTCGTAAGGATGGTTATGCTGAGCTCATATTTCATAGTATATGTCCTAGGATACCTGGGGCCATCTAGTAATGTCCACACCTCAACCCATGTACTGCTCCAGATCGGAAGTCCATCTCTAGATTTCCTTGCTAGAAAGCAAGTAGTACCATAGTAAAAAGGCACTAACTTCCCCCACAATGGCTGACCAGGTTTTGCATGGAACAACTGTCTCTTAAAAGCTAAAGGCTGCCAACTTCTTTTCTTGACAGGGCTCCTGTTCTGTTTGACGGCTACAAATTCAGCAGAGAAAGCTTTTCAAATTGCTGCACCTGCCAGCAGGGGTCACACAGGTGTTAAAAGGCCTAGGAGCACAGCCAGAAGAACAGTTGGTGACTCCCACAATACCTCGCTTGACAGCAGTGTATGACAAACAATGACTGGATTTACATGTCATGTCTGATCTTGTCTGATCTCGGAAGCTAAGCAGGGTCAGGTCTGGTTAGTACTTGGATGGGAGACCACCTGGGAATACCGGGTGCTGTAGGTTTATACCATAGTCTTTTGAGACTGAAGGTTGCCAACCAACCAACCAACCAATAAACTTAGAAATAGCAGAAGATAACTCCAGTCAAATACACTGTAATCTGTGAAGTTCATAGATTCAAACGGTGAGGGACAAATATATATATATATATATATATATATATATGCACCTGCTCCCGGTGCTATGCCAAGGGGGGTGCATGACTGCTCTCCAGGCTCCACTCTAATCACTTGAAGTGATTGAAGGGCTGAAGGCTTGAAGGGACTTGAAGGCTTGAAGGGGAACCTCCACAGGAGAAGGAATGGGGAGTGTGAAGCTGCTGCTGTGAGCACCCCTCCTCCAGGGAGAACCCTGAAGTGACTGCGTTGTGCCATGGTTCTCTTCAAGGGGAGGGGTGTGCAAAGCTGGTACAGAGGGTACCCCTTCCCTGGGGAGAACCTGGAAGTGATGTCACATGACCCAATGTCATGTGATATCGTAATATCACTGTCCCAAGCTCTTGGGCAGTGCATGACACCTCTGGGGCTGGGATCCAGAAGTGGGTTGCAACCTAACCTCAGCGAGTGTCTGCAGTGCTGACGTGGCCATTATGTTTGGAAGATCAGGCCTGCACTATTTGAAGGGTAGCCAGGGTAGCCTTTGCAGGTGTTTGCTTTGGCCCCACCCACTTTCAGTAGGCCCCTTCAGTCTCCTCAGCATCTCTCCTCACCCTGGGCATGGCACTCCCTCTCTCCTTCTTCACTTTGGTTGCTCTTTCTCCCCGCTCCGCCTCTCAAAACGAAGCACATGCTGAGGCTCCATCACTCTCTGCCCCTCCCGAATGGCCTCAGAGTCACTGCCAAACAGAGCAGAAAAGCACCCACTGGGCTGGAGGGATCAATGGTTGGGCTAAATGATGTAGCTGGATTCCAGCTGGAAATGAGCAAGGAGGGAAAGATGTGGGGCTGCATGGTGGGGGGAACACTGATGAGAAGGAGAAAGAGTGGTGGCAAGGAAGGGAAGGGAATGGAATGGCAGGATTGGGTCCTTTTGCTAACCTTGCCCGGATCAGGCCCTGCTGGGGTCCGCAAAAGTGCCTTCTCCTCTGTGATCTGCACTTCCTGAAGCTCCGTCATGGCACCTGGGGTAAAAGAGAAAAAGATTCTCAAAGACATTTCAAGCTACACATTAGTAGGAAGCTCATGAACACCTGGAAAACCACCAGCTGCAGGGGGGTGCCCATCAGGTTTATTTCCTGACAGCGCTAAAACATCTGCTAGAGCTTAGGGCTGGTTCTCTTGTCTGCATTCATTGTCCATGACTGCACCATCAAGCGACAATCTCAGATGTGAACAAGTCACCAGGGAGATAACACCACCGATAAGACTTGTACACCTGAAGTTACCCTCAAATGCAACTCTTGCTGGTGGTATCAGTTCTCACATTCAAGTGCCAGTAGAAACCAAGGCATAAACATGTGAACTCTCTCTCTCTCTCTCTCTCTCTCTCTCTCTCTCTCTCTCTCTCTCTCCATAGTATCGGATTTAAACTAACCACGAAATCAACACTTGTCAGTCCTGTTTTCACACACACAAAACTTTAAAGCACCTTTCATATTGATTGTTCACCTCCTTGTGTGAACACTGTGGATGGAAGATAGCCCATTGAAAATTGCAGACATTTGAACTCTTGGAGGTTTTATTTTGAAATCTCTCTCTCTCTCTCTCTCTCTCTCTCTCTCACACACACACACACACACACACACACACACACACAGAGTCTGGCTCTGTTCATGAGGCTGACTGAGTCAGAAGCACCTGACCCCACCCAGCCACTCCCCTCTCCCCCACACTCCTCTTCCACTCTGTTCCCCTCTTCCTTTTTGAACCCAGGAAATGGGAGGTGGAAGGAGCAGTGGCAGGCAGAGCAGTGGTTAGCATGCCATTTGGTCAAGAAGGGCAGCATCTGGCATAGTGCCTCAGGCACCGAAGGATCTTGGGTTGGCCTTGGACGCTCAACTTCCACTTGACTTGTGGAAACAGCCAACAAAGATATTGCAAACACCACTTTTATGGTTCATCATCCATAGCAATTCTCAACATCTGTACTGTGGTCACCCATATGACACCCCTATGAGGAAAGACACGATCGCTCTCATCTTTCAAAGGCAGACCCAACATTAAACTGATCAGAGGGGGGAATATAACAGACGTTGTAAAAACACCATATCCAGAGTGTTGTGTTCTCATTTTTGTGATTTGATCTTAATGGGTTCAAGATTTGGAATAATCTGAAATTTTTTCTTTTCTTTTTAATGTGGACTATTTTGTGCCTTTGTACTCTTGCTTGATTTGCATTGCTCTTAGTGGTAGTGTAGGGACTTGTGATCCATGGGTGATAAAGACAACTATCTCCCATTTTACAGGTAACTGTAGATCGGGGTTCAAGGTTCATCCTCTGATATCTCTAGGTACTGCTGGGAAAAGACCCTTGTCTGAAACCCTGGAGAACCTGCTACCAGTGTTGGCCACACTAATCTAGCTGGAACATAGGTCTGACTCAGTAGAAAGCAGTTGCAGATGACTCTGAGAGAGAGTGACTTGCTCACAGCTGCACAACGAGTCTGGGAGAGAGGTGGAGATGTGAATTCAAGGCTCCTGGATCCAAACCTTCTGCTTATGTAACTAGGTGCAACTGAGTCATATATAAGTGGCCATTCCTTGGTAAGCAGCCAAGGTCAGCTTAATCTCAAAATCACTGAAGCAAACGCTTGGGCTATCAATGACTTTTGAGGGGCATTAACAAAACTAGGCAGCATTGGAGAAATGTGCCCCAGAATTCCTTCCAACAGTCCCATGGTTGTTGAGGGACACAATTCTCAAACTGTACATGGTTATGCATGCTAAAAAAATGGCATGCTGTCATTCTCTATGATGTTGCAAGAGATCATGGGGTGCACTTCCTAGATCTCACAGTACAACATCTTGTGGCAGCAGGATGGTTTGGATCAGCCCCACAGGTGATGTTCATCCCTGCTGGGAGTGCAGTATGTGATCAAGACATAGGATAATTAAACCATATCTACTGTGGTGCATGCAAGATGAGGTCAGTAGCCTGTATAGAGCAGGGTCACTAGGGTTAAAAAAACAAATCAATCAAAATAGTTGATCGTGTTTTTAGTAGTCACAAGAAGAGCCAGAAGGGCACTGCACAGCTTTCTCACTCGGGGTCCCACCCCAGGTTTGGAGGCTTCACCAAGTTCATGTGTCTCCCTTGTCCCTCTCGCTGGCAGGTATGTTCAGTGACAAGGATATTAAATTCTCCCTAGGCAGGATGGATAAAAATCAATATACTGTATATATGTATGTATATCTCATCACAGACTTTTAAAAAAATAATCTGGTTTAAAATGAAATCAGAATGTAATATAAACACACAGTGAATGTTTACACTGACAACCTCTTTAAAGAGAGCGAAGGCTCAGACAGATGGAGCTGAAGGCTGCTGGAGGATGGGGAAAGATAGCTGACTTCAGAGGCTGACAGTGATACTATGAGTCATGTCCCATGTTGATTGTTGTGAGCTTTCTACTGGACCTAAAGACTAGCAAGCTGTCATAGGTGCTAAGGGGAAGGAGGCGCCATCCCGCATATCACCAGGATCATTCACAGAGAGCGCATGGGTGATCTTGCACTCCTCCTTTCCTTCCTACAACGTGTTCAGCATTCAAATTATGAATATTTATGAGGCTGATAAGCAAACAGCATACACACTTATTTTCCATCTTATGGAAGCACTTTATTTTGTCCACAAATTATCAGCTCTTGCTAATGAAATCCTGGACATTTACAGACCACACAGTGATTTGGAAGGGAATTTTTTTTCCATGGGACCTACTTGAAAGTGTGCAGGATTGCAGCCTTAACTCTAGTGAGTTATTTTGTTTAGTATACTTGCACGTGTACAGGGAGTCAGGAATGGATCCAAGGGGGAGGCCATGGGTGCATGGCTCCCCCCCCCAAACTGTGACACTAGTGGGGAAGGATGACTACTAGGGTAGGGAACAGCCCAAGTACAACCAGAAACCCAGTCTGAAAGAGGTGGACTGGGAGGCCAGGTCAACCCAGCAGGTAGATCTGGGCTCCAAATCCAGGCAGGAGCATAGGTCTACCCACCCAGCAAACCTCAGCCACATAGGCCAAAGTTCAACTGGGAGCCCAGCTGAACTACCTGCCTGGTTGACCTGGGCTCTGGAATTAAGCTAGTGTTCATGACCCTCCCCCCTCCAAAACACAAACTCTGGATCCACCCCTGTAGGGAGTCTAACAGAGCTGTCACTCATCTCCAAACAGATATAATTCTGCAGGGCACTAGGACCAAACAGTTTCACTCATGCACCTAGGTTCTGAAGTCTCAAGCCAGTGTTCTCATTGCTATAGCAAGCAAGTAGGTAGCCTGAATGCATGTGCAGGAAACCTGAAAACCCGATTCAGAACAATGTATTTACACAGGTCTTTTTTCCCAAAGTAATGTAAATGGTTATTTAATGATTTGTAAATGAAATGTAAATGATTTAAATCAATAATCTGATCCCTGTAGGAAGAATGTCGTAAAGGGGCCCTAAACTACAGAGCTCATTGGGTAGCCTTGGGCAACTCTATCTCTCTTGGGACTAGCATATCACATGCCTATACTCTACATTATTATTATTATTATTATTATTATTATTATTATTATACTGTACAACTTTTTATCTCATCTGTTCATTTTGCAACATGTGCCTGTTTACTTGGAAAGGGGCTCATTCACAAGTGAGTGTGTTGAGGCTGGAATGCTAGTTATTGTGCACATGATGATAGGCAACTGAATGTGTGAATGGACACCACTGAACAGCAGGGTCTAGTGTTCTAATTGCTGCAGCCCATTCACACACATCATCATCATCTTCACTTGGGTGCTGCAGTTGTCCTGTGAGGAACTGGCCTGGGTGAACCAGTCCTCAGCCTAACCTGCCCCACAGGGATACGGCAGAGAGGAAATGAAAAAGGTTTGAGAAGCCATTCCCAGATGAAAGCGCTAGCTAATCAGATGCGCAAGGGAAAGGGGTGTGTTTGCCTAGACGTTGCTAGTGCATATCCCAATGTGTCTTTCAGCTGAAAAAAGGAACTGACTTTCCCTCCGCCCCAAGGCACCCAGGAGAAAAGGGAGATACGTGCGTACATGCATGTACTCACATGTCACACACACGCGAACAGAGGCAGAGCCCCATAGCAGAATGCATAATGGTCACAGGACCCCAGAAAGCTGTACCGGCTGTTTCTAGAAATGCTGTACCCCAGAAATGCTGTACCGGCCTGGACAGCATTGAACCAGAGCCTCAGACCCCATTTCTGTGGTTTCTCCTAATTGGTGCAATTTCTACCCCCCCCCCCCCAATTCTTGGAAGAGACTTTAGAGAACAACTTGCAAGTCCTATCATGCCACAGATTGGAATTATCTTTCAAAAATAGGAAAAGCAGGGAGCAAGGTGAGGGGAAGGGAAGATAGATGACAAAGCATCATCCCCCCCCCCACCGACTAGCCTTGCTAGTGTAGGGAAGAGAACCAAAAGCCCTGGTTCAGAGCCTCCCCACCCCCCTCCCATTCCTGGGTGCCAGTCCATGGCTGGCAGACCAGCCATCTCCCCAGAGCCCTGCAAAAGCAAGCTGCTTCCCCTTTTCTCAGGCTCCCGCACTCCCAGGTGCCATGGCCGGCTTCCAACCTGGCCTCCACCCAAGGATCCCCCTCCTGGGCCATAAATAGCTGTTTCGATCACTCTGACATGGGCAGGGATTCAGTTCCCTGGGGCTCCCTGCCACTCTGGGGCCCTCCACAGGGCCTGCAAGGACAGGCATTCAGGGGAAAATCCTCCCGCCAGCTCTAAGGACCCAACTCTTGGATATAACCTGACACCGTCTTCAGGCAACCCACACAGGGAGAGAGGAAAGATGAAAGCTGGGAAACTGGGGAGACTGGATCCTGTCATTTCTGGTTCTGATGATGCAAAAGGAAGAGTGTGGTCCGCAGTCAGAACAGAGGAATTTGGCGTCTGTGTTTCCAAAAGACTTGGGAAAAGCAGGAGAATACAATTAAGTGTTTTGGGGATCCTTGAAAGTTCAGGGCTCTTATCCTTCAGCTTTCTCAAGGCCTCGTATATAGTCTTTTGTACAGTTGCTACTACTCTGCTTTGCTCTGGCAAGGCCCCCAGTATCTTCTCCAGCAAGATGTCAAGCCAAAATCCAACAGGTGCAGCTCTCCTGGCACGGAGCTGCTGTTCCTGGAAGAAAGTGATCACCTGTTGAATGGAAGCCTGCTGCACAGCTTTTAAAGGTACAGAAGGCCCTGTCAGGAAAAAGCATTCAATTCACTAAGCCAGTATAAAACTAAAAGATCCGGCATGGAACTGAAGAACTTGTAGCCAAAGTGATCTTGAACAGCAGAAGATGACATATCCCATTCTTTCCTCTCTCATATTGAGCCTATTTTGATCCAGGACTCAGGTGTCCCTAACGTTTCAGCCTTGGGCAATAGGAAAAGAATTCCTTTGAGCATGCACAGAGCAGAGTTCCTGTCTCCATATCTAGGAGAGTCCCCAAAACAGGCTGGAGACCTTGCAATATCCCTTTGTAGAAAACAAATACTATAACATTGGGGGGGGCCTCCCAGCCATGTACACTGCAGCCTCTCCACCCTGGGTTGGCTGATGTGCTGTGCTGGCTCACAAGGTTGGCAGAACACACCTCCCTGCCCCAACAACACCCACCTTTTCTAACCCGCCAAGACCCAAGGAGTCTTGCCTCCATCATTTGCCATGGTGGCTCATGGTTCTTACCCAGGTGTCCTGCCAGCTCCACACCCACCTGAGGTATAGTCCTCTGTGTGCTCTGTTTCCACTGAACACTGAAACCTGGCTCATGGGTGCATAAGGCTCAATCCCTTGGCCTAGTTGGCTGACCACGGCCCTCCAAGGTTTGGGATGGCGATCTTTCCCAGGGCTTCCTGGGATCTTCTGCATGCAAGGCATGTGCTCTGCCACTCTCATCCTCTCATCCACTCTCATCCTCACTGCCCAAATCAACCTTTTTGATCCTCTTACAGCCCTTCTCCATCTCAAGAATCCCCCCACTTCAAAAGAAAGCAAAATAAAATGTGAGAATGTGGGTGGGTGTCTTAACTAACACACCAGCCTCTGTCCAGGCCTTGTTTTGATCAAGTGCCCCTCCCCCCCAGCACCTGCTTTGAACGATGCTTTTGGGTTCAGAATATGGGGGAGTGGGGAATGACCATTTCTGGGAAAGTGCCCTTCCTGCCCCAATGACTTTCGTGTGAAGTTGCTTCAGAGCTGCTCTCAGACTCAGTGCCTGGGGTGAAGCCCCCCCCCCCAGATTTTCGACCACAACCACTTTTGCAGCCGACAAGGGAAGGGGACAGTCTCTCAGTGTCAGTCGATGCAACACAGACAGACAGAATGTTGGGAGCCAGATTGCTCCCCAGGGCTTGCATGTTCCGACCCAGGGCATTTGTCAGGGCCAGCAGGCCTGGGCACCCACACCAGAGGAGCTGGATGTGCAGACACACACCTGCAGCCCAGACCATGTGAAGCTCCGCAAGACTGACTGACTGCAGGAACACGCAGCACAACTGTCCAGTCACCCTCTGCTCCCAGCAAGGGACAGTGTCCTACCTCCAAGCACTGCTTGATCCCAACTCCCTTCCTGGCATCAGGAATAAGGACAGTGTCCTTATTCAGTGTCAAGGCAGTGTCCAAGCCTTGAATTCACTGGACTTCACTCCCAGTGGCCAATCTGACCTCCTTGCCAAGCCAGGAGCCCCAACTCCCATGCCTCTGCAGCAAACCTTCTGGGGTCCTCGTGTGATCCCACCACCTGAGTAGCACCCAGCCCACCCAATTCACCTCTCACCTCCATTTCTCTCCCAAACAACCCCAAAGTCCTGGATTCACCTGCTCTTACCTTGCAAAGAAGAACCCAGGAGTCCGGGGGGGGGGCCAGCCCCACCCCCGTGGGCAGCAGATCGCCCCCCCTAAAAACCAGGAGTGCTAGAAATCCCGGATCCACCCACTCCACCTCCTCTAGAGCCCAGCCTGCTTCGGATGAGCCCAGGCAGGCATCGTGCTCCACCTGCACCCTGACTGCCAGCCCCACGCCCCCTTTGCCTCTACCCATTAGAACTCACTGCCCTCCCAGACATCGCCACGCATCCCCCCTGCCCCAGTTCGGCGTCTTCTCCCCTCCAGGGCACTCCCTTGCAAAAGAACCCAGGAATCCGACTGGGCAGCCCCGCCCCGCGCTGCACCCCACTGAATCCCTCTTCTCTAGCCAAGGCAACGATTTCTCAGCCCCCATTTCTCCCCCTGCTCCAACCTGCCAGCCCCCCCCGTGCTCTCGAGGGGGAACCCCTTTCTTCTCCCCCCCCCCACAATCTGGTGCTTCGAGGGCTGCTGGTGCTGGGGAGGGGGGCCCGGTTGCCTCCCATCCGGAGTGTTTTTCCATTTGACATTTGGGTCTGTGTTGATGGTGTCAATCGCGAAGCGCTTCGAGGAAAGGGGCAGGGAATCAAATCAAACCAGCTCACGGGAGGAAGGCGCCCCCCCCCCCCAAAAAAAAAACACAACCACGAAGAGGCATCACGACACCACCACTTCAGGCTAGCAAGAAATGGTCTTGATCTAGGGGGAGGGGGAAGTAGGGGCTGTGCTGCCTAGTCAGGGGATGGAAGGCACCCGATCTAAGGGACTGAGAAGGGGGGCGGTCTGCCACACAGGGCATTTAATCCCCTATTAACTGGACAACATCTGGCAATGGATCTCACTCCCCCCCCCTTGGGGTGCCTGGAAAGGATCAGGGGCGCCGCAGGCAAACAAGGAGCTGGCGGGGAGGAATAAAGAACAGCCTCCCTTGGAAAACTGGCAGCCTGCCCCCCCCCCCACCGAATGCCCCCCTCCGCCGCTTTTGGTACCCACTGTCCGTGCGTCTGTCTGTGGGGCGACTGCCCTGGGTGCGCTCTGTCGCTCCGTCTGTCTTTCCACCTTCACTTGCCTTTGACTCTCTGACTGCAAACACCACCTCCCCCCACCCCCAGGGAGAGACCCCTCCCCCAGATCCCCTCCCCCCACCCCAGCTCCGCCTCTTCTACCAATGCTGATTGCCAGCAAGGAAGGGAAAGGGGTGGTGTTGAGGAGGAGGGGAACAAGGGAGGGTTGAGAGAGAGGCAACCATCTTTCCTTAGATCACAGTAACAAAGGGGATCCCTGCAAGGGGGAACAGGGACCCCCCCGGGTGCCCAACAGCCCCTCACCCAGCCCTCCAGTATCTTCAATTGCAAGATACTTTTTGCACGTAGTAGAAACATAATATGTTGCAAAAACAAACAAGGGGAAAAGAGATGCAGCGCCCCCTATAGGGCAAAAGTCCCCCAATCTCTCTCCCCAACCGCGGACAACATGAAGGGGGCGTGTCCAAAACAAAGCTTTTTTTTTTTTTTTAAATAATCTGTGTAGTCCTTAATCTGGAATAAAACCATAGGCTATTCGTGGCTATTCGAATAGGAGGCTTCATCTAACCTCCATGGCTGAGCCCCAGAAACACCTGAGTCCAGGAAAAACAAGAAAGAGAAAGTGCCACTAAGCATGTACAGAGTGCATCCCAGCTCCAGAAATCTTATGCTCACAAATCTGAGATGAGGAAATAGCTAACATTTGTTTTTGGAAAGTGTGTGTGTGTGGGGGGGGGGGGGGGTTCCCTCAAAACCTGGACATGACACCTTCTCTGACCTGGATTACTTGCTATACAGATCAGCGATTTTCAATCTTTTTCATCTCAGGGCACACTGATCAGGTGCTAAAATTGTCAAGGCACACCATCAGCTTTTTGAGAATTGACACCATGCTGCTGAAACAGAGTGCAGAAACACTCTGCACATGCTCCTACGTGCTTTTTAATTACTTGCTAATTTAATTTAATTGCTCAGCCATCATAAAGAATGGAAGCTGAAGGGCTAAGACACAAATTGTGATTTCTGGGCAAGTTTGAAGTTTCCCCAGCATTGTAGAAGAGGAACCCATTGATTGTTCAACTCATCTGAGCTGGATTTTTCCATCAGTGCATCCATTGAGTCACATTCCAACAGATCTTCTCCAACTAGATCATTTTCACTGCTTTCCCCCCATGTTGCAACCAGATCCTAGCAAGGTTTATTAGCAAGGAAGTGTCTCTGGGTGCAATAATCTGACCCTACTGTTAAATTCCTTGTGGTAACATCTCGACAAGTAGCGTGGTCTTCCTCTTTCCAGTTCTGGAAATCTCTGCAGTGTGATATATTCTACACTAAAGCATATAACTAAGGCCCAAATCCTAACCAACTTTCCAGCACTGACACAGATGTGCCAATGGGGCATGTGCTGCATCTTCCAGTTGAGTGGCAGTCAATGGAGGCCTCCTCAAGGTAAGGCAATGTTTGTTCCCTTACCTCGGAGCTGCATTGCCCTTGCCTCAGTGCTGGAAAGTTGGTTAGGATTGCGCCCTAAAACAAATAGGCTTCGTTTCGACCCTAGAACGCCCCCCAAGGTGCACAATGCTTGTAAAATAGGCATTAGAGACAATAACAAAGCCACATCAAAAACAAAATACACATTTGAGCATCATGTACACAGTCAGCCACAGAGTCCAAAATGGAACAGCAGAACAGAGAAAGAGTTGACTGATATTGAAAAACTCATTAGATCAAGTAGGTTTCTTGTGTGTGCTGCCCCTGTAAGACAAAAGTCCAAAAGGCCTCAGGGTGAGAGAGGTCAATATGAAAGAACTGTAGAAATTTCAGTGTTGTAGAAAATGCCTCTGTGTGAGCTGGTGGGATTGTATGATTCTTTGAGAAGTCTGAACAGTTTAAAGCCCAAATGAAGTAGAAGCAACTAGAGAGTGCTTGGCTGAACTGGGATTGAGCTTTTCATCACCAATTTAAATTTATACAGTGTTCCCCCCCCCCAATTAGATCTAAGCACTATATTGTTGAGTTATTATTTTCCAAATCTTCATATCGCCCTTCCTCCAAGGAGCTCAGAGTGGTGCAAATAGTTCCTTTAGTTCCACAGAGTTTCCAGTGTTGGTGGCTGGAACTGCATTTTGCAAAGGTTCAGAATTCAGCCAAAATATACCAGAGTTTCAGGTTTTTGGCTTCTGAATTTTATGGGTTTGTTTTTGTGGTGGTTTTGGTTGTTGATTAATCTTCAGGTAATAATATTAAATATCAATTTTCCAAATTCAGTACCTTTTGCTTTGTTGGATTTTTCCTCCCTACAGTCCCTGCATCCATCCCTGCACCCATCAGCAGGAGAATATACAGGTAACTGTGTTTTTGAAAGAAAACCTGAAGCTAGAGAAATGACTTCAGAACATCTGTTCCCAAATGAATTTGAATTCTTGGGCAAAGATGCTCTGGGAATCCTTTCTCAGTTTGCTTCCAATCTGTGAAAGGCTTTGGGCGCAATCCTAACCAACTTTTCCACGCTGTTGCAGCCAAAATGCAGCCGCAAGGTAGGGGAACAAACGCTTACCTTGAAGAGGCCTCTGTGACTGCCCCCCCCCCATTACAGGATGCAGCATGTGCCCTGTTGGCTCAGCTGCATCAGTGCTGGAAAACTGGATAGGTTTGGGCCCCTTCCAATATAAGTGAATGTGCCTGAAGTGGGGGTAGACAGGCTGAAGTGTTGGCAACCTTCAGTCGCGGAAGGCTACGGTATCGTGCTCTGAATGGTGGTTCTGGCACAGCGTCGCCGATTCGGGAGTGACAATCCCTTCCACACTGGGAGCAAGTGTAGTGTGTCCCTGATCTGTCTCCCTGGCTATGGGCCTTCCTTCTTTGCGTCTCTGCCTCAGTCTGTTGAAAACCTAAGTCCAAATTAATCAGATATATTTCTTTAAAAAATAATGTTTAAAGATCTTTTGTCAATCAAACCAGTGTGCTTATATTTGCTGACCAGGATACTGGAAGTGGAGTGGGTTAAACTTTTACTGAGCAATGGGGCAGCATTCTGTTGGTACCTTTCCCCTTATCAATCGCTATTAAAATAAACAAAAAAGAGTTCATAGCCCTCAGTCAAACTCTAATGTGACAGAGGAACAGGATGCAGGACAGGGCTATTCAGACAGGGGCAAGCTTGATTCTTAATGTCTGGGCCATCATGTCCACTGATCATGTTTCATTCTCATCCTAAAAGTTAGAACAGGGCCAGCCCATCTGTGAGGCCAACTGAAGCTGTCACTTTGGGCAGTAGATTGGTGGGGGCTGCTCATCTCTGTCTGCCTGCTTGCCTCCACTGCTCCCCTGCTTCCTTCCACTCCCTGGATAGGAAAAGGAAGAGGGGTACAGAGAGGAAGAGGAAATGTGGAGGGGAGTGCTGGACAAAAACATTGGAGTGTGCAAAGAGCAGAGACTGGCACATAATCAAGTAGGGGGGCAGATTTGGCATGCTGCCTCAGGCACAAGGAGGTCTTGGGCTGGCCCTGCATTAGAATCTTGGACTTAAGACTGGGCAGGCCTGGTTTCCAATACCCGCTCAGTTACAAACATCCCTTGGGCAGGTCACCATCTGCCAGCCTGACCTACCTCACAGGGTTGTTGTGAGGCAAAAAGGTGGGTTGGGGATCATATACACTGCCCTGAGTTCTTTGGGAGAAGATTTTAGGAATAAAAAAAAAAAAATCTGTTATAAATCATCATTGCTGGTTATGTAACCTTGTAAACAGCCACCCTTGGAGCAACCCTAGAATATAAAGCTCCCTCCCACCTCATTGGCAGGTTTACCTCTGATTCAGACCGTCTACGTTTTTGACCAACTCAAGATGAATTCAGAGCCCACCCGCGATGTGTTGCGATCTGCCCGGTGCTTGACCCAGGCCTACCCTGTTTCTATGCTCCCAAGATGGCAGTATAAACTGGAGGAAGATTACCCCCCCCCACCTTGTGAGGCTGCCAAAACATGGCTGGTGGGCTGTGTTTGGCTCGAGAGCTAGAAAATGACTTCTCTCCACCCCAAGCTTCCTACTTTAATCCGTTCACGGCTCGTGGCTGCATCCTGTGTCTAACCCACCCCTTCAACGCTGCTGCTTTTTCTGGCAGAGCTGGGTGGGGCTGTTTTCCCTGGCACATTCCTTCGCCATGTCTATCTAGTCAAACCAGTTAGGCCCGGTACTGTTTGCTTGATGGCCCAATCCTTGTTCAGGATCACCAGACACATGGGTACACACCCTCCCCTGCTTGTTCCTTGGCTGGCTGGCTTGGCCTCCTCCAGCACCCTTTCTTCTTCTTCTTCTCCTGTGTTGCTGGCTACTCTGCGTAGGTGGCTCAAGGGACCTTTTTAGTGGAACCCAACTTCATCATCTTCAGATAGTACAGGAAGGAGTACTTAAATATATAGCTTTGCAACCACTCTGAGTCTCAAAGTCTCCCCCCTCCCCCACCAGTGGCATACCAAGGTAATCTGGCAACCGAGGCCTACAATTTTTTGGCCACCCCTATGACAATATTATTTTCAGTAATAGTCATAATATGAAATGAATAATAATAATAATGGCCAGAGAAGCGCAGACGTGAACATTTTCTTTTATTGAACTCCACACACACACACTTTATGTGCACGCACACACAGACACTTTGTAAGTTTGTATATTTATATACAACTTTGTAACCTCATATACAGAATCATACCAATAAGCAATTGAATAATAAGTTTGAAAGAAATGTGTTTTCTTCTTGAAAAAGAAGTTCAAGGCTGCAATCCTATATATACTTTCCTGGGAGCAAGCCCCATTGACAATAATGGGTCTTACTTCTGAGAAGACATGCATAGGATTGCGCTCTAAATGTCTTGGCACAGCCTTTCGGACACCCCCCTGCAGCCTGGCACCCAAGACCAGGGGCACTCCCAGCCACCCTCTTTGTACACCACTTCCCCCCACAACCACTTGTAATTACTTTTTAGCTGAAACCTTCATCCAGTTATATCAGGTTTTCATTGACCCTTGGGATTTGCCTGAGTCTATGTGAATTCATAATAAAGGACTGGGTACCTCTGAGCATATGCAGGCTGCTTTTCCTTTTCCAGTGAAAAAAAACAATCAGTTTCCACTTCTGAGATAAGAGGATCGGAGCTTCCAGAGCAACTGTGGAGTCCTGGCATCCCCCACATTAGGAACTCACACATAAATACCAAGGAGAAGACACGCTGACATTTGAGCAGAAAGAACACACATACCTCTCTTTATTTATTTGGTTTATTCACCAGCTTTTTTTTTTTAACTCTCAACAGATCAAGACAGCGTAACATGCATTCAATTTAAAAATAATCTCACTGTATAAAGAAAATGTCTGAACCTTAATTACAACTTTCTAAATATAAGCAGCAATATGAACTGCAAATTCTTCATTGAAATAATGTAAATGATTCACTCTCAACCATTCTCCCTGCTCCTTATAGGCAGCGTTCCATGTTTGTGCAACAATTCATCCAGATTTCAGCCTCCAAGGACAACAGACACACTGGGTTGCCTGGCCCCAGATTGCGGCAAGCCGGTCTCTAGCACTGGAAGTAGGTTTTTGGGTACCATAAAAGGGCAGCGTATTGTTTCTTTATATTTTTACCACCATGGAAAGAAGGTTGGAGGCATGGCACTAGTTTAATTTTCCATCTCAGGAACTAATGGGTTTAGGCCTGGGTCTCCACACACATTATATATAAATCCTAGAGTATGTGCGAGTGGACACTTTCTAGGTGGGCTCATCCTTGAGGCCAACTAAACCGGTTGCCTCAGGCAACTGATCCGTGGTGGGTGCCCATCTCTGTCCACCTGCTTGCCTCCGCAATTTCTCCTTCTGCTCCCTGGATTGGGAAAGGAAGAAGGGGACATAGAGGAAGAGGAAATGTAGAGGGGAGAAGAATGCTGAGCTAGAATATTGGAGAGTGGAAGGAGCAGAGGCTGGCACCCTATCAAGTTGGGGGGGGCAGAATTTGGCATTCCACCTCAGGTGCCTAGAGATCTTCGGCCATCTTTGAAAAGTCCATAGATTTTTTTTTTTATGAGTGCAACATCAAACAATAATGAACAGGGATATGGCACAATTATTGTTATTATTCCCCCTCCTCCTTGCCTGACCCCATCACTGAAAGAAGGGAGAAATAGGTGGAATAGGACTTCATTGTGGGGGGCTCAGGATTCTGAATGCGCTTCCTTCCTGCTGAAGGTGCAGAAATCATTCTGGAGCATCTTTATATCAGGAAGGACTGAATTATCCAATCACACCCAATACAGAAATACAGCAGATTTACCCAGCAGAGTCTGATGTGGCCAGGTCAGACTAGTTAATCACACAGAGAGGCAGCAGGCAGTCTTGACTCCGTAATGGGTGTGTTGGGCTAAGGGAGACTTGGGTCAATTTGGGTGCAGTCCTAACTCCTTATGTCAGTGCTTTCCAGCACTTGCATAGCAGTGCCAATGGGACATGTGCTGCATCCTCCAGTTGGGTGTCACTCAAGGAGGCCTCCTCAAAGTATGGGAATGTTTGTTCCCTTGCCTCAGAACTGCATTGCCCTGATGTCTGTGCTGGAAAGCACTGACATAAGGGGTTAGGATTGCGCCCTAAGTCAGTTTCTCCCAGCACCATAGCAGATGTCTCACACCCCACTCTTTGGAAATGACTGTAGTAAGCCAGGAAACACTTGTGGAATTGATTGGCTGTTAAGCCATTCCTCCCAATGTTGCCTTTATGCAACAGGGACCAAATGTGTACATCTGTGGACTGGGTGAAAAAAACTGGGGACACCTGTGTGCCTATGACTGTTTTATTTTATAATACAATGTTTATGTTATGGCTGTTATGATTTTATAAGGACATTTGGGTGTTTTTTTGTTTTGCTGTAAACCACCGTGAGCCTCATGGGAGCAGGAAGGGCAAAACTTTCCTCTTAATACCAATACATTTTAATTAAAAAAAATCTGTTCTCATAGTTGAAACAGCCATTAGTGATCAGCCATCACCACTGAGAGGCCTTTCCTATTCTTGGCACCCCTCGAACCCAACAGATCAGCGGCAAGTCTGGGTGCAGAGACATCCTTAGGTGCATCGTGGTGGAGGGGAAGATTTGTTGCATGCAGAATTTTGATGCGTTTCATCCGGAGGCAATAGGAGGGGCAAACTTGGTGATTGGAGGCCCTTCCGGTAGAGTTTGCCAAAGGTATTTTTTGGGCACTGGATGAAGAGAATGCAAATCGCACCCTTAAAGAAGCAGCAACAAAAGGGGAAAAAAATCAAGAGCAAATGCACGGCCCTTTAATGGTGTCCCAAATCCTGCCCATTTGGCCTATCAGTGACTCTTCAACTTACTTTGTACCTGGGTTCAGAGTGTGACTGAGCCTTCCTGTCTCCCCTTGGAAATGCCAGCCTCAGGCTCAGTTAGTGCTTCTAGATAATTCCTTTCCCTTCTTCTCCTCTGCCCCAAACCCCTCAACCCCATGGTTGTTTTTTTTCTTGGACTCTCTTCTGGGACATTTTGTTCCAGGACTATCAGAGCAGGGCAAGGAAGCCGGCCTCAGCTCTGTTCTTTTCGCCTCCCTCTCCTCCCCCCTTGAGCTCTAAAGGGGAGCACTCGGACAAAAGAGAAGCCCCCCCCTCGGTTTCTATACAACAATACCCAGTTTGTAGTGAAAAATCTCCTCCTTGAAAGAAGGAGAAGAAAAGACCTGGCCTTTGGGAAGTAGTTTGGGCTAGTTTCGAGAAGGAGGGAGCAGCTGATTGAAATTACCCCTAGGCCAGGGCATGTGTGTGTCTAGGACCAAGTCCAGGAGGCCGTCCCATGGGCAAGTAGTCAGTGTTGCGGGGAACTCCAGTGGCCGGGCAAAGAGAGGAATGTGGAGGCACTGCAGTGACAAAGGGGCAAGCTCAGTTGGCACTGCCCGTCCCCCCTGGCCCACCCTCTGAGAGGCTGGCAGGGGAAGCTGCAAAACAAGTTGTGGGGGGGTCAAACTGGAGACAAGGAGTGTCTCTAAAAATAGGACACTTGGCAGAGCATGTGAGGCGAACAAGGATTGATTTAAAGAGACACCGGAGCAGGCACGGGGGCGTGGGAGACACCAGCTCTGTAATCGGGCCCAAAATGCACTTAACCCCAGGCTGGGCACTGGGAAGAGCTAATCCCTTCATGGTGCAGAGGGAAGCAGCTGTTGCCGCTGAATGACAGAGACTGCTTATTGGAGGAAGGTGGGAGGAGTGGATGCTTCCCCTCCTGGACTTGCTCCCCACCTCTGGGAAGAAACAGGAGGGAACGGGATCAAGGAGGTGGTGGAAGGGGACAGGATCCCTGAAATCTCTAGAAACAAAGTCAAACCTAGTGTGTAGTGCTGCACGTGCTTGATCTTGTCTGATCTCAGAAGCTAAGCAGGGTCAGGCCTGGTTAGTACTTGGATGGGAGACCGCCTGGGAATACCGGGTGCTGTAGGTTTATACCATAGTCTCTCGAGACTGAAGGTTGCCAACCAACCAACCAGTGCAAATGGGAGGGCAGCAAGGACTCCTGGACCTTATTCCAAGATTTGGTGGGGGATGTTGGTCCCAGCAATGCTTGATGGTAGGCAGTTTGGGGCACAGAGCATCTCAGAGACAGGTTTTAACCTGGGTTAGATGTCTTCCCTTTTAGCCACCCTGCTGAATTCAGATGACCAAGTGGTGGTAAACGAAGGGGTTCTCCCCACTTTTCCACTGTGTTCTTAAGAAAAGGGGAGTATATACCTACCTTAGGGAATGTGACTATGGAATGAAATGATAGTAGCTATTCTAGATTTAAAAAGAAGGGTTTTTATGATTTGAAAAGAAGGGTTTCTAGGTTTAAAAAGTGGGGGAGTCTGCAGGCTGGAAGGCAAGTCAGGTCTAGTGTTTAACCCATTTTTGCCTGGCCCACAGGTATGCACATTTGATCTCTGTTGCGTATATGCAGTGTTGGGCAGAGATGGCTTAAATAAGAAATGTGTCTTGGAATGAGAATTCCCATGTTCTCCTTAAATTATGCTGACCAAATGCAGCAGAGGAAAAGGTTTTAAATTTTTATAACATTCAAGGTGGCTAACAAACAGCTAATATCAAAACAGAATATCATATACCTTTACAGTTAAAATTAATGCAAAACAAAGCAGACAAAGCACAAGAGAACTTATAGGACATGATTACTCAGAAAAAAGTTCCAGGAGGATCATTCCCAGGAATGTGGTAATGAAAGTCTGCTAGCTATATTGCTCCAATGTACATATTTTATAAAGTGGCAAAAATACAGAGTGAGGCGTAGGAGACAGTTCTCTTGTGGCAGGGAATTCCACAGCTTCAGTGCTACTACAGAGACCACTACAGTATTCTAGTTAGGACATAGCCAAATGTACTTTTGATATAGGCAAGATGCACAAGAGAGCCTCTCTGGATTACCAGTGATTGGGCAGGCTCCGGGGGTTGGGGGGTGGGTGGGAGTGGGGGAAGCAACCCCTTTAGGTACTTGGGTTCCAAACTGTTTCAAGCTTTGAAGACATTTGAAGACCATAAGCATCACCTTGAATTGTTCCCAGAAACACAGAGGAAGCCAGTGCAGCTGTGCAATTTGCGTCTCATGTGGTCATCCCCATTCAGCAGCCTGGCGGCGCATTCTGGCTCAATTGAAGGTTTCGGAAGCTTTTCAAGGGCAGACCCCACCGAGCGTATGTTAACAGTACTCCAGTGTTGAGGTGATGAGGCCAGCTTGGCCTTCGTGAGGAAGAAATGCCTGTACTTTTAATAGTTCTGGGAACAAAGAGGGAATTTGGGCAGGTGCAGCTGATCAGGCCAGACTGAGAAAAAACTGCGCAGCACAATTAAGGACGCAGAAAGCCAGGTTTCCTTTTGCAGGGGAATGGAAGCTGCAAGCCTGCACTCTGTGTTAAGTGTCTTTAAAGGATACACTGTATACAGATTAGTCACCTCTCTTAACAGCCTTTAACCAGGCTGTCATCTGCTGAATAGTGACAGAGCGGTCAAGGCAGCATTTTTCTGACTCTTTCAATACCTGAAGGGAGAATGTGAAGGCTGCAATCCTAGACACACTTTCCTGGGAGTAAAGATCCTCTGAACACAGTGGGGGTTTGGTCTGAGTAAACATGCACAGGCTTGCTCTGTACGGCTCATTAGTGACTCTGGGCACAGAAGCCACAAGTGGATCGACTAATGCAGAATGTGGTCTTTTAAAAAATGTGGGCATTAACTCGTCCTCGATATTCTGTGGCCAAAAAGACACAGCCTCTGAGCTGCAATTTTCAACCTTTTCCATCTCACAACGTGCTGACAAGGCGCTGAGATTATCAAGGCACGCCAGTTTGACAGTTGACAAGGCACAACGTGCTACTGGCAGGGGTTTTGCATCTCCCAATGGCCCTACGAATAAAGGACCCTCCTCCCCCAGATTCCTATGGCGCACCTGTGAACCCTTCGCGGCACAAATTGCTGGGCTATGGAGTGACTATGTTGAGATGTTGGATGTTTTTCTGAGGGGGTTGGAACCTGTTGCCTTATTTTCTGGCAGGTGTCCACTGTGCTTCACAGCTGTGAGACAGGTAGAAATTCCACAGGTGCAGCCTCCCTGGGAAGCCTGCTACATAAGGCTACATTTCTGCCAAGGGCAGTTTTTAAAGGTACATGCACCCTGCCAGCAAAGAAAGCAGCAGTCTTACTGAGTGGACCATTAGCAGCTGCTTTTGCAAGCTTCTCCGTTCCTGGCCTTCCTCCCACCCGTGTGAGGCTCTGGCTGGTCACTGAGCCAGGGCTCAGGGTGAGGGGACTTTTCCCAGTGAAGGGAACAAAAGATCCAATGCCGGGTGCTGTGAAGGGTGTGTTTGTGTGTTACGCGCAAGCGAGAGACTTCTCAATGCCCTTTTGTGTGCCAGGGCTGGCCTGCCAAGGCGTTGGACTTGCAGGCTCGACAAACAGCCACCCCCTTATGCTCTTCTTTTCAACTTAGACCTGGCCCTGGGGGAGGCACCCCCCAGAGACTGGGATTTGTATCAAGGGGTGCTCTGCTTAGGGAGGAAGGCCTCTCCAGGAGGGAACCTTTCCAAGTGCAGGGTGGCTGAGAAGGGGAATCTGGATAGGCCCCCCTCTGGGGATGGTTTCCATGGCAATTTGGGGAGGGGGGTACGAGTCCAAAAGGAACTGGCTTGGAGCCTGGAAATGTGTTGGCACCAAGTGGCAAGAGGCCAGGAACAGCAGGCCAGGGCCGGATCTATTCCACCCCTCTAGCACCCCCAGGCTGCCTTGGGCTCCAAATTGAAGGGGGAAAGGCCCACCATTGTCCCCCCCCCCCCAGCCAGCTGGTTGCTCTCATTTGGGAATAGATGGTTGGGGTGGGAGAGAGGGGAGAGGGTTCCTTGGTTCCTTAACCACTTCCCTGTCCAGCTTCCTCCTGAGCCTGCCAGAAGCTAAGCCTGGTTGGAAGCCCTTGCCAGGGATGGATGAAATTCTCATTCACTTGAAACATCCGGTTTTGCACGAGTGAGGCATTAACTCCTGCCTGCTGCTGCTACCCACTTTTAGGTCATAGGGGCGCTCACCAGCAAGCCAGTGGTCTTGCCAACTGTACCAACTTTGTAAACAGCAAGAGGTGCCCGTCTTCTGCATTTTCAGATCCCAATGTTGTTTTGTAGGAGTTTTCATTTGAAAACTGCAGCTAATCGCAGTATGGAAACGAAGGTTAGGCAAACTCATAGATCGAAGCAGGACCTCCAAATTCCATGCAAAATGCTTTCGGTCTAATTGCCCAGAACTTTTGTTATGTTGCAGTGTAAGATCCTTGAGGTTGTTGTAGAAGGGAGCCTTCTGAAATAAACACTTTCATTCACATAAGTAGGGAATTGCCAGTCTGGAGAATGCAGCTGAGTTCTCCTTTGCACATACCCATTAAAACTACGCCAGGGGTAGGCAACCAAGGCTGCAATCCTAACCACACTTTCCTGAGAATAAACCCCGTTGAACAAAATAGGACTAACTTCTGAGTAGACTGGGTTAGGATTGTGCCCCAAGGGATATATGTGAGCTACTTAACAAAATGACTAACTGCCAAAGATCGACTGTGATGGATGAAGTAGTAAAAATTGGATTTTTCATTATTTGCATACTTTTTAAAAGCAGATTAAAGATAAATTATGTTTGAACAGTGGGACCTGGTATTAAGAGAGCACACTAAATGGCAGTACCGTACACATTCAACCTCAGCTCAGCTTACTGGAAGGCGAGTTTTTAGAACCAGGGTGCTCCAAAGACTAGGAAAGAACAAAGAGAAGCTTGCTTTGTTATTTGTGAAAACATATAGTTTGGATAATGGAGGAATGTGTACCTTGTAGTTGCTCTATCATTCATAAAGCTACAGTTCCCAGAATTCTCTGGGGAAATAACAGCAATTTTTTAGGCTAATGATTTCCCTCTTTTTGGAGATCACAAAGCTATCACAGACAGTAGATGCTGGCTCTTCCTGGCCATGAAATTAATCCTTCAAGATGGGTAACTGACACAGAAATCGTTCCTCTGCTCCCACAAATTCATTTTTCCCCCAGTGTGAAGCCAGGAATGGAGGAGGCAACCCTATGTTGTTAATACCTGCAGGCCTGTAAGACAGTCAACAGGTGTATCTTCTGGCTGTTAGAGCTGTTGAGTAAAATGCATCTGTTGAAATTTACATCCAGTGGTAAAGGCCCAGAAATCTCTGCCAAGAAAGCACATGGCAGCCCTGCCTGAAGAGGTCGCAGAATCAAGGAAAAACTATCCCAAACAAATATTTTCCCTGTGTCAGACTTTGGTGGGCAGTGATAAGGCAACAAATGCTTTCTTACATCAGAAAGCTGCTTAGATGAGTCCACTTGTCATTGCGAAGAGGAAATGGGAGAAACAGTATAAAAGGTGCTATAATGTAACACCACTGGGTGGAAAGTCACACCCTGGGAGTAGCAATTAACGATTCTGTGGCTGGATGGGGAGGAAGTTTCACTGCGTTTCAACATGTCCAAGGTGAGCTGGTGAAGAATTTGGGAATATAGTTAGTCATTTTGCACAGGACATGAAAATATGCAAATGGTTGCACAAAACTGCAAACTGTTTGAACACAGGATTAAAGTTATCCTTAATTAAGTCAAAGCACTGAGTTATAAAGTAATAGGAGGCATTTCAGGAACGACAAAAATGAAGGATTACACATTACAAAGAACACTAATGTACACATATTAGAACTATAAGAAGGAAACTTGCTAGGCTATAGCACCACTGAGAAAGTAGTAATTACCGTATTTTTCGCTCCATAAGACGCACCTGACTATAAGACACACCTAGTTTTTAGAGGAGGAAAACAGGAAAAAAATATTCTGAACCAAATAGTGTAATAAAATATTTAATAAACTATTTGAACCACATAAAGTGAACAGCAGTCAACAGTGGCATTAAGAACCATTATCACTGCCATTAACAAATGGAGAGACTTAAAGGTTTGAGTACTCTAGCTTTCTGGAAACCCCAAGAACTCATCATTGCTAGAGTCAGAATTTATGAAGCTCACAAAAGTAGGTGCACACAAATAAGGGATCACATTATCTTTCTGCTACAATGATGTTCTGCCAAATTCCAATCCACTGGGCCTTGTGCCCGCTTAAGGCTGATCAGTCCCCCTTGTGCAACTCACCAGCGCAGCAAGCAAAAGTGAGTCCAGTTCTAGTCCACAGATGCCAAGTGAATCAGTCCCATCAATCAGAGTTGCCAAATCAGAGTCCAGAACCAATAAGCCAAATTACAGTCCAAGGTCAGTCAAATCCATCAGGGTATCCAAGTCCAGTCACAATCCACAGTCAGGTTCCAAATTCAATAAACCCAGTCAGTCTCCTCTCCTACCTCCAACCTGCACTCCTTCAAAACCCACAAACCCTTTCTGCCTCAGGTACTCCTTATATCCCTGAGGGCCCTATTGCCTTCCAGTGGCTGCAGCTGTGCAGCACACTCTGCTGAATGCCCAGGCCTTACCCTTAAAGGAGCCACTGCTGACACCACATCTACCTCCTTGCCAGTTCTTCCGTGATTCCAATACAAATGAACAAGTGGAAAGTCCAACCACAACTTGAATTCTCAAGACACAACAAACCTCTGGATTTATAGTGAGAACCCAGCCTTACCTGGGGCTTGTGCAATAAGCAAACACTGGCATTCTGACCAAGGAGACAGTTTTTTCTTTGTGATGGGGGGGGGGGGGCTTACATTCAGATGCTGGATGAGGTAAGTGAAAGCGCCCCTCCCCTGCTGTGTGAGTTTGTGTGTGGGGGGGCAGAGCATCTGTGTGTGTAAGAGAAGGGGGCAGCCTATGTGTGTGAGAGAGGGGGGAAAGTGTTTGTGTTGCAGAGAAGTTGTGATGCTCCAGGCTTGGGGTGGGGGGAAAGAGAGGCTGTGATGCTCCAGGCTTGGGGGGGGGGAGAGAGAGGCTTTCCTGGGAGTAAGCCCCCCTGACTCTAATGGGACTTACTTCAGAGTAGGCATGCACAGGATTGGGCAGCGAGACTGCCACCCCACCCACGCTTTCCTGGGAGTGAGCCCCACTGACTCTGAGACTTACTTCTGAGTAGCCTCTGACTGCCCGGGGAAGCAGAGCAGAGCCAGCGGGCAGGGGGCGGGGCCAGGGCTGGAGCGGAGTTTTTTTTTTTTTTTGCAGTATTCGCTCCATAAGATGCACACACTTTTCCCCCCACTTTTTTGGGGGGAAAAAGTGCGTCTTATGGAGCGAAAAATACGGTAACAGCAAACCGAATAGGCCATCAGCATGTCACTGCTGCAAAAGAGGCTAATACAGGCTGTAATAGCAGTGCTGTTGATTTAAGCTTAACTTTAAACAAATGTCCTTTCATCTCTTCTCTCTCTGTCCCAGAATTGCTGCAGGCAATGGACACTCTATTCCTGCAGTTGAAGTAGGGAGGACTGGCTTTGTCATGGGCATCTGGTGGCAGGGCACAGGCTCCTCCTGCTCCAAGACACAGCCTTATTGGATTGCTGGCCACTTTCAGATCCTGCTGCTGGTGGCTGGCCTTGCAGCTCATCATACTGCACTGATGCCTAGGCCTGGCTGCTGGTGGTTGTGTAGAAGTGTCCTGGAGGGGGGTGCCACCCACTGCAGCTCCAGCACACACAGGAGCTGAGTGTTCCAGAAGTTCGTGGGTGACATAATGATGTAATCATATTGTCCCTTACCTTAAGAACATAAGAACAGCCCCACTGGATCAGGCCATAGGCCCATCCAGTCCAGCTTCCTGTATCTCACAGCAGCCCACCAAATGCCCCAGGGAGCACACCAGATAACAAGAGACCTCATCCTGGTGCCCTCCCTTGCATCTGGCGTTCTGACATAGCCTATTTCTATAATCAGGAGGTTGCGCATACACATCATGGCTTGTACCCCGTAATGGATTTTTCCTCCAGAAAAATACCTCCAGGATTTTTCCTCCAGAAAAATACCTTCCAGGCTATTGCATTGCTTTAAATGCAAAAAGCCCTCTTCTGAACCACCTCCAGTGAGCTTTAGCTCGCTCCAGGCCCAATCACTTTGTGTTCTCGCTGTTGAGTGGTGAAAACATTAGTCGGTGAGAGCGCAGAGTGGCTGGGTCAAAGACAGACAAACAGAGGCTAGGGAGGTGTGTAGTCAAGCTTCCTGAATGTGACACCCAGTGCAGCCTGCACCCACTGCACCCCTGCTGTGACACTACTGGGTTGACCACTGCGTGGATGAGGTCAGAGGTCAACTGCAGAGTAGCAGGGAATGACACCCAAAAGAAAGAAAACAATGCTGACCAAAGACTCCCGCTACTTGAGGTGACATGTCAACTGTTGCTTTCCCCTTACTTGGTGATATGTTAGCCTCTCTTCTTCCTGATGGAGAGGAGAACATTGGACTGTCTAGCTTTATTCAAGGCTGTTTACATGGGCAGTATACATTATATGTACAATATATATCAACCTTGACCCCTCTCTCGGCAAAGCAGCTACCACGTTTTCCAGACTCACAAAGAGAGTCTGGTCCAACAAGAATCTGACAGAACATACCAAGATCCAGGTCTACAGAGCTTGCGTCCTGAGTACACTTCTGTACTGCAGCGAGTCATGGACTCTTTGCTCACAACAGGAGAGGAAACTGAATGCTTTCCACATGCTCTGCCTCCGACGCATCCTTGGCATCACCTGGCAGGACAAAGTTCCAAACAACACAGTCCTGGAACGAGCTGGAATCCCTAGCATGTATGCACTGCTGAAACAGAGACATCTGCGTTGGCTTGGTCATGTCGTGAGAATGGATGATGGCCGGATCCCAAAGGATTTCCTCTATGGAGAACTCATGCAAGGAAAGCGCCCTACAGGTAGACCACAGCTGTGATACAAGGACATCTGCAAGAGGGATCTGAAGGCCTTAGGAGTGGACCTCAACAGGTGGGAAACCCTGGCCTCTCAGTGGCCTGCTTGGAGGCAGGCTGTGCAGCATGGCCTTTTCCAGTTTGAAGAGACACTTGGCCAAGAGACTGAGGCAAAGGCCCATAGCGAGGGAGACAGACCAGGGACAGACTGCACTTGCTCCCAGTGTGGAAGGGATTGTCACTCCTGAATTGGCCTTTTCAGCCACACTAGATGCTGTGCCAGAACCACCATTCAGAGCGCAATACCATAGTCTTTCGAAACTGAAGGTTGCTTGCTAACTAACTAACTAACTAACTAACTAACTAACTAACTAACTAACTAACTAACTAACTAAC
This sequence comes from Tiliqua scincoides, assembly GCF_035046505.1. Classification (NCBI taxonomy): domain Eukaryota; kingdom Metazoa; phylum Chordata; class Lepidosauria; order Squamata; family Scincidae; genus Tiliqua; species Tiliqua scincoides. The sequence goes on from NC_089825.1 coordinate 112,805,407, forward strand.
TAACTAACTAACTAACTAACTAACTAACTAACTAACCCCTCTCCCAAGTTCCAAAAATTATTAATTCTCAGTTTTCCCCCATCTGCTGTACAGACATGTGTTATACATTTGTAGCACATTGACAGCCTGAAAGAAGGAAATTAATCAACACCCTCCTTTTCTAGTTTGCATAACAATCCCTGCTTGGTCTCACTCCTCTCAGGTGATCAGACACAGGCTATCTAAATATTGGATGCAACTCATGCACAGTTCAATACATTTAAGAAAGGAGGCTAGTTGAGTCTGACCGGGCAGCAACCTTAAGCATGGTCTAGCTGGCATTGGAAAGGCTTTAGTTGAAATATTATGCCATGTTTTGATTGCTGCACTTCAAGGAGGACACAGGCAATGTGGAGAGAGATTTAACAAGGGGGATAAAAACTTTGGCAGCGTGGCATATACAAAAACCTGGCTAAGGAACTAGGCCTATTTAGCTTAGAAAATGAAGCAGGGAGAGGATGGCCGTTTTCAAGTGGCTGAAAGCAGGTTTTGTAGCTTTCCATGCCAAGAAAGGCTCCCTTATGTGCCAATTTAAGCTGGAAAACCACATGTTGCACATTAAGGCACAGCAATACGAAATATAGGGCATTTGCCCCATACAGCTCTGGGCCTTTGGAGCATAGCTCTTTAAAAAACAATAAGAGAAAATTTGACTGTTGTGGAGTGATAGGAAGATCATTCAAGAGAGGAAAATATACTAGACCTTGTGAAGCCAGCAAACAAAAGTTGTTGTGGCTTGATGGTTGAGCAACTTCCACACATGCAGAAAATCCCAGGTTCAACCTCTGGATTATCCAGAGGCACTCTGGATTTTCAATACTAAGCTAGTGGTATCAATGGTCTCTACATAAGGCAGCTTCCTACACTTCTGTGAATACGGAACCTACCAATAGATTGAAAGTTGTCAGGTGTTCCCATATTTGTGTAACCCTAACTTCATCAAGCTCCTTGTGGGCTTCTACACAGGAATAGCGGGATGCATTCAGCTTGGAGTGTTAGGATTCATACAAGCCAATGTTTATATAGGTACACTAGCATTTATCCACAATGAGAGAAAACGCCCCAGGAATCAAAGAAATGGGAAAGCAACTCATTGTTATGATGGGAGATGCCTAAAATGAAAGTTTTTATCAGGGCCTTTGACACAAGCACACAGTTTAAAAGACGGAAGGACAAGAATCAGCTAGTGTAATTTCAAAGGAAATATTTGGACTGCGATCCTATGCACGCTCAACATAACAAACTCAAGGGGACATATTTCTGAATCATCATCATCATAATGCTGACTCGTCAAAGAATGATCGAAGAGTGGATGCAGGCAAAATTCTGATGTCTTCTGCATTGAAGGAGACCTTTTAAACTGAGAGTGCCTCTGGGAATGGTATAGTTAAAGGAACATGGAGCAAATAAGTCCTGAGACCTTACAGGTGGGCCTGGAGACAAGAGGTGATCAAACACCTCCAGCCTCTTGCTACCCACCTTCAAGGGCACTCTTTTGGCTCCTAAAACACAACAAAACTGATTGTTCTTGGCAGACAGTGAAACTGTCACCCATCACTCTACGGAAGAAGCTTTAGGTAGCCCCCTGGAATGAAGCAATGCATGCAGGGCCAAGAAAAACAGGCTAGTTTAGAACAGTGTGAGGTTTTTGCACTGTGATAAATTCTATAGGGCCAAATCCTTTCCAATGTTCCAGTGCTAGTGTAGCTGTGCCAATGGGGTGTGCACTGCATCCTGTGGTGGGGAGGCAGTCACAGAGGCCTCCTCAAGGTATGGGAACATTTGTTCCTTTACCTCAGGGCTGCATTACAGCTGCAGTGCTGGAAAGTTGGATAGGATTGGGCCCTTAGAAACCCCCTTTGTACATCAAGCAGTTCTGCACTGTGTCTTGGTACCATTTGCCATAAAGACAGCCAAAGTGGAAAAAAAACCTGCCCAGCTCACTGCAATTTGAGCATGTGCAGTCAAAGTGTGGTGGTTAAAAAGTTGCATTGTCATGGATTGTTATTAGCTTTCTGAGATAGGGAAGTCCCTTGATCAACCTCTAAGGCAATGGTTCCCAAACTTTTTCAACTGGTGGCTCTCTTGACCTACTGGGCCATTGGCCCTGGCTCCTCATTAGGGCTACAATCCTATGCATTGTATAGGGTGGCAGGTTTTCCACAAAGATTCCGTGGTTCCTGATAGGTTTCTGTGGCTCCCTGGGGAGCCATGACTCACACAGCTCTAAGGGGTCTTGGCAAAGTCTGTCTCTTTTCAGTTGACTGGAGATCTAAAACAGTGGAACCCAGAAAGGGTAGATTTGCAGGTAGAAAACCAATGCAAGAAAGCAGGAGTTTGCAGGATTAGAGAGGAAAAAAGCTATCCATTAACCATGCTGACTGCACACATGAATGGTTAGTTTTAATGGTGTCTCAGCAGCTTGTTATACAAAGCACCCCCAGTCCATGCTTAGGATGCTTTTCTCTCAACGAATCTCTTTAACAGAAAATACAGCTCTTGGGTGCTGGAGCATCTCATGTTTTCTAAGGGCAGAGTGCCATCTGGTGGCCACTAGAAGAAGCCTTATTCACACACTAGTTGCTTATCAATGTCAGCACTACTCAAACTATTTGATGTGGCGGACCAAGAATTCTTTTCCCAGTGTGTTAGGGACCAGCAACATTTTGATTTTCTGGCCATCATTTGTTCCTTCTGGGAGTCCCATTAAGACACACATACTATTGTAGCAAATGGGGGAGAGAGAGAGAGAGAGTGAGAGAGCGCTACATATTAGGAAGGGCACCCCCTCAGAACCCCGTCCCCTACAAATTCATACGGTGGTTTTAGACAAGCCACTCCCTCTCAGCCTCACCTTTTCCCTGGCAATATGGAAATAATAGCCTCACAGGGTTGTTGTACAGGAAGGTAGTGTATATTAAGCACTCTGAACACTCAACAGTGCTACGTAAGAGTGATTGTTATGTGGCTATATGCATTGGGTCATTCTGAGGGCAGTCTTTCAAGTGGAATATACAAGTGTGAACTATACCCAACTGCTCCCATCTGAAACACACCTTCCATCTCTACATATCTGGGCTGCTGCGGCTTTGTTTTCCTAAGGAAAAACCCACACCTGTGCATGAGGACACCACAAGCGCAGATTCTTCTGTGTACATAAATCCATGTATTTTGGGTAGAGTCTCTCATCCCATCCTGTGTCAAGAAATAAAATGGTTGAACATTCCAATTGGAGAGAGGAGTCCTCTGGAGAGGACTTGCACATGGGGCATGCTCTTGACCCACACAAACCAAATGAAGAAGCTGAAATCAGCAAACAGCAAGTGCATCACAGGAAGAGAAAATCCAGAGGAAACTCTTCACTCTGCCCATCCCAGAAACAAACATCAAGTGCCCAGACAGACATGCTTTTTCATACAATTTAATCTGACTAGTTGCTGGGCTGCGCTGGAACTACAGGCTTTGGTACAGGATCAAGAACAGCTCATTCCATTGCAGGTCATGTTTGGCATCAGTGTCTCCTTTCAAGCAGGGAACCTGCTCCCATCTACAGTGTACAAGGGGTGTATGCTGTGTGCCATTACTGTGCCACGCACTTTCCATCTTGGCCATCTTGCTCAGGGTTACACATTTTAGTGTCGGGATTTGACTGTTCTCTCCACTGTTCTCATTTCACATAGGGCTTGTTAAGGCAGGCACTTGCGGGCTGAAAGAAGCGGTAGCCATCTTACGGGAGGAAGAATATTGACAGGTAAGCAACCACGAAAGCAGCCAGGGTAGGGAAAGGCTGATTCCAGACAGGTCTTTCGCCTTACTACCTCCTGTTATCAGTAGATAACCTCCTGTTATCTACCAGACCAGCTTTATGGGAGATAGTCATCTACCACACAACTAAAAGCAAGAATGCCTACTTAGGATCTCGTAACAGCTTAGACATAAGTACTCTGTGTTAAGAGATCCTGAGCAGGCTCTTTTACTTAAGAACCATCACGATCAGCTTTCTACTCCCACTTTCCATCCCTGCTACCCACTCTAACAATCAAAATAAGGCAAACAGGAGGGGGTTTTGATGCAGCTATGGAGAAGTGGGCAGGTCCAGTTTGGCAGGAAAGCCAAAGCGAAGCAGAAACTCCAGTTGTCGGCAGAGGGCTGCACAGTGGAACTCAGAGCCCAAAAGCCTGGAGGCTCACACTGCTTCCCAGCAGGGTATTGCCAGCCTTCACGCACTCAGCCAACTGCGGCCCTGCAAGAAAGAGGCACAGAATCAGAGCCATCCAGCACCAACCAAATGGCCATGCTAGGCTATGATCCCATCCATCTTACCTGGCAGTAAGTCCCTTTGATTATAATGGGGCTTGCTTCTGAATAGATGTGCGTGGCCTTGGACAGTTTGCCTCTGAGCAAGGGCTCAGCATGTCCTTTGTCAATGAGGATAAGAGCACAACAACTCATTCATCTACTGGGGTGAGCAAAAATAGTCGGCCAGATTAAAGAGGATGGGAGTGAACAGTGCTAAGAGTGTGTGCTCCAGCACAGGGCAGTAGGGGCACAATTCTTGGAAGATCTTAAGAGGGACAACATGATCCCAACAGTATAGATTCACCAAACAGTAGGCACTGAGTGGAAGAGACCTCACTGACCCATGAACCAAAACTGAGAAACACAGATAAACTGACAGAAGAAGGGAATGACTGTGCAGAGTGATGCTTAGAGAGCAGTGTGGTGGTAAGTGGGGCAAGATGACATTTGGGCTAGTCTCTTAGTGGAAACTAGCATGACTGGCCATTCAGGGCAACAACACGGGAACTTTTCAAGCACTTTCTAAGGTGACCATGGATAGCAAGTGTGACCATTTGCCCGTCTAGCTCAGACATCCCAGTGTAACTGCTCCACTGATTGCTACACAAGGTTCCTTTGTTTCTTTGTTCCCAGGAGATTATTTCTGTCCTCCTTGCCATCTCCAAGATCAAGATACAAAGAAGCTGACTCTCTGCTACACCGCTGTCCCCTGGATTATTGCTGAAGACAGCCCCAGTGTAAGCCTGAAAAGAGAGGACTTGTGCTTTTCCAGTTCAACTGAGGGAAACAGTTGTGGTGGGGCCAGACTCTTCAGTCTCTTTTGATAACAGAATCAGAAATTGCACATAACATTGATCAACCTCCAACGGTGGAAGTATTTCATTAGGGATCAAGAGGGAGATGCAAGATCTCTCCCTCCAAAAAACCTGGAACCTTCACGGTGCAATCAAGTGGATCAGGAAAATGGGGGGGGGGGGGGAAATCAGGAAAAGTGGGCGACTCTCATTCTCAAGCTACAGACTCTGCATGGGATCATGTTTCCTTCTCCCCATTCCTCAGGTTGCCTACAGCCTAGTTGCCCACAGTCTCTTACCTGCAGTTGCATGGAGCCAGCGGAGAGCTTTCGCTTCCAAGAGCTGCCACTCATCAATCTGCTCCGCAGCATTGGAATGAAGCCAGAGGATGGCCAGCACCGTCGCCCAGGCGTTGGGGACCACCTTGTGGTGAAGTTAGAAGAGAAGACAGACAGGGAGTCCTGCTCACTTAATGGCCCAGTGCAGATGTAAGAATGAACTGTGGTTTGCTTTCTTAACCAGGGTTTTGCTTTTCAACTACACTGAGCAAGCCATGGTTAAGCCAGTTTCCTTAACATGACAGTTTTTCAGCTCTTAAGGCAACAAGCAATCATCACTGCTCCCTCCCTCCCTCCCTCCCTCCCTCTATAGTGCCCTCCAGAGAGAGCGCTTCACTCCCCAAGCGAAACCATTGTTTCACTGCACTTCTGGAATTATAATTTAGGTTTAGGCAAAAAATCTTGGTGAGCTTTAAACTGTCTTATGTCTGCACTGGGCCATCCCTTCAGGCACAGTAATTGTTAGTTTTGTGCCCACTATCCTGTAACATGGTTAGCACATGCCTAAGACTGCTATTTCCAACCCCTGTCACCCCTTCAAGTGGAGGATGTCCCACTTCCAACACACAGGGTTGCCACAGGTATCCACTCAAATACCAAACACTGGTCCTACCACAAATGTACCTGGGCAGGTGCTTTGCTTGAGATTTCAGCCTCACTCAGGCCCAGCAGACTGGCCAGGCCAGCATCAAGAGGCCAGGATCCATCAGCATGTTGCAGGGTGACCAATTTTAAGATAGGTATTTCTTCTTCTTTGGGGGTGGACTGTTCTTCTGGTTGACTAGTCCCATTGGCCAAGAAAGAGCTTAGAGCATCATGGGAGGCAAAGAAATCTTCTTCTACAGGGCACAGAATGGGAAGTCAGAAATGACCTGTGAATATTCTTATCTACCTTGGTTGACAATTCTGAATTCACCAATGAATGCAGATAACCACTTCCATTTGCTGCTTGCCTTTGCATTCAGCAGGGCTGTGTCTTATCTGATCTACTCTTAGCCAATCTTCTATTTTGGGTGGGATGCTTCAGGAAATCTTACTAGAGAGCCTCATGACAGGAGACATCCTTTTTTAAGATATGCAACTCATCATCTGACCACCATTAAGATTCACTATCTTACTTTCTAAAGAAAGGCTTAGACATGGAGATATTCGTCAATTATTTGTTCAGACAACTAAGGGGAACCTTCACAATCAGTATCTATGTTGCTGGGGGACAAACAACAAGAGAGAACTGTCACCTCCAAAACCTGCCTGAGAGCTTCCCAAATTCTTATTGCTAGAGACAGAATGCTGAAGTGGACAGGCCGTTGGTCTGATCCAGGGGTCAGTGGAAAAATCCAGAGATACTCCTACAATGACTTTTGGAATCAAGGGGATCTTCATTAAAATATGGGTTATGTCCAAGATGCATCATGAACTGCTGTCACTTATTCTGCCCACTCCTCCTGTTAAAGAATCTCAGGGGCAGGGCAAGAGTCAATGCAAGCAACAATCCCACAGTTATTTTACTCACAAAAATCAGGATCACCTTTTTAAATCAATCAACTCATGCTCATGCTTCAATAAAGCATTTAGAGCCTCAAACTTCATCTCCCAGCATCGAGCCTCCCCCAATGGCTGCATTGCTTCCACTACCTGCACAGGATTGGCAAACAAGTTCTGGGGCACCAGAGGCATCCACCTTCCTTTGGACAGCACCTTGGTTTCCCTCTTCAGAGAGGACTTGACCTGGAGGCAGGGCAGAGTGAAGGAAAGACACTATTTCAATGAGAATAGCTGTCAGCATCCAAGTTCAAAAGTTTCCTTTTATTTATTCTGTTTATCACCTGTCATTACTGAACTCATACTTGGAAAGACAGCTAATGTAGGTCTCTCCTGCCTACAGTAACATTTGTTTGAGGCAAAGATGTACCTTGAGCAAAACCATTTGTGATTGGGCCACTGCATTTCTGGCTCAGGCTGCAATCCTATTCACACTTACCAGGGAGTAAGCCCCACTGACTCCAATGGGGCTTGCTTCTGAGTAGACATGCATAGGACTGGGCTCTCATTCGTCTACGGTCCTTAGCAAGTTTCTAGAGATTCTTGGAAAACAGATGATCTGGAAGAGCCAGGTTCAAATGTCCACTCAGCCATGAAGCTTCCTGGGTGACCAGGGCCTCTGAGAGGAATTTTATCAGGGGTTACAAAGTTTCTTTTGGGTCCCTTCCTAAAGAGGGAGGGGGTGAAACAGAGTGGGGGGTGGGCGGGCAGAATGGGAGCAAAACAGGCAGGGGGGAAGTGGCGATTGATGGAATAGCCTTTGGAGCCCAGGTCTACCAATCTTCCCAATTCTTCAGGTCCACCTGCCTGCCCGGTGTTGGCAGCTAGATACAGTAATATGGAAAAGTAAACACACTCCTAAGCCTCTCTAAAATCTTTCAAATACCGTATAGAAAATCATCGCAGAAAATTAACATCATCGTATTTAGGCTCACACTAGAATGGAAAGTATCCTGTGCATACCAAAACTGACTTCTGCAGCAGCTGTAGTCCCAGAGCTGTGTCCCTGAGCTCTTATACATGCCTTCATGGGAAGCAAATCCACAAGCCAAAGAATGACTGTAGCAGGTCAGCTTCCTCCCAGATGTGACACTGTTAAGGAATGTATGCATTCCTGGGCCCGGTGCGTATGGCTTGGGTAGTAGTTGCTGCCATGAGCCCACAGTAATGCCCCCAGCATCCCTTGTGTCTGGGTGAGATTGGAAAATGGAAGATCTCAGGAAATTTCTGGGCCCCCTCCTTTGGCTCCTGGGTCCCCTTTCAGACTCTGGGCCTGGGTACAAATTACTCCCTTCACCCTCCTCTCCTAGGCCCTGTGGGTGACGTTGGGCCAGGCACTCTCTCTCAGTCTCACCTACCTCACAGGGTTGTTGTGAGGACAAAAGGAGGGAAGGAACTATGTACACCACCCTGAAATCCTTTGAGGAAGGGCAGCATAAAAATGTAAAAAATAAATGAAGTCAGAGACATAAATCCCAGTCGATGGGTCCACATATCACCGTTTCTTGCTCCACCACATGCATTTTCCCCACATTGCATTTCACTTTCATTTCCTCTCCAATCAGCATCATATCCTGCCTACTTCTCTAATCAAGGGCGCAATCCTGAAGTGCCCTTGGGCCAACGCAAGTCCCTTGCACGAGCCGGGGAGTGTTGGGACTGGTGCAGCTTTGCTCCACCGGATCCAAATCCTCTGTGTCAGGCTCACTGCCCGACAAAGAGGCTTTTACCACTGCGGGGTTACTCCCTTTACCTGGGGGAAGGGGATGAAAGTCCCCTTCTCCCGAGGTACCACCTGTGGCTGCCTTGGGCATGCAAGATGTGGCAGCAGCCGTTTTCGGTGCCGCCACAGCCGCGTGCCCCGGGCAGCTCAGGATTGGGCTCTCAGTGTCTCGAGTCTTCCCCTCAGAGCAAAAAGAGTCTCCCAATGGCTGCAGGACTTCTGTTACCTGGAGCAATTTGGTAGAATCCTCTGGCAAAACAGGCACCTGTCTTCTTCGCGGTTACACTTAAGTGTCGCTTTAAAACATGCGCTTGTGACTTGACTGCACTGCAGAGTCGAGCTGGGGGAAGGAGGGAAAGGCACAATCTCAGTGAGCATTGCTATCAAGTTAGACAGTTTCATTTTATTCCTTGCATTTGTATTGAGTTGTTCCTGTACTGAGTTCTGGACAGGAGAGGTCCCGATAGCTGATGCACTCTTGTTTTCCTTGGAGTGTAGCACTTCCTTGGTCTCTAGGATGCCAAAGGAAAATCTCTCTTTTTGCTTTTCAATAATCCCTAACGGATTCCTTTCTCTCTTACTCATTTTATACACAATCAGGGCCTCAGAGAAGAATTTTATCAGAGGGTACAAAGTTTCTTTCAGGTCCCTTCCCTTCTCCATTGGATCATAACTTCATACAATCATTGGATCATAATTTCTATGAATGGTGATATGTTAAACGTTGTAAGTTTACACCAAATGTGAATGCTAGTCTTTACAAAATATATGCAAACATTTTTGCATATAATGGGCAGAAGGTCTGGTCTAGAGGGCAGAGCCATCATTAAGCCCGAAGACTACAACTGAAGGTTGCCAGTTCAAGAACACCAGAAGCTTTGTGTGCGGCAAGACCTTGAAGGTGATGAGCTGAGCAAGGCTCTCTTGAATGGCAGACAAGAAGCAGCCGGGTGCAGTTGTTTCTCAGAGTGGAGGCAACACGGCCAGAAAGATCCACCTGGAATGGAGTGTGTTCTTGAAAGTTAGAACTTCTTCGTTTATTGTAAAAAAAAAAAATCCTTCGAGGTTTAGCTTGCCCATGAAAACCAGCTTGAATAAAGGAGCAATCCAATGGCCAGAAAAGCAGTATATAAATACCAGTATTATTATTACTATTTTATGAGATTTCAAGAAGATATTGGCTTCCCACCTTTGATTCTCAGGCCCCAAGGTATGACGTACCCCTTACACCTTCCCTCTCACAGGTACTGGTGAGATTGGAAAAAGTATGATCCAAGTTGAAAAATAAAAGGATTCCCTTTTGATGGGAAGTTCCATAAGGAGTGTCATTTATGCTTAAAGGCCAAAGGTTTAAGTTGAATTCCATCCAGAAGATGAGAGACTTTTTGGAAAGAGAGGGAAGGGAACTGAAAGAACTGCAAAATATAGAAGAAACAGAAGCTCCAAGTCTTGCAAATGGATTATAAATGGTTATCATGGAATGTCAATGGGGTATATGGCCCCCAGAAAAGGAAAAAGATATTCTATTATTTGAAGAAATTAAAGAATGACATCACAAGTTTACAAGAAACACATATAATGAAAAAGGACACAAAATACCTGGTTTATAAATCCTTAGGGGAGGAGTTTATATCGGCAAATGATAAAAAGAAAAATGGAGTTGTTTTATATATTAAGTTGCACCTTAAACCAGAGCTTGTAATGTCAGATGATTCAGGTAGATATGTGGGAGTACAAGTAATTATAAATGGTTCCAAAATTATGGTGTTGGGGGTGTACGCACCTAATGAGGATAAAAAGAAGTTTTATAAACAACTTATGCTTAAGCTTATAGAGTTGCCTTTTGAGAACTGGTGTTTGTTGGGTGATTGGAATGGAATAATACTACCACAGATGGATAGGAAATCAGAAAGAAATATCAAAAATTATCAGGGCAAATTGCCAAAAAATTTTTTTTATTTAATGGACAATTTGGCATTAGTGGATATTTAGAGGCAGAAGAATGGTGACTCAAGGGAATATACGTTCTTCTCTGTGAGGCATAGAATAGATATGATTTTGATGATATCAAGAATAGATATGATTTTGATGTCTAGAAGTTTAGCTACTAAGGTCAATAAAGTAGATATCCTTCCAAAGAGCTTTTCAGATCATAATCCAGTAATGATGAAGTATAGGAGAACAGTTAATACTTATAGATGGCGACTAAATGAAGCTTTGTTACAGAACCCGGTTATTACTCAAGATTGTAAAAAGAAATTGATCGAATTTTTTGAAGACAATTCGGGTCAGGGAACACATCCAAGAATGGTCTGAGATGCTAGTAAAGCTTTTATGAGAGGATGTTTCATGCAATATAACTTTCAATTAAAAAGAAAGAGGCAAGATAAAATACAAAATATTTTACAGGAGATAAAAAGGAAGGAAGAACTAGAGAGATCCTTAGGGAATGCAAACGTCATACAACAAATTAAAGTTTTGCAGCAATCGTTATCTATGTTAACTGTAAGAGAAATGGAAATTAAATTGAATTATTTGAAACAAAGGTCATTTGAATTTGCAAATAAACCAAGGAGATGGTTGGCTTATAAGTTACAAAAGGAAAGAGAAAACGATATTGAAAATAAAGAAGGGTGATTTGACTCTAACAGAAAATATGGCAATAAGAAAAGCATTCCAACATTATTACTCAAATTTATATAAAGGACATGAGCTACCTTCTGAAAAAACAGATGAATACATTGGGAAGCAAAAGTTACCTAGGATATCACAAGAGCACAGGCAAATCATGAACGGTCCCATAACAATAAAGCAGGGGTCTCCAAACCCCGGCCTGGGGGCCAGATGCGGCCCGTGGCAAGCCACTATTTGGCCTGCGGGCAACCTCTTGTCCCCTGAAAGCCTCTGGCCCACTCTACTGAACATGACCTGAACTGTGGTCTGATTGTGTCTGGAGGGTGTTCTGAGGGCCAGAGAGGTTTAATGAATGAGCCCATTCATTCATTTATTCACTCATCTAAGTTCCATCTCAAATTTATTTATTTAAATTTTATATTTAAATTATTTTTCTGGTCTTCAACACCACGCCAGATATTTGATGCGGCCCTCTGGCCAAAAAGTTTGGAGAACACTACAATAAAGGAATTGGAAGAAGCTATAAAAAAGATTAAATTAGGGAAGGTACCAGGCCCAGATGGATTCCCTTGCATATACTACAAGACTTTCGAGAAGGAGCTCTTATATCCTTGCAGGAAACGATGAATTTCATTTTAAGTGGAGGACAGATGCCCGAAACTTGAAGAAACGCAAATATAACATTAATACCTAAGGAAGGTCAAGATCCAACTCTACCACAAAATTATAGACTGGTATCATTATTAAATAATGATTATAAGCTGTTTACAACAATATTAGCTGAAAGATTTAAGATAGTTTTGCAAGACATTATTCATAAAGATCAAAGTGGATTCTTACCAAAAAGACAATTGAGAGACAATGTTAGTTGTGTTAGATACACTGGAATATATGGAGAAACATAATGAGAAGCAAGCAGCATTGATATTCTTAGATGCACAAAAAACCTTTGACAATCTGAACTGGTTTTTCATTTTTTAAGTTTTGGAAGTTATGAGCTTTGGAGAAAATGTTATAAAATGGGTGACATCAATTTATAGTACGCAAACAGCTCAGATAATAGTTAATGGGGAATTGACAAAACCATGTAAAATACAAAGAGACACAAGACAAGGTTGCCCATTATCACCTTTGTTATTTATTCTTGCCCTGGAAATATTGAATAGGGATATAAGGCAAGATAATAGAATTCAGGGTATAAATATTAAGAAAGAAGAGTATAAGTTGAGAACATTTGCAGATGATTTGGTGTTGATTTTGGAAGACCCAATAAAAGGGATTGACATTTTAATGGCTAAATTTAAGAAATTTGGAGAAGTTGCCGGATTTAGGATTAATAATGAGAAAACTAAAATCTTAACTAAAAATATGCCAATACAAGATCAATTAAAATTGTCAAATAAAACAGGTTTTAAGATTAAAAAGAAAGTAAAGTATTTGGGTATCATTTTGACAAACAAGAATTGTAGGCTGTTCCAAAAATAATTATTTTAAGCTATGGAATGAAATAAAAAAAGATTTAGAAAGATGGGATAAAGTTCAACTCTCGATTCTGGGAAGAATAGACAAAAAGGACCTTTGGTATTGAACAACACAAATCCGAATTTGAAAGGGAATTATGTTTAAACGATAAACAAATTATCGCTAAAATTTATAAACTCTTATTAAAACTTGAAATAGAAGAAGAACAAGTAAAAGACTGCATGATAAAATGGGCTCAGAATTTTGGTTACAATATGTCAATGGATCAATGGATGGGTTTGTGGACAAGAGGTTTGAAGTTTACTTTAAATATTAATCTTAAGGAAAATTTCTATAAGATGATGTACCGATGGTATTTATCTCCTATGAAATTGGCTAAAATTTATAATACAACAGGACGTTGTTGGAAATGTGAACACCAGGAGGGATCATTTTTTTTTTCATATGTGGTGGTCCTGCAAATTTGCAAAAAAATTTTGGACACAAATTCATTCACAGATTCAGAAAAATTTAAAGATTAATATACAGTGGAAGCCAGAGTTTTTCCTATTGGGTTTGATGGATAAACAATTGGAAAGAGAACATGGTGTAGTATTGCTGTACATGACAACGGCAGCAAGGTTACTCTATGCACAGAAATGGAAGTGCCAATAGTAGAAGATTGGCTGGCAAAGATGCTGGAGCTTGCGGAGATGGCAAAGTTGACATCTTTAATTAGAGAAAATAAAATACACTCATTTTTGACTGAGTGGAAGCTATTTGTGATTTTCCTGCAGAGCTTAGATGGTAATGAATTATATACCTGTGGGTTTGGAGACTGAAGAGATAGATATAAAAGAGATCTAATATTAAGTTTAATCTTTATTGTATCAAATATTATAAAGATAGATATTATTTGTGTTTGTAAGCCTGTAATAGAGATAAATGGAAGTCTTTTAAAATTTTGTGTTAGTTCAACAATGTAATGAAAATAATAAGTTCTTAACAACAAATAAAATAAATAAGTTCTTCTCACACACACACACACACACACACACACACACACACACACACACACACACATAAGAAAATGTATGATCCCAGGACATTTGTGGGTCCCCTCCATTGCCTCCTGGGCCCCCTTTTTGACCCTGGGCCCCAGTCAAATTTACCCCCTGCACCTGCCCTCTCATGGGCTGTGCACACTCTAACACATCAATACAACATTCAGACCCTGAATACTCCTCATTGAGCATCAAGAGAACTGCATTGCTTTCATTACCTGGAAAGGAATGGCGTCCTGGTTTATAGGTATGGTAGGAACTCTCATCTATGTGGCATAGATCTGGGGGGGGGGGGGAAGGAAAGACATTGTGAGTACAGTAGCCACAGCATCCAAGTTCAACAGTTTCCTTTATTTTATTCTGTTTATATCCTGCCATTCTTCCACTGAACCTAAACCAGGAAAGACCCTTGCAACTGCTGTAGGTCTCCCCACAGTAACATTTAAGCATGGGCAAAGTTGTAACCTGTCCCAAACTAGCTCTGTTTGTGCAATTCAACTTCTGGCCCGTTGGTGTATAGCAGGCCTTGGCAATCTTCCTAAAGATGGTTTGCAACACGCCTGTTTGATAATATGGAAGTCTCCAGAGATGAAAAATCTACTTTTCTAAAAGCAGGTTTCTAGACCTCGTGCTTGCTGAGTTATGTGTGGTATCTGCTACAAATTACACATGGAAGACCGAAGAGCTGAGCAAGGCAACCAATAGTCAAGGTCATAAATCCTAAGCCTCTGTCTAAGAGTTCCCCACGTCGCTTTCCTTGCTCCACCCCATGCATTTATTCTCCAACACATTCAAATTCCAGTTTCTCTCAAATCATATTATAACCACTCCTCCAGTGAAAGAACCTCAAGGGCAGAAGAATCAACAACAGCAGCCAATGCAAGCAACAATCTCACAATTATTTCAGTTTCAAAACTCAGGACACCATTTTCTAGAGCCACACAGGCACACAGTTCAATAAAGCATTCAGGGCGCAATCCTAACAGCGTCCTGGGCCTTAAGTCCCTTAAGCCAGCCCAGGAGGGTTGCAAACATGCCATAAGGCACATTTGCGCCTCCTCGAGAGTTGGCTGGGCCAGTGCATGGAGACGCACCAGCCTGCAGAAGCTGAATCCAGCCTCTGTGCCAACCTGGGAAAGAAGCCTTGTGTCTGCTGAGATCTGGGGTGGATGGGGAGGAGGCGGGAGGGAGGTATTCCGGGGTGGGGGAAGGGCAGGTGGAGGGTGGTCTTGGGGGCAGGTGGGTGGGGAGCGGGAGGCAGGGCTGGGACTCAGCAGTTATGCCAGATACTAACCCCGTTTCCTGAGCAGCATGGAACAGCTTCAAGCCGCTTCTGCTCTCCTCGGACTTGTGCCACCTCAGGAGGTGGCACAAGTCCGAAGAGACCCATAGGGGCTGCAGTGGCTTACCTGGGGGTATGGGGAAGAGTTTCCCCTTACCTCTGGCTGAGCCACTTTGGCGCCCTATCTCGCGCTGGATACAGGGCAAGCCTTCTGGCTTGCCTGCTTCAGTGCAAGATAGGATTGCGCTGTTAGAGTCTCAAGCTTCCTCTCCCAGTCCCAGCATCAAGAAACTCTCCCCAATGGCTTCATTGCTTCCATTACCTGCAGAGAACCGGTGGGCATCAGAGACATCCGTCGTCATTTGGACAATACAATAGTCTCCTAAATTAAAGGGAACAAGTTCAGGGGCATCAGAGGCATCCCTTGTCATTTGGACAGCACGCTGGTTTCCTGGGTCCAAGCGAACTGCACGTGGGGGCGGGGCAGAGTGAAGGAGAGGCACTATTTCAACAAGCAGGGCTGTCAGCAACCAAGTTCAATGGTTTCCTTCTATTTAGTTTGTTGATCTGCCATTCCTCCACTGATCTCAAAACAGGAAAAATCCAGCAGCTGGTACAGTTCTCTCCCCCCCCCCCACTAAACACTGAAAAGGTGTCAAATGGTTAAGATTCCCCAAGAAAGCCCCACAGCTCTGATGACTACTCTCCTCTACATAGACCAGTGGTTCCCAAACATTTTAACACTTTTTAAAATGATGCTCCATCAGCGGCACCCACCTAGCTTTATTTACCAGCCAAGTAAGCCTCTGTTTTTACTCTTCTTACTATGGGGGGGGGGGGGACACGACCTTCTGGAGCATTTGTTGAGCTCCACATTTATTGGATCGAGACCGTTCTGGTGGCCTTGTGTCCTCCTTTGCGAGGCCTTTGACAGAACTGGAGCTGAGGCACTGTCGCCTACTCCCGAGTAAACATGCACATGTGGGTCAGGGCGCAAACCTAACCCCCCATTAGGCTGGCCTCAAATACAGGCAGGGCTACGCGCTGACCTGGGGAGGGAGGGTTGCATCAGCCAAGTTCGGCTGACGCTGGAGTCTGGGGAAGGTGGGGAAGAGGTGGGAGGGAGGCGTTCCAGGGCGGGGGAGGGTGGAGGGCAGTCCTGGGGGCGGGCAGGGAGCGGGAGGTAGGACTGGGACCCAGCTGTTATGCCAGATCCAAACCCTATTCCTCGAGCAGTGCAGAACGGCTCTAAGTTGCTCCGTTCTCCTCGGACTTGTGCCGCCTCCTGAGGTTGCACAAGTCCTAGGAGACTCACTGGGGCCGTGGTTGCTTATCCTTGCCTCTGGTTGAGCCACTTCTGGCCCCAGTCTTGTGCTGGATACAGCACAGGCCTCCTGGCCTGCCTGTTCCAGTGCAAGTTAGGATTGCGCTGTCAGTTTCACTTTCCGTATGGCTCAATATATTTTCCTGGTCAGCTATTAGGTTGTCTGTGACACAACCCGTCACCAATCAGGTTGTGACCCACAGTTTGGGAAACACGTAGCCTAACGACTGCGGTCAAAGGACATTAGCCCTCCAAGACTCAACAGGGCCTAGAATGGGGAAAACTAGGTGAGTCTATGTGCCAAGTCATGCACACATCACACATTATGAATTATCTGTGGCGACAACAAAGCTGGAGATAATCAAGGCAGAGATGGGGGGAGAGAAAAGGGTGGGATTGTAGCCACAGACCTCCATATGTATGCTAAAGGGCCACCTGATGTGTGCAGGTTAGAGACTGAGGCCAGTGTGTGTGATGCCACCCTCCCTTGCAATATCTTATTTGTCATCCAGACAGGGGCCTTGCTGGATCAGATCAAAGCCCACCACACCTGGCATCTCCCATTTTCAAGTGTTGCCAGAGAGACGCCCTTCTGCTATACGGCGGCAGCCTTCTCCGGTTTGCCCCCAGCACTTGGAATTCAGAGGTATACAGCTTCTTCCCATTTCTTTTGCTTTCTTTTTCCTTATCCTGCCAAAGTCGCTGGCACATTCCTCTCTTCTCAGCCTAGCTGTTAACAATGGCTATGCTCCACAACTAGCTTTTGAGGAGAATGTCTCCAGTTCTTATTCCTAGAGGTATATCTCACGTGATGATGTCAAGAGGCGCACATCGGCTGTGGACATGATGGCGACTATATCATCAATAGGATTATACGCAAGCGGGATGTCTCGGCGAACAAGGGCGCCTTGAAGTGGCTTGCCGAGCTCGGTGTTCACCCCCACGTAGGCTGTCTGGGAACACACCACCCCGGAACTCAGGCTGGTCTCCAATGCCAAATGCCGCTTCTCCTCCTCGTCAGCCCCCTCCAGTTCCTGCAACAGGGTCTGAGCTGCAAGGAGGTGAACTGGGAGCCTGCAAAGAGAGAAATGGGGGGGGGGATGTTTAGAACAGCTTATCCATTTGAAGTCCACGGGCCTTTCCTCCAGCGCTCAACAGTGTTAGCATATAAAACCTCAGATGCCCTGTGTTGAAATGTTCACCTCTGCAGATGTTGCACCAACCATTTTCTTACTGGGATCACTGGCAATGGAAAAGACAAAGCTGATTTTTGCCTGGTCTGTGGGTGCAAAGCCTTGTACTGAGGCAATTTACAGCAAACAATATTTAGCGCCACATCTCCAGAGCACAGCTGCGGCATCCCTTCCAATGCAGTCAACATGGCGCTCTAGATGGAAATCTTTCGCTTACTCTTGCCATCCCCTTCACCTGGAGTCCCAGGCTGTGTGCACTAAACACTGGTTTCAAGTGGCAGGCAAACCTGTGCTGTAACCTCTGCCATTCACTGGGAACTGACACACAAATAAAATTGACATTGTTAGCAAAAACCGCAGCCAGGTTTTTGCAGCCTTTGATTTATTGTGTAGATCCATACATTTTTATGCCACTTTCCCAATAAGACAGCTCCAAGGTGGTTTATCACTGTTGGGAAAGCTAGGCCTGCAAATGTCTCAAAGCACCAATGAATGAATGAGACACAGAGCACGGAACTCAAATGCACTGAGGGCTCTGCTAGGGTCTCCTATTTGAAATGTGATGGGAGATGCAGCTACTCAGTGTTTGGACTGTGAATGGCATCCTCAGGTGCAGATTACAGGCCTTAAGGATTCCTCTCTGCAGAGCCAGAAAAACAGAGCAGGGAGTGCAGCTTTGCAAGTTTGACACTTGTTGGCATAATCAAAATTTCCAAAATGTGATATCTCTAGCTAAGGCACTGGGGTAAGGGGCTGAGAGGGGGAGTTGGAAGGGCCAGGACTCCTGGATTGCCCACCTGTCACTCTCCTGAGCTTGGAGTGGGAACTTCATAGACTCTGTTATAGTCTGGTCTCGGAAGGTGTACTGAAGCTCAACAGTCCCCTCTGTAGTGCCTGATGGCTGTGGGAGAACAGAAAAGTGTCATAGGTGGAATGGGGGGGGGGGAAGAGAGAGTGGGAATAGCTCTCATGAGAGAGTTCCATAGGGAGAGTGAAATGCAATGAATTGAGAATCCAGGAGCAGAACTTCCTCAGTGAAGGGGGATTGGGTACCAAACTAGGGGAGGGTGTGGAGAGCTAAAGCTTCAGCAAGAGATACTTGCCTGATGCTGCCCATGGATCTGGGCATAAATGAGGCTGCGCTGACCCTCAAAGATCACCTGGGGGCCTGACCCCACAAGCACAGCCTCCAGTCCAGAAGGCAAGTCCCAGCGCAGAGAGATCCCTGTCACAGCTGGCTGCAGGGCTCTCTTCAAAGACTGTAGTGCCTGCGGGGAAAAAAAAATGATCTTGGGAATGGAGAGGCAGGGAATGGAATTCCTGGGCAAAATAAGAAAAAGTTTCTAGTCCTTATGGTTGAAAAAATATGCTTGAAATGGTGTGAGCAGTGACTGATGAAGCCAGAAGAAGAATAAGATGTCATCTCAAGTTTCTTTCCTGTGCCTTGCCCAGGCAGTTACAGACCACATACAGGATCAGAGACAGAATGGTGCAAGACATGTGGCAAGCAGGGAATGATGAATTAATGTTCAAACAACATAAGGATGGCAGATGTTCACAAAGCAGAGCATTCTCTACGAACAGAAAAAAAGCACAAGGATGGTATTGTCTTTAACAAAAGTGTTTAAAATGCCTCCTTCAGAAAATCTAAAGGTAAAAACTTGGGTACTACTAGTTGCATGAGACTTTTAAAAGGTTGCCTCAGGAAACAACAGGAGGGAGACGACTGAGACAAAAGTCGCCTGTGAAGGCCATCCTCAGTGCTCTCATAGAAGCTGCAGAGAGAAAGAGAGCTCCTTTCTCACTCTGGTTTCATTCTTGTTCCCCAAAATGTGCATCTGTGCTCTTTGGCGGAAGGAGCTGGGATGCCAAGTGCCACGAACACACACAAGCTGAGGATTTAGCAAATAAGCTATAGCTGAGGGAAGAGAAGTGGAGCCTGGCTGCCTCTCAGAGAGAGGGTGGCAGAGCTCTTGAGCATCCTCACCTTGGCCTGCAGTCGCTCCTTGCCTGTGATGAATTCCGCACTGCCCCCAGCTGCTCGGGCAATGCCTTTAATGAGGGCGGTAGAAGCCCCTTCCCCAATGCCAAAAGAGAAGCACCTGTTGAGGGAGGGGTCGTGGTCAGAGAAGCTGAACCAGAGCATGGTAGGAAGAACGGGGGGGGGGAGGGTAGTGATTTTCCGTTCTCAATTCCTACCTGTGGGAGCTGCTGTGACTTTTAACTTCTGAGATGACATCATTGGTGTTCTCCACCTCTCCATCTGTGAACACCAGGAGCTGGGAGGAGAGAAAGAGCAGCAGGATCAGAGAACCAAAGTCTCTCCTTCTTAAGAAGAGGAACAATCACGACTCTCCTGTGAAGTCTTTCCCTTGGTTTTTGGGCACAGTTTGACTGTTTACAGAGAGGAAATGATTTTTTGACAGAGCTCCCCATACCTGACGAGGATGTCCTTCGCAGCAGGGCTGGCTGTAAATGGCCTTCAGTGGCAGCAGAATCTCTGTGCCTCCCATATTAGCATCCAGCTGCTTCACCTTCTGGAGAGATTCTGACACCGTCTGCTGGGTGTATTCTACACTCTGCCTACAGAGGATATAAGAGAGTCAAGGAACAATGTATCCAATTTGCAAAGGCTCAGTATTGTTTCTGATCAACAGTTCCCAGCAGTAACTATATTGAATCAGACTCCCTGTTTATTCTCCATCATTGGTATTCTACACCAGGGATGAGAACTCGAGTCAGGTGACTTGAGTCAGTCACAAAAACATATATTTTTTGCTGACTCATGTATACTTGAGTTAGGCATGTCAATGACTCCATTTTTTGCTGACTCATGTATACTTGAGTTAGGCATGTCAATGACTCCATCAGTGACTCGAGACTGAGGTCCCCTGACATAGCTCTCATCCCCATGCATGCAGACTGGAGTCTGTGTCTGGATGTGCTTGGTTACTTTTTTTTGCGGTGTGGAAGATCTTCTGGGGCCATCATTCAGCCCAGGCGAGCAGCAGAGAAGTTCTAGCTGGGAGGCAGGGAAGAGTTAATGTTTTGGTTTTGCATGGAACAGGCAGTGGCGGACCTCCCATTAAGAATGATGGGGCAATGCCCCAGGCGCGAGCCTTTAGGACTCCACAGAAGCCTCTCTGAGGCTCCTGATGGGGTCAGCAACTGTGCTTCCAGAAAAACGAAAGCACAGTTTAAAGCCTCAGGGAAACCTCAGGAAGCTTCCCCGAGGTTCCGTGAGCCTCAGGTGAGTGGGGGGGGGGCGGCGGCATCCCATGGGCCATTTTGCCCCAGGGTGCAGGGTGTAGGTTGCGGGGCTGGGGAGGTCCGCCACTGGAGCAGGAAAGGAGGGAGGTGGGAGCAGGCTCTCTTGTCCAATTCTGAAGGAACTGATGATCATAGGACAAAGGATGGGTGGTCAGATTTTTTCTTTGGATGAGGGAGGGCAGGAGGAGGAACCCAAAGGGTTTCTTGCCTTAGAATTGGCTGGAGAAGCCCAGGGAGGGGAAAAAAGGAGGGCGGGAAACCTGGGAGAGGTGGTTCATAGCGATCATGCTTTTCAACGTCATGGCTCCTGTGGGCTCCGTGGTTACTTAGGAGGAGGAAGTCTCATTGAATGAATGGCACAAATGGGACTACTTCTGAGTACAGCTGCAAAGGATTGGGTCATACTTGTAAGCCTCCTCATTGCTGTGTGTGATCCTCCACCCTCTTGTTGCTTCTCTCCCACTCTCACACAGTCCTTCCCACCCTCTTGCCTTGTTTACACAAGGGATGGGGACATCAGGAGAGTAATAAATGAGAACTGTGACACACACACACACACCAACAACAGCTCTGTTTTCTTCATAGTTGATTTTTTTTTTAACAGAAAAGACTTGGAACTCGAATCTTTTAGAATCCCCAGAACACTCTGGGTGACTCAGAAAGTTCACCCATTAGGCCTTGTTTTGGAGTTGAGTTAAAGGGGGCAGAGCCTCATCACTCAACTCAAGTCAAGCTGCACTGGATTTGCCCATCTCTGATCTACACACAAATGTCCCTTTATGCATTCAGTTTCAAGCTCCTCCTGTCTTGCCAATGATGAACTAGGCACTGCACAGGTCAGAGGAGGCATAGGTGAAGTGGGGGAAAGGAAGGCTCCTGGAATAAGCAAGGACAGGAGACTTTGAGAAGCCCAGGACAGGCCTTGTACACATAAGGAGGTGGGTTGTGCGAGGCCCCTCCCTCAGCACAATGTAACCTTTCAATTCCTTCATGAATTCGTTAGGCACTTCCTTTTCCTTTGACATCAAGGGACAAAGATGAGCAAGAACTCTTTTTCTCATAAGAAGCTAAGAAGAGTCCTGCTGGATCAGGTCAAGGGCCCATCTAGTCCCTGTATTTCACAGCAGCCCACCAGATGCCTCAGGGAGCACATATGACAGTAAGATACTTGTATTCTGTTATTACTCCCTTGCATCTGGCATTCAGAGACAGGGTACCTTGAAAAGCTGGAGGTTGCATATAGTCATCATGGCCTGTAATGGACTTTTCCTCCAGAAGTCTGTCCAATCCCCTTTTAAAGGCATCTAGGCCAGATGCCTTCGTCACATTCTGAGTTCCAAAGATTAAATTTGCTGGGTAAAGAAATATCTCCATTTGTTTGTCCTACCACCACTCATTTTTAGCGCATGTCCCCTGGTTCTGGTGTAGTGCAAGAGAGAAAAAAGCCGCCACACACTGGGTCAATACTTTTGTTGAGTTGTCCACCAACACCCCAATGACTCTCTCCTGATCCGCAACAGTAATGACAGCTCAGAACCCATTAGCGTGTATGTGAAGTTTTGATTTTTAATCCCAATGTGCATGACTTGACTCTTACTTGCATTGAAGCACATCTGCCATTTTGCTGCCCATTCTCATTTTCCATTATTCAGGGAAGCAGGAAACCGGAAATTTACAGGTGACATTTTGACACTCACGGGTAGAATGAGAGGTAGCTGGATCCAAAGGCATAAATGTTGAAGTAACACCCCAGAGGAAGACTCTTCAGCAGCAGAATGAGGGTCTCCTGAAGTGGAGAGCAGAAGACAAAAACTAGAGTAGGGTTCTCCAGACTCCATCCTGGATCTCCATCCCGGATCTGGCACCCTCACTAATCCTTCCCCTGCATGAACAGAGCTTACCGGTCTGCGAGAAGGCTTCCATTGCCATCGCCATGGATCACTCCCCATGTTCACTCTGCCCTGCTGCTTCCGTGTTCTGCTGGCCCAGCAAGTTCTGCTCCAGGATTTCCTGACAGACGTGCTGGGGCGGAGCAAACATTGGGGGTGATCAGAGACAATGAAAGCCTCCCCGGCGGAATGGTATGCTCCGATTGCACACAGAAGGCTGTTTGCGGCACACAGCGGTCTTTAGTTTGGAGAACCCTGAACTACAGAATCACATTGGATGCCCCAACCTACCTTTATTGAACTTGATACAACATCGCAGCCATTCCCCATTCCAAAGATCCATCTACTGCCAACCTTCCACAGATCACATTCTGTCTCCTCCCACCCTCCCACTGTTTTGTAGCAATCCTTTTCACGCATATGAGTATGTCACCACATTTGTCCATCAGCATCGCACCTTGGCGCTCTGGATGCGTGTTGGTGAATCTGGGCTGTTCCCAGATTTGTCAGACATGCTGCTAGAGCAATCTAGAAGGAAGATGAACTCCCCAGTGGTGTTCAGGGCAGGTTTTGATGCAGGGAGGCTGGGGTACAGGGTTAGCAGAAGTGCTGGATCTCCCATCAGCGAACCTGTTGTTTGCAAGGGGAAAGGCTGGTCAATAGGCGTTTCAAGCCACATCTGGGCTCCAACAAATGTTCTAAACCCAATGGTGAGCCACGAGCCCAAGCACAGTCACAAAGGCTTACTGTTCCTGCCTTCCCTTGCACTGATTTGGCTCCAAATAGGAGCCATTCTGGAAGCCTCATTACTTACTGGAGCCTTTGGAAGCCTCTCCTAGTCTGGCCACCCAGTTTACAGGCCTCTGTAGGCCTCAGAATGGCCCTCAGAAGCTTCTGCCAAGGCGCTTCTGGTTTTTGGAAGCCACTTCCAGTTTGCTTCCAAAACTCTGAAGTGGCTCATGGAGGTTTGACCTTCAGAGTCTGTAGAGTGGGTCACCAGGCTAAGAGAGGCCTCTAGCGCCACCAGAAGTGTCGAGACCCACCTTAGAGAACAAGATGGGTTGCAGCGCTGCAAAGTTTGGGAACCCCTGTTCTAAGCCCTTCAGGTTCACCCCCAGCACTCTGCATTTCAGCTCCCTTCCTTCACCACAGCATTGCTCACCTGAGGCAGCCCCTGCCTTTCCAGGCTCTAGCAGGGCACTGGGCCTGTGGAGCTCCTCGTAGTAAATCAGCAGCTCCACATCTCGGTCAAATTGGTGCCCTTCAGCCAAGGAGATCTTCAGAAGGAGAGAATGGTCAGGAGAATAAAAAGTTGAGAGATGTGCAAGATTTTCAGAATTGCTTCAGGGTCTAGAGCAGTGGTACCCAAACTGAGAACTGGGACCATCTGGTGGGTCACGGCCTGATTTTTGGTGGGTTGCCAAAGTGTGATGGAGAGATCAGATAACTCATTGCCTCAAGTCCTCAGGCTATTTGAAAATAAATTACCGTAGCTGCTAATTACTCTGCAAAGAGCTCAGCTCCTCGAATTTGCAAGCATGTGTAAATGTAGGGAGATAAATGTTTGAAGGTCTTTTTTCTAGTTATTATTACTTATAAGTAAATAAAATATTCCTCTTTAAAAATCTGGTAAACTTAGGTGGGTCCTGAGAGAGCGTCAGCTCTAGACTAGAACATTAATTCCCAAACTTTGAACACCTTTGGAAAATTTGTATACCCCCCCCCACCACCTGGAGAAATAAATGAATTAAATGATGAAAGTACTCCAAAAATGATCACAGAGGAAAGAAGATGTCTTTCCAGTCCATGATTCATTGCTCAGGCCCCTTCTACTTTCCCCTGCACTAAGTCTGACTTCCCAAGTCTGATAGACTGATGTGCCTGTATTCGATGCTGTGTGGTTGTCCATTCATATGGATTAGAAAGCATTCATCTAAAACAGTTTGCTCTTTCTCTGCCTCCATATTGGATTCACACCATGTCTTCTGGCAGATCTTGCTTTTACTGCCACGTGGAGAGTTTGGTTTGCTGTCACCTTGCTTGCTCAAGGATCGTGTGCTTCATTCAGATGAGATGGTAAAAATTTTCCTATAGCTCGTCATTTCAAAGTATAGGAGAAAGATGACATGACTGACTGCTGCTCGGTGCAATACAAATTCCTTCCCCATAGATAACAAGTTACCAGGGAGAGCAAGGTGGGTGGGTCTAGCCTAGCCATCTCCCAGGAATACAAACATTCTGCATGCAGGCAATCCTTTTTCATGCAGAAGCACTGAACCATCACACCCCCACTAGTAAATTGAAGTGGTACAGTTTGGAAACAGGGTTAGTACCACTATATATTTATGTAAGTTAGGGATTAGACTGAGAGCATTTCCCCCTATTCTTGTGTATTCATACTGCTTCAGTGCATGAACATGCAGATGGGAAGCAGGTCACATGAAAACAAGCTGGAGAACAAGCCCAAGAGGTACGTTTGAGGGAACTTGGTATGTTCAGACTAAGAAGAGAAGGTTGAGAGGGGATATGATGGCTCTCTTCAAATGCATCAAGGGCTGCCATATGGAAGAAGGGATAAATCTGTTCTCAACTGCCTCTGAAAGTAGAACTAGATCCAATGGATACAAACTGTGAGAAGGGATTCCGATTGGACATCAGAAAAAATTCCTGACAGTAAGGGCGGTTCGGCTGTGGAACAGATCACAGAGAACAGAGGTGGTGGATTCTTCCTCCCTGGAGATCTTCAAGCAAAGACTTGACAAGCACCTGCTGGAGATGCTCTAGGAGGATTTCCTGCTACAAGTAGGGGGTTGGACTATATGACCTTCCAACCCCCTACCTAGACCTACCTAGAGTATATGACTATATGACCTACCTAGAGTAGGTACCTTCCAACTCTAGGATTCTATGAGAAGGTATCCTTGGCTCCCACCCTGAATTCATGTGCTTTTGCTCTGTATCTAAAGCTGCAATCCTAACCACATTTTCCTGAGAGTAAGCCTCATTGAACAAAATAGGACTTACTTCTGAGCAGACTTGGTTAGGATTGTGCCCTGGATGAATGGATGTTCTTCCCCCTTCCTGATCCCCTCTTTCCTGTGGCGTTGTAATGTTTGTGTTCTGTTACCGGGCTATGCAAAAACTTTTAGTGTTCATCCGGGGGCAAAGCATGTTGATTTTTCAGTAGAGCAAATTCACCCATTTTCAGAACCAAACACCAATCCCCTCCGCTTGTTTCATCAATCCCCTTACCTGGGCATTGGTACGGTCTTGTGTCACATAGCGTAGAGGCGTAAGGGTGCACTTGGATTCCACGCGGTTGATGGCATATGGGGACTCCAGCGTGGCCCTGAGACTGAGTGAGTAGGGAAGCTGCCCCTTGGACCGTCGTGGTATGCTTTGGGTGACACCTTTGCCTTCTGAATCTACGAAGCGAGAAACACAGTCAAATCTGTGAGTATAGGTCAGAACTAGCAAATCCTCTTGCAAAAATACCCCTCCCATCAGTGTCGACTGGCAATGAACAATATTCAGTAGAAGCTCTCAAACAGAATTGATGTGGCAGGTGGAGACGCTATAAGGCAGGACCACCTAGTATGGGAGTGGGCAGGGGGGAACTATACTGAGCCTTGGTCTAAGAGGGGGGCAAGATGCAGTGGTCAGATCCAGTGGAAGAACAGTGAACTGTATCACTTCAAGTGTCACAGAAGCGCTGCCATTTTTAAAGACTCCCATGCATAACCTGTACATAAAAAAACTCACCTGGGACAACAGCCTTAGCCTGCCCTGCTTCTTTCTTTTCCAGAGGTTTTTTAAATGCGTTAAACACTGATGTCCCAGCCACAATATGAAGTGGTATAATCCTCTCTACCACTTTGGGACTCTACCACCTCATTCCGTTACATATGTTGGCAGCATCCCAGGATATGAACTTATGTTTCATATTTATACCAGACAGTACAATTTCATGTGCTTCCTTTAGCACCAGTTTGTCACAGTGCTCTTTCTCCCACAGTGACTGACAGCCATTCCAACCAATGGGAGTAGTGCACTTTGGGCCAAGTAGAACTTTCCTGCCTGATAGATCCCCAATATTGCCAATAATGTGTTTTATGCACTGTTCAACTTTGGGTGAAATGCATCCCTCACACTATACAACAGTGTCCTGGTCAAATGCATCCCAGTATTGGACATTGGTGTCTGTTCTTTTTGTGCCCTGGATGTTTGTGCCCCAATATATGTATATTTATGTTCTTTTTTATTTTTAAAATAGGGCTGGGAAAGAGGCTTAGCATACATAACATGGGGTTTATTGACAAGTTACAGTGGGATGCAAAAAAAAAAAAAAAATCAGACAAGAATGTCCAGGTATGCCAATGACAGATGCATTTGACCAGGACACAATTGTTCAGGTCAAATACCCTAATATGAGCTGAAGGACCTAGGAAGCTCCATTATACAGAGTCAGCTCATTGGCCCTTGTAGCTCCCCAAGATTTCCTATTTAAAACAACAACACCCAGTCCACTCCTGTACTTTTATTTCTCCCACAACTTCAGAACCATACATCTCGAGGTATTCCATAATTCTGAATCACATGTGTTCTGTGATTCTGTGTTCCGTATTCTGAGGCTAAGTTGAGAGGTACAGGAGGTATAAGAAGCTGCCTTCCTACAGAGTATACCCACAGCCCATTGGGCCATCTAGCTTAGTGCTGTTGACCTCAACTGGCAGGGGCTCTGCACAGATTCAGACAGGAATCTTTCACTGCCCTACCTGGAGATGAATCTTGGGCCTTCTGCATACCAAATACATGCTCTGACACTGAGCTTCAACCCTTCTCCATTTGCATCACTTTCTTTGTGCCTCTTTCCCCAGAGACATTGGCACGTGGTCACTAGCAGGGTTCAAACATCTATTCAGAAAGTGGAGGAGGGGTGAAGAATGGAAGGCCTCAGCTAGGTTAGCTGTGCCCAGGGTCACACCTGCTTGGAGCAGATCTTTGGAGCTTCATTATGGAACACATAGAGAGAGGAGGGTGGCAGTGAAAGACCTTTGCAAGGAGCTTTGTTTTCTGGTGTCACAAGGCCGACTCTTACCCCGGGGATCATAGCGGGGATTCAGCACAGCGGGCAGGACAAAGCGGATGGCTCCGTCAGCCTCTGGAGCCAATGCCTGAACGTAGCGCAGCTTCAGGGTGGCCTCACCACCAGGAGGAAGGTTGCCCAGGCTGCAGCTGAAAATGTCACTGGTTTCCGTCTGCCTCTGAAGCAGGAATGCTTGATGGCCTTCAGCCAGGGCATCCTCATAATGCTGTTCTGCCTATACTAGGACGAGGGTGGGGGGAAGAAGAAGGAAAAAAAAGTGTGAAGAGGGCAAGGAGAGATGACCCCAAGTATGGCTGCAAAACAAGTTCCTTTGAGATTTTCAGAACAAAAATGGTTAGGCAACAATAACCATGAACTTACATACACAACATATACAGGTGTGTGTGTGTGTGTGTTTTTAAACTACCATGTGGACCTGAATAATTGCCTCTATTGGTTACAAGCACTGTTTTTTCAAAGTTTGTGGCTCTTCTAGGACATACACATATTAAAACTGGCAATCCTGACACAAACCAGCCAAATCAAGTTCAACGAGAGAGATTCAGGCCCATGCATAACCGTCACAAGTGCACTTATGTCAAACAGCAAGCCTGCTGTGAGTCAGCCATCATGTCTTTTGGACAGGTGTATAAACATCTGCTCTGAACAGAAACTAGAAGGCACCTGTTCTTGGCTGTGCAGAGTTTTGTCCTGGTGGGAATGACAACGCCACTCTATCCCCATTGGTTGTGCAGAATGTCAGTCTGCTGGCCCTTGAGAAGAATCTATAAGCTCCACCCTCCCTAGCAATGCTTCTACTTCAAACACTACAGTATTGGCAACCTTCAGTCTCGAAAGACTATGGTATCGCGCTCTGAAAGGTGGTTCTGGCACAGCGTCTAGTGTGGCTGAAAAGGCCAATCCGGGAGTGACAATCCCTTCCACACCGGGAGCAAGTGCAGTCTGTCCCTGGTCTGTCTCCCTGGCTATGGGCCTTCCTTCTTTGCCTCTTAGCCTCAGACTGTTGGCAAAGTGTCTCTTCAAACTGGGAAAGGCCATGCTGCACAGCCTGCCTCCAAGCGGGCTCTGGAAACAAAAAGGTATCCAAGGAAACATTTTTATGGATAAGCATGTTGAGCACTTGGGGAAAAAAAACAGAAAAAAATGGAAGAAGCTGAAAACTTGGGAACAGGAATCTAGTTTTGCTGCCAGAGGCATCCGATGGGTCACTGTGAGATGCACGAAGCTGGACTAGATGAGCCCTTGGCCTGATCCAGCAGGGCTTATGTTGGATTTGTAGCCAGGTGTGCATGTCAGCAGAGGCGCTGAATCAGAGACAAACAGAAGTCCTTATACAGCAGAAAACTCACATCTGGTCATGGAAAGAGCCAACCCAGAGCCACCAAACTCTGACTGTGTTTATTTTTATTTATTTTTAAATACTGTATGTTGTCTCTGCCACTTGGGGGCAGGAAGGGGAAGGGGAAGAAGGGGGGTAATTATTCAAAAATTTAAAGACAGCAGAACAAAACAAAGCAAAAAACCAAGCAGCACCAGTTTCTGTTTAGGCGAAAGGGTCTTCTGAGGGTGGAGAACGCCGATTATATTACTTTCTAGCTGCCCAGGAGGAGAGCTCAGAAGTGCCATGGGTATTCACAGCAAAGGTTTACCTCAGTGTTTCTCTATGTTTGCCCTTCACCATACCACCTCACATGTTCCACCTATTTGAAGTACCATCAGCAGTAACTGGTGATGACATCATTGCCAACTATTTCTGGGTCAGAAGGCCAGATATGATGCAACCAACACCAGTAAGAGGCTCAGGGTGGACGGGAGGGCGTTTTTGAGCACAGAGAAGCATGCTTTGGAGCTCTGCCAGACAAGCTGGGCCTCCTACCACTGTTTGTTGTGCCATGTTGCCGGGTGGCAAGTACCAGCAGACACCACCTCAAGTACGACTGATGGTACCCGTACCTCTGGTTGAGAAACAATGGTTTACCTTCTGTCTTTCACTTATCTTTAGTGCACTGTCAAGGAAGGCTAGGAAGATGGCCTTCATTTCCTGAACCATATTCCCTATATTCCTGCCTGTCCAAAAAATCAATGGTTCTGCTTATCACATACTCTGTGCTACAGCATGCCAGCTTTCTTTCCTTGTGCTGTTAGAATTCTGCAAACAGACAGATTCTCCAAGTGCATGATGCAGAATACTTGCGCAAAACTGGGTATCTGGCAACATTCAACCCAAATGCAAAATTTGGGATTCTTGACACAAGCTCTGCATTGGGAGACCTAGAAGAGGCTGACCCCCCCCCCCAAATCCAGACCACCCTGTTCCCAAAGCTCTCCCCTTTTCCCAGTGCTGCCCACCTTCTTCTTCTCTTGGAGCTGGGCTTCAATTCGCGTCCCACCAATCAGGCCCTCAAAGGCGTACACGGCGGCCTCATCGTCCAGAGGAAAGACAAACACAGTCTCCACTGGAGCCGCCTCCTCATTCTGGTAATGAAGCTCAGAGACCACGTCAGCCACGAAGCCTCGGACCACCACATCCACAGAGATGCCACGCAAAGGCACTGGGGCGAGGAAACAATGAAGAGAGGAGCTCAGCTCAACATCTGTCCTGTTCCAGGTTAGGAAACCACAAGCAGATCACTTACCTGGCTCTTGAGAGCGTGTGATAAGGCCACACTCAGGCATGGCTGAGGATAATCTCTGGAATGTCCGAGGAGAATTCACAACCTGTGTGGGGATAAAAGGGATTCAATTTTAGTTGAGAAAGGGAAAAATATGGACAAATCTGAGAAATTACTTCCTTCTTCTGTTCTCACCTTTTGCTTCCCCTACCATTTTCACTATCATTTGCTCTGGATTCTAGTATGTTTCTGAGCATAATTAAAGCTGCTGGTTATTATCTTTAGAGCTCTATGTGGCTTGAGATCTGGGTAGCTGGAGGATTGCTGTCTCCCATAGGAGCCAGCTCACACACTGCATTTATCCTGTATGGCATTTCTCCTGTATGGCTCTGCTCCATGTCTCGCTGCCAAATGCTTACCCGTTAAGAGACACGGGACAGGGTCTTTCTGGAAACAGCTCTCCCTCTCCAGCTATAAAATTCTCTCCCTTGTGAGGCCTGGCTGGTCTCTATATTATCTGCTATGCGAACAATCTGTCCCGACCCATCAGAAGTGATGTCATTAACCTGGAAGAGATGTCCCATATGACAAAACCAAATCAATTAAGTAAATTAAAAGCTTACAATAAGTAAGTTTAAAAATTTATTTAAAATAAAGACCTGTCCTAACCCTCCCAAGCAGTTGCTGATCTGTTGTTTAAAAAAAATTCCCCAAACATCTGAAAAGCTGCAATCCTATCCACACTTACCTGGGAATAAGTCCCATTGACTATCATTGTTAAAAGCATATACATACTAGCCTGTTAAAAGTACAGATCTGTAACATTTCCTTAGCCTGTTAAAAGTATAATCTGTAACATTTCGACAAATGCAGTCACATACTATGGCAGCATCAAGTGTAATATATTAAAAACAAGATACACACTGAAATGAATGGGGACCCACCTGAAATGGACTTGCGACCCACCTAGTGGGTCCTGACCCACAGTTTGAGAAACACTGGCTTAGACCATAAGCAGGCTCTGCACAAAACACACAGTCAACATCACAGGACCTGGCCACAGATTCGCAGGCCAGCCACACAGGCCGAACACACAAGGCAAGTGAGGAGTGAGATTACTAGTTTATAGGCCTAGATTGGTGATGCCGCAGATTAACTAGATTGGTAATGCCCTAAGCTCATCTGGCACACCAACTGTGGGGGAGATAACATTGGAAAGAGTCAGACAGATGCTGAAAGGTAAAGAACTCCAGTACAGGGTGCAGTGAAGAAGCAAGGACATTGCCAGGGCACACAAATCCAGGGACGTGGAGGACTGTGTGCAAGATTAGGAGGGCTGTGGAGAGAGAGAGAGAGAGAGAGAGAGAGAGAGAGAGAGAGAGAGATAGAGAGAGAGAGAGAGAGAGATGATCAGCAGCCAGGGAAGCTGGAACAACAGAATGAAGAACTATAAAAGCACCATGGACACTTGATGCTGCATACAAGTATAACTAAAAAAGCATAAACATGAGAAGTGAAAGCCATGTGGTTTAAAACAGCTAAGAAATACCTGTTGCCTTTTTTTTCCTGGAAATCTGGGAAACAAAGTCTGCGTTTAGAATCCCAGAAATAAAAAAACTCTCTCCTATTCTAAAAACCATCCCTGCCCACAGAACTGAGAGCCCAATCCTATGCATGTCGACTCAGAAGTAAGTCCCATTATAGTCCATGGGACTTACTCCCAGGAAAGTGTGGATAGGATTTCAGCCTCATAGTCCAGTCCTATGCATATTTACTCAGAAGTCCCATTACAGTCCTTAGGGCATACTCCCAGGTAAGTGTGGCTAGGAGTTCAGCCTCAAAGCCCAATCCTTTACATAAGTCACATTATAGTCCAGGGGGCTTACTCCCAGCCTGGAAAGTGTGAGATAGGATGGCAGCCCTAGAAATCAACCTGGGAGCTGAGGCACCAAGTTCAGTCTGGGGATTTCGCCAGAGGGTGCACTGAGAACGTGTGAAGCGGTCCAG
The DNA here is from genome assembly GCF_035046505.1 of Tiliqua scincoides. Taxonomy (NCBI): domain Eukaryota; kingdom Metazoa; phylum Chordata; class Lepidosauria; order Squamata; family Scincidae; genus Tiliqua; species Tiliqua scincoides. Next base: position 112,837,985 of record NC_089825.1, read on the forward strand.
AGCTATCAAGAACAGGTGCTGCCCGGGAGGCAGGATGCATGTCTTGCAAAGGGATGCTGGGCGCTCCTCTTCTCCAGCTCAGGCTGTACAGCGCAGAACTTCAGCTCTGGTCCTCCTAGGAAGAAAAGGGCAGAGAATGTTCAGAGTGGGGACCAGAGGGTGGGGCGACGTACCTGTAGTGCCTGCAGGACACTGTGCAGGGCTAGGTTCACTCCTGATCCCGTCGAAGCAGTCAGAATCCAAAGCCCTGGGGAGGGCAGAGGAAAACCACCAGGACCCCTGGGTTAGGGGGCCTTCTGCGCAGGGAGCAGGAGCTGAGTGTGCTGGATGGGGGGGGGAAATCTAGCCGATCCACAGCATCAAGTGGAGGAGGAGGGGAGTGCAAGGAGCCTTCCTGGGAGATGCTGCAAGATGCAGCTGTGCCTTGGGGGACGCTGAGCCCCAGAGGGACACTCCCGGGGCAGCCCCTCCCCCGCCTCCAGCCAGGGAGCGCCAGCCAATGCCGCATCGCCCCGACGGGCAGCGCTGGCGGAGGACCAATGGCGTCGCGGGAGAGCAGACCAGACCAGACGTGCCTTGGCCTCCCGCCGCATCGCCCCCGCCTGAGGAGCGCGAAGCCTAGCGCTCCTTTCTGTCGGGCAAGCAGCCGCCACAGACCCAGAACGTGGGGATGAGATGAGCGAGGCTGCCATCCCGTCCACCCTTTCCTGAGAGTAGGCTCCGCTGAAGACAATGGGACTTACTTCTGAGTAGGCAAGCATAGGATTGTGCTCTGCGACCTTTGCGGGGGCTGGAGGAGGCGGTCATAAGCTGCGATCCTAGCCGCAGTTACCTGGGAGTAAGCCCCATTAACTAGAATGGGACTTACTTCTGAGTGGTTGGTCTGTGGAACTCCTTGCCACAGGATGTGGTGATGGCATCTGACCTGGGCGCCTTTAAAATGGAATTGGACACGTTTCTGGAGGAAAAATCCATTACGGGGTACAAGCCATGATGTGTATGCGCAACCTCCTGATTTTAGAAATGGGCTATGTCAGAAGGCCAGATGCAAGGGAAGGCACCAGGATGAGGTCTCTTGTTATCTGGTGTGCTCCCTGGGGCATTTGGTGGGCCGCTGTGAGATACAGGAAGCTGGACTAGATGGGCCTGTGGCCTGATCCAGTGGGGCTGTTCTTATGTTCTTATGTTAGACATGCCTAGGATTGTGCTCTTAGCCTGTTACTGAAGGGGTGCAAGGGGAGAGGGAGGGCAAGATGCCTTAGCACCCTGTAACCCTTTCCTTGCCTTCCTCTCCCCTTTTGACTGGGCAGGGTGCCCAGATGTCCTAACTGCAAAAGTGGACAAGACACCCCAAAATGTAGGACATCCCAGAAGAAAGTAGGATATGACCAGGGTGACCATATGTCATAACCTCAAGCGAGGTCCAGGCATCCCAAAATGTAGGACATCCCAGAGGAATATGGGACATGACCAAATAAAAGCTAAAATCACTCATGTATATGAATTTCATGGGGTTAATTTAAACACTATTACCCCCCCCATACATGTCACCCAGTGTGGCCCACACCCCCCCACCTCCTGTAGTGACACTGTAATTGTCATCACCAAATGCTAGAGACCCAAACAGAAATAATCCTCCTTGTCAGTGATCCAAGAGGGTCTCCTTAAAACCAGCCAATTGTGGAATGCAGTGGGTAACATAGTCAAAAGTGCAAGAAGTTTATTAAAATGCTGTCAAATGTCAAAAGGGTGGGAAAGAACCTGCAAGTAATAAACAAGATTGGAGGGGAGGGGAAGGTGGTGGCAAAAATTGACGAGGTTAGAAAAAGCAGATGGTCTCTTTCGTTGTGCACTTGCTCTGGTCACTTTCCCCAAAATTGGATGCCTAGACATGGGTTGCCAAAGATTTACTGTTTCGTACCACCCCCACTCACCCGCCCCATCATCCTGGTTCATTAGCTGAAAGCAGAGCTTGGCACTCATTCCAAAGATGACTCATCACATTCTGCTGGATGACAGACATAGAACCTTCTGGAGATTTAAAAGCATGATGTGGGAGAGCAGCCCACGGCTGACTAGAGCCAGGGGAGACAGAGGGCATGTGTGCCCACTGCTGCCAGCACCCCTGCCCTTGGCAGTTTTGCTTATTATGATTGCATCCTGGTGTTTGTTCAGACTCCTTTGGGGTCCCCCTCTGTTGAGAGGTTTTATTCTCTGGCTAGGAGAGTCTGTAATATCAGGTTAGGAGTCAGCAATATCAATCAAAAGATGTGTTATTAATTTACAGCAAGAGGCAGAAACAAATAAGGGTCCAATCTTATCCAACTTTCCTGCACCAGTGCGGCCACAGTGCAGCCCTGAGGTAAGGAAACAAATGTTCCCATACTTTGAGGAGGCTTCTGTGACTGTGATACCAATATGCCCAGCTCACAATATGGAAATATCCCAAGATGCCCAGTTCACCCATAAGGCTCTTCTCTGACCAAAAGCCAGCATCTAAAATCCCTCTTAGAGAACAGGCTAACTGTGGTATACGTTCACAAGGGTAAACAGAAAGTCATAAATAAGAGCCATAAACAAATAAAAGGGATGCATAGAGTACCAGATCCTTTGTAATGGATATCTCTGTGAACAAATTGCCTATGCATATCGAATTGCCCTCCTGAACATCCTGAGGATCAAGATGTTGCTCTGATAACAAAGCCAAATGTTTGTGATGTGTTTTGCTCTCTTTGTGTACTTTTGTCCCCCCTCCCCTACCTAGACTACCCTATAAAACCTGGATCATTGTAATCCTCTGGGGTCTCTCCACGTGTGTGTGTTTGTGGAGGGTCCCGTTTGCAAACGGGAGTAAACGTAAGAAGTCCTTTGAATTCTCCTGTCGCCTGTTTGATTGCCTCTCCAAAATCCAAAGAATCGTGTGTGTGTGTGTTCATTCAGATACAACTGCCTCCCCAACACAGGAAGTAGCACCGGCACTAGAAAATTGGATAGGATTGGGCCCTAAGTTCCCGAATTCATTATGCTCTCATATACATTCACCCAACTTTCAAAGTATTAACTAGACCAGAGGCTCCCACCCTTTAGAAGCCCACAGACCATTGAGGCAAAAATTGGAATTACTGTAGCCCCCATAACTTCCCCACCCCTCTGCATACAAAAAATACAAATAAACGTGTAATAATTATTAGAGATTATTTGTTAGAGATTTATTTATAGAGATTTTATTGTTGGCTGTGGCTGCAGGTGGTCCGTTCACCACCACCTCTGATGGTCCATGGGGAAGTGTCTCCTGAGTGAGCAGTCCCCCACCCTTCCTCCACAAAGCTCAGAGTGCCACACATTGCTCCTCTGTCGAGGAGGGAGTAGCACCTTATCTGGTTGTCCAGCGGAATGCAGCTTCAAGGACACAGCCCACAATGTAGAGAGTACACAGACACGGGGAAATCCATCAGCATTTCAGTCTGTATTTACAAATTTACAATAGCCGCAGCATAGCAAAACAAAGCAGAGACAACACATATACACAAAATATACAACACACCAATGACCCACACATGAAGGCTGTCACAGTCTCTTATAAAGCTGTGTGCACGAATCAGGATGGGTGGTGTTTCCTCCTCCTGCCACAGCCTGTCTCATGATGCATGTCTTATCAGCTAGCTCACTTTACACCTGAGTCCTGGCGACTCAGCACTTCACAAACATTAGGCCCTACCTTATTCAGGCCTGCAAATTTAACCTGGGTTATGTTCTAACCCTGACATCCTCTTCCCCTTTTTTTGACCTGCACAATAAACTTGTGTGAGAGAGACTGGTCCACAGTAAGTGGTATGGCTGAGTAGGGGGTTTGAATGTGGGTCTTCTGGGTCCACAGTGTAACCAGTGCCTTACTCTGACTTTACTCCAGTATTTAACTAATTGGTATGGCCCCACTTTGAAAGAAAGAAAAAAACCAATTGTGAGTTTGTGGTCCATTCTTTGTTCCTTTTAGCCCCCCCCCCCATGAAACACTTATACTGTTGTATTAAATGGGAAGAGAGCTACCCTCTGTCTTCCCCTGGAACCTCCCCTCCTCTCAAGGTGACTTTAGACAAGTCACTCCTTCTCAGCCGCCCCTTTGGCAATATGAAAATAAATTTGCCTCACAGGGTTACTGTAAGTCTTACAGGAAGGTTGTGTACATAAAGCACTCTGAACACTCACAGGTGCTACAGCAGAGTGATTATTCAGTTGATACCAAGTCAGTGGATACCAAGGTCCCACCTGTAAAAAAAGCCACAACAACCTAGAGCAGTATAGATAGAAAGTATGCTTCAGATGTAGGGAGTGTTGGCTACAGGCCCACTTAAAAGACTACCCTCTGAATGAGCCAGTGCAGAGTCTCATCCTATCCCAAGTCAAAAAAAAGAAAAAAGTTCATGCATTCCAAGTGTGCATCTTGAAAGAGGACTTGTCAGGAGGTCCCACCCCTGACCCTGCTGACAAAGCAAGTGAAGGAACCAAACAGCAAGCTCCTCAAAGAGGAGATCCAAAGACAGAAGTTTTCCATCTCTTCCCCCCCCCCCCCGCCCCAAACAAACAAAGGAGTGCCTGGCAGACATTTATTTCCATACCATTTAATCTGACCCAGTTACTGGGCTCTACTTTGGTACAGGAACAAAAGCGGCTCATTCCATTGCATGCCATGTTTGGCATCTATCCCAGCCACTGCATATAAGAAGTTTAATCACTATGCCCACTGTCATTACTATGCCACACACTTTCCACCTGGACCCTAAAATGGACCACTCTGAAAAGTGGCCAAGATTTAACTGTTCTCTCTTCTCTACTCCACATGGCATGCTCAGGAAGGAAGTTGACCCTTGCTAAGACAGGCACTGGAGGACTCAGCAGTCCCCTTGAGGAAAGAAAAATATAGACAAGCCAGCAGCCAGGGAGACACTAGGACTGGGGCTGGCTGACTCCAGTCTTGCAAGGCCTCTTCTCTTTTCCCTGCTTTAATCTCCTGTGGTCTTCCAGGTCAACTATATGGGAGATCTTAGTCTACCACACACCTGAAAGCAAGAATGCCTATTTAGGATCTCATAACAGTTTAGGCATAACTACTTTGTGTTAAGATCTTTAAGTTCTTTTGCTTAAGAATCATCATGATCTTCTTTCTACTCCTTGCTACTCACCCTAAGGTACTACAAGCATCAACAAACTGCATTATCAACAGAGCTGTGGAGAAGTGAGTAGGTCCAGTACAAGGCAAAGGGTTGCACTGTGGAGCTCAGAGCCCAAAATGGTCATTAAAGGCAATGAGTGCTAAGAGTGTGTGCTCCAGCATAGGAAAGTGGGAGCACAATTCTTGGAAGAGTTTAAGGGAGACAACATAATTCCAACAGTACTGATTCAACTGTGGAGAAGCAGGCAGGTCCAGTTTGGCAAGCAAAGCCAAAGCGAAGCAGAAACTCCAGTTAAAGGCAGAGGGTTGCACAGTGGAGCTCAGAGCCCCAACACCTGGAGGCTCACACTGCTTACCAGCAGGGTATTGCCGGCCTTCACGCACTCAGCCAACTGCGGCCCTGCAAGAAAGAGACAGAGTTACAGCCTTCCAGCACCACCCAAATGGCCACATGTTTGACTCTGAACAAGAGCTCAGCAGGTCCTTTGTCAATGAGGACAACAGCACAACTTCTCATGGTAAGTGCAGGGAGTGGTAAGTGCTAAGGGTGTCTGCTTCAATGCAGGGAGCAAAATTCTGAAAAGATTTTTAAAAGGAGACATGATTTCAGCAAAGTAGAGACGCCAAAGAGCAGGAACTAAATGGACAAGATACCCATGGACATGGTCCATGTCTTGGAAATGGAAAAGACAAACTGACAGGAGGAAGGAGGAGGAAATACCCCTGCTAACTACACAAAGAAGTGCCCACTACATTTAACAGGAGGAGAGCAGCTCTCCCTCTTTGCCCCAGCATGGAAACTTTTCCAGTGGCCGTTGCTAGTGCCTCTTTTGTAACTTTTTTTTTTTTAAACAATGTCAGTCACATGAAGAAAGGGAAAAGGGAAAAGGGAAAAGAAAGGGAAACATTTTCAGTCATTTCATTTTCATTCATTCAGTCATTTTCATTTTCAGGGAAACAATGTCAGTCACATGAAGAAAGGGAAACACATGAAGAAAGGGAAACATGAAGAAAGGGAAACATTTCACATGAAGAAAGGAAACATTCAGACCTCATTGATAAATTAAAGATCAATAAGTCACCGGGCCCTGATGGCATCCACCCAAGAGTTATTAAGGAATTGAAGAATGAAGTTGCAGACCTCTTGACTAAGGTATGCAACTTGTCCCTCAAAACGGCCATGGTGCCAGAAGATTGGAGGATAGCAAATGTCACGCCTATTTTTAAAAAGGGAACGAGGGGACCCGGGAAACTATAGGCCGGTCAGCCTAACATCCATACCGGGTAAGATAGTGGAATGCCTCATCAAAGATAGGATCTCAAAACACAGACGAACAGGCCTTGCTGAGGGAGAGTCAGCATGGCTTCTGTAAGGGTAAGTCTTGCCTCGCCAACCTTATAGAATTCTTTGAAAAGGTCAACAGGCATGTGGATGTGGGAGAACCCGTGGACATTATATATCTGGACTTTCAGAAGGCATTTGACACGGTCCCTCACCAAAGGCTACTGAAAAAACTCCACAGTCAGGGAATTAGAGGACAGGTCCTCTCGTGGATTGAGAACTGGTTGGAGGCCAGGAAGCAGAGAGTGGGTGTCAATGGGCAAGTTTCACAATGGAGAGAGGTGAAAAGCGGTGTGCCCCAAGGATCTGTCTTGGGACCGGTGCATTTCAACCTCTTCATAAATGACCTGGAGACAGGGTTGAGCAGTGAAGTGGTTAAGTTTGCAGACGACACCAAACTTTTCCGAGTGGTGAAGACCAGAAGTGATTGTGAGGAGCTCCAGAAGGATCTCTCCAGACTGGCAGAATGGGCAGCAAAATGGCAGATGCGTTTCAATGTCAGTAAGTGTAAAGTCATGCACATTGGGGCAAAAAATCAAAACTTTAGATATAGGCTGATGGGTTCTGAGCTGTCTGTGACAGATCAGGAGAGAGATCTTGGGGTGGTGGTGGACAGGTCGATGAAAGTGTCGACCCAATGTGCGGCGGCAGTGAAGAAGGCCAATTCTATGCTTGGGATCATTAGGAAGGGTATTGAGAACAAAACGGCTAGTATTATAATGCCGTTGTACAAATCGATGGTAAGGCCGCACCTGGAGTATTGTGTCCAGTTCTGGTCGCCGCATCTCAAAAAAGACATAGTGGAAATGGAAAAGGTGCAAAAGAGAGCGACTAAGATGATTACGGGGCTGGGGCACCTTCCTTATGAGGAAAGGCTACGGCGTTTGGGCCTCTTCAGCCTAGAAAAGAGATGCCTGAGGGGGGACATGATTGAGACATACAAAATTATGCAGGGGATTGACAGAGTGGATAGGGAGATGCTCTTTACACTCTCACATAATACCAGAACCAGGGGACATCCACTAAAATTGAGTGTTGGGCGGGTTAGGACAGACAAAAGAAAATATTTCTTTACTCAGTGTGTGGTCAGTCTGTGGAACTCCTTGCCACAGGATGTGGTGCTGGCGTCTAGCCTAGACGCCTTTAAAAGGGGATTGGACGAGTTTCTGGAGGAAAAATCCATTATGGGGTACAAGCCATGATGTGTATGCGCAACCTCCTGATTTTAGGAATGGGTTAAGTCAGAATGCCAGATGTAGGGGAGAGCACCAGGATGAGATCTCTTGTTATCTGGTGTGCTCCCTGGGGCATTTGGTGGGCCGCTGTGAGATACAGGAAGCTGGACTAGATGGGCCTATGGCCTGATCCAGTGAGGCTGTTCTTATGTTCTTATGTTCTTATTTATTTACTTTAAACTGCTTTGTGAACTACGTTTTGCTGGAAAGCTGCAAATAAATGAATTTGGCATCCATGACATTCAAGGCAGGGCAACAGGGTTGCCTACAGCCTGGCTGCCTACAGTCTCTCACCTGCAGTTGCATGGAGCCAGCGGAGAGCTTTCGCTTCCAAGAGCTGCCACTCATCAATCTGCTCCGCAGCGTTGGAGTGAAGCCAGAGGATGGCCAGCACAGTCGCCCAGGCATCGGGGACCACCTTGTGGTGAAGTTGGAAGAAAAGTCAGACATGGAGTCCTGCTCACTTAATGGCCCAGTGCAGATGTAAGAATGAAGTGGTTTGCTTTTCTTAACCAGTGTTTTGCCTTTCATCTGCACTGAGCAAGCCATGGTTAAGCCACTTTCCCTAATATGACAGTCTTTCAGCTTGCAAGGCAAAAACCAGGCATCACTGCTCCCTCCCTCCATAGTGCCCTCCATAGACAGCACTTCACTTCCCGAGCAAAACCATGGTGAATGTACTTCTGAAACTGTAATTTACATTTAGGTGAGAAATTTTGGTGAACTTTAAACTGTCTTATGTCTGCACTGGGCCATCCCTTCAGGCACAGCAATTGTTAGTTGCCTGCCATGAAACCAGGAAAGCACATTCTTAAAATTGCCATTTTCAAACCATCACCCATTCAAGTGCAAAATGTCCCACCATACACACAGGAGTTGCCACAAGCATTCAGCCAAGTGCCAAATGCTGGTCTTGCCCCAAATGTACCTGGGCAGGTGCTTTGCTTGAGATTTCAGCCTCACTTAGGCCTAGTATGCTGGCCAATTCAGTACCAAGGGGCCAGGAGCCATCTGCATTCTGCAGGCAGACCAGGCTTAAGAAAGGACTTTCTTTTTCCATGGAGTCGAACTCTTGATCTTCTTGTACTCCTAGAAGGGCACAGGATTGGAAGCCAGAAATGACCTGGGAATGTTCTCATCTGCCTTGATTGACAATTGAGAATCCACCAATGCATAAAGATAACTAGAAAAAAATCTAAAATCCCATGAGATCCAAGACGGTGGTACCAAGGAGAGCCAATAGAAGGAGCAACCTGGGACATCCAGTTGCACTCTAAGGCGCCATGGCACACAGTTTGGGAACCACTGGTTTACACCAATCAGCTCTTTGATGGCTGTTCTGTGCTTCATTATGTTTTCCATTCATTGTAATCCATTTTGGTTACCTGGCCAATTCTTGTATTTTTGCACCCTCATCTGTTCCACAATCATATGTGCTTTTAATTTTTTATATATCTCAACTGGATGCTTTTAAAAAAAAAAACACAAAAAAATTATTAATTTACTTCAATAATATTTTGAAATTGTGGTCTGTTTCACCATTGCATTTTAGGCTCATCTGTCTACACCAGGGGTGTCAAACATAAGGCCCGGGGGGTGGATGCGGCCCACAGAAGCTTTTTATCCGGCCCTCAGGCTCTCAGCTGCGGAGTAGTGCTAAGGTGGCACTGCTGAAAGGGCAGCCCACATGAAAATTGGGCTCTCCCATGTCTTGAAATATGATCAAGGTTTGTGTTTTCTGTCATTTTCAGTTCATGAGTTCCTAAGTGAGAAAAAGTGCTTATTTTTGGTTATGACCTGTTTGATGATATCACTTCCTGCCTAATGACATCACTTTCAGCCCTCAGCAGGCATCATGAATGCTAGTTGGCCCTCTGTATGAAATGAGTTTGACACCCCTGGTCTACAGCATACCTTGACAATCTTTCTAAAGATGGCTTACAACTATCTGCCTGGTAACATGGACTTCTCCAGAGATGTAAATGCTCCACGTCTAAAAGCAAGTTTCTTGACCTCACACTTATCAAGACATCTCTGGTTTCTGCTACACATTTGGAAATCATTTGTTACCTGAAGAGCAAGGCCTAGCGGGGGAACTAGCACACATCATGATCTTTGGGGCCCAATGCATACCTCGCTTCAAAACACGTGCCTCTGGCATGGGAGCACTGCAGAAACCTGGGGAAGGAGGAAAATACACAGTTTCGATGAGGAGAGCTAACCACACACAAACCAGACCGTTTCCTGTTATTTCTTTGCTTGTATCATGCCATTCCTGCACTGAGCTCTGCACAGGAGAGGTCCTGATAGCTGATATAGGGGAAGCCTCTTGTCCCCTGAGTCAGCTAGAAAATGAGCATAGAAAAGACATCACTTTATTACTACTCCCGACAGGGGCCTGCGGCCTTGGCAACCTGCTCTCCTCTAGGCAGACCAATGATCAAGGGCACGAGTTCTCCAAGTTAATGAGGCTTCAAGGGGGAGAAACTAGGTGGGTGTGTATGTTTCAAGGTACACATGCAGTTAACGAAACTGGCAAGTGTGGTGACATTACCATGCCAAAGCAGCTGGCACACTCCTCTCTTCTCAGCCCAGACGTAACATATGCTACGCTCCACCACCATGTGTACCTTGAAGCTTTCTAGCAGAACGTTTCCAGCTCTTGCTCCCAGATGAATTTCTCGCCTATAAACTTATACATCTAGAACTCACCTGAGTTCTAGAGGCCCAAAGTGATTGGGGGCAACCTACCAAATGAACCTTCAAGCAGGATGTCTCGGTGGACGAGGGGGCATTGAAGGGTCTTGCCGAGCTCGGTGTTCACCCCCACATAGGCTGTCTGGGAACACACCACCCCCGAGCTCAGGCTGGTCTCCAATGCCAAATGCTGCTTTTCCTCCTCATCAGTCTCCTCCAATTCCTGCAACAGGGTCTGAGCTGCCAGGAGGTGAACTGGGAGTCTAGAAAGAGAGAAATGGGGAGGGGGAACACTTAGGACAGCTTATCCATCTGAAGTCCACGGGCCTTTCCTTGGGCTCTCAACAGTATTAGCATCCTTATATAAAACCACAGGTGCTCTGTGTTATGTTCACCTCTGCTGATGCTGCACAAACATGTTTTTCACTGGCAGTGGAAGAGGAGAACTAACTGTGCCTGATCTATGTGTGCAAAGCCCCTGTACCGAGGTGGAATTCATGGCAAACAATAATATTTGGCACATAGGCCATATCGCCAGTGTGCAGCTGTGGAATCCCTAGCAAGACAGTCACCATGGCTCTTCAGACAGAAACCTTCTCACCATCCAATTCACCTGGAACCCCAGCCTTTGTACACAAAATATTGGTTTTAGGTGGTAAACCTGTGCTGCAACCTTTGCAATTCACTGGAAACTGATGCTGCTGAATAAAAGCCTTTGGTTAATTGTTTAGAATAGCTATACATTTTAATACCGACTTTTCTAATAAGCCTGTTCCAAAGTGGATTATCATTGCTTGCAAAGCTAAGCCTGAAAATGTCTCAAAGCACCAAATGGACAAATGAGACAAAGGGCACAATCCTAACCAACTTTCTAGCACAGAGGTAAGGGCAGTGCAGCTCTGAGGTAAGAGAACAAACATTCCCTTACCTTGAGGAGTCCTCCATGACTGCCCCCCACCTGCAGGATGCAGCACATGCCCCACTGGCACAGCTATGCCAGTGCTGGAAAGTTGGTTAGGAAATCACTCACATGCAGTGAGGGCCCTGCAAGGGTTTCCTATCTGAAAAATGGTGAGATGAGATGCAGCTACTCAGTGTATGAACTGTGAATTGCATCCTCAGATGCAGATTGCAGGGCAAATTAGACCTTCAGGAGAGACAGGAAACACAGAACAGTGAGTGCAGCTTTGCACATTTGGCCCCTGCTGGTGCAGCCAAAGTTTCCAGAGTGTCATATCTCTAGCTAAGGTACCTGGGCATTGGACTGAGAGGAGAGTCTAGAGTGCCCTACCTGCCAGTCTCCTGAGCTTGGAGTGGGAACTTCATAGTCTCCTTGATAGTCTGGTCTTGGAAGGTGTACTGAAGCTCAACAGACCCTTCTGTGACTCCTGATGACTGCGGGAGAACAGAAGAGTGTCACAGTATGGATGGGTTGGAGGGAAACAGAGATGGAAAGACATCATATTGGAGGGCTGCCTTTGGACAGCATTGGCTCTAGTGAACAGAAAGCACAAGAGTAGAACTTCTTCACCTGATAGAATTCAGAATTAGGGGTGGGTGGGGAGGGCTGCTCACTGCTTAAAGCTTTAGCAAGAGTTACTTGCCTGATGCTGCCCACATATCTGGGCATAGATGAGGCAACGCTGACCCTCAAAGATCACCCGAGGGCCTGATCCCACAACCTTGGCCTCCAGTCCAGAAGGCAAGTCCCAGTGCAGAGAAATCCCTGTCACGGCTGGCTGCAGGGCTCTCTTCAAAGACTGCAGTACCTGAGGAAAGACAATTATCATGTGAACGGAGGGGTAGGGAGAAGGGCTCCTGGGCAACAAAAAGGAAAGTGTCTCGCCCTGATGGCTGCAAAAATATGCCTGAAATGATGTGAGCAGTCCCTGCTGAAGCCTGAGAAGTGGCTGAATAAGATAACCTTTAAGTTTAGTACACATGCAGTCTATGTACAGGGCCAGAGACAGAAATGTGTCGCACAGCTGGCATGCACGGGATATTGTGCTAATGTTCAGAAAGCATTCTTTCTGGACAGAAACCAGATGGGTGGGATTTTTCCCCCCTCACCAAAATATTTTAAAATGCCTCCTTTGGAAAATCTAGAGGTAAAACTTTGGGTACTACTCGTTGCACAAAGCTTTTAAAAGGTTGTCTTGGGACACCACAGGAGGGTGAGGGTTCAGACAAAGGACGCTCAAGAAGGTCATCCTCAGTGCTGTCAAAGAAGCTGCAAAGAGAAAGAGCTCCTTACTCAGGTTTCTTCTTCACCCCCAAAATCTGCAGCTAAGTTCTCTGGTAGAAGGGGCTGGGATCACAAGGGCCCATGAACACACACATGTTGGAGATTTCAGTAAACAAACTATAGCTGAGTGGAGAGAAACGAAGCCTAGCTGACTTTCAGAGAGAGGGTGGCAGAGCTCTCGAGCATCCTCACCTTGGCCTGCATGCGCTCCTTGCCCGTGATGAATTCTGCACTGCCCCCAGCTGCTCGGGCAATGCCTTTAATGAGGGCTGTAGAAGCCCCTTCTCCAATGCCAAAAGAGAAGCACCTGTGCGGGGGGGGGGGAGGAGACATGGTCAGAGAAGCTGGACCACAACACAGTATGGAGAACGGGGTGTGTGTGAGATTTTCTCAGTTCCTACCTGTGGGAGCTGCTGTGACGTCTAACTTCTGAGATGACCTGATCTGTGTTCCCCACCTCTCCATCTGTGAACACCAGGAGCTGGAAGGACAGATAGAGACAGGATCATAGCTTCTCCTATGGAAGGACAGATAGAGACAGGATCAGAGCTGGGAGCCTCCATTTCTCAGAGCCTAAGCATGCTGCAGCCTCCCTCTGCTTTCGCATGCCCCAGTACGGGCCTCAAATCACAAACACCCCAGGCCAGGTACAATCACGATTCTCCTGTTCTCTTTTTTCATGTTTTTGGTCTTGTTTTGACTTATAACAGAAAGGAAATGACCTCCCAACAGAGTTTCTCCTACCTGACGAGGATGTCCTTCCTGGAATGGCTGTCTATAAATGGCCTGGAGTGGCTGCAGAATCTCTGTGCCCCCAAAATCAGCATCCAGTTCCTTCACCCGCTGGAGGGATTCTGACATCGTCTGCTGGGTGTATTCTACGCTCTTCCTGCAGAGCATATAAAAGAGTAAAGGAACAGTGGATCCAATCTGCAAAGGCTCAGTCTTGTTTCTGATCAGCAGTTCCTAGCAGTAACCATATCCCAACAGACTCCCTGTATATTCTCCATCATTGATATTCTGCACATAAATGTCCCTTTATGCATTCAGATTCAAGCTCCTCCTATCAAGCCGATGAGGAACTAGGCACTGTACAGGGCAGAGTTGGCATAAGTGGGGAACAGGAAGGTTCCTGGAAGCAGCAAGGACAGGAGATCTGAGTAGCCCCTGATAGGCCATATATAAGGAAGGGGTTTGGGGCCAAGAGAAACAGGAGGGGGTTGTCCCAAGCCCCTCTCTCAGTGTGGTTTTGCTTTTCTTTCGGCTCTCTCCTATCCTTGGACCCCAAATGTCAAAGATGAGCAAAATCCCTTTTCTCCTTTTCCATTAATGCAAATTCGCAATAGGCAGGAACATGGAAAACCGGAAATTGACAGTGGTTGGCGAAAGGCAGGGTATTTTGACACTCACGGGTAGAAAGACTCGTAGTGTGATCCAAAGCCATAGATGTTGAAGTGACACCCCAGAGGAAGACTCTTCAGTAGAAGAATGAGGGTCTCCTGAAGTGGGGAGGGGAGGACAAAAACTAGAGAATCACCCTGGACATCTGGGCTTTTCTTTTCAGACTCAATGCAGCAGACCCCAGTCTAAGGACCCATCTGCTACTACCCTTCCATGCTACACTCCCTGACTCCTTCCTCTCCTAATATCCCACCCACGTTTTTACAGCAGCCTCCGGATCATCCTTTTCAATCACACTACACGTGTTACCACATGTGTCAATTGGCATCGCACCTTCGCACTCTGAATGCGTGTAGGCAAGTTTGGGTCATCCCCAATGTTCCAACTCATGCTGCCAGAGCAATCCAGAAGGAAGATGAATTCCCCAGTGGCGTTCAGGGCAGGTTTTGATGGAGGGAGGCTGGGGTACAGTGTAAGCAGAAGTGCTGGATCCCCCATCAGAGAGCCTGTTTTTTGCACAGAGAAAGGACATTCAGTAGTCAGTTCCACACCCAGATTTGTACACAACTGGATCATGAATGACACAAATAATGAAACTTTCTTTTACGGTGGGTTACGGGGAGCAGCAAATGGATTTGGGGTTCCTTTCACACCAAGTGGGCTGCCACATGGACACTTCAATCTGCTTTCCATAACAGATCGAAAGACAGCAATCTAGCCCACTTTCTCCTTATGTGGTCCCTTTAAACCAGGGATGTCAAACATAAGGTCTGTAGGACAAATGCGCTCCCTCCCCTGAAGCCTTTTTCCACTCCTGTTATAATTGGGCTCCCCCAGTGTCATAATTAGGCTCTCGCATACCTTGAAGTTAGGAACAAGATTTGCACATGTTCTCTTCTGTCATTGGCAGCTAAGGAGTTTCTATGCGAGAACCAAGTGTTTATTTCTGGCCATTATCTGCTTAATGATGTAGCTTCCTGCTTAATGATGTCACTACAGTCCTCAGCAGGCACCATGAATGCTATTCGGCCAATGGCTTTGACACCTCTGCTTTAAACAAAGAAGGGAGTGCAGGACATGGCAAGCACACCCCAAGCATGCTCCACACTTCCTGACCTCTTTAAAGGGAATATGCAAGAGAGAAGTAATGCAAGGAGACAGGCACTTTCTTGAAGGCACTGTAGAGTACATCAGTGGGCTGTCGGCTTTATTGCTGAGGACTTTGGGTTGAGCAATGGATTACCTTCAGTCATCCCTGCCTAGGCACCAAGTACTGCACCTAGGACCTCATTCTAGTACAAGTTGGCCTCCTAACACCTCTTACATTCCAGCTTCCACTTCCTTCTTGCACCACAGCATTGCTCACCTGAGGCAGCCCCTGTCTTCCCTGTCTCCAGCAGAGCACTGGGCTTGTGAATTTCCTCGTAATAAATCAGCAGCTCCACATCTCGATCGAATTTGTATCCTTCAGCCAAGGAGATCTTCAGAAGAAGAAGAGAACAGACAGGAGAAGAAAAGTTGAGGGATGGACAAGATTTCAGAATGCCTCAGGGTCAGGAGCATCAATTCCTAAATTACAAGCACCTCTAGGAAATATGTAAAGCCCCTGATAAATAAATGAATTAAAGAATAAAAGGATTCCCAAAGTGACCAGGGAAAGAAGCAGATGTCACTGCATGACTCACTGTTCAGGTTCCTTCACTTCTGCCCAGTCTGCCAGACTGATAAGTCAATATCACATCTGCCTCCCAATCTTCTCCAGTCATATGAGAAACTCTGGTCCAGGCATAG
The DNA here is from genome assembly GCF_035046505.1 of Tiliqua scincoides. NCBI lineage: Eukaryota > Metazoa > Chordata > Lepidosauria > Squamata > Scincidae > Tiliqua > Tiliqua scincoides. Next base: position 112,853,866 of record NC_089825.1, read on the forward strand.
GATTCAGAAATCTTAGCTGTGTGGTTTTGTATTCATATGGAATAGAATATGCTGGCCTGAGAGACTGTTTTCTCCTTCATTGCTTTCATTTTGGATCTGCACCACCATCCGTTTGCAGGCTTCACTTTTTCTATAGTGTGCAAAGTTTGGTTCGTGGTCATCTTGCTTATTTGTTCACTCAGACAGGAAATAAGATGGTAGGATATTTACTGGAGCTCTTCATTTTAGGGTGTATGAAGAAGGCAACAAGACTGACTGCTGCTCAGTTCAAAAGGAATTCCCTCTGTGAGGGGTGCCCCGTGAAGGGGGTTTCTGGGGGTCACCCAGCAGGGTGCCGAGGGTCGGTTGGTTGGTCTCTTGGGATTCCCTGGGTGGGTGTGTCCACCTCCCTGGGGTTCCCTGCAGGGGGAGCCTCTGACCAAGTCAGGGGGAGGGGGTTCACAACACCCTTGTCGTCCTTCCTGGAGGCAGAACCTGAGGCCCTTGGTCTTCAGGTAGGGGGTTGCAGCTCCAGCCTCCTGCCTTCCCTTTCCAGAACTGCCTGTCATCGCTGCTTTTATTCTCCCCAGCCACACCGTTGGCTCCTCCTCTTCCTCCCTATCTAGGCTTAAAGGTGCCCTATGCATGCATATTCGGTATGCATGTACAGGTCATGCCTCTTTGTCTACTGGGGTTCTGTTCTGGAACCTCTAGTAGATTAAAAATAAAAAAACATGCGGATACCAGATCAGAGGAAAAAGACCAACTACCAGGTTCCTTGGATTGGATCACGCCATTAGATGGTGTGAATAATGAAATACAAGGGAATAAAACTATAATTATTTAACAGTGTGAAGGTAGGAAATGGGATCTGGGTGCTTTTTTGCCTTGTCACAAGGCATTTAAAGGTGAACTTCGGTATCAGTGGTAAGTCAAATCAGTGAATACCAAGGTCCCACATGTAATTCTTTTTCATGCAGAAGCACTGAACTTGTCTGGTTAAAGGCAAACCACCATCCCTACTGTTTGTGTGAGTCTGGGACTAGACTGAAAACATATTTCTCTATTCATGCAGTGGACACATTCCTTCGCCAGTGAGGATCTCAAAACAGCTCCCCTTTTTGTCTTCTGGCTCTCTCTTTTCTTTTAAAAACAAGCAAGTTTTTAAATTCAAGCTCAGGGATTGCAGCCCAAGGTGTAAAGAGAGACAGGGTGGTACCCCTGTGACCCCCAGTAACGACTGACCTACAATTGTAAACTCTGAACTTTAAAAGTTGGACAAAAGGAGCAAGTTTATTACTAAGACTGAAAAGAGGCCTAAAACATTATCTGTGCAAATTGTTCTTTTACTGCAAGCGGTCTCTTCAGCTACACTGTCAGCTATCTAGGCTGCTGCCATCTGGAAGTCTGCCATCTCTTGAGCACCAATCAGGTGCTTCCAGAGACCTAAAGAGCCAATCAGATGCTTCCACCAAGCCCAGGTCTCACATGGGGATGGGACCAGGTGAGAACAGCAACCATTGACTGTGAACGGCCAGCATAACTGCAACAGTTAGCCATGGCCAAAAACCCACCCAATCATCATGGTGGCTGGATATATAGCTTCCATGGGCTGTATCCAACCTTCTTGACACCCCTGGTCCATGGTCTGAACCTGAAGCTGTGAAAAGCCTCCTTGGCTCCCATCCTTTATACCTGTGTTTTTGCTCTGAATCAAAATGAATGGATGTTCTTCTCCTTTCCTGATCCCCTCTTTCCTGTGGTGTTGTAATGCTTGTGCTCTGTCCCTGGGCTAAGTAAAACTGGTTTACAGCATTCATCTGGGGGCAATGTATGTTGATCTCCTAGTAGAGCAAATTCACCTATTTTCAGAACCAAACACCAAACCCCTCTGCTTGGTGCATCAATCCCCTTACCTGGGCATTGGTACGGTCTTGTGCCACATAGTTTAGGGGCGTAAGGGTGCACTTGGATTCCACACGGTTGATGGCATATGGGGACTCCAGTGTGGCCCTGAGACTGAGTGAGTAGGGAAGCTGCCCCTTGGACCATCGTGGTATGAGTTTGGTGATACCTCTGCCTGCCGAATCTATTAAGTGAAAATCATAGTCAAGCCTGTGACTGTAGAACAGAACAAGCAAAATCCTCTTGTAAAAACCACCCTCCCTCCAGCGTCTACTGGCAATGAACAACAGTCAGTAGAAACACCCAAGCAGAGCGGATGTGGCAGGTGGAGACACCATGAGGCAGGACCACCTAGTATGGGAGTGGTGGTGGGAACTATCCTGAGGTTTGGTCTAACAGGGAGCAGGATGGAGTGGTCAGATCCAGCGGAGGAAGAGCAGACTGTAGCACTTCAAGTAACACAGAGGGCTGCCATTTTTAAAGACTCCCACCCTTAAAACAAAATCTTGTACATAAAAAGCAGGCTCACCTGGGACAAAGGCCCCACTAGCCCAAACTGCTACTTTCTTTCCTTTTTGAACACCATGGAGTCTCACGCATGCAGTCGCTCAGCTGCAAGGGAATCCACTCTGCCACCTCACTGATCACACCACAGGACAGGAATGAAAAACTAGCGTGCCTGGAAGAACGTTCCCATCCCAACCTGTGCCTTTCCTTCTAGGGCTGTAGAGGGATGTGGGAAGCTGCTTCATATTGCGTCAGACAGCATAGAGAGGAATGGGTGGCAGTGAAGGAGCTTCATTTTCTGGTGTCACAAGGCTGACTCTTACCCTGGGGATCATAGCGGGGATTCAGCACAGCGGGCAGGACAAAGCGGACGGCTCCGTCAGCCTCTGGAGCCAATGCCTGAACGTAGCGCAGCTTCAGGGTGGCCTCCCCACCGGGAGGAAGGTTGCCCAGGCTGCAGCTGAAAATGTCACTCATTTGCCTTTCAAGCAGGAAAGCCTGGTGGACTTCAACTATGGCATCCTCATATTCCTGCTCTGCCTGCATTGGGGTGGGGGAGAAGAAAAAGGAAAAGGAGGAGCGAAGAGGGCAAGGAGAGAAGATCCCAAGAAAGGTTGCAATACCAGTTCCCTTGAGAATTTTAGAACAAAAATGGTTAGATAACACTGTTATCCAAGAGCATACATATGCAACATATACAGGTGTTTATTTTTTACTGTCGATAGCATGTATTCTGTTGAACCTATATATACTGCACATGCTGGTGATAAGCATTGCTTTATGAAAGATGCGGCTCTATAACAGAACAGCCCAATCCTACCCTCAGCTGGCAAGCGGAGGCCTAGTCAGCAGCACATAGGTAAGTAGAGACATATTTACTTACCTCCTCCACTGCTCCCTGGTCCCCACTGGGCTACGCTAGCTATTTTGCTGACATAAACACGGTAGGTCCAATTGAACTGTGTTGGGCCCAGGCTGAGAACATAGGATCTCATGGACACTGCTGCTGCTGGCAAGATCTACTTCAGACATGCCCCCAGCCTGATTTGCCCTGCAAATCCCAGTCCAAAAGATCCTGCTCCCATCTTCCCTGGGTTGGTGGTAGTTCTGTGAGCATTGTTCCTAACAAGGTGTGGGCTGCACACCTCCCTGACACACTCCACACAGCATGGAGTTCAGCAGTTCGGCAACAACATCATTGGCAAATGTCCACAGGCAGTGTTGCAACACTGTGAAGCTGTAGGAGAAGTCCATGCATGGGCCCCTTACTGGGAATGCTGTCCACAATCTGCTGGCACCTGCACACAGCCTCCAAGCCTTTGTGCTGGCAGTAGCTCTATGGAGCAGCTGCTGTACCAATGGCTTGCAGGACGAGATGATGGATCACAAGGTACTGCCAGGAATGGGCCGAAAGTAAATTAACACTGGTAGTATTCACACAACTGTCAATCACACATTTTAAGTCCTATCAAGTTCAGCTCAGTGATTTTGGCACATGCTGAACTCCTTCACAGGCGCACTTATGTTGTTCCAGTGAATCTGGACTGACTCCTTAGTCACACTTTTTTTGGGTAGGTGTGCAAACATCTGCACTGAACAAAAGGTAGGAGAAACATGTTCTTCCTGTTTTCAAGATAAGTTGGCCACGCAGACTGGTTGGCCCTTGCCAGAATCACAAAGCCATACCCTCCCCAGCAATGCTTCAATGTCAAGCATCACAGACCAGAATGGTGGGGTTCTCAAGTAAGTTCTTTCTCTGCAGTGTAATGAAGAACCCACCTTCTTCTTCTCTAGGATCCGGGCCTCAATCCGTGTCCCACCAATCAGGCACTCAAAGGCGTACACGGCAGCCTCGTCATCCAGAGGGAAAACAAACACAGCCTCCACTGGGGACTTCTCCTCATTCTGGTAGCAAAGCTCAGAGACCACGTCAGCCACGAAGCCTCGAACCACCACATCCACAGAGATGCCTCGCAAAGGCACTGGGGCAAGGTAGCAATGAAGAGTGGAGGTTAGCTGAATGTTAGGCCTGGCATGTCAGGAAACCACAAGCAGATCACTTACCTGGCTTTTGGGAGCATGTAATAAGGCCACATTCAGGCATGGCTGATGATAACCTCCGGGGAGGAAGCAGGAGTCCAGGGGAAGAAGGTACAGTCTGTGGTAAAAAAAGAAAGAATTCCATTTCTGTTTCTCTCTTCATTTGAGAAAAGGAAAGTTGTAATGTAGACAAATCTATCAAACAATGTCTTCTTCTGCCTGCATCTGTTGCTTCCCCCACCATACCTGGTATTCAAGTTCAATGCTTTCTCCAGCTAGCCATACCTGGCAATCTTTCCTCTTCAACATGAAAGCATTTATTTTTTTCAGCTCTTTTAATACACTTGTGTTTCACTGTTAATAAACTCTGCATCAGTATTAATATTAGTTAATATAAGACTCAATATTTTGTGCAGAGCCTGCATATTGTCTAAGTGGTTTGGGTGCTCTCCATAGTTTTGCTGCGGAGAAATTCATCCTGTGGTTTGTGAGACCTTCTTGCTACTTTGAACAGGAGTGGCTGCTGAAAGGTAAAGAACTTCAGTGGCAGGGTACAATGAGGTAGCAAGGGCACTGTTAAGGATTGAGGCCTGTAAATCCAGGTATGTGGATTGTGTGCCAGACACTGAAGAGTATGAAGATGGTGGGGGGGGGAGGAGAAAGGATCAGTGGCCAGGGAAGTAGGAGCAACCGAGTGAAGACCTGTGAAAAGCACTATGGACTCTGAAGCCACCATGCTACCCCTTATCCAGAATTTCAGAACATGGAATATTCCAAAATACAGAACTTTTTTGAGCACCAACATGACTGTTAAAAAACATTTTTTTTGCCTAAAAAAATAAAATCACTAATTGTATTTCGTGCACAAACCTTATTTCATGCACAAAATTATTCAAAATATTGTATAACCTTCCGGCAAGGCACATAAAGAGTATACGAAAAATAAAGGAATTTCATCTTTAGACTTGAGACCCATCCCCAAGATCTCTCATTATGCAAGTATTCCAAAATGCGGGCAAAAAATCAGATATCCAAAAACACTTCTGCTCCCAAACACTGGATAAGGGGTGCCCAACCTGTATAAATAATAAAGCATAAAAATGGAAAGTGAAAGCCAAATGATTTAAAATAGCTAAGAAATTTTAATTTGTCTTTTTCTGGAAGTTTTGCTCCCAGTGTTGAAGGGATTGTCACTCCCGAATTGGCCTTTTCAGCCACACTAGACGCTGTTCCAGAACCACCTTTCAGAGCCCGATACCATAGTCTTCAGAGACTGAAGGATGCCAATGCCAAGATTTTGTACCTGAGAAATCAGAGTTCTGCAAGGGGGGGGGGCACTGCACCCATAGACAACTTGAGAATCGGTACAGGCTTCCCACTAAGAACAGAGCTGCATTCCCAAGAAAAGTTGTTTGCTTGGGGAAAGGACTAAAGTCTTGCAGCTGTATAGCTTCCAGTGCTCTTCTCTATCAGCTGTGCTGCACAGAACATCAGCTCCATGTGTACTAGGTATAAAACTAAGAACATGAAGAGCTCCGCTGGATCAGACCAAAGTGTGACGGGCATGAGGGCAGAAGCTTTTCACAAGTCAGGCAATCAGCAGGGCAATAACCCAATCACCCTCTAATTACCCAACCAGCTTCTGGTTACTACCAATTGCTCTCTCAACTTGAGGAGCTCACAGACCATTCCAGCAGGTCAATTTTGCCCTCCAAAGCCTTGACTTCTCAGCCAGAGTCTCAGCCAGACTTCTCAGATAGAAATGGGAATTTAAAGAGAGCATACACCAAAATTAAAATAATAGATATTAACTTCCAACGCTAATACTATCACTCACCAAAAGTCTCACATCAATAAATCTCAGTCCATCAGCTGACCCTGCCATGGTCAGGGTTGTCCATCTTTGACCAGAGTGGTGAAAGCTCAGGCCAAAGAAGAACTAAGACAAACGATGTTGCCAACTGGTAATTCTTACACCAAACTTGAGTTCAACAGCCAATTAAAATTCAGAACCAGTCAAATGTTCTAGTGGTGGACATGCACTCTGGCAACTTGCTCACTGAAGATCACCCTTCCCAGCCTGAAACCTGCAGCTGGAACAGATTCCCAGTTAAGGTGTCCTTGGCCAATCAAGCCACTCTGGGAACAGCTATCTCTTAGAGATGAGGGGTAGCTGCTCCCACACCCCTCCGAGAAGTTAGCTTCTCAGGAATGTCCTAATCAACAACTTTCCCACAGTTGCATCTGGCCAACATGGTTCCAGGCAGTTAACATGGCTTCAGGCAGAAGCCTATACTTTGTCCAATTTTGCCTTTTCTGTGACACAAAAGCCCATCTAGTCCAGCTTCCTGTATCTCACAGTGGCTCACCAGATGCCTCATGGAGCACACAAGTCAACAAGAGACCTGCATCCTGGGGCTCTCCCTTGCATCTGGCATTCAGAGGTAGCCTACTTCTAAAACCAGGAGGTTGCACATACCGATCAGGAATTGTAATCTGTGATGGACTTTTCCTCCAGAAATCTGTCCAATCCCCTTTTAAAGGCAACCACCAGGCCAGACACCATCACCACAACCTGCAGCAAGGAATTCCACAGACCAATTATACGCTGGGTAAAAAATTCCCTTTTCCTTTTGTCTGTTCTAACTCTCCTGACGCTTACTTTTAGTGGATGTCCCCTGGTCTGGTGCTGTGCGGAAAACACACAGGGAAAAGGGAAAAGAACATTATTCTATTCACTGGTTCCCAAACTCCTACTGCATGGGTAGAGAGGGAGGGTGGGAAGAGGAGCAGTGATCAAGGTGCTGTGGCTTCCAAGGTGCTGTGGCCTCCTGGAGGCTCCCAGCCCCCTCTGATCTCCTCCTTGTCTGATGTAAACAGATTTTATATCCAATCTAAAGTTACTTCCCATTTTTGCTGAAAACAGGAAGTAACTTTAGATTGGAGATAAAGGCTTTATATAGCAGCTGTGGAGATCAGAGGACACTGTGACCTCTAGGACCCTGCAGGAGGTTAGTGCTGTCCCCCCCCCCCCAAAATTGCCCCTTGGAAGAGGCAGCACCACAATCCCTGCACAGGGTGACCAGATGTCCTAACTGCAAAAGAGGTCAAGGCACCCCAAAACGTAGGACATTCAAGAAAAATGTAGGACATGGCAAAATAAAAGCTAAAAACACTCATAGATTGATTTCATGTGGTTAATTTAAACACTACATTACTTACTATTAAATTTAAACTATATTACATAGAATTTAATAATTGCAAGAAGGCGATGCGCTGCTGCAGGGGGCACTCACAGGGAACAGGAGACATTTAAGTTATTTTCCAGGATACAAAGCTAAAAAAAAGAGGACACATCCTAGAAAAGGAGGTTGTCTGGTCACCCTGTCCCTGTGGTGCTGTCACTGCCATTGTCACCCCTCCTTAAGGGGGAATGCCCTGCTTCTGGTCTCCCTGGTGGGTTGTGGCCTATCAGTTTGGGAACCACTGTTCTACCCATTGTATCCATCCCCTGCATAACTGAAAATTTGGCGGGGGACGGGGACTGCTAATAGGAGAGTAGAGAAGCGCTTTTTGCATAACCTCCTGTCTTGCAGTTCTGATTTTGAATCACAAACATCTAGAAACATGTTTTCCTGGAAGAAACCATGTTGGGAGTACAGACTGAGAACCTTTCCCCATCTGAGCCTGGATCCCTCATCACTGAACAGCTGCAGCAGAAATTCTTGGGCAATAGGAAATCCACTTAAGAAGAAAGAGGCAGGGATCAGATGATTTCCAGGCAGCAGCAGCAGCAGGGACCCTGCCCCGCATCTCTGTGTTGGCACACAGGGAGAGAGGCCAACAATGCTACTCTCCCACCCTGTACACACAGCATAATGCAGGGATCAGGTGGTTAATTTAAACACTATGTTACTTACTAAATTTAAAACTATATCACATATAATTTCTTAATTACAAGAAGGGTCTGGGCTGCCTGCAGGGGCTGCTCCCAGGGAAAAGGAGGACATTTAAGTTCTGTTCCAGGACACGAAGCTAAAAAAGAGGGCATGCCTTGGAAAAAGAGGGCGTCTGGTCACCCTGATCGGGGTGCTCTTGGTGCAACCTGAGAGGCCAGGGTGGGGGGCAGGGAGAAAGCAAACTGGGTGCAGGGCGATCAATGTAGGGAAGCAAAGTCTGAATGCAGCTGGGGATTCAGCTGGGCTGGGCAGGGGTCCCCCAAATGCAGAGGAGCAGTGCAAGGGGACTTTCCACCTGGAGAGGAAGCTGCTGCTCCAGGGAAGGGAAAATCGGAGGGAAAGATCTGCTCACCTGCAAGAGCTTCGCGCTCTCCCTGCAGTCGCTCCATGAAACAGAAGGTGAACCTGGCAAGCCGGGAGGTGCCCCCAGCCAGCCCCGCCTCCAGCGCGGGGAGTCAGCAAAGATCTCCCCGATGGAAGGACCAACGAGTCCGCTGCAGAGGAAGATGCTGAGTCACGCCCGGAGCGAGGCAGGGAAGAGCCCTTAGCTGGCAGAGCCGCTCATGCCTTTGGATCGCTCTGGGCAGGGTCTAGGAGAGGGGGGTAAAGGGGGTAATTTGTACCCGGGCCGAGGAGCCAAAGGAGGAGGCCCAGAAATTTCCTGGGATCTTCCGTTTTCCCATCTACTCAGACTTGTTGCCTGCACAGGATGCTGGGGACACTGCTGATGCCTCCTGGATTGGTAAACTTGGGCTCCAAAGACTTTTCCAGCTGTTTCTAACCTCCCCCCACTGTTTTGCCCCTCCCTGCCCCTATTTCTACTGGTCCGTCACCACCCTCCCCTGCTCTGTTTCATCCCTCTCCCTTTGCAAAGGGGCCCAAAAGAAACTTTGTACCCCCTGATAAAATTCCCACAGAGGCCCTGCCTCTGGGCCCAGAGAAGACACTCAATAGAGCAGCAGCAGCCCAAAGAATGGGTGGCGTGGGAAAAGCAGGGGTTGAGCGGAGGGGACTTCTGCGGAAGTGGTGACTTGACCATCTGGAATGCTTGTTGTGCCTTTAAAACTTTTTCCCCCCCTCAGAGGACCTTACCTGGGATGGATCGTGCTCAGCTCAACTGAGAAATTTGCTTAGGGGAGTATGTTAATGTCTAGGGAAGGGGGAGAGCCTTCCTGCCCTAGACCCAGGGTGACCAGCTACAACAGTGTGCCTACAGCAGTGATTTTAAACCTTTTTCATTTCATAGCACACTGATAAGCCACTTAAATGGTCAAGGCACACCATCAGATTTTTGACAATTGACAGTGGGGGGCTCACATCTCCCATTGGCACTATTAATAAATGACCTTCCCCCAAATTCCTGTGGTACACCTGTGGGCCACTTGTGGCACACTAGTGTGCCATGGCACAGTGGTTGAAAATGGCTGGCCTATACCTTGAACCATTGTATAGCAGAGGGAATTTTGGCAGATGCAACTTTTAAAACCCTTCCATGTTGAGCTGCACCTGCCAAAACTCTCTCTGCTATACACAGGAGTTACACTGTGCTAGAGTTTAGTTTCTCTTTCCCAATAATTTGTTAAAATGGGATAACCCATAATTCCCCCCTCCCACATGTTTTATCTTGTGCCCTGAGTACAGTAGTATAATGTTTGATGTTCTTTAATTACGTTCATGTTTTTACTGTGTGCATTTTATATTGTCCATTGTTTCTATCTCCTGGAAATTGTTTTATGCCAATAAAGGTCTCAATCAATCAATCAATCAATCAATCTCTGCTATACAGTGGTTCAAGTTATAGGCACCGTGTCCTCCACTGCCTAGACCAGGCGGGGCCAACCTTTCAACTTTAGGGCTCCTGGACCTTTGACAGTTGCATAGAGGAGCAGAAGGTGACAAGCTGCACCTGCTAAATTCCCTCTTCTACACAATTGCTAAAGGTCCAGGAACACTAAAGTTGAAAGGTTGGCCACCTGGATCTAGGACAGGGGTTTCATTTCATATAGTGGGCTTAGTAGCATTCATGGTACCTGCTGAGGGCTGGAAGTGATGTTACTAAGCATGACATCATTAAGCAAATGATGGCCAAAAATAAGAACTTTGTTCTCACAGAAACTCATCAGCTGTAAGTGGCAGGAGAGACAACGTGCAGATCTTGTTCATAATTTTAAGATACGAGAGAGCCCAATTATAACGGGGGCTGTAACCGGCCTATGGGCCTAATGTTTGACACTCCTGTTCGGGGGGGGGGGGGTCCAAGGATGGATGGAAAGGAGGTCTGTGAACTGAGCGCAAGAACAATTTTGTATGTAATAATAATAATAATAATAATAATAATAATAATAACAACAACAACAACATCACCACGTATTTATATACCGCCTTTCTTGGTCTTTATTCAAGACTTTATTCAAGGCGGTTTACATAGGCAGGCTTTTATTTAAATCCCTTATTAAATAGGGATTTTTACAATTGAAAGAAGGTTCTTTCTTTCAAGAACCACTACATTCAAGGTGTTTCATTCCGATCTGGCTTCACATTCTGGCCTCCATCCTCCCACGCTCAGAGCAGATGGAAATAGCTCGGCTTCAGCTTGTCAGCTGCTTCAAGGTCGCACGGTGCTGGTGGCCTCGAACTGGCGACCTTGTGGATGTTAACTTCAGGCAGACGGAGGCTCTACCCTCTAGACCAGACCTCCTGCCCTTAACAACTGTCTGCTTATATGATGGTGGTTAAAGCATAATAAAGATGCTCTTAATGAGGCAATTGCATCTTTCATAGCCTGCAGTAGAGTGTTTGTTTACACAGCAAAGAGGCTCTTAATGCACAGAAGAGGCAATCTATCTTTAGTAGCCTGTGCAGCCAACTAGTGTCTGGCAGGGAGTATCTATTTACACAACAAAGGCAATAGATTGCACTGAATGTTCACTTAATGACCTAATTGCATAACAGGGATGAACATATCCCCATCATTAAGTGGTGCACACCTGTATATGTTTCCTATGCACTTTTCTATCGAGGGGGTCCATAGCTTTCATCAGAGTCTCAAAGCAGCCTACAGCCCCAAAACAGTTAAGAGCTAAAGGCCAAATTACTGACCAACTGCCCCCTAATGGGGCAGCAAGAGTCCATTTCCTGGTGTGAACCAATCAGCCAAAAATCCACACAAATTTGGCAAATCTGGCTGGAGACCTTTCTTCCTAATATGCAGCCCTGGATGAGAGAGAGCGCAAGATGCAAAAGCACCTATTCAGAGCAGTCTTGCTGTCTTTCCTGAGACAGCATTTCATTTAATCAGATCCTGCTTCAGACCCTCTGATGCCCACTCCCCATACCTGGGAAGCTTCCTTCAGCAAGCACAAGGCAACAAGAGAAAAACACCAAGTTCTCAAAACAAGTGAAAGTGTTTCTCACCACCAAGTTTCCCTATTCTCACCCTATTTCCACCCTATTCCCACCACCAAGTTTCAGAGTATTGTCTCTGTCTCAAGCATCATACCCACTAAATTTACATTTCTCGGCAACTGCAGTTTTACTTCTCTGTAGTATCAGGGCAAAAGGTCATTTTGGTTGTTACCATTAAGGTGCAATCTTAACCCACTTTCCGGCACCGACATAAGGGCAATGCAGCTCCAAGGTAAAGCAACAAACATTCCCTTACTTTGAGGAGGCCTCCTTGAGCAGCATCCAACTGCAGGATGCAGCACACGTCCTATTGGTACAGCTATGCCAGTGCTGGAAAGTGGGTTAGGATTTGGGCCTTAGAGGCTGAAGAATAGGTCTAAACCAGGATTTCTTTCAAAGTGCCTATTTTTTATGCTCATCTTTCTGCCCCCCCACCCTTCTAGTCCAGGGAGTTGTCCTCATGGATAGGCCGGCTCTGGCTTTCCTTCCCCTAACAGTCAGATTCCAAGCTAATGCTCTGGGCATGTCAGGGGTCATGGCAAAGTGAGCAATTCTCTCTACACATCCCAGCATGACATTGTTTCCTGCAGCTAATTGCTGGGTTGTCCTCTGTGATTGGGAGCCCTTTTGAGACAAGAAACCCTATTCTTAGTCCTTTATTAGCTAAAGCATTGGAGAAATTTTATATTGAAAAGCAGTGTATAAATATTCTAAATCAGTGATTCTCACATATTTAGCACTGGGACCCACTTTTTAGAATGAGAATCTTCAGGACCCACTGAAAGTGATGTCAGAATTGGAAGTGACATCATCAAGCAGGAACATTTTTAACAATCCTAGGCTGAATTCCTACCCATACTTACCCAGGAGTAAGTTCCATTTACTATCGTTGTTAAAAGTATATACATAGTAACTTGTTAAAAGTACAGGTCTGTTACATTTCCCAAAATGCAGTCAGATATCATGGAAACATCAAGGCGAACATATTAAAAATAAAATATTGAAATGAATGGGGACCCACCTGAAATTGGCTTGCGACCCACCTAGTGGGTCCCGACCCACAGTTTGAGAAACACTATTCTAAATAAAGAAATATTCTAAATAAATTGGAGCATTTTGAAAAGTGATCAAGATCTGATCCAACTATTCTCTCCCCCCTTCTCATCATTGCGCATGGAATACTCTGGAAGGAAGCCAAGGTTTGATATGGAAGGCACCTGGGGGCAGTAGGGAGCAGCAGCCCTCTTGGGGGAGGAAGATTATTGGCAGGTCAGCAGCCAGGAAAGATGCTAGGCTGGGGCAGGCTGACTCTCATCTTGTAAGGCCTCCACACTTTCCCCTACTACAATCTCTTGTGGTTTACCAGATCAACTTTTGGGGAGATATTAGGCTACCAAACACTTATAAGCCCACGTAGGAGTTTGTAACAGTGCAGGCAGAACTACACCGTGTTAAGAGATCCTGAGTATGTAAGTGGTGCAAGAATATACTAGTAAATGGTTTGCTAATCAGGCTATAGCCTGCCTAATCAAGTATTTAGGCAGGCTATAGCCAAATAACACTTTGTAACACAAAAATTGTTTGTTGAATTTTTAATGTTATACAACTCAGAGGCGCTGATTCCAACAGAAATCTTAGTTTTTTTTAATATCATCAAAACATTTTAAGTAATCTTAAATTTTGTGTTTGTATTGATCCTATTGCTTAATAATGCATTGTAATACAGTACACGTTGTATAATAAATCTGCATAGATTATGCAGTAGTGTAACTATTGAAGCTATGCTAAAAATAGTGGCATTTTTGAAATCCTTGCATCAAAATAGATAAACATGAAATCATTCAAATTTTGTTACACATTGTAATGGGTATTCAAGCAGGCACTGGAAGGTTTCACCACAGCTAGGTGAATGGTGGATCTTGATTTGTTTTCTGTCCCCTTCTCTTGCATTACAGGAGGATCATTAATACAAAAAGGAGGAAGGTTTGATACTCTTGTGGAGGAGGAAGTGGGTCCAGTTTGGCAGGAAGACCAAAGTTTTGTTCTGTGTGCTCATAGTGTCACATATTGCTCCTCTTCCTCTTTTTTGACCTGCACAATACACTTGTGAGATAGAGGTGTGTGTGTGTGTGTGTGTGTGTGTGTGTGTGTGAGAGAGAGAGAGAGAGAGAGAGAGAGAGAGACTAGTCCAAAGTAAGTGGTATGGCTGAGTAGGGGGTTTGAATGTGGGTCTTCTGGGTTCACATTGTAACCAGTGTCCCACCCTGACTTTACTCCAGTATTTAACTAATAGGTGTGGCCTCCGTTTGAAAGAAAAAAACCAACTGTGATTTTGAGGTCCATTCTTTGTTCCTTTTACCCCCCCCCCCCCCAGAAACTTCTACTTTTGAATTAAATGGGAAGAGAGCTACCCTCTATCTTCCCCTGGAATCTCCCCTCCTCTCCTCCCCCTTCTCAGCCACCCCTTTGGCAATATGAGAATAAATTTGCCTCACAGGGTTACTGTACACTTACAGAAAGGTTGTGTACATAAAGCACTCTGAACACTCACAGGTGGCACAGAAGAGTGATTATTCAGTTGATATCAAGTCAGTGGATACCAACCTGTAAAAAAAGGCACAACAACCTAGAGGGGTATAGATAGAAAATATGCTTCAGATGTAGGGAGTGTTGGCTACAGTCCCACTAAAAAGACTACCCTCAGAAGGAGCCAGTGCAGAGTCTTATCCTATCCCAAGTCAAAAAAGAAAAAAGTTCATGCATTCCAAGTGTGCATCTTGAAAGAGGACTTGTCAGCAGGCCCCACCCCTGACCCTGCTGACAAAGCAAGTGAAGGAACCAAACAGCAAGCTCCTCAAGGAAGAGGAGATCCAAAGACACAAGTTTTCCATCTCTCTCTCCCCCCCCCCCCCCAACAAACAAAGGAGTACCTGGCAGACATTTATTTCCATATCATTTAATCTGACCCAGTTACTGGGCTCTACTTTGGTACAGGAACAAAAGCGGTTCATTCCATTGCATGCCATGTTTGGCATCTATCCCAGCCACTGCATATAAGAAGTTTATTCACTATGCCCACTGTCATTACTATGCCACACACTTTCCACCTGGACCCTAAAATGGACCACTCTGAAAAGTGGCCAAGATTTAACTGTTCTCTCTTCTCCACTCCACATGGCATGCTCAGGGAGGAAGCTGACCCTTGCTAAGACAGGCACTGGAGGACTCAGCAGTCCCCTTGAGGAAGGAAAAATATAGGCAAGTCAGCAGCCAGGGAGACACTAGGACTGGGGCTGGCTGACTCCAGTCTTGCAAGGCCTCTTCTCTTTTCCCTGCTTTAATCTCCTGTGGTCTTCCAGGTCAACTATATGGGAGATCTTAGTCTACCACACACCTGAAAGCAAGAATGCCTATTTAGGATCTCATAACAGTTTAGGCATAACTACTTTGTGTTAAGATCTTTAAGTTCTTTTGCTTAAGAATCATCATGATCTGCTTTCTACTCCTTGCTACTCACCCTAAGGCACTACAGGCATCAACAAACTGCAGCATCAACAGAGCTGTGGAGAAGTGAGTAGGTCCAGTACAAGGCAAAGGGTTGCACTGTGGAGCTCAGAGCCCCAAAGGGTCATTAAAGGCAATGAGTGCTAAGAGTGTGTTGCTCCAGCATAGGAAAGTGGGAGCACAATTCTTGGAAGAGTTTAAGGGGGACAACATAATTCCAACAGTACTGATTCAACTGTGGAGAAGCAGGCAGGTCCAGTTTGGCAAGAAAAGCCAAAGCGAAGCAGAAACTCCAGTTAAAGGCAGAGGGTTGCACAGTGGAGCTCAGAGCCCCAAAGCCTGGAGACTCACACTACTTCCCAGCAGGGTATTGCCGGCCTTCACGCACTCAGCCAACTGCGGTCCTGCAAGAAAGAGACAGAGTTACAGCCTTCCAGCACCACCCAAATGGCCACATGTTCGTCTCTGAACAAGAGCTCAGCAGGTCCTTTGTCAGTGAGGACAACGGCACAACTTCTCATGGTAAGTGCAGGGGTTGGTAAGTGCTAAGGGTGTCTGCTTCAACTCAGGGAGTAAAATTCTTAAAAGGAGACATGATTTCAGCATAGCAGAGACACCAAACAGCAGGAACTGAGTGGAAAAGACACCCACTGGTCCATGTCTTGGAAATGGAAAAGACAAGCTGACAGGAGGAAGGAGGAGGAAATACCCCTGCTAACTACACAAAGAAGTGCCCACTACATTTAACAGGAGGAGAGCAGCTCTCCCTCTTTGCCCCAGCATGGAAACTTTTCCAGTGGCCGTTGCTAGTGGCTCTTTTGTATCTTTTTTTTCTTAACAATGTCAGTCACATGAAGAAAGGGAAACATTTATTTACTTTAAACTGCTTTGTGAACTACGTTTTGCTGGAAAGCTGCAAATAAATAAACTTGCAAATAAATAAATCCATGAATTCCAATGCACATAAACGGCCATTCAAGGCAGGGCAACAGGGTTGCCTACAGCCTGGCTGCCTACAGTCTCTCACCTGCAGTTGCATGGAGCCAGCGGAGAGCTTTCGCTTCCAAGAGCTGCCACTCATCCATCTGCTCCGCAGCGTTGGAGTGAAGCCAGAGGATGGCCAGCACCGTCGCCCAGGCATCGGGGACCACCTTGTGGTGAAGTTGGAAGAGAAGTCAGACATGGAGTCCTGCTCACTTAAAGGTCCAGTGCAGATGTAAGAATGAAGTGGTTTGCTTTTCTTAACCAGTGTTTTGCCTTTCATCTGTACTGAGCAAGCCATGGCTAAGCCAGTCTCCCTAACATGACCGTCTTTCAGCTTGTAAGGCATCACTGCTCTCTCCCTCCCTCCATAGCGCCCTCCATAGATAGCACTTCACTTCCCAAGCAAAACCATGGTGAATGTGTTGGAGTTGATGCAACTCCGTCAGCTGTCCAGAGGGGGCAGGATGCTGTCCAGAAGGGGTCAAGCTATGACCCAGTGACTCTGACCTTTCTACCTGTTCTCTCTGTGATCCTTGTGGGGTGTGGCCCTAACCCTTTATCCTTCCCTTCTCCTCTGAGCACTTCCTCTTGTCCTCTGACCTGTTAAGGCACACCAGGGCTTTGATGCCCAGGCCACCTTGAGCACAAGGCATGCAGGGCAAGGCAGCTCTAGGGCCTTGCTCTCTCTTAAGTGTTAGCTGAACCTCTGATCCTAATCAGATGCTGTAAATATACACTCAATGGAACTGTAAGTAAATAACTTCTTTTTTGCAACTTTAACAAGCCATTGCCTCTTTCTTTTTTCATTGAATAGCAGTCAGCCGGGTGAGGGAGGTTCCCTTGGGTGATAACCAAAGTGGGGGGGGGGGGGTCTGCTGCTTAAGCTACTCTGCCTCCCCCCAAAGATGAAACTATTTTTAATTTCCTCCAACAGAATGTACTTCTGGAATTGTAATTTACATTTAGGTGAGAAATTTTGGTGAGCCTTAAACTGTCTTATGTCTGCACTGGGCCATCCCTTCAGGCACAGAAATTGTTAGTTGCCTGCCGTGAAACCAGGAAAGCACGATCTTAAAATTGCCATTTTCAAACTGTCACCCATTCAAGTGCAAAATGTCCCACCATACACACAGGAGTTGCCACAAGCATTCAGTCAAGTGCCAAATGCTGGTCTGGCCCCAAAGTACCTGGGCAGGTGTTTTGCTTGAGATTTCAGCCTCACTTAGGCCTAGTATGCTGGCCAATCCAGTGCCAAGGGGCCAGGAGCCATCTGCATTCTGCAGGGAGACCAGGCTTAAGTAAGGACTTTCTTTTTCCATGGAGTCGAACTCTTGATCTTCTTGTACTCCTAGAAGGCCTTAGGATTGGAAGCCAGAAATGACATGGAAATGTTCTCATCTGCCTTGACTGACAACTCAGAATCCACCAATGCATAAAGATAACTAGAACTATTTCTTCTGGCTGCATTCCTTTGCATTCAGCAGGACTGTGTCTCATCTCATCTTCAATCAGCCAACCATCTATTTTGGGTGGAATGCTTCAGGAACTCTTACATGGATGGCTTCATGAGAGAAGCCATCTATGGAGAGAAACATCAAGGTTTTACCGCAATTTTTAGTTAACTTATCAAAGTTCATAACCACAAGATGAAGCCACTCTCTTAAATGACTTTTTAAAGAAAGTGTTAGACAAAAGCTACGGATACATTAGTCAATTATTTATTCTGATAACTAAGGGGAATTTGCATAATTAGCACTGAAGTTGCTTGGGGACAAAACAAGAGAGACCTTGTTGCCTTCGCAATCTGCCTGAGAGCTTCCCAAATTACTGCTGGTGACAGAATGCTGAGAGCCAGGATAGTGTAGTGATTCTGGAGGTAGACCTGGAAAATCCAGGTTCAAATCCCTGGCTCAGCCATGAAGCTTCCAGGGTGTCCTTGGACCAACTATCTCTCAGTCTCATCTTCATCACAAAGTTGTTGTGAAGACCAAAAGAGGGAAGGAACTATGTACAGGGAAGGAACTCTGAGCCCTTTGGAGGAAGGTTGGTATAAAAATGTGAACTAGACAGGACTTTCGTCTGATCCAGGGGACAGTTCAAAATAGGTCAATACTGGCACCTTGGATTCGGCTGGAAGCTGACAGGGACTTGGTGTAATGTTCAGACTAACACAGTGCTTCCCAAACTCACCTGGCCTACATGCCCTTGTCGAGCTCTAGAAGTAAATGGCGATGATGTGACAATGTGCTAATGTGACAATGTTAGCACCACTTAATTTGGGATCATACACAAAAAAGCCCTAAAAAATAGTGTAAAAGACACAGAGAGGGTGGGTGGGCTCTTCTGCAGCTCTGCAGAAAGCCCACCCCACCGTTCTGAACCTCCATGCAGTGATCCAGCACGTTGCACTGCTGAGCAGCTTGGCCAGTGCATGTGTCATGATGCCCCCCAAAACACACTATAACGCCCCACTTTGGGAACCTCTGGAATAAGGTCTTCATTCTCCCACCTGCCACTTCCCCTCAATAGGTGGCCTGCTGAAGCTTCTAAACTCTACAGAAAAATCAGCCACACAGAGTGGTCTGAAATTGCTGATGTAGCTGACTTTGGCTTTCTGCCAATTTACTTGTCATAGCATTAATCTATGGTTCCCTGGAACTTCCACCCCTCGTTAGCCCCTTTCAATGCATTACCTGGTGATAGATCTACTGTGGTTTTAGCTGAAAAGCTCATCAAGGCTGCACCTGTGAAGAAATCCAAGCAGAAGGGAATTAGCTTCTCTGGACTTTATTGTCTAGCTCTAGCTGGCTGAAGTTGGCACAAATGTAGCTGCTGAATGCATGGTGAGGAAAAAAAACACAGATAATGGAGCGGCAATGAGACCCTGTGAGAAAGGCTGCTACTCTGGTGGCCTCTGCAGATAAAACCCATTTCATTTGAAGAGCTTCTCTGTTTCTACTTCAGTCTTCCCGAGGTTCTTGTGGAGCACCAACTTACCAGAGGGTGGAGTGGATTCAGGTGCTGAAAACCCAGAGAATAATGTCCCTCAAGACCTTTCGGTAAGCTGGCAAGCAAAGGACTGATGGCAATAGAAGGACCAGATGGGTTGACAACAGGGCCCTGATCAGGAACCTTCAAAATGCCACGTGAGTTGTCACTGAAGTTTATTATTTTCTCCTTCTGTTCTCTTTTACTCTCTCTCTCTCACTTTTAAAGAATCAGTATTCATATTTTCCATGAATTCATATCACTTTACACCAGTGGTTCCCAAACTTACCAGGGTCACGGTGGTCCCACAGCCTCTTCTTTCTGAATCAGCCAATCACTGCCACCTTGGATCTCACAAAATCCCATGAGATCAGAGATGGCGGTACCAAGGAGAGCCGATAGGAGGAGCATCCGGGGACATCCTGTGGTGCTCTAAGGTGCCATGGCACACAGTTTGGGAACCACTGGTTTATACAATCAGCTCTTTGATGGCTGTTCTGCACTTCATTATGTTTCCCATTCATTGTAATCCATGTTGGTTACCTGGCCAGTTCTTGTATTTTTGCACCCTCATCTGTTCCACAATCATATCTGTTTTCAATTTTTTATATATCTCAATTGGATGCTTTAAAAAAACAACAACACAAAAAAACCTATTTTTAGTTTTAAGAAAACTATTAATTTACTTCAATAATATTTTGAGAATGTGATCTGTTTCACCATTGCATTTCGGGCTCATCTGTCTACAGCATACCTTGACAATCTTCCTAAAGATGGCTTAGAACTCTCTGCCTGCTAACATGGAGCTCTCCAGAGATGTAAATGCTCCATGTCTAAAAGCAAGTTTCTTGACCTCACACTTATCAAGACATCTCTGGTTTCTGGTACACAACTGGAAATCAGAAGGGTTAAATGAGGCACCAATACTCAAGGACCCAGTTCTCAGGCCTCTGTCTCCTCTATCATGTTTACCTTTTGATTCGAGAACTAACGCTGCATTCTGCCTATTGCTCCAATTAAAAAACTTCACCATTAAAAGAAGTGGCACTGCCAGCTAATTCCAAGCATCCCATAATTATTTCAGTTATAAAAATCAGGAACTCCATTTTTTTAAAAAAAGCCACAGACATGCGCATTTCAATACAGCATTCAGAGCCAGAATCTTCCACTCATATCATACAGCCACCAGTGGATGCAAGTTCCTGTTACCTGAAGAGTGAAATCTAGGGGGACTAGCACACATCATTGACGCTGGGGCCGAAAGCACACATTTCTTTAAAAAACATGCCCGTGGCATGGGAGCACTGTAGAAACCTGGGGAAGGAGGAAAATACATTTTGAATGAGGAGAACTAACCACACACAAACTAGACAGTTTCCTGTTATTTCTTTTGCTTGTATCATGCCATTCCTGCACTAAGCTCTGCACAGGAGAGGTCCTGATAGCTGATACAGGGGAAGCCTCTTGTCCCCCGAGTCAGCTAGAAAATGAGCATAGAAAAGACATCACTTTATTACTACTCCCGACAGGGGCCTGCGGCCTGGCAACCTGCTCTCTTCTAGGCAGACCAATGATCAAGGGCACGAGTTCTCCAAGTTAACGGGGCTTCAAGTGGGAGAAACTAGGTGGGTGTATATGCTTCAAGGTACACATGCAGTTAATGAAACTGGCAAGTGTGGTGACATTACCGTGCCAAAGCAGCTGGCATATTCCTCTCTTCTCAGCCCAGAGGTAACATTTGCTACACTCCATCATCAGCTTTCTAGCAGAAAGTTTTCAGCTCTTGTTCCCAGATGTCTATCTCGCCTATACACTTATACATCTAGAACTTACTTGAGTTCTAGAGGCCCAAAGTGACTGGGAGCAGCTTACCTTGTGAAAGTGCAAGCGGGATGTCTCGGCGGACGAGAGCGCCTTGAAGTGGCTTGCCGAGCTCGGTGTTCACCCCCACATAGGCTGTCTGGGAACACACCACCCCCGAGCTCAGGCTGGTCTCCAATGCCAAACGCCGCTTTTCCTCCTCGTCAGCCCCCTCCAATTCCTGCAACAGGGTCTGAGCTGCCAGGAGGTGAACTGGGAGTCTGGAAAGAAATAAATGGGGAGGGGGAACACTTAGGACAGCTTATCCATCTGAAGTCCACAGGCCTTTCCTTGGGCTCTCAACAGTATTAGCATCCTTATATAAAACTACAGGTGCTCTGTGTTATGTTGAAATGTTCACATTTGCTGATGTTGCATAAACAAGTTTTTCACTGGCAGTGGAAGGGAACTAATTGTGCCTGATCTATGTATGCAAAGCCCCTGTACCAAGGTTGGATTCATGGCAGACAATATTTAGCACAATATTTAGTCACATTGCCAGTGTGCAGCTGTGGCATCCCTAGCGAAACAGTCACCATGGCTCTCCAGACATAAACCTTCAGATAATCTCTCATCATCCAATTCACCTGGAACCCAGCCTTAGTATTTTTTACAATCATAGAAGGTTCTCTCCTTCAAGAACCACACAACATTTCAGATGGATCTTCCTGGTCTGGTCTCACTTCTGGCCTTCAGTTGCCTCCCACGCAGGCTGACAAGCAGCTCCTTCATCTCTCACATGGAGGGCAGCCAAGACGCTTCTTTGTTCACACCAAAGAGCAGATGGAATAGCTCGGCTTGTCAGTTGCTTCAAGGTCTCCACGTTCAGGGAGCTGCTGGTGGCCTCGAACTGGTGACCTTCCGATGTTATCTTCAGGCTAAGAGAGGCTGTACCCTCTAGACCAGGCCTCCTGCCTAGATAAGGGCAATGCAACTCTGAGGTAAGGGAACAAACATTCCCTTACCTTGAGGTGGCCTCCGTGACTGCCCCCCAACTGCAGGATGCAGCACATGCCCCACTGGCACAGCTATGCCAGTGCTGGAAAGTTGGTTAGGAAAGCACATCACTCAAATGTAGTGAGGGCCCTGCAATGGTTTCCTATCTGAAAAATGGTGAGATGAGATGCAGCTACTCAGTGTATGAACTGTGAATTGCATCCTCAGATGCAGATTGCAGGGCAACCTTAGACATTCAGGAGAGACAGGAAACATAGAACAGTGAGTGCAGCTTTGCACTTTGGCCAGGGCTGGTGCAGCCAAAGTTTCCAAAGTGTCATATCTCTAGCTAAGGTACCTGGGCATTGGACTGAGAGGGGAGTCTAGAGTGCCCTACCTGCCAGTCTCCTGAGCTTGGAGTGGGAACTTCATAGTCTCCTTGATAGTCTGGTCTTGGAAGGTGTACTGAAGCTCAACAGACCCTTCTGTAGCTCCTGATGACTGTGGGAGAACAGAAGAGTGTCACAGTATGGATGGGTTGGAGGGAAATAGAGATGGAAAGACATCATATTGGAGGGCTGCCTTTGGACAGCATTGGCTCTAGTGAACAGAAAGCACAAGAGTAGAACTTCCTCACAGAGGACTGACAGGTTTCAGAATTAGGGGTGGGTGCAGAAGGTTGCTCACTGGTTAAAGCTTTAGCAAGAGTTACTTGCCTGATGCTGCCCACACATCTGGGCATAGATGAGGCAACGCTGACCCTCAAAGATCACCCGAGGGCCTGATCCCACAACCTTGGCCTCCAGTCCAGAAGGCAAGTCCCAGTGCAGAGAGATCCCTGTCACGGCTGGCTGCAGGGCTCTCTTCAAAGATTGCAGTACCTGAGGAAAGACAATTATCATGTGAACGGAGGGGTAGGGAGAAGGGCTCCTGGGCAACAAAAAGGAAAGTGTCTCGCCCTGATGGCTGCAAAAATATGCCTGAAATGATGTGAGCAGAATCCTGAAGCCTGAGAAGTGGCTGAATAAGATAACCTTTTAGTTTTTATTTCCATGCCTTGCCCAGAGAATCGGATGGTACACATGCAATCTATGTACAGGGCCAGAGACAGAAATGTGTCGCACAGCTGGCATGCATGGGATATTGTGCTAATGTTCAGAAAGCATTCTTTCTGGACAGAAACCAGACGGGTGGGATTTTCCCCCATCACCAAAATATTTTAAAATGCTTCCTTTGGAAAATCTAGAGGTAAAACTTTGGGTACTACTCGATGCACAAAGCTTTTAAAAGGTTGTCTTGGGACACCACAGGAGGGTGAGGGCTCAGACAAAGGACACTCAAGAAGGTCATCCTAAGTGCTGTCAAAGAAGCTGCAAAGAGAAAGAGCTCCTTACTCAGGTTTCTTCTTCACCCCCAAAATGTGCAGCTAAGTTCTCTGGTAGAAGGGGCTGGGATGACAAGGGCCCATGAACACACACATGTTGGAGATTTCAGTAAACAAACTATAGCCGAGTGGAGAGAAATGAAGCCTAGCTGCCTTTCAGAAAGAGGGCGGCAGAGCTCTCGAGCATCCTCACCTTGGCCTGCATGCGCTCCTTGCCCGTGATGAATTCTGCACTGCCCCCAGCTGCTCGGGCAATGCCTTTAACGAGGGCTGTAGAGGCCCCTTCTCCAATGCCAAAAGAGAAGCACCTGTGCGGGGGGGGGGGGAGAGGAGACATGGTCAGAGAAGCTGGACCACAACACAGTATGGAGAACGGGGTGTGTGTGAGATTTTCTCAGTTCCTACCTGTGGGAGCTGCTGTGACGTCTAACTTCTGAGATGACCTGATCTGTGTTCCCCACCTCTCCATCTGTGAACACCAGGAGCTGGAAGGACAGATAGAGACAGGATCATAGCTTCTCCTTCCTAAGAGGTGACCACAGAGCTAGGAGCCTCCATTTCTCAGAGCTTAAGCATGCTGCAGCCTCCCTCTGCTTTCGTATGCCCCAGTACGGGCCTCAAATCACAAACACCCCAGGCCAGGTACAATCACGATTCTCCTGTTCTCTTTTTTCATGTTTTTGGTCTTGTTTTGACTTATTACAGAAACGAAATGACCTCCCAACAGAGTTTCTCCTACCTGACGAGGATGTCCTTCCTGGAATGGCTGTCTATAAATGGCCTGGAGTGGCTGCAGAATCTCTGTGCCCCCAAAATCAGCATCCAGTTCCTTCACCCGCTGGAGGGATTCTGACATCGTCTGCTGGGTGTATTCTATGCTCTTCCTGCAGAGCATATAAAAGAGTAAAGGAACAGTGGATCCAATCTGCAAAGGCTCGGTCTTGTTTCTGAGCAACAATCCCTTTTCTCCTTTTCCATTAATGCAAATTCGCAATAGGCAGGAACATGGGAAACCGGAAATTGACAGCGGTTGGCGAAAGGCAGGGTATTTTGACACTCACGGGTAGAAAGACTCGTAGTGTGATCCAAAGCCATAGATGTTGAAGTAACACCCCAGAGGAAGACTCTTCAGTAGAAGAATGAGGGTCTCCTGAAGTGGGGAGGGGAGGACAAAAGCTAGAGAATCACCCTGGACATCTGGGCTTTTCTTTTCAGACTCAATGCAGCAGACCCCAGTCTAAGGACCCATCTGCTACTACCCTTCCATGCTACACTCCCTGACTCCTTCCTCTCAATATCCCACCCACATTTTTATAGCAGCCTCCAGATCATCCTTTCAAACACACTAACATGTGTCAATTGGCATCGCACCTTCGCACTCTGAATGCGTGTGGGTGAATTTGGGCCACCCCCAATGTTGCAACCCATGCTGCCAGAGCGATCCAGAAGGAAGATGAATTCCCCAGCGGCGTTCAGGGCAGGTTTTGATGGAGGGAGGCTGGGGTACAGGGTGAGCAGAAGTGCTGGATCCCCCATCAGAGAGCCTGTTTTTTGCACAGAGAAAGGACATTCAGTAGTCAGTTCCACACCCAGATTTGTACACAACTGGATCGTGAATGACACAAATAATGAAACTTTCTTTTACGGTGGGTTACGGGGAGCAGCAAATGGATTTGGGGTTATTTTCACACCAAGTGGGCTGCCACATGGACACTGCAATCTGCTTTCCATAATAGATCGAAAGATAGCAATTTAGTCCACTTTCTCCTTATGTGGTCCCTTTAAACCAGGGATGTCAAACTTAAGGCCTGTAGGCCAAATGCGCCCCCTCCCCTGAAGCCTTTTTCCACTCCTGCTATAATCGGGCTCTCCCAGTGTCATAATTAGGCTCTTGCATACCTTGAAGTTAGGAGCAAGATTTGCACATGTTCTCTTCTGTCATTTGCAGCTAAGGAGTTTCTATACGAGAACCAAGTGTTTATTTCTGGCCATTATCTGCTTAATGATGTAGCTTCCTGCTTAATGATGTCACTACAGTCCTCAGCAGGCACCATGAATGCTATTCGGCCAATGGCTTTGACACCTCTGCTTTAAACAAAGAAGGGAGTGCAGGACATGGCAAGCACACCCCAAGCATGCTCCACACTTCCTGACCTCTTTAAAGGGAACATGCAAGAGAGAAGTAATGCAAGGAGACAGGCATCCAAATCACTTTCTTGAAGGCATTTTAGAGGACATCAGTGGGCTGGCGGCATCGTCGGTGAGGACTTTGGGTTGAGCAGTGGATCATCTTCAGTCACCCCTCCCAAGGCACCAAGCACTGCACCTAGGACCTCATTCTAGCACAAGTTGGCCTCCCAACACCTCTTACATTCCAGCTTCCACTTCCTTCTTGCACCACAGCATTGCTCACCTGAGGCAGCCCCTGTCTTCCCCATCTCTAGCAGAGCACTGGGCTTGTGTATTTCTTCGTAATAAATCAGCAGCTCCACATCTCGATCAAATTGGTGTCCTTCAGCCAAGGAGATCTTCAGAAGAAGAAGAGAACAGACAGGAGAAGAAAAGTTGAGGGATGGACAAGATTACAGAATGCCTCAGGGTCAGGAGCATCAATTCCTAAAGTACAAGCACCTCTAGGAAATATCTAAAGCCCCGTGATAAATAAATGAATTAAAGAATAAAAGGATTCCCAAAGTGACCAGGGAAAGAAACAGATGTCACTGCATGACTCACTGTTCAGGTTCCTTCACCTCTGCCCAGTCTGCCAGACTGATATGTCAATATCACATCTGCTTCCCAATCTTATTCAGTCATATGAGAAACTTTGGTCCAGACACAGGATTCAGAAATCTTAGCTGTGTGGTTTTGTATTCATATGGAATAGAACATGCTGGCCTGAGAGACTGTTTGCTCCTTCCTTGCTTTCATTTTGGATCTGCACCACCATCTGTTTGTGGGTTTCACTTTTTCTATAGCGTGTAAAGTTTGGTTCATGGTCATCTTGCTTATTTGTTCACTCAGACAGGAAATAAGATGGTAGAATATTTTCTGGAGCTCTTCATTTTAGGTGTATGAAGAAGGCGACAAGACTGACTGCTGCTCAGTACAAAAGGAATTCCCTCCATATGGGAAACTGGATACCAGAGAGATGGGAGTCTAGCCCATCTTCTGGGCACAGAGGCCTTTGGTATGCATGTACAGGTCATGCTTCATTATCTGCTAGGGTTCTGTTGTGGAACCTCTAGTAGATTAAAAATAAAAAAGCAAGCGGATACCAGATCAGAGGAAAAAGACCTAGGTCCAGATTTCTTGCTCCTTTATTGGTATAGACACCATTCCATATTCAGCCACTACATGGGGTGAATAATGAAATCTAATGGAATAAAAATATAATTACACAGGCCTATAAAACTGAGGGTTAGAAAAGTTTTTCCCAAACTTTATGGTGGTTTGATATGAATTTGCACCATTTACACCAAGCCTACACCATGGCTTCCTCATGAGGAAGCTGCTTCAACCATTCACTAATGAGGCTATACTATATCTCCAAAACTAGACGTGATAGGGCAAAACAGATGCCATTTTTTGGAATCAGTGCCCCAAATATACCCAGGAATTGGTGTAACGCTTAAGGAAGCAAAATGTGTGTTGGCCTGTGTCATTTAACAGCGTGAAGGTAGGAAATGGGATTTGGGTGCTTTTTTGCCTTGTTACAAGGCATTTAAAGGTGGACTTTCCTATCAGTGATAAGTCAAATCAGTGGATACCAAGGTCCCACATGTAATTCTTTTTCATGCAGAAGCTCTGAACTTGTCTGGTTAAAGACAAACCACCCTACCATCCAAAACAAACCAACAATCCCTATTGTTTGTGTGAGTTTGGGATTAGACTGAGAGCATATTTCCCTATTCATGTGTGTGCTTATTGGTGCATGGCAGGGATGTCAAATTCATTTCTTACAGAGATCTGAATAGGATTCATGGTGACTGCTATGGGTGTGACATCATTACGCAAGAATGCTGGTCTTGCCACACATGTACTTGGTCAACTGTTTTGCTTGAGATTTCAGCCTCACTCAGGTCTAGTACACTGGCCAACCCACTGCCAAGGGGCCAGAAGCCATCTGCATTCTGCAGGGAGACCAGGCTTAAGAAAGGACTTTCTTTTTCCATGGGGTCGAACTATCAACTTTTAACAGTGGTTCCCAAACTGTGGGTTGGGACCCACTCGTGGGTCATGATCTGATTTTTGGTGGGTCACCAAAGGGTGATGGAAAGATTAGATAACTAATTGCCTCAAGCCCTGAGGCTATTCAAAAATCAGGAATTGTAGCTCAGTTGTTTTCAACCACTGTGCTGTGGCACATTGGTGTGTCATGAATGGTCTGCAGGTGTGCTGCAGGAATTTGGGGGAGGGTCATTTATTAGTGGGACCATTGGGGATGTGAGAACCTGGCCATCAGTGTGGTATGCCTTGTCAGTTGTCAAAAAGCAGATGGTGTGCCTTGACCATTTTAAAGCCTTCTCAGCATGCCAAAAAGCTCAGCTCCTGCAGTTTGCAAGCATGTGCAAATATAGGGAGATAAATGCTTGAGGGATTTTTTTCTGGTTATTGTGAGTTATAAATAAATAAAATATTATTTCTTTCTAGACCTCCTTTTTTAAAAGTCAGGTAAATTTAGGTGGGTCCCAATACAGAGTCATTTAGAAAAAATGGGTCCCAGTGCAAAAATGTTTGGGGACTACTGGCTTATAATTAAAGCTCAGCAGGTTTAAAAAAATGAAACCATTTAAGCAGGTCTCCTACCCAGGAGCTAACCAGAGATAGCCCTGCTTAGCAAGCAGATGAGGCCTCCCTATGTAGTCTCTTGTTTAAGGAGTTGTGGGTTTCTGTTTACACAAACCGAAAGACAGAGAACACTCCCTATTTAGACATCCAAGCAGGGGACACATTCCTTCTCCAGTGAGGATCTAAAAATAGTTCCCCTTTTTGTCTTCTGGCTCTCCCTTTTCTTTTTAAAACAAGCAGGTTTTTAAATTCAAGCTCAGGGATTGCAGCCCAAGGTGTAAAGAGAGACAGGGTGGGACCCCTGTGACCCCCAGTAACGACTGACCTACAATTGTAAACTCTGAACTTTAAAAGTTGAACAGACAAAAGGAGCAAGTTTATTACTAAGACTGAAAAGAGGCCTAAAACATTATCTGTGCAAATTATTCTTTCACTGCAAGTGGTCTCTTCGGCTACACTGTCAGCTGTCTAGGCTGCTGCCATCTGGAAGTCTGCCATCTCTTGAGCACCAATCAGGTGCTTCCAGAGACCTAAAGAGCCAATCAGATGCTTCCGCCAAGCCCAGGTCTCACATGGGGATGGGACCAGGTGAGAACAGCAACCATTGACTGTGAACGGCCAGCATAACTGCAACATTTAGCCATGGCCAAAAACCCACCCAATCATCATGGTGCCTGGATATTTAGCTTCCATGGGCTGTATCCAACCTTCTTGACACCCCTGGTCCATGGTCCGAACCTGAAGCTGTGAAAAGCCTCCTTGGCTCCCATCCTTTATACCTGTGTTTTTGCTCTGAATCAAAATGAATGGATGTTCTTCTCCTTTCCTGATCCCCTCTTTCCTGTGGTGTTGTAATGCTTGTGTTCTGTCCCTGGGCTATGTAAAACTGGGTGACAGCGTTCATCTGGGGGCAATGCATGTTGATCTCCTAGTAGAGCAAATTCACCTATTTTCAGAACCAAACACCAAACCCCTCTGCTTGGTGCATCAGTCCCCTTACCTGGGCATTGGTACGGTCTTGTGCCACATAGTTTAGGGGCGTAAGGGTGCACTTGGATTCCACACGGTTGATGGCATATGGGGACTCCAGTGTGGCCCTGAGACTGAGTGAGTAGGGAAGCTGCCCCTTGGACCTTCGTGGTATGAGTTTGGTGATACCTTTGCCTGCAGACTCTATAAAGCGAAAATCATAAGTCAAGCCTGTGATTGTAGGACAGAACAAGCAAAATCCTCTTGTAAAAACCACCCTCCCTCCAGCGCCTACTGGCAATGAACAACAGTCAGTAGAAACACCCAAGTAGAGCAGATGTGGCAGGTGGAGACACCATGAGGCAGGACCACCTAGTATGGAAGAGGTGGTGGGAACTATCCTGAGGTTTGGTCTAACAGGGAGCAGGATGGAGTGGTCAGATCCAGCGAAGGAAGAGCGGACTGTAGCACTTCAAGTATCACAGAGGGCTGCCAGTTCCTTTCCTTTCTGGCTTTCTGAACACCAAGGAGTCTCACGCATGCAGTCGCTCAGCTGCAAGGGAATCCACTCTGCCACCTCACTGACCACACCTCAGGATACGAATGAAAAACTAGCGCGCCTAGAAGAACGTTCCCATCCCAACCTGTGCCTTTCCTTCTAGGTCTCTAGAGCAGGGCTGCCCAAACCCCGGCCCCCGGGCCACTTGGGGCCTGCAAAGGGCCCCAATTTGACCCCCCAGGGAGCCCCCATCTCCAATGGGCACTCGGCCCGCTGGAAACCCACTGGAGCCCTCGCTGCACCGAGGCGGCTGCTCTTCTCCAATGTGACTGCTCTTTGCAGGGACAGCAAGGAAAAGGCTAAGAGCAGGAGCCCCGCCCATCCACAACCCTCCCATTAGGTTGGGGAGGCTGCAGCTGAGTGCATGCTTTGGATGGGGGTGAGAAGTCTTGGGTCTGTTTGTGCTGCTTGAGTTTGGCTTGGGGGGGCAGGCACTGAGGAGGGAGAGGAAACTGTTAGTCTATTTGTGCTGCTTGCCTGTGCTGGGCGCTGCAAGGGAGAAATCGCAGGATGTTTGAATGCTGCTGGAGAGCATGTCTACTCAGCAGTAAATCCCATCAGACTCAGTGGGGTTTACTCCCAGGAAAGTGTGGATCCGATTGGACTGTGAGTGTGCTTGGGGTCAGGGGCTGGAACTACAGGGGAGAAGTCCCAGGAATGTTTGAATGCAACTGGAGAGCATGTCTACTCGGCAGTAAGGCCCATCAGACTCAGTGGGGCTTACTCCCAAGAAAGTGTGGATCCAAATGAGCTGTGTGTGCTTGGTGTTGGAGATGGACACTGCAGGGAAGAATTTGTGGGGATGTTTGATTGCAGCTGGAGAGCATGTCTACTCAGCAGTAAGTCCCACAGAGTCAGTGGGGCTTACTCCCAGGAAAGTGAATGCTTGGTGTTGGAGGCGGGCGCTGCAGGGAAGAACTCATGGGATGTTCAAATGGGGAGGAAACCTACTGCTTTTGCTTGTTGGGGTTGCTGGCAGAGAGGGAGGAAGGTAGAGGTCCCTTTGTGAATGGGGAAATGCACACAGCTCTCTGCCTGCTTCTAAGTTTGTTTGGTGCTGGGTGCAGGCTGGGGGAGGGACCGGGAGAGGGAGACAGGCAGCTCCCTTCTCTGTGTGAATGAGGAGAAACAAACTCCTGTCCTGAGGGGACAGGTGCCCACCAGCTCCCTGACTGACTGTGTTCCTTTGCTGCTGCTTGTTGCCAGGATTGGGGGGGGGGGGAGAGTGAGAGTAAAAACATGCTCCTGCATGGGGGGGGGGAGAAGCCCACTCTGACTCCTCTTAAGTTTGTTCTGTACTTTTCCCAAGGGAGAGGTGTGTTATATGTGTCAGGAATTATTTTAACAACCCCCCTTTTCTGGATCTCATGTGTATTACAAAAAAGCTCAGTAAAATTCATTCATTCATATAAGTGCCATCTCTAAAATATTCATTTATGTAAATTTATTCAAATTTGAAATGTAAATCCCCCCCCCCCGGCCCCCGACACAGTGTCAGAGAGATGATGTGGCCTTCCTGCCAAAAAGTTTGGATACCCCTGCTCTAGAGGGATGTGGGAAGCTGCTTCATATCGCATCAGACAGCATAGAGAAGAATGGGTGGTAGTGAAGGAGCTTCATTTTCCGGTACACAAGGCTTACTCTTACCCTGGGGATCATAGCGGGGATTCAGCACAGCGGGCAGGACAAAGCGGACGGCTCCGTCAGCCTCTGGAGCCAATGCCTGAACATAGCGCAGCTTCAGGGTGGCCTCCCCACCGGGAGGAAGGTTGCCCAGGCTGCAGCTGAAAATGTCACTGGTTTCCTTCTGCCTCTCAAGCAGGAAAGCCTCGCGGCCTTCAGCCAGGGCATCCTCATATTCCTGCTCTGCCTGCATTGGGGTGGGGGAGAAGAAAAAAAGAAGAGGAGGAGTGTATTGGGCAAGGAGAGGAGATCCCAAGAAAGGTTGCAATACAAGTTCCCTTGAGAGTTTTAGAACAAAAATGGTTAGATAACACCAGAGAGCAGGGGTGTCCAAACTTTTTGACAGGAGGGCCACATCATCTTTCTGACACTATGTCAGGCTCCAGCAAGTCTCTGGAGGGCCAGAGGTTCATTGGAGATTGTGGGCACCCCGCGGGCTGGATTGGGAGTCCCTGAGGGCTACAAATGGCCCCTGGTTTGGGCACCCCTGCCCAAGAGCATACATATGCAACGCATATAGGTATTTATTTTTCTTACTGCCGATAGCATGTATTCTTCTGAACCTATATACGAGGTATTCTTTTGAACCTGTATTCTTTTGAACCTTGTATATTGCACATGCTGGTGATAAGCATTGTTTTTTGAAAGATGCGGCTCTATAACATAACAGCCCAATCCTACCCTCAGTCGGCAAGCGGAGGCCTAGTCAGCAGCACAGAGGTAAGTAAAGTCATATTTACTTACCTCCTCCACTGCTCCCTGGTCCCCACTGGGCTACACTAGCTATTTTGCTGACATAAATATGGTAGGTCCAAGGAACTGTGTTGGGCCCAGGCTGAGAACATAGGATCTCATGGACACTGCTGCTGCTGGCAAGATCTACTTCAGACATGCCCCCAGCCTGATTTGCCCTGCAAATCCCAGTCCAAAAGATCCTGCCCCCATCTTCCCTGGGTTGGTGGTAGTTCTGTGAGCATTGTTCCTAACACAGCATGGAGTTCAGCAGTTCAGCAACAACGTCATTGGCAAATGTCCACAGGCAGTGTTGCAACACTGTGAAGCTGTAGGAGAAGCCCATGCATGGGCCCCTTACTGGGAATGCTGTCCACAATCTGCCGGCACCTGCACACAGCCTCTAAGCCTTTGTGCTGGCAGTAGCTCTCTGGAGCTGCTGCTGCACCAATGGCCTGCAGGATGTGATGATAGATCACAAGGTTCATCATGGCATCCTGCCCATAGAATTGGGACAAAAGAAAACTAACAATGGAAGTATTCATACAATGGTCAATCACACATTTTAAGTCCTATCAGGTTTAGCTCAGTGATTTCGGTACATGCTGAACTCCTACACAGGGACACTTACGTTGATCAAATGAATCTGCTGTGACTCCTTAGTCACACTTTTTTTGGGTAGGTGTGCAAACATCTGCACTGAAGAAAAGGTAGGAGAAACATGTTCTTCCTGTTTTCAAGATAAGTTGGCCACGCAGACTGGTTGGCCCTTGCCAGAATCACAAAGCCATACCCTCCCCAGCAATGCTTCAATGTCAAGCATCACAAATCAGAATGGTGGGGTTATCAGGTAAGTTCTCTCTCTGCAGTGCAATGAAGAACCCACCTTCTTCTTCTCTAGGATCCGGGCCTCAATCCGTGTCCCACCAATCAGGCCCTCAAAGGCGTACACGGCAGCTTCGTCATCCAGAGGGAAAACAAACACGGCCTCCACTGGGGACTTCTCCTCATTCTGGTAGCGAAGCTCAGAGACCACGTCAGCCACGAAGCCTCGAACCACCACATCCACAGAGATGCCTCGCAAAGGCACTGGGGCAAGGGAGCAATGAAGAGCAGAGGTTAGCTGAACGTTAGGCCTGGCATGTCAGGAAACCACAAGCAGATCACTTACCTGGCTTTTGGGAGCATGTAATAAGGCCACATTCAGGCATGGCTGATGATAACCTCTGGGGAGGAAGCAGGAATCCAGGGGAAGAAGGTACAGTCTGTGGTAAAAAAAGAAAGAATTCCATTTCTGTTTCTCTTTTCATTTGAGAAAAGGAAAGTTGTAATGTAGACAAATCTATCAAACAATGTCTTCTTCTGCCTGCATCTGTTGCTTCCCCCACCATACCTGGTATTCAATGCTTTCTCCAGCTAGCCATACCTGGCAATCTTTCTTCTTCAACATGAAAGCATTTATTTTTTTTCAGCTCTTTTAATACACTTGTGTTTCACTGTTAATAGACTCTGCATCAGTACTAATATGAGTTAATATTACTGAATATTAGTTATAAATATTCTCTCCCCTCTGGGGAGAAAGGCCGGCTATAAATGATTACTATATTATGATTACTGGGTTGGGGCACCTTCCCTAAGAGGAAAGACTACAGCGTTTGGGCCTCTTCAGTCTAGAAAAATGGTGCCTGAGGGGGAAAATGATTGAGACATAAAATTTTTTGCAGGGGATGGACAGAGCGGGTAGAGAGACGCTCTTTTCCCTTTCGCATAACACCAGAACCAGGGGACATCCACGAAAGCTGAGTGTTGGGAGAGTTAGGACAGACAGAAGAAAGTATTTCTTTACTCAGCGTGTAATTAGTTTGGGGAACTCTGCCACAAGAAGTAGTTATGGCATCTTGCCTGGATGCCATCCGCTTAGAGGATTGGACAAATTTCTGGAGAAGTTCATTATGGGTTACAAGTCATAGTAGGTATGTGCAAGCTCTTGATTTTAGAGGCAAGCTGCCTCTGATTGCCAGATGCAGGGGAGGTTACCAGGATGCAGTTGTTGTCTTGTGTGCTCCCCGTGGCATTTGGTGGACCACTGTGAGATACAGGAAGCTGGACTAGATGGGTCTTTGGTCTGATTCAGCTCTTCTTATGTTCTTAAATATGGTAATAATAAATAACTAGCTTAAGATGCTTTTCTAGCAAACTGGGTGCAGACCAACTAATTGAAATGTAATGTGGGAAGACAAAGGTGATGTTAGTAGGAAAGTTGACTCAGAGGTGTTTACAACCTGCTTTGGATAGTGTTTCACACCCCCCCCCCCCACTGAAAAATCAAGTTTGCAGCGTTGCTTCTGGTTGAGCAGGACACTCCAGAGACCAGGATAGTATGGCTAGAGCACCAGCAGCAGCCTTTCCCAAGGAAAGCAGATTTGGTGCCTGTGATCCATGCTTTTGCCATTACTTTTTTGCACCACTGTGATGCGGTCTGCTTGGGGCTGCCCTTGAAGACTGTCTAGAAACTCCACTGGACCGCAGGGTAGCAGTTAGGGTGTTTTGGGCCCTTTGTCAATCTCAGCACATCACACCACCACTTCACCAACTGCACTGGGTTCCAGTGTGTGTCCAAGCACCACTCCAGGTTCTGAGTACTACCTGTAAAGCCTTAAGTGGTTTGGGACCTGTGTACTGGAAAGATGTCTGTCTTCCCTGTCAGCCTGCCTGCCACTGGAGTTCTTTAGCTTTTAGCATTTGTCTGGCTCTTTCCAATAGAGTATTAAAGGTCTGTTTTAAACAGACAGCCCTCACTCTGGCATTCTTGCTCTGCGGCCCTTCCCTTGCATGTTCAGCTCTTCCATTGTGAATTTGTGGGCAGGTCCTGTGATGCTGACAGTGCATTTTGTGCAGAGCCTGCATATTGTCTAAGCGGTTTGGCTGTTCTCCATAGTTTTTGCAGTGGAGAAATTCATCTTGGTTTGTGTGACCTTCTTGTTACTTTGAACAGGAGTGGTTGCTGAAAGGCAAAGAACTCCAGTGGCAGGGTACAATGAGGAAGCAAGGGCACTGTTAAGGATTGAGGCCTGCAAATCCAGGTATGTGGATTGTGTGCCAGACACTGAAGAGTATGAAGATGGGGGAGAGGGAGAAAGGATCAGTGGCTAGCGCAGTAGGAGCAAATGACTGAAGACCTGTGAAAAGCACCATGAACTCTGAAGCCACCATGCTACCCCTTATCCAGAATTCCAGAACATGGAATATTCCAAAATACAGAACTTTTTGGAGGACCAACATGACTTAAAAAACATTTTTTTTTGCCTAAAAAAGTACAATCACTAATTGTATTTCGTGCACAAACCTTGTTTCATGCACAAAATTATTCAAAATATTGTATAACCTTCCGGCAAGGCATATAAGGAGTATACGAAAAATAAAGGAATTTCATTTTTAGACTTAAGACCCATCCCCAAGATCTCTCAATATGCAAGTATTCCAAAACATGGGCAAAAAAATCAGATATCCAAAAACACTTCTGCTCCCAAACACTGGATAAGGGATGCCCAACCTGTATAAATAATAAAGCATAAAAATGGAAAGTGAAAGCCAAATGATTTAAAATAGCTAAGAAATTTTAATTTGTCTTTTTCTGGAAATTTGGGAAACAAAGCCTGTACTTTGTACCTGAGAAATCAGAGTTCTGCAGGGGGGGGGGCACTGCACCCATAGACAACTTGAGAATCAGTTCCCACTAAGGCTTCCCACTAAGAACAGAGCTGCATACCCAAGAAAAGTTGTTTGCTTGGGGAAAGGACTAAAGTCTTGCAGCTGTATAGCTTCCAGTGCTCTTCTCTATCAGCTGTGCTGCACAGAACATCAGCTCCATGCACACTAGGTATAAAACTAAGAACATAAGAAAAGCTCCACTGGATCAGACTAAAGTGTGACGGGCATGAGGGCAGAAGCTTTTCACAAGTCAGGCAATTAGCAGGGCAATAACCTAATCACCCTCTAATTACTCAACCAGCTTCTGGTTACTACCAATTGCTCTCTCAACTTGAGGAGCTCTCAGACCATTCCAACAGGTCAATTTTGCCCTCCAAAGCCTTGACTTCTCAGCCAGAGTCCACTTGCATCCGGGTGCCAGGCACACTTAATCGCCATCAGGGTAGCTTAGGACCATGTCACTGGAAACCAGTTCCATTTACCACGTTTCCCCCTTCCATGGTTCCAATAATCCACACAGCTATAAATAGATAGGATTTATTAAAGGATAGAAAGAAAATAAAACAGGCACTTCACATAGGCATAGATTTGGGAATTTAAAGAGAGCATACAATACACATCAAAATTAAAATAATAGAGATTAACTTCCAACTAGAAATGGGAAATTTCTAGAAATTTCTAACTTCTCAGCTAGAAATGGGAATTTAAAGAGAGCATACACCAAAATTAAAATAATAGATATTAACTTCCAACGCTAATACTATCACTCACCAAAAGTCTCACATCAATAAATCTCAGTCCATCAGCTGACCCTGCCATGGTCAGGGTTGTCCATCTTTGACCAGAGTAGTCAAAGCTCAGGCCAGAGAAGAACTAAGACAAACGATGTTGCTAACTGGTAATTCTTACACCAAACTTGAGTTCAACAACCAATTAAAATTCAGAACCAGTCAAATGTTCTAGTGGTGGACATGCATTCTGGCAACTTGCTCACTAAAGGTCACCCTTCCCAGCCTGAAACCTGCAGCTGGAACAGATTCCCAGTTAAGGTGTCCTTGGCCAATCAAGCCACTCTGGGAACCACTATCTCTTAGAGATGAGGGGCAGCTGCTCCCACAACCCTCCGAGAAGCTGAATCACACCTCCCACAGCTGAATCTGGCTAACATGGCTTCAGGCAGAGGCCTATACTTTGTCCAATTTTGCCTTTACTGTGACACAAACCACTGTTCTATCCACTGTATCCATCCCCTGCATAACTGAAAACTTGGCAGGGGGAACAGCTAATAGGAGAGCAGAGAAGCACTTTTTGCATAACCTCCTGTCTTGCAGTTCTGATTTTGAATCACAAACATCTAGAAACATGTTTTCCTGGAAGAAACCATGTTGGGAGTACAGACTGAGAACCTTCCCCCATCTGAGCCTGGATCCCTCATCACTGAACAGTCATCACTGAACAGCTGCAGTAGAAATTCTTAGGCAATAGGAAATCCACTTAAGAAGAAAGAGGCAGGGATCAGATGACTTCCAGGCAGCAGCTGCAGGGACCCTGCCCCGCATCTTTGTGTTGGCACACAGGGAGAGAGGCCAACAATGCTACTCTCCCACCCTGTACACACAGCATAATGCAGGGATCAGGGCCAGATGTCATAACCGAAAAAGAGGACCAGGCACCTCAAAATGTAGGGCATCCAAGAAAAATGTAGCACATGCCAAAAGAAAAGCTAAAAACACTTGCATATTGATTCCATGTGGTTAATTTAAACACTATGTTACTTATTCAATTTAAAACTATATCACATATAATTTATTAATTACAAGAAGGGTTTGCGCTGCCTGCAGGGGTTGCTCCCAGGGAAAAGGAGGACATTTAAGTTCTTTTTCAGGACACGAGGCTAAAAAAGAGGACATGCCCTGGAAAAAGAGGGCGTCTGGTCACCCTGATCGGGGTGCTCTTGGTGCAACCTGAGAGGCCAGGGTGGGGGGCAGGAAGAAAGCAAACTGGGTGCAGGGCGATCGACGTAGGGAAGCAAAGTCTGAATGCAGCTGGGGATTCAGCTGGGCTGGGCAGGGGTCCCCCAAATGCAGAGGAGGCGGCGGGGGGACTGCAAGGGGACTTTCCACCTGGAGAGGAAGCTGCTGCTCCAGGGAAGGGAAAATCGGAGGGAAAGATCTGCTCACCTGCAAGAGCGTCGCTCTCTCCCTGCAGTCGCTCGATGAAACAGAAAGTGAACCTGGCAAGCAGGGGAGGTGCCCCCAGCCAGCCCCGCCTCCAGCGCAGGGAGTCAGCAAAGATCTCCCCGATGGAAGGACCAAGGAGTCCACTGCAGGGGAAGATGCTGAGTCATGCCTGAACCTGGGGAAAGAAGAGCTCTTTGTTGACAGAGTCGCCCACGCCTTTGGATCGCTGATCCTTGCCTCTGGGCACCGCGCACCGCAAAGAGAGTCAATAGAGTAGCAGCAGCCCAGAGAATGTGGGGCGTGGGAGAAGCAGGGGTTGAGCGGAAGAGGGAGCGGAGGGGACTTCTGCAGAAGTGGTGACTCGACCATCAGGCATTCTTGTGCCTTTAAAACCTTTTTCCCCCCTCAGAGGACCTTACTTGAGATGGATCATCCTCAGGTCAACTGAGAAATTTGCCTAGGGGTGTATGTTAATGTCTAGGGAAGGGGGAGAACCTTCCTGCGCTAGACCCAGGGTGACCAGCTACAACAGAGTGCCTATACCAGGGGTGTCAAACTCGTTTCATAGCAAGGGCTGAACAGCATTCGTGGTGCCTGCTGAGGGCCAGAAGTGATGTCATTAGGCAGGAAATGATGTCAAAAACACGTCATAACAAAAAAATAAGCACTTTTTCTGACTTTGGAACTCATTAGCTGCAAATGACAGACAAGAAAATACACAAATCTTGATCATGTTTTAAGATATGGGACAGCCCAATTTTCACATGGCCTGTCCTTATAGCAGTAATACCTCAGCACTGCTCAGCAGCTGAGATCCTGAGGGGCGGATAAAAAGCTTACGCCTGGCCGCACCGCCCCCCCACGGGCCTTATGTTTGACACCCCTGGCCTATACCTTGAACCATTGTATAGCAGAGTGAATTTTGCAGGCGGAACTTTAAAAACCCTTCCATGTTGAGCTGCACCTGCCAAAATTCCCTCTGCTATACAATGGTTCAAGGTATAGGCACTGTGTCCTCCACTGTATCTGGTCACCCTGCCTAGACCAGGAATGACCAACTTTTCAACTTTAGGGCTCCTGGACCTTTGTCAGTCCCATAGAGGAGGAAAAGATGATGAGCTGCACCTGCTAAATTCCCTCTTCTACACAATTGCTAAAGGTTCAGGAACCCTAAAGTTGAAAGGTTGGCCACCAAGGTCTAGGGCAGGGGTGTCAAACTCGTTTCCTATAGTGGGCTTCATAGCATTCATGGTGCCTGCTGAGGGCTGGAAGTGACATTATTAAGCAAGACATGACATCATTAAGCAGATGATGGCCAGAAATAAGAACTTTGCTCTCACATAGAAACTAATCAGTTGTAAGTGGCAGGAGAGATAATGTGCAGATCTTGTTCATAATTTTAAGATATGGGAGAGCCCAATTATAACTGGGGCCATAATGACCCATGGGCCTTATGTTTGACACTCCTGTTGGGGGGGGGTCCATGGATGGATGTAAAGGAGGTCTGTGAACTGAGTGCAAGAACAGTTATGAAGGTGGTCTCAATGAGGCAATTGCATCTCCCATAGCCTGCAGCAGAGTGTTTACACAACAGAGAGGCTCTTAATGCTAAGAAGAGGTAATTGATCTTTAGTAGCCTGTGCAGCCAGCTAGTGTCTGGCAGGGAGTGTCTGTTTACACAACAAAGGCAATATATTGCACTGAATGTTCACTTAATGACCTAACTGCATAATAACGGATTGGAGAATGTATCCCTGTCATTAAGTGGTGCACACCTGTATATGTTTCCTATGCATTTTTCTGGAGAATGGGTTTATAGCTTTCATCATGGGTTTAGAGTTTCAAAGGGCTCCACAGCCCCAAAAAGTAGAGCTGAAGGCCAGATTACTGACCAGCTGCCCCCTAATGGGGCAGCAAGAGTCCACTTCCTGGTGTGAACCAATCAGCCAAAAATCCACACA
The DNA here is from genome assembly GCF_035046505.1 of Tiliqua scincoides. Classification (NCBI taxonomy): domain Eukaryota; kingdom Metazoa; phylum Chordata; class Lepidosauria; order Squamata; family Scincidae; genus Tiliqua; species Tiliqua scincoides. The sequence goes on from NC_089825.1 coordinate 112,893,900, forward strand.
AATTTGGCAAGTCTGGCTGGAGACCTTTCTTCCTAATATGCAGCCCCGGATGAGAGAGCGCAAGATGCAAAAGCACCTATTCAGAGCAGTCTTGCTGTCTTTCCTGAGACAGCATTTCATTTAATCAGATCCTGCTTCAGACCCTCTGATGCCCACTCCCCATACCTGGGAAGCTTCCTTCAGCAAGCACAAGGCAACAAGAGGAAAACACCAAGTTCTCAAAACAAGTGAAAGTGTTTCTCACCACCACTTTTCCTGTTCTCACCCTATTTCCACCACCATGTTTCAGAGTATTGTCTCTGCCTCAAGCATCATACCCACTAAATTTACATTTCTCAGCAACTGCAGTTTTACTTCTCCCTAGTATCAGGGCAAAAGGTCAATGTGGTTGTTACTGTCAGAGGCTGCAAAATAGGTCAAAACCAGGATACCATTCCAAGTGCCTATTTTTGATGTTTGTCTTTCTCTTGGTTCCCCCCTTTTCCAGTCCGGCCAGTTGTCCTCATGGATAGGCCAGCGCTATCTTTCCCTCCCCTAAGGGTCTGATGCCATGCTAGTGCTCTGTGCACGTCAGGGGTCACAGTCAAGTGAGCAACTGTCTCTACTAATCCCAGCATAACATTGTTTCCTATGGCTAATTGCTGGGTTTTTCTCTGTGATTGGGAGCCCTTTTGAAACAAGAAACCCTATTCTTAGTCCTTTATTAGCTAAAGCACTTTGAGAAATTTTGTATTGAAAAGCAGTACATAAATATTCTAAATAAAGAAATATTCTAAATAAATTGGATCACTATGAAAACTGGTCAAGATCTAACCCAACTGTTCTCTCCCCTCTTCTCATCACTGCACATGGAATACTCTGGAAGGAAGCCAAGGCTTGATATGGAAGGTACCTGGGGGCAGTAGGGAGCAGCAGCCCTCTTGGGGGAGGAAGATTATAAGGCTGGGGCAGGTTGACTCATGTCTTGTAAGGCCTCTACTCTTTTCCCCACTACAATCTCTTGTGGTTTACCAGATTAACTTTTTGGGAGATATTAGGCTAGCAAACACTTACAAGCCCACTCAGGACTTTGTAACAGTGCAGGCATAACTACTCTGTGGTATAGCTAATGATCGTGTAGCCCAGTACTAAGCTCAAAATGTTGCCCCAGAAGTGATGTCACTGTTGGAGTTGGTACAACTCTGTCTGCTTCCAAGAGGTGGCAGGATACTGTGCATTGAAAGGGTTAAGTGATGACCCAGTGTCACAACACTTTACCTGTCCCTTTTGGATGACCTGTGTGGGGGTGTGGCCCAGACCCCATATAACCTTCCCTTCCTCCGAGCACGCTCCCTTCTTTCTTTTTCCTTTGCTGACCACTGACCCCTTGGGATGGCATGCAGCAGGGCTCTGCTGGCAATGCCATCTTGACCGCATGGCACATGCAGGACGAGGCAGCCTTAGGGCCTTGTTGTCTATTAAATTAGTGTACCTCTGAACATATTCAGATGCTGTAACCATACTTCTATTGGAACTGTGAGTAAATGGCTTTCTTTTGAAACTTCAACCAGCCATTGTTTGTTTTTATTGATTAGCAGTCAGCTGGGTGTGGGAGGCTCCCTGGGTTGATTCCCAGCAAGAGGGGGAGTCTGCTGCTGAAGCTACTCTGCTTCCCCCCTAAAGGAGGAAACCAATTTTAAGAGATTCCTCCAACAGGGCTGACAGTGGCTGTCAACCACTGTGTACAGTCTGACCCTCCTCAGCACAACTCCGCTCCCCTTATGTTTATTCCTATTGGAACCTGAAGTCTGCAAGGCTGAGCTCCACCTTCTGCCCCCCTTGCTGGAGAGCGCAGTGGGACCCCGAAGTGTGCAAGGCTGAACTCCCGCTTCTGCCCCCCTTGCTGGAGAGCGTTATGGGCCCCCTTATGTTTATTCCTATTGGAACCCCAAAGTCTGCAAGGCTGAGCTCCCCCTTCTGCCCCCCCTATTTAACCTTCCCTTCACTCCGAGCACGCCCTCTTGCTTTCTTCTTCACTGACCACTGAGCAGACAAGATGGCACTCAGCAGGGCTCTGCTGGTGATGCCATCTTGACCACATGGCATGCAGGACAAGGCAGCCTCAGGGCCTTGTTATCTTTTAAGTTAGTGTACCTCTGATCTCAATCAGATGCTGTAACCTTACTTCCAATGAATCCTGAGTAAATGAATCTCCTTTGCAACTTCAACCAGCCAATGTTGTTTGTGTTTCTTGATTAGCAGTCAGCCGGGTGTGGGAGGCTCCCTTGGGTTGATTCCCAGCAAGAGGGGGGGTCTGCTGCTGAAGCTACTCTGCTTCCCCCCTAAAGAGGAAACTGGTTTTAAGAAATTCCTCCAACAGTCACAATCAGAAATGATGTCACACCTGGGCTTTTTAAAAAGTCAAAATTGGGAGGAACCCACCTCCTCCCCCCAGCAGCTCTTCACCAGCTTGCTCTGCTGCCTCCTCCCAGTCAGTGGTATAGCTAAGGCACCTATCTGCCACCTGGGATCAAAGAAGATTTGTAGCCCCTCCCCCCAGACAATATCAAATTTAATTAAGTAAATAAATAAGAAGTGTGCCCCTGACACTGTGTTGGGATGCTGAGGGATGATTATTCTTCCCCCTGCTAAATATAACAGGAGCACTGCTTGAAAAAGTGCCTTTTACCGAGTTAGCAGGAGTAACTGTATTATGGTACATGGAAATTTGAGTGGACTCATATTAACACCAACACAAATTAACAAATTTGAGCGGACTCATATTAATACCTCATGCTGTATCATGATAACATGAGATTGCAACTTGTCAATAACATAATAATGTCATTGGCTCTCAGAACAATCAGTCTCATAGGTCAGTTTTGAGTTAAGAAAATCCACTTTTTGTTCCATAAGGCAGTGTTTTCATTTTCTGGTTAATTGATCATAACTTTTGATAGAATAAGATATTCCAGTGCAGTTTGCTTCACTGCACTCAGCATTAAATTACCTTTCTAATGATATATAACATGATGGTATTATTTATACATACCAAGATTTTCACAATTTTGGTCACTAGGTTCAAGCGCAGCTTGTTGCCCCCCCTAAAGCTTGATGCCCAGTGCAACTGCTACCCCCTGCACCCCCTTAGCTTTGCCACTGAAACAAATGCAGTTACCAGGAAATGCTGCCGGATGAAAGCTTTGGTCTATAGATCTATACATTTTAATACCAGATTTCCAATGAGTCCTTTCCAAGGTGGTTTATCATTGGGTGCAAAAAGAAGCCTGCAAATATCTCAAAGCACCAATGAATGGATGAGACACAGAGCACGCAACTCATATGCACAGAGGGCTCTGCAAGGGTTTCCTATCTGAGCACTGATAGGAGATGCAGCTACTCAGTGTATGAGCATCCTCAGACACAGATAGCAGGGGCAACCTTCGACCTTCAGGATTCCCCCTTGAAGCTCTGCAGACAAAGACAGGAAACAGTGCATGGTGTGCAGTTTTGTCCATTTAACTCTGGCTGGCACAGCCAAAGTTTACAAAGTGTGAAATCTCTGGCTAAGGCACTAGGTAGGGGATTAAGAGGGGACTGGATTGCCCCACCTGTCAGTCTCCTGAGCTTGAACGTCATAGTCTTCATTACAGTCTGGCCTTGGAAGTTGTACTTGAGCTCAACAATCCCTTCTGTGGCTGCTAACTGTAGGAGAAGAAAAGGGAGAATAGAAGAGTATCACAGTATGGATGGGTTATAGGAGTATAGAGATGGAAAGGCCTCGTTTTGGAGGGCTGCATTCAGACAGTATTGGCTCCAGTGAACTGAGAGCACAAGAACAGAACTTCCTCACTGTGGTTTGGGGTTTCAGAATTAGGGGTGGGCGGGCAAGGTTGTTTAATGGTTAGAAAAAAGTTACTTGCCTGATGCTGTCCATAGATCTGGGCATAGATGAGGCAACGCTGACCCTCAAAGATCACTTGAGGGCCTGATCCCACAACCTTGGCCTCCATTCCAGAAGGCAAGCTCCAACGCAGAGAGATCCCTGTCATGGTTGGCTGCAGGGCAATCTTCAAAGATTGCAGAACCTATGGTAAGAGAACAACCTTGGGAATGGCGGGGCAGGGAGCAGGGCTTCTGGGCAACATAAGAAAAAGAAACCATAAGGATTTTTGTTGTTGTTGTTCCAAAATATAATACAAAATGCATCCAACAAAAGCTAGATGTAAAACCTTGGACATTATCAGTTGCATGAGTCATTAAAAAGGCTGTCTTGGAAAACACCAGGAGGAAATGGCTGAGACAGAAGACATTCTTGAAGGCCATCCTCAGTGCTCTCATAGGAAAGAGATAGAGAGATCCTTACTCAGGTTTCATGGTTGCTTTCCAATTCTAAATTGTGTGTATACACTCATTGGAGTAAGGAGCAGGTATGTGAAGGAACACGTGGCATTTCAAGATTTTAGCAAAGTGGTGATAGTTGAGGGGAGAGAATTGGAGCCTAGCTGACTTTCAGGGAGAGGATGGCAGAGCTCTAGTGCGTCCTCACCTTGGCCTGCATGCGCTCCTTGCCCGTGATGAATTCCGCATGAGGGGGGACATGATTGAGACATACAAAATTATGCAGGGGATGGACAGAGTGGATAGAGAGATGCTCTTTACACTCTCACATAACACCAGAACCAGGGGACATCCACTAAAATTGAGTGTTGGGAGAGTCAGAACAGACAAAAGAAAATATTTCTTTACTCAGCATGTGGTCGGTCTGTGGAACTCCTTGCTGCAGGATGGTGGCGACGGTATCTGGCCTGGATGCCTTTAAAAGGGGATTGGACAAGTTTCTGGAGGAAAAATCCATTATGGGGTACAAGCCATGATGTGTACGTGCAACCTCCTGATTTTAGAAATGGGATATGGCAGAATGCCAATGCAAGGGAGGGCACCAGGATGCAGATCTCTTGTTATCTGGTGTGCTCCCTGGGGCATTTGATGGGCCGCTGTGAGATACAGGAAGCTGGACTAGATGGGCCTATGGCCTGATCCAGTGGGGCTGTTCTTATATTCTTATGTTCTTATGTACCTGGCTCTCAAGAGCGTGTGATAAGGCCACACGCAGGCATGGCTGAGGATACTCTCTGGGGAGGAAGCAGGAGCCTCTGAGGAGACACACCCTGTGTGGGAAATAAAAGGAATTCAATTTCAGTTGAGAAAGGGAAAGTCTTTATATGGATAAATGTGAGAGATTACTTCCTTTTTCTGCTCTCACCTGTTGCTTCCTCTACCATTGTTGCTATCTATTCCATGCTGCCTCCTGGTGTCCAGAATTAAGAATACTTCTTCAGGTTCAATAATGTTTTTTCACATTTTACTGACCCATTTGACTCAATTGTCTCTATGAACAGACTGCTAACTGGGAGGCTGACTTATATTTAGCAGAGGGGTGACCAATTGTCCCCATTCTTCCCAATGGCTATTGCTGGTGTCTGATGTGTTTCTTTTCTGATTGTGAGCCCTTTTGGGAGAGGGAACCAAAGTCCCCTTCCTTTTGTGATGTGAACCCTTTAGATAACTGCTTTTGCAATTTAAAATCACCTTTGCTCGGATGATCCAGCTTGCCTTTCGAGGCCATTTTTGCCTGGTGTGAGATAAGGTAGCTGATAGCTGCAACTGGCTTCTCTTCAACACCATCATCTGATAACATAATTATCTCTTCAGGAGATAATCTCTTTCCAGGAGATGCAAAACAGTACAGTTATATACTCAGACGAGTCATTACAATTCACACCCCAGGTGAACTAATCCAGAGTACACAACTACAAGTGGTTGGGCTGAATTTGGAGGACGTTTCCTGATACTGAGTCAGGCTTACCTGATACCATTGGCTTGCCTATATCTGTCTTGTCAACTCAGACTGGCAGCAGTTCTCTAAGGTTTTCTGTTACCTACTCAGAGATGCCAGGAGTTTGAATCTGGGATGTTTGCATGCAAACATTGCTCTTCCCATGTTGCTTCTAAATGAAGGAGGGAGGGGAAGGTGGTGGGATGCAAAAAAATAAATAATAATTAACAGAGTAGGCCGAACCTGTCATTCTGCTGATGCAGGCCCCCTGTGCTGGCTCTGGAGTGTTTTGGGCATGCCCTTAAAGCACGTTTGCACCAATTTGGGAGTTGGCTGGGCTGGCATAGAGGCCCATGCCAGCTTCTGGAAGCCAGATCCAGCCCTGAACAGGGTACATTTGCACCAGCCGAGGCTGTCTGGTTCAGGAGGTGGGAGAAGGTAATGGGAGGGCATTCTGGAGGGTGGGGAGGGGGCATTTTATGGCAGTGAGAGGGTAGAACAGGAGGCAGATTGGGCCCAGGAGGGGGGTGGGATTGGCCACGGCAGTGCAGGCCAAATCTTACCCCCCCCCACACTCCTGGCCCGATCAGCCTTACATGGGCTGCTTGGATTTGTGCCAGCGAAATTGCTGGTTCAAATCCAAGTGGCCCCATAGGGGTGACTGGAGCTGACATGGGGTAAGAGGAAAAATATCCCCTTACCCCAAGGTGACTTCCAGAAGGCACCTAACTTGTGCTGGATACAGCGCAGGCCACTTGGTTTGCCTGTTCCAGCACAAGTTAGGATTGTGCTCTGAGATGCTAAAGAAATTCCATAAGCTTGCTCTTTTCTTCCCACATTCGGAGGTATTAGTTGGCCTTATTGTCCAGCTTAAGGGACCAGCATGGCTACCTATGACTTTAGCAACAGGATTGATCCTCTGCACTAAGAGAGAGTGGTTACTGTCTAGGTACAGCTGGCATAGCTTGTTCATTACTTTTCACCTCCTTGTTTCTTTCTTAAGGGAATGTCATTATTTTGACAGTAGTTTCAGGTGGATGTTGTATAAAGAAGGCAGCTTAAGAAGAAGGCAGCTTTCAATGTTCATATGACAGTAAATATCCCAGGCAAATAGCTGAAATTTTTCTGATCATGAAAGTGCCCCCATTTCTCTCTCCACTCTCGGAATTCCACCATTGTTTGTTCAGACAAATTTTGAATCAGTGATCCTTGAACTTCAATTCTATACTTATTCTCAAAGCAATATTCACCTTATAACTGTTATTCCTTCATATAACTGTTGCTAGACTCATCTCATGCTCAGATCCAAGTAGATTCTTTCAATAATCACTTTTTTTTTTGGCCTGTGCTGTACCTAAACCTTGCAGTAGGTGGCAGCAACTTATTTTCTTTCACAAGAAACAAATGGAACAAAACTTGTTCAATTCATATACTAAGGATTTTTTTTCTAAGTCGCATTTATTCCCAGTGAGTTCTTGTTTTGCATTTTCCCATTTGAAGTCTGAAACACTGAAAATCTTTTAACACTGTACTGGGATGCTATACAAAGGGAGAAAAAAACCAAAACTACAGTGATCACTATATTTAGTTAATAAGAACAGAAAACGGAGACAAAATAAAGAACATAAGAAGAGCCCTGCCAGATCAGGCCAAAGGCCCATCCAGTCCAGCTTCCTGTATCTCACAGTGGCCCACCAAATGCCCCAGGGAGCACACAAGACAGCAGACACAACCTGCATCCCAGTGCCCTCCCCTGCATCTGGCAATCAGAGGCAGCCTGCCTTTAAAACCAAGAGCCTGCACATACCTACTATGACTTGTAACCTGTAATGAGCTTTTCCTCCAGAAATTTGTCCAATCCCCTCTTAAAGGCATCCAGGCAAGATGCCATCACTACTTCCTGTGGCAAAGAGTTCCACGAACTAATTACATGCTGGGTAAAGAAAAAATTTCTGTCTGTCCTATGCAGATACCTAAAATATCTACAGCTCATAAGGAGGAATATCAAGGTCATGAAGTCCACCTCCAAGTTTCTTCACCCTCAGGAAAAACATGTTTGCTCTCTCTCTCTCTCTCTCTCTCTCTCTCTCTCTTGCTCTGTGCAAAGAAGAAAGATTTGAAGGTTGGGTTGTTATTCATGAACAGAGAGCTGCCTGAGTGCTGGATTGGAGGGGGTGGGACCAACGGAGGTCTCCTCCACTGCATCCTGTGCCCAGTGTCAGGCTTCTGAGCAATTTAGTTGGTGCAGACTTGAGTAGCCCCATTGTGGGGGCTGGGGCTTTACTCGGGGTAAGGGGAAGAATGTCCCCTTCCCCTGAGGAGACCTCTTGTAGCTTCCTTGACCCAGCAGGATACAGCGATGGCCATTTTGGCGCTGCTGTCTACAGCAGCTCTAGGAAGCATAGTCTTGGGCTGTAGAACTGTCTCCTTCTACCTGGACTTCCTTGCCTTAATGGTGGCAGTAGGAAGACACCCAGTTTCCCAGTAACCCCAGTATAACCAGTAAGTGGATAGCAATTTAGCAAGAGCCATCACTAACCGCCAAGCATTGTGTCTGCCCTGCCCTCCTCCTGTCTCAGTGGCTAATTTCCAAAGTGAAAAGAAAAAAACATTCCATCCCTTCATATTGTTTCAATAACCTTAATTGTATTTTGTGATCTTTGAGGCCTGGATTGAGTTAAGAATCCATTAGCAAATGTGATACTATATAGAATTTTTAGTTCAGCAGGCACTGGGGATGTCCTCCTTGCCACAGAATGCATTTGTCCCACTTCATGCTGTATTTCTTTCTGCGCCAATTTCCCCCAGTGGACATGAGTTGGGAACGGATCACAAACACCCTGTGCAAAGTAATGTGATCCACTTTTTCTTTCTCCTTTGTGCCTTGAACAGAATTGTGAGCAAGGCAACGCATGCATTGTTTTGGCCCTCCCCCCTTACCTATGTCCATGCCTATGCCCAATTTGGAAAAACTTTTGTGACAAAATGCCTTATCTCACAATGCATTTGTTGTCATGATGTGATTGGAGTGGAGAGATGGAGGTAACTACTCTGGACACAGTCTGAACAGAGACACACAAAAAGAGTATCTAAGGGACCAATTCTCAGCGTCACTAGGGTTTGTGTCACCCGGTGCAGGAGGCCAGTACATTACCCCCATGATGGACCCCCTCCCATGCAGTGGGCGGGGCAACGTCCTGGTTGGTGGGTGTGGTGATGCTCCTTTGCCCCATCCCTGCTGTTTTGTTGGCTATAACTTTTGATCGAATAGAGATATTTCAATGTGGTCTGTTCCACCGCATTCTGCATGAAAATACACATCAAACGATATATAACATGATGGCATTATTGTAAAATACTAAGATTTTTGGCCAGTAGTGGTGTTACGCCCCCATGTGCGTCACCTGGTGCTACCTGCACCCCCACCCCCCTAGCAACGCCACTGCCAATTCTATTCAATTTTTCCCACTTTCCTTGTGGGCCACTGTGAGATAAAGGAGACTGCACTAGATTGGCTCTTGCCTTGATCCAGCTGGGCTTTTCTGATGTTCACTGATGCAGCCACAATGCAGCCCCAAGGTAAAGGAATATTTGTCCCCTTAGCTTGAGGAGGCCTCCATGGCTACTCTCCCCCCCCTGCAGTATGCACCCTGTTGGCACAGCTGCACCAGCATTGGAAAGTTGGATAGGACTGGGCCGAAAGTCATGCAAAAGGCTGATAGTTATCAAAACATTATGCTATGCAGCGGTTCCCTTTCTAGTATGGAATAATTCAGTGTATTTGAAAAACAATTGAAAAAAATTCCAATATCAGCTTGCCCAGAGGCTTAAGGAGGGCAGCCATATGGCACCATTTCAGCTTCTCATTGGCCCTGTGCCTGCAGTGTAACAAAGTAAGAACTCATTCTGCTCCTGAACACAGTTAATAAGGGACAGAAAATCAGATCTATGTGGCTTAGGACAGCAGCACCAATAAATGTGCTTTTTTCCATAATTGCTTTGGGCAGTCACAGTCTGTCTGAGCAGCAAGTGTTTGGGGTATTTGCAGCAGTTGTATCTTCAAAGGTCTATAACCATTTGTATCTTGCTGTAGTGTTGGTTCCATAGGATGTGTGTGGGTGGGGGGAGGGGGGTGCAACTGAGAACCTACCGTGGGCTAGGCACTCATCAGTTATCGAAGCATCAAATACACTCTTGGTTGATTTTGTGTTTTGAAAACAGCCTAACAGGGTTGGCCCCCCAGCAAGGCTGGCCTTAGGAGCTGCAGGGCCCAACTGGAAACCTTTTTTGGGGGGGGAGGGGGGCAGATTCACAGCCAACGCTTGTAGAATCTTAGAGATATAAATAAAATTTATTATAGACTTTATATCTCTATGGAAGAACGGAAAGCAATCAAAATGTGGACTTAAAAATTGCATGTGAGTTCATGAACCAGATGGATCCAAGCATATTTTAATTGATAAAACTGCATACAAGACTAATTATCCTAGCACTGGGGCCCCTTAGGCGCCGGGCTCAATTGGTCCAACTGGCTTAAAGATGGCCCCGTCCCCCTGGAAGTGTTACCACATAAACCCAGTCAGCTAATCAGGGATTTACCTTGGGAGTCATCAAATGTGTAAAATACAGAAGAACTGTAAGGGGTTGGGGGAGAATCCCTAGAGTTGTACTTCAGCAGTATGCCTTTCCATGGAGAATGTCCCAAGTTCACTTCCCAGGTAGGGCTGAGAAAGACCCCACCTGAGACCCCCAAGAGCTACAGCCAGTCATAATAAACAATGCTAAGCTAGAGAGGGCCATGGAGAGGGTGGGTTTGCTGGTATAACTCCCCAGAGTCCTGACATTAAACTAGGGGCCTCTAGTAGGGTTGGCACCCAGACTTTTACAGTATTAGGGGGTGGATGTACTCTATGGGAACTGGACAAGAACAACCCATGTTGCTCCCAAATGCCCTGGAACACCTCCTGGTTGCTAAGGCAACTGGGATGCAGGATTGGGGAGGATGGAGATCAGATGTGCAGGTGCCAAAGGGCCCTTGTTAAAAATGTTCTCCTTTCTGCAGCCCTGGAGCTGGATGGCCCAATGGTCTGAGTGGCAGCTTCATATGTTCACCTTTGTGTCAAGTTGACTGTGAAACTGATCTATAGAGAAAGGGCCAAGGGCTGATCCATCCATGAGGCCAACTGAGCCAGTCACCTCAGGCAGCACTTTTGTCCGCTCATTCACTGCCACTGTTCTTCTACTCCTTGCATTGGAAGATGAAGTGGGGGATGGAGTGGAAGTGTAGAGGAGAGGTGGCCTACAGCATCAGAGGTGAGGAGTGGCAGTACTGGTACGTTGACTTAGGGTGCAATCTTAACCCCTTATGTCAGTGCTTTCCAGCACTGACATAAGGGCAATGCAGCACCAAGGTAAGAGAACAAACATTCCCTTACTTTGAGGAGGCCTCCGTGAGTGACACCCAACTGCAGGACGCAGCACATGTCCCATTGGCACCGCTATGCCAGTACTGGACAGCACTGACATAAGGGGTTAGGATTGGGCCCTTAGGCTTGGAAAGGGCACATTGGTAATGCGTTATATCCAAAGTATTGTGCTGTTTTGGAGGGCTGAAACCAATCCCAGCATTGAGTGCCTGCCTTAGAAGATGTAGGTCTTTTTGCACTGATGTAGATTGTCAATTTCTGGAAGTGTCTTGGTGTGACTCATTTGCCTTGCAGTGCTTGCTGAGAATCCCAGCAGCTCGGTAATAGCTGTTTACCACACAACTCCAGGAAAACCGGCTTTTCCAGTGTTCAGGCTTTTGGTTGCTCCCATGGGAGGCAAGTGGGGACTGGGATGTGCATCTCAGGCCCAGAGGAGATAGATCGGGGACTGAGTTCAGGATGCAGGAGAAACTGGAAAAGCTACAGTGTCTCCAGCAAGTTGACTGATGCTACATTTCTGGAATAAGTAAGAAGCAGGACAAACATGCCCAAGAGCATGTGAACAACAGCCCAGGGACACACTGCTTGACATTTTTCTGCATAAGATTGCACGTTTACTCAGAAGTAAGTGCCTATAAGAAACTATAAGAAATAATTCTTATAAGAAATAAGCATATTCAAAACACTTCACATAATTATCTCATTAAGGGCACAATCCTAACCAGGTCTACTCAGAAGTAAGTACTACTTTGTTCAATGGGGCTTACTCTCAGGAAAGTGTGGTTAGGATTGCAGCCTTATCTTTACAACAACCCTTTAAGGTAGATCAATATAGTTAGCACTAATAATGGGGGTGGAGGCTAAGTGGCTTGACTAAGGCCACTTAGCCTGTGAGCTCATGGCTGGGGTAGGACTTGAGCTGGGGACTATGTGGTTCACACAACTGCCACACGTGACCATGCGTGCTAATAAAGAAGAGGGTCCCTTTAAGCATTGTTAGAGTAGCTCTCCCTTAATGAAGAGTAACCAGAACCTTCCTTCTTGCATATAGCAGGAGTTGGCCAAACTTGATTCCGTAAGAGCCACATACAATAAACTTCAGATGTTTGTTTACCTTTTATATGCATACCTTTTATTTGCCTTTTATACGTGATGCAAAGGAGCGCAGCCAATATATTTCTGAGAGTTGCACACCATATGTCAGTTGCATGTGGCTCACAACCCTCTGTCTGTCTACCCCTGACAGATAGGGTTAAGCAGCAGTGCCTTAATCGTATCTGGTGTCCACATCTTCAAGCGGAATGAAATGCGTTGGGATCATGGGTATGTAGCCTTTTACTTCCATTCAGTTGTCCTGCCCCAAATTGCCCAAAAGCTATACAGTAAACCCTTGGTATCCGCTGCAGATCTGTTTCAGGACCCTCCACCCCCATGGATACCGAATTCTGTGGATAATTAAATCTGCAGTTGAGCCTCAGAAGGCCTCCGGACATGACACTTCTGGTTGCATTGGGGGTCCTTTGAAGTTCTGCAGCTGTGGGCTTGATATCCATTGATACTGAAATCAGTGGATGCCAAGCCCGCGGATAAGGAAGTCCCACTGTATAACTCTGCAAGCACCACTGTAACAAATGATGCCTTTAGGTTTAAATGGGCACTTGGAGAGGGATTTCTGGTGAGAATCCAGTGCAGAAGCAAAGGGTTAAGCACTTCTTCCTCTGCTCTGTGTCTGTGGCTACAAAACAGGCCCCTACCTAGATGATACTGAGAAACTGTCTGGTGCCCCTACAAACATTGCCCAACAAAATGATTGCCTGGTTAACTTGATCACAGCCAGCCCAGACCTGCTTGCAAGCTGGCATGCATACGATTTGTGGTAGCTACCGTGGGTCAGAGTGAGTCTTGGAGGAGGCCCACAACTGGCAATGAAAACAGATTGTGTGTTTGTCCAGCTACAGCTTCCATACCGCTCCTCAGGGATGCGTGTGGGTGAAACGGATCAGAAGAGTGAACGTTTGGTGGGACTCCCTCCCTGCTCGCTTTCCTAACTGGCTTTCAAGTTTCTGCTGGCAAGGCGACGAAATGCCACGCATAGCTGCGTGGACAGAAGAGGGAATTTCTGTGGGTGTCACTTTTCTTTTTTCCCTGAATGGCAAATGGAATGCACCAGCTGGAAATGTTCTGGTTTGCACCACTGTAAAGATGCAGGAACTCTGTTGTTGTCCTCCCTTTCGGGAAACTCTACCGATTGAGACACCGCACACCCACACAGAGCACATGCTCCCTTCATGTACTGTAAAGCTATTAGCCTTTCTCCACCCAGAGAGCAGCAGAGTTAGAGCAATTTGCCTTCTTGGTGAGTAGGCAGGTGAGCTGGCCCCACTGAGTGGCTGGGGGTGGAGTGTGGAGGACAATACCCAACAGCTCAGGTTTTGTGATTTGGCAGCCTCCTGGTTCTAAAGTGACGCCAAGAGGCTGCTCCCTTGCTGATGCATCAATCCCGCCAAGAGGTGCTTGGTCTCAGAATCCCAGCCTAGCACTCTCTCCTGTCTCCTTCCCTGGGTGGCCTCAGAGCTGCATGCTCCAAGGTTGCTCGAGCCATGCTGAGTCTCTGCTGCTCACAGATTGGGCTGCTACTCCTGTTGCTGGCAGGTGAGAAGAGGGTGTGTGTGTGTGTGTGTGTGTGTGTGTGTGTGGAACAGCTAGGCATATGGAAACAACTCTCAGGACCCAATCCTATCCAACTTTTCTGCACTGATGCACTGCACCCCGCAGTGGTGGGGGGAAGTCATCGAGGCCTCCTCTAGGTAAGCGCAGTGGCGGTCCATGAGTACAAGTGGACGACTGAATGAACCCCAGCCATGCCGCCCCGAAGCCACCCACTGTCTCCCCCCATGTGCAGCCTTCCCAGCCTTCAGAAGGTCTTCTAAGGCCTTTGCAGGGCCTTTAAACATCACTTCCAGTTTTCGGCTAAAAATCAAAAGTGATGTTTAAAGGTACTTAGAAGATCTTCTAAGGCCTCCAGAGGCGCTTTAAAGGTCATTTCTGGTTTTTGGCTGAAAACAGGAAGTGACATTTAAAGGCCCTTTGGGGGCCTTAGAAGGTCCTGAGGTCTCAGGAGACTGAATATGGCTTTCTCAGCCCTCAGAAGGCCTCCTGGGGGAAGCAGTGGGTGTGGGGGGTGCACCTCCAGGTATGCCCCCAGGTGCCAGAGTGGCCAGGACCATCACTGGGTAAGGGAACATTTTTTTCCTTTACCTGGGGGTTGCATTGTGGTTGTATTAGCGCTGGAAAGTTGGATAGGATTGGGCCTTGGAGTCTTATTTCAGAGGTGGGAGGGGAAGACCCCAGGATTGTTCTCTGCCCTACCAGGGCCACCTAACTATCCTTTGGAAGGAAAGATGCAGAACTCCTGCAATCTCTGAGAAGGAAGTTGAAGTTTAGTGGGTACAAGGGGGAAAGATTTGGGTGCTAGGATTATTTGAGAGGGCAGGTCCCAACAAGGGAACATAGGAGCTGCGGACACCTGGATTCTTTGGAAGTGGGCTGTAGTGATTAAAGCAGGAAGCCTCAGGGATGTGACTCGTGGGTGGTATATGGAGATGAGGGTTGGTCGAGCAGGAAGGTTTGAGAGCCAGGATGTCTAAATTATATTCTTAGTTCTAGGTACCAGCTTATTCTGTGGTCATGGCTACTCTGTTTGATCAGCCTCACAGCAAGCAAAATTTGACAAGTGTCACTTTTCTTCTGGTATGGAGATGTTCTGATGGGGGTAAGATTTCCCCTGTTGGATTTCTGCTTGCCTTAAAGGTGGTTAGCACACAGGAGCCCTGCCAAAATGCAGGTGGTAACATTAACCCTGGAAGACATGTGCGCACAGGGAAGGGTGGCGGGGTGTTAGACCTCCAGAGTTTGGAAATCACAATGATCCTGATTTCTCTCTTTTCATCCATTCAGTGAACAACATTTCAGGATTTTCATGTGTTGCATGGTTAGTCCTGTGGCAAATTTTCAGCTGGACCGAAACAGTTTGTGCTTCTTTGTGGCCCATGGGAGGCTTGGGTTACCGCTCTGTTCCCGTTTCTGTAATGCAATGCTACAGTGAGTGAAGTTGCTGGCTGTCGCACTTCAGAGACAGATCCATTGCAGGGATGGACAGTTGGAATGCTGATGTTTGTTTTGGAACTATTATCTGATGTTTGTTGTTGTCTGAATCATTGCTGAGTCATTTATTTTGCTACTTTAGGGTTTTTCGCCCTTTATGATTTGCTGTTTTAAGCTGGGTTGGGTGTCACTGGGACAGAAAAGCATTTTACAAATTAAACTTGACTTGATAAGGAATCTCATTTTGGCATCCCACTGTGGTGTTTCGTGGCCTGGGTTGATCTGCCACATCCCAGATCTTGCAGATTGTCTCTGCCCATGTTTGTGATTCCTGTGGGCTCATTACCAAACCTGCTTGCTGAATCAGGATCAGTGCAAAGCCATGTGGTTTGATGGCCATCTTCTTGGTCCCCACAGCCTCCCATTTGGCCTTTCTGACTCATCTCCTTTCTTCTTGCAGGTGCTGAAAGCAGTTTGTCCCCAAAAGGTGAGAACAGACACATGAGAAAGGTCCCCTGGACCTTAAAGTGGGGCGTAGGTCTTGAACAAACAGTTACCAATATTGTATCTCTCTGCACTTCTGAGAAGTTCTTTCATAATTTAATACCCAAGTCTCTCTCTCTATCTCTGAAAATATGGTGGTGGTGCAGTTGGAACTACTCAGTTTCATCAGCCTGAAAATGGATATATCTATATGTGCTGTAGAAACAGGGGAAGAAAGCAGAAGCCTCAGGAGAGAGACCCCAAAAATGTTTTCATGACCACTTAAAAGTGATTCTTAAGTATGGTTACCAGTATCTCCCTCTGCCACCATATCTCTCTGTGTGTGTGTGTGTGTGTGTGTGTGTGAGAGAGAGAGAGAGAGAGAGAGAGAGGTGGGGATCAGGGTGGACTTTGTATAGATGCTGTGCAACTTGAGGGTCTTAGAAGCATTGACTGAGCACACCTGAGAGCCCAAGGTACCTCTAAGCAGAAGCATTCCTTGTATTCTCAATTTGTCCACAAATGTCAATTTCCATTCACATAACTCTCTTGCATACTTTTGGGAGCAAGCTCCACTAAGGGTGCAATCCTAACTCTTTATGTCAGTAATTTCCAGCACTGACATAAGGGCAATGCAGCTCTGAGGTAAGGGAACAAACATTCCCTTACTTTGAGGAGGCCTCCGTGAGTGACACCCAGCTATAGAATGCAGTACATGAAAGAGAGAACCTTCTTTCAATTTGTAAAAATCCCTGCGTGGATTTAATAAGCCTGCCTGTGTAAACCGCCTTGAATAAAGACCAAGAAAGGCGGTATATAAATACTGTATATTATATATTATATATATATTACATGTCCCATTGGCGTCGCTATGCCAGTGCTGGAAAGCACTGACATAAGGGGTTAGGATTGCGCCCTAAAGGTAATAAGACTTGCATGTGAGTAAACATAAACAGAATTGTGCTGCCATTTACCTATGTCACTGTGTTCACCTCAGCTTTTATTACACTCCTGTATCTAGCTATTGCTCTTTTAAATCAGCCGTATCCACACCCATCCACCCACATCCCTTCCACATCTCTTTCTCTCTTTTTGTCCACAACAGCCATGAGTTATGCTTAATTTGTTCTAATTTAATTATTTATATTTATGATCCACCCCATCCTTTAGAATCAGGGTAGGTGCCAACATCGGTACATGCTCGAAAAGAAATTAAAAACATAAAAAAGATCTATCTGGCAGAGACTGACATCATCTCTAGAAGATGCTCAGGTTCTGGCTCACCTGAACCCACAAGAGGATGAGAATTCCAAAGTTGTGGAGCAGAAATTGAAAACACCCATTCACGTGCCTCTGAGGCTCCTACCTAACACAGAGAAGCAATTATCACAATGTGGTTTTCTGTTGACAATAATGTAATGTTGACAACATGATAATGGATCAAACAGCACATTCAACTCAGAGATTCCTTCATCCAACCATCTCTTAATTGTGTTACTTCTATTATACTTCTCAATCCATTCTTACCTTTTTTTCCAAGTAGGCACTCTTTTCTACATGCATTCATTCTCCCCAGGTCTCTGTCTTTCTCTTCCTTCCTCCCTCTCCTTATCATCCATCCATCCATCCATCCATCCCTTTATTTGATCAGATGATCCAGTTATTTGTCCAGTTATCCAGTTATCTATCATTCCACCACATTTGCTGCGGTGTATCATATTATGATTGATAATATGGCTTTGCAAATAAATTTTTTTAAAAAAATCTGATTTGTTAAGTAAATTTCACAATTCAAATTTTAGGCCTGCTAAGTAATTCAGATTCTAATCTGATTTTGAAATGGATAGAGAGCATTTTTTTTTACAATCTGTTTATCTAGTGAATGAATTGAAGACAATTGGTCGCTTTAATCCCTCTGTTGCATCTGTGTTTTTTTTCATTTTGTTTCTAGTCTTACACCCATTCTCCCTCACCTAGGTCAAATTTGCAGTTTCACATAAACATAGTAGAATATGTTGGTGTGTTTGTGCGTGCAGGAATGTGCTCCACAGCAGAGGGGGCTCTGGTGTAGATCTTGAGTGATAAGCATATTTAGATGGAACATTATGTGGGGCTAGCAATCGTTATGGAATGGCAAAGAATGCATGAACATGCTGATGTTCACCAGCTTTATCACCCTTGCATCCATATCTTATTATTCTCTTGCTCCTCTTTAGGTTGTGGCCGGCCGAAAATGCACTCCCCCCGGATAGTTGGGGGGAGCAGGTCCGTGGAAGCAGAATGGCCGTGGCAAATCAGTCTACGAGAAAACAGGCTACACATTTGTGGTGGAAGCCTCATCAGTTCCCAGTGGGTGGTGACAGCTGCTCATTGCTTTGAAGGGTGAGTAGAAAAGGGATTTGGGCTGAGGAGACATTATCTGAGCAGACCTCAGAGGGATTGTAGGCCCTGGTCCACCACTAGGTGAGACCAAAGGATAGCATCATGACACAGATTCCTGTGTAATTCAACAACAGACCAATTCCTTAGCAGGCTGCTAATGCCAAAATTACATAATTAGTAAACAGTGAATCAGCTCAGGTTTCTGTGACCTGAAATGTGTGCTTCAATTAAGGAGCAGCCAATGGGATTGAATTTTATCTTTTTATCTCCATTCCGGAGATACCTGTTTGATTACTGAGATAATGTAAGTAAATTGCACAGTTTAATAAAGGACAATAGAAAAGCAAATGTATTGCTATTATTATTACAACTGTGCATCGCATAAAATGCAGAGTTAATGATACTGTGCTGGCAACTGAATCAGCACTTCCTTGCTATTTTGGTGCATCAATTGTCTTAGCCTTATGCCTTAGCTGTGTTAGTGCAGTGGTTGAAAGCATCTGCTATGAGCCAGGAAATTCCCTGTTCAAATAATAATACTAACCTAAGTTAAAAGATTGTTGTACGCATTCCTGGGAGAATGCATGTGAAGCACTCTAAACCAGGAGTCTCCAAACATTATGGCCAGAGGGCCACATCAAATATCTGGCACAGTGTCAAGGGCCAGAAAATTTTTTTTAGAATATAAAATTTAATACATTAGAGATGAAAGATGAATGAATAAATGAATGAATGGGCTCAAATTTCAAGGATTTCTCCAAGCACTAACAGAAATACAGCACACACTTAAATGGACTCCCATTCTACACCTCCCAAACAGCTTACTTAAATATACAGGAGTAAATATCTCAGAACCAGTACATCACAGAAAACACCTGAAGCATTTTCTGAGCATTTCCCTGACCCCCAGAATGCCTTCTAAGGCCTTCAGAGGGCACAAAAAATTACTTACAATTTTTCAGGAGAACCAGGAAGTCATGTTTTTAGGCCCACAGTACACCCTCTGGACATGACCAGCACAGCTCTGGTTGTGTTTGGTCAAGTGGATCAGAGGCTTGCAGGAGACCAGAGGCTGCCTGCGGTCCAAATAGAGGCTTGCTGCAGGCCACATCTGGCCCCCTGACTGGGGTTTGTAGACCCCTGCTCTAAACCATGACCCTAATGCTAAGCGGTATCTGAACACTTTAAATAGAAATACTATATAAATACTGTATAGCTCAATGGACATTTGAGCTCATTGTACACTCCATAAACATTTCACTATAGAATGTATGAGTTTAAAGCAAAATTTCTAAGCATGCTTCTGTGGAAGCAAATCAGTAAATTTCAGTAAATCCCGCTGAAATAAGTGGGACTGCCTTCTGAGTCAAGTTGAATAGGAACACTCAAATTTAAATGTTTTTGAGCACACAAAATGTTTGACAATTATTAATCCATGTAAGTGTCCTAACACAACCCCGCGAGGAAGTTTAAGCTCAGAGATTGCGTCTTTCCAAAGACAGCCTATTGAACTTCAGAAGTGAGGAAGGACTTATGCTCAGGACTTCCCCACTGCAGAAGATACTGATTTCTCCTTGACTCCCACAGGCCACTGGATCCAGAGCAGTACAAGGTAAACCTGGGGGAGTATGAGCTCCCCAATCCGGCACCCAGCATGGTCTCATCCGACATCAGTAAGATCATCGTGCACCCACATTACGCTGGAGATGGCCTCAGTGCTGATATTGCACTGGTGCAGCTGGAGGAGCCTGTAACTTTCTCCCGAACCATCCTGCCAATCTGCCTGCCCAGTTCTTTGGACACTGACCCCTCCCCCGTGGGGATGGCATGCTGGGTTACTGGCTGGGGCCGTTCCTACTCGGAAGGTAAGAAGAAGTTTGATGCTGTGTTAGCTCAGGTGTGTATTTATGGATGTGGTCTTGCTTTGGGGGGTCTGGGTGACAGGGAAAAGGGGTGAAGGATGAATGGGGCGATAGGGACAGCGTTAAGCTCTCTAAGGGGTTGGGAATATATCCCTGCATGGCAAATATTTATTTTTGTATTTATTAGATTTGTAGTCCGCCTTTCTCCCCGAAGGGCACCCAAGGTGGCTAACAATCACTTTAAAATGCAAACAAAGTAAGAGACCTTATTAGTAAACCTTAATAAAAATCTTTCTATGGGGCTAGGGGCCAAGTTGGCTCCGGTCAAACTACATGCATAGTTAATTGCCTCACACCTTCATGTGCTTACTTTAAGTTTGCTAAAAAGCAGCTGGGAGGGTGATCAGGATTCACACTGTGATGTGGAGTGAAGTGGGTTTTAGCTTGTGCCCCCAGAATGATTGTTCTCCCTTGCCTGCTCTTTGCCCTGGGAGGGATTCCCATTCCTGCCAGAAAGAGTTAAAGCCCTATTAGCCTCCTTATGACTCACAAGGAGCTCAGTACAGTGTGACCCCCTGGAATTAACGAATACCATGTCCGTGGAGGCTTCTGCAGGCCTTAGAAGGCCTCCCAGCGGCCTCTGAAAGACACTTCCTGTTTGCTTATCAAAGAGGAAGTGCCTGGAAATCCTATATCCACAGTTTCCCTTACCATATCGGGGTGGGGGTGGGGTCCTGGAATGAATCCCCCATGGATAAAAACGGACACCAAACATGGAAATCTCCTTTTTAAATTTTGAGCTGGAAAATACGTTTTTGGTGGAAAGGGTGCTCAATTCAGAATACAGCCACATAATCCAAGCTGGAATCTTTATTCTGAATCCGGCAATTACGACTTTCCGAGACATCATTAATTTTCAGAGGGTTTAGCCATGTGAACCTTTTGCAGCAAAAACAATAAAGAGTATTGCAAGGCTCAGTGGCGTAGCTAATGATCATGTAGCCTGTTGCAAGTTCAAAATGGTGTCTCGGAAGTGATGTCACAACCACAAGTGATGTCATACCCAGGCGTTTTAAAAAGTGAAAATCAGGGGGAAACCTTCCTGTTCCCCCCTGAAGCTTGCCATTCACTTGCTCTGCTGCCTCCCCCCAGCCAGTGGCATAGTTAAGGTATCTATCTGCTACCCGGGGTCAAATAAGATTTTGTAGACCCCCTCCCCATGACAAAATCAAATTTAATTCATGTGCAATGCAATCCCATCTTGTACTGGAACAGGTAGGTCAGGAGGCCTGCACTGTATCCAGTGCAAGATAGGGCTCCAAAGTGGCTCAGCCAAAGGTAAGGGGAAACTCTTCCCCTGACCCCTGAGTAAGCCACTACAGCCCTTATGGGTCTCCTCAGACTTGCGCCACCTCAAGGGGTAGCTTGAAGCCACTCCATGCAACTTGGGAATGGGGATTGGGATCTGGCATAGCTCAACCAACACAAGGCTCCCTAGCGGAGTCAGCGTGGAGGCTAGATTCAGCCTCTGCAGACTGGTGTGCATCCATGAGCCAGCCCAGCAGACTCTCAAGGAGGCGCAAACATGCCTTATGGCACGTTTGCAATCCTTCTGGGCTGATGCATGGGACTTGTGCCGACCCAGGGCTGTTAGCATTGCGCCCTAAGTAATAAATAAAAAGTATTCCCCTTATTGGTTAGAGCAGTGGTATTCAAACTGGGGCATCGCGACGCCCCAGCCTGTGGGTCCTGGCCTCTGCGGGGAAGGCAGCGGCGTGATCCACAGGATCACGCCGCTCAGGGGGGCTGCAGGGGCTTGTGTGCACTTGCCCAAGCCTCCTGCAGCCTCCCAGGAGTGCAGGGAGCCCTGCACAACCTTTGGCTGGGCTTCCCAGGTCAGGAAAAGTGAAAGCAGAGTAATCGCGCCCTGCTCCGCAAAACCGGAACCGGAGCACGCTCGCTCCGCTTTCCCTCCTGACGGTGCTGCAGGGACTGGGGTGCACCCTCCAGTCCCTGCAGCAGCCGTCCCTGTGTGCGGGGAGCCCTGCGCGAGCTCCTGCAGGGCGCCCCAGGTCAGGGAAAGGGAGAGTGGGGCGATCGCGCTCCGCTTCTGCTTTGGTGGAGGCAGAGCAGATCCCTCCACTCTCCCTTTCCCTGATCTGGGGCGCCCTGCAGGTGCTCACACAGGGCTCCCCGCACACAGGGACGGCTGCTGCAGGGACTGGTGAGTGTATCCCAGTCCCTGCAGCCCCCTGAGCGACGCAATCCTGGGGATCGCGTTGCTGCCTTCCCCCTGCTGCCTCCCCCCCGCCCCCACAAAGACTTACTGCGGGTTTCAAACTCCCAGAGAGTTTGAAAACCGCAGGGTTAGAGACACTGTGCTGGGGTGAAGAGGACAGTTATTCTCCCCCTGCTAAATATAAGAGGAGCACCACTTGAAAAAGTGCCTCTTTACCCAGTTAGCAGGGTAACTGTATTATGATACATGAAAATGAGAGCTGACTCATATTAACACCTTATTGGTTCCATGCTGTATCATAATAACATTTCATTTGCTCTCAGAACAATCAGTTTCATAGGTCACTTCTGAGTTAAGGAAATCCACTTTTTGTTCCATAAGGCAG
Source organism: Tiliqua scincoides (assembly GCF_035046505.1). Lineage (NCBI taxonomy): Eukaryota > Metazoa > Chordata > Lepidosauria > Squamata > Scincidae > Tiliqua > Tiliqua scincoides. The sequence continues at coordinate 112,916,599 of NC_089825.1, forward strand.
TTATGTTTTCATTTTCTGGTTCATTGGCCCTAACGTTTGATAGAATACAGATATTCTAATGAGGTTTGTTTCATTGCAGTCTGCATTAAATTAACTTTCCAGTGATATATTATATGATGGCATTCTTTGTACATACCAATTTTTTTCACAATTTTGGCCACTAGTATCAAGCTCAGCTTATTGCCCCCCTAAAGCTTATTGCCCGATGCAACTGCTACTCCCTGCACCTCCTTAGCTACGCCACTGGCAAGGCTCTTCATCATTAAGGGCCCGATCCCATCCAACTTTCCAGCACCAGAGCAGCTGCAATGCAGCCTTGAGGTAAGGGAACAAATGTTTCCATACCTTGAGGAGGCCTCTGTGACTGCCCCACCACCACAAGACGCAGCACACGCCCCATTGGAGTGGCTGCACCAGCACTTGAAAATTGAGCAGGATTTGGCCCTAATTTTGTTCAGGACTATACGAGGATAACTAATCTGTACCAAGTGATTCTGGGCCTATGATTGATCTCAATGCTTCACGTTCCTTATACCAGCCTCCTTTCTCAGTCGGACCCTCCGGAAGGTGGAAGTGCCAATCATAGACGTGGATGAGTGTGACACCATGTATCATAATGACTCCGATTCTGAAACCGAGACTCTGCCAGGCGGCTACAGACTGATCTATAATGACATGATCTGTGCTGGGTTTGCAGAAGGAAAGAAGGACTCTTGCCAGGTAAGAAATGTGGGTCGGAGTGGTGGATTGGGGGGGGGACTGTCAGAGGGAATATTGTGGCTGACAGGGTCGTGGTGGAAAGCAGTTTACAACTAGGATTACAGGGGGGCTGAGGATTAAGACTGATCAGGGCTAACCCAGGACTTGGAATCAGTCCTGGAACATACTACTGTTGAGAAACCAAATTTCTTTGTTTCTGTATTAGATGACATCTCAAAATTTCGCTTATCCAAAAGAGACTTCACTCCCTTGAGCTGTTTTTGGACATAACAGCAATGCACCTAGTGTATTTTTGAAAAGGATACATTAGCCCTGGCTTTCAGATCATGCCCTACAAAGACAGACCTTCATTCCTGGCCAGGCTGACAAAGTATAATCCTGATATTTTAAATATTTTCATCCCACAAAGAACAAAAACCACAGAGCCCAAAGTTTGGTAAAAAACAAAAAAAAAACTCTTTGAGCTTTTTAAAGAGTGACTATACACAGAATCAAAAATACATATATAATCACATAACACTATAACCACAAAATACTTATTTTGTTATGTAATCACTTTGCATACCACTTTGCTTGAAAAGCAGTACAGTATATCAATATTTTTAATAATGATAATAATAATAACTTGGAGCAGCGCCTACAAATCTGAAGAAACATCTCAACATTTTTGGCCTTGAGCAAATTACACCAGCTCAGCTCCAGAAATCAGCATGGCTTGGAACAGCAAGAATCCTATATAGATATAGGATTCCTGTGTGATTCCTGTGTGATTCTCAGGATCTTGGTTAGATCCTGAATTACAGACTATAACCAGCCCAGCATAAGCTGTGATGAAGCAGTATAATCTAATCTAATTGGAGGTAATACTGAGGTGAAACATACAATAAACTACTACTTCAAAACATGATCCACAATCGTAGGCTGTCAGACAATACAATTGGCATGAATCATGATTGCACCTCATTTTGGAGATTATGAGCCCAATCTTATCCAATTTTCCAATGCTGATGTAGCCACAATGCAGCCCCAAGGTAAGGGGAGAAGTGTTCTCTCACTGTGAGGAGGACTCCATGACTGTCCCCCCTACACAAGATGCAGTGTACGCCCTGTTGGCATGGCTGTATTGATGCTGGAAAGCTGGCTTGGGCCCTGTGTTATCAGAAGACATTGACAGCTGACTTCAGGATTCTGAAAGGCAGCTGGGTCCACAGATTTTATGTCATCATTCTGGTAAGCCCTTCTTCAGTCTATATCTTTTTCCAGTCTTCACCTTACCTCTAAAATGGCCAAACAAAATCAGCCAAACTAAAACAGCATGACTGATTTTGACTTGCAGATAACAAGGTTAAAATGGGAAGAGCTGGAAAATACAACTGGCTCCTCCTTTAAGACCAATACAGGTAACAAACCTTTTTGGTTCCTGTGGTTCTTTTGGAGCCCTTCCTTTTTAAAACTGTTATATATTTTTATTCCATTGTTTCTTTACAGGACAGCTTATACTATGTGCCCTGTCCTTCAATTTTGCCTCTGAACAACACACACACACACACACACACACACACACACACACACACACACAGGGTATATGGGGGGGTTCATGTTTTTAAATGACATTGTAGACACCCGTAATTTTTATTTGTAATTGGTTTTCCTTAGATGGAAGAATTACAGGTGGATTTATACCCAGGGCTGACCCATCCATGACTCACAGCCCAATCCTAATGGAATGTGTGTTCTGTTGGTGCTGGCTGCTGCAAAGCAGCCATAAAGTATGTTCCATGCTTTATGTGTGCCCTGCTGGAGCATCAGCAGGAAGGCCAGAGCCTTCCTGCATGCACAGGTGGGTTGCTGGAGACCCACCAGAGCAGGTAAGCCTGTGCAGAAGGTAGAAGGATGGAGGAAGGGTGGGCAGAACAGGGTGGGGAGGAGGGCAGGATCAGAGGCAGCAGCACATGCTGAATCCTGACCCTCTTCTCAGGCCTGATCCACCTTCCCAGGTCAACGTGGACTTGCACCAGCAACTGAGCAGGTGCAGGTCTGAGTTGACCCATAGCGGGTGCTGGGGCAAGGGGACAAATGTCCATTTACCCCAAGGAGACCTTCAGCAGCCCAAACTCTCCTTTGGGATGTAGTGGAAGTTGTACCAGTGCCGCTGCATGTCACCCCAGGCAGCAGATTGGTGAGGGATACCCATCCCTGCCTGTCTGCTTTCCTCCACTGTTCCTCTTTCTCCTTCTCTCTTATCTTATCCCTGGATTGGAAAATAGAGCAGGACAAGGAGGAAGAGGAAGTGTGGAGGGGAACACTAGAGTGTGGGAGGAACAGCAGCTGGCACATCATCCAGTAAAGGGAGGCAGCATTTGACTTGTCAGGCATCAAGAGACTTGGGCTGGTTATACCCCTTTAGTCATTAAGGCACATTGGGGTATATCCAGAGAAAGTGAATTCTGACGAAGCGTCGTTAAGGTTAATGAGAGTCATTAACTAATTTGTCTCGTCGATTTCAGTAATGCTTAAACATGACAAACTTTCGTTGGCTATGACTCATTGCTCCAACACAGTGTTCTCCGAAGAGTGACAGTCTTTGTTTCCTTCCTGTTTACCTCTTAGGGTGACTCCGGGGGACCCCTTGCCTGCAAGCACAATGGCACTTGGTTCCTGGCTGGAGTGGTCAGCTTTGGATTAGGTTGTTCAGAGCCTAACCGTCCTGGAGTCTATACCCGAGTCGCCTCCTACACGGACTGGATTCAACACACGATAGCAGAGAATGAAGCCATCCATGATAGTGCCTATCTTCTGATGTCCAGTTCTGTTCCCCTTCTGCTTCCTCTCCTGGTTTCTTTCCTTAGAGCCCTTTAGTGCTGCAGAGACATTGCTCATGCAAAATCAGCTGGAAGCCAAATTAACCACAGATTCCACATGGCACTTTGTATAGTGTTACACCTCCATTAAAATCCTGCAGTGCCCTTCCCCATGAGTGAGATCTTAAGTATGCCTCCCCAGAAATAAGTACCATTAAGTGCAATGGGATTGCTCCCTTCAAATTTATGCTTAGGATTGCTGCTGTTGCTGCTCAGTAAGGCTGTAATCCTATACACACCTACCTGGGAGTAAGTCCCACTGAATTCAGTGGGACTTACATCTAAGTAGACATGCAAAGGATTGTGCTGTAAGTTGTCCTGGAAATTCTCTCTGAACTGGAGTAAGTTGAAAATTTTATATATTTTCTTTGCCACTACAAGTTGTGTCAAAAATAATTGAGGATTTTGCATCCCCAAGTAAAGTCCTAGGCGGGACACTGCAAGGGATAAACCCTTACTGGAAGACTGTTCCTCACCAGACATCCAAGCACTAAGTCTAACCAACTGCTTCATTTTTGCACAAGTTATTTACGATATGCTACCCCTACTCCAGTCATTGCCACTATAGCTGTGAATGAATAAGGAACTAGGAGATTTGAGCCCTTAATTAATGTTTGGTCACCCAAGAGGTTTGTGATTTTTGGTGAGGAGGAAAAGTGAAGGATGAGTGCATATATAGATGGATGCTTATGTCTATAGTTTTTTGTTTTTGTTTTTAAATTAAAGGTGAGTTCACATCACCTGGCTTGGTGAGGGCAGACCAATATTCTGAGCATAAGAATTTGCTGATCTGATGTTTGAGTTGCTGATATGTTATGTTTGTACTAGCATACCAGCTAAGCCAGATTCACACTGCAGGTGCAAATGACAAAGAGTCCTGTGGCATCTTAAAGCAGTGATTTTCAACTGTGAATGATCTGCAAGTGTGCCATGGGAATTTGGGGGAGGGTCTTTTATTATTAGGGCCATTGGAGGATGTTAGCCCCCCCGACCAGCAACTTGGTGTACCTTGTCAATAATAAAAAAGATGATGGTGTGCCTTGAAAATTTTAGCACCTTGTCAGTGTGCCCTGAGATGAAAAAAGGTTCAAAATTGCTGCCTTAAAGTGTAACAAATTTATTTCCACATAAGCATACATTTGATCATCTTTGGGATGCCACAGGACCTTTCTAGAGCCTGTTACTGCCATGACAGCCTGTTACTGTCATGGTTCAGGATGTGGACTCACCTCCCTGCATTACAATCTCTGCGCATGAACTGGAGGTTGTCCATGACTTTGTGTACCTTGGCTCAACGATCTCCGACACTCTTTCTCTCGATTCCGAGCTAAACAAATGCATCGGTAAAGCAGCTACCACGTTTTCCAGACTCACAAAGAGAGTCTGGTCCAACAAGAAGCTGACGGAACATTCCAAGAACCAGGTCTACAGAGCTTGCGTCCTGAGTACACTTCTGTACTGCAGCGAGTCATGGACTCTTCGCTCACAACAGGAGAGGAAACTGAATGCATTCCACATGCGCTGCTTCCGACGCATCCTTGGCATCACCTGGCAGGACAAAGTTCCAAACAACACAGTCCTGGAACAAGCTGGAATCCCTAGCATGTATGCACTGCTGAAACAGAGACGCCTGCGTTGGCTCGGTCATGTTGTGAGAATGGATGGGATCCCAAAGGATCTCCTCTATGGTGAACTCGTGCAAGGAAAGCGCCCTACAGGTAGACTACAGCTGCGATACAAAGACATCTGCAAGAGGGATCTGAAGGCCTTAGGAGTGGACCTCAACAAGTGGGAAACCCTGGCCTCTGAGCGGCTCGCTTGGAGGCAGGCTGTGCAGCATGGCCTTTCCCAGTTTAAAGAGACACTTGTCCAACAGTCTGAGGCAAAGAGGCAAAGAAGGAAGGCCCACAGCCAGGGAGACAGACCAGGGACACACTACACTTGCTTCCAGTGTGGAAGGGATTGTCACTCCCGAATCGGCCTTTTCAGCCACACTAGACGCTGTGCCAGAACCACCATCCAGAGCGCGATACCATAGTCTTCTGAGTCTGAAGGTTGCCAACATACTGCCATGAAGTAGCCACTGAAAATGCTCTTTGAAGATGAGGACTGTCCTCATCTCTAATGTTTTTCCTTCTCTGGAGCAATGCTCATGGAGACACTCACATGATAGCCATTGCACAAGAATATAATGCAAATATGCATGCAGGCTTTGTACTCCTAGAGAGAACATGCCAAGAAGTGTAAATTTTGCATTCATAGTAATCTAAGGCAGTCTCTTGGCTTTGCTGTCTGCTCTTTGGCATACCAAAGATAACAGTTCCTTCCACCACATACCTTGTTGGGCACTTAATGGTGGGATTTGAATACAACACTGCCTGCAGGACTCTTCAACCGCTCCTCAGTGGTTCTTGCAGGAGATGGGAGTCCTTAACACTATTTCCTTCCTCCCCTCCTTCTCACATTCTCTCTTCTCTTCAGACCATCTCAGGAGAAGGATGTGCTGTGTTAGGGCTCCATGCCCACCGGGCCAACCTCACCAGACTTCCACACAAAGGGAACAGCTCTAGGGTTCTCTGTTCTAAAGTAGTAGGACCTCTGGTAACTTCAGGTGAATTATGTAAGCAACTTTGAACTGTGAGTAAAATACTTCTGTTGAAACCTTTACCAGCCTCCACGCCTCTATATGTTTTTGTTGATAGCAAGGAGCCTGGGTGATGGGATATTCTTAATATAGGAAGGGGTTGCTTTTGATGATTACTCTACTCTCCCCCTCCCTTCTAACACTTAACACCTCTTCCCTTCCCAGCAGGTCCAACCTGGATCAATCACTTGAGGTTTTCCAGTCCATACACTCTATAATTAGTTCTTTATGCAATGCTTTCCCTTCCCAGCTGGAACACAGATTGGACTAGTCACCTTGAAAAGGTGATGTTGATGCAAATTGTGCAGGGGGAAAACACACAGGAGGAAGGAAAGAGTTTGTGGGCTGGAAAAGTGGCAACCACCCAGAAGGAACACCTCAGCACATTTGCAGTGAAGACACCAAGGTGCCTGAAGAACCACATTCCTCAGAGTAATGAGGGGAAGCCACTGGGCACATTTGGGCAGGAAGCAGAAACTCAGTGCAGCTGAAAACTCAGTGTCCTAATTTTTTTTTTCATTGTATACTCCTCGGGAGAAGGGATCTACCTATGTAACTCTGTGAGGTGACATGTTCACCAGTGGTGCAGACTTAAAATATAACAACCACCAAAACAAATTAAATAAAAATGGTTTGTAAGAGAAATAGCAATTGGGTTAATATAACAGATGGACTTGGAAGCCTTCTAAGATGAAGTTAGAAGCCTTTTTGACATAGATAACCACGCATAAGGTAACTGACATGAGAGTCTTTGAACAGGAATACGAAATGCAAGCAGTTTTAGTAGTGTAGCAGGAACACGCCATTGGAATGCAAGTTTTTGCATTCATTGTAATCTAAGGCAATAGCAATTGCCTCATTATTGGTATATTGAAGGGAACAATACTTCTCATTGCACACCATATTTGGTACTTCCCTGTCAACAGCCCCAGTCTGTTATCACTTATTTGAGGTCTGTTCTCCATCCTTTGCCAATATTGGTACTTAACATCCTCCGTCCCCACACTTCCACCAGGAGCACTTACAATATAGCATCTGTTTATGCTGGGGAAAAATATAAGACCATCGAGGTAAGCCAGTTCAGATGTTTGAGAGCCACAAGAGAGGTTTCTGAACCACAATTTTTAAGAAGCATTAAGATTCTTATATATATTTATTCACCATTAACATTAAATTTCATTTTAATCCAGTGCACTCTCAATTGATACCCCATAAATTATTATAAAATTTTTTATTTACTTTGTATATTAATTATGATACAAAAAAGGAGCTCAGTCAACATATTTCTGTGAGCCACACATCATCATCATCATCATCATCATCATCATCATCATCATCATCATTATTAACAGTATTTAAATACCGCTTTTCAACGAAAGTTCACAAAGCGGTTTACAGAGAAAAATCAAATAACTAATGGCGTTATATGTCAAAGAGCCACGTGTGGCTCAGGAGCTGTGAGCCACATGCCACCCTTGCCCTATAGCAAGGGTTTGACCACCCTCACCCTATAGCAAATGGCTATAGCATTTGGCCACCCCTACCCAATAGCGAAACACGTTTGCATCATTTTTGATTCTGAGTAAGGATACTGTTGAGTCGTTAAGTACAACATCCCACCCACATACAAATTATGAACTGTGAGGAAATTGTTGCTGCCAACAGTGAGGGTAGCTGTGTGTGTCAGTACAGAAAAACATGTCTTCGAACAAATCCTTGAAGAGGGAAAAACACATTTTAAAAAAACAACTGGAGAGGTTCCTAAAATTGTAGGGCACTGACTGTATGAAGCTTCCTTATCTGGAGTCATCATTTGCCCCAGACAGGGTGGACAGCTCGCAACAAATGAAACATGATGCTGCAGGTCAACCACAATGAATCGATTGTGCACAATGCACCTTAGAGGACTCTTGTGTATGGGAAAAAAAAAAGAGAGAGATTATTTTGGCAGTCCTTCAGGTTGTGCTTCTTCCACAGTGCCCAAGTGTGTAAATGGCAATTTGAGACAGCAGCATGAAGACAGTTAGGAATTCCCGCACTCAAACTTAGCTGGTCATTGCCATTCAATGACCTTGCTCACGAGAGACAAAAGTCACTCCCCTGTCTTCAAATTCAGAAAAAGAACAGAATATAGGCTCCCCTGGGTCAGCACCTTACCATTATTATCTCAGTTTTGAAGAAACCAATAAGAACTTGGAGAAAGACTATTTTTGGCACCCAGTCTGACAAATGGAGACGTCTCTCTGGTCTAGAATGTGATGGTTTATTTAAAAACAAAACCAACCAACCTTGGCTCTTATGTTCACCACATAGCACAGACCAACTCATGGAAGGAGTGCTGGACTGGGATATAGAAGCTCTCTCCGTTAATTTGTTAGGCTCTCTCGCTCTATCACATACATTTTCAGCAGCAACAAAATGGATCCCTAGCAGAAGATGGATTGCACCAGGGGGCTGGGAGAGTGTTGTTGGCACCTCAATTTCCCAGCCTCCATTAGCTTTCCTCACTCCATTTCTTGGGACCTCCTGGCTCCTCTGACCACAATCTCTCACCTGCAGTCCATAGAGCCAGTGGAGAGTTCCCACTCATCACCCATTTCCGCATGCAGGCAATGATCCTTGCATGTCAAAATTCCAATATTAAAAGAGATATCAGTCCCAACTATTCCTTATCAAGCAAAGCAAGTTCTTTCACATCATTTCCAACTGTATTTTGGGTCATGTGCTCCAAGGATGCTCTCTGTGCCCTTTGCCTACTGCAGCCTTCTGAAAGCAAACCCAAGGCAGTTTTGGCTCATTCTGCATTTATACTTCTTGTCTAAAATAGCTAATACAGCACTTTAATTAAAGCAACAATAGGCAATTATATAAGACAACAACAATGTAATAATGAAGAGGTCAGCTTGTCCCTTAATTGAAGCAACAGTAGATAACAAACATATACCTATGTGTATATGATGGCAAAACCCCAAACCAGACTGTGTCGATGAGCAGCCTCACCTTGCTTACATAGCACATTTGAACATGTAAGCACAAGCCACATCCTGTGAGCTTCCTGACTTAAAATAAACAAAGTCAGTGTGCCCCAAAAAGATTCCCAACCCTAGCTGCCCATGGCTCCAACCCTCCAATTCCGTGGCTGAACTTAGTCAAGGAGTCTTTGCTAGTGGAGAAACCGGCCTCCAGAGCTTGTTGCCACTCCCCTGGGCAGGATACAAAACAACAGCAGCATCCATTTAGGGCCAGGGCTGAGCCATCAAGGACCATCAAGTCACAAAAGAAGGTCCCTTAGTGAGCTCTCTTCCCTTTCCAGGCTTCTTCCCCACTTTCCTTCCTTGAGCACAACTGAAAGTCTCTGTGCCAGCACCTGGGCTGATGGGCAACTGCCATCTTTTGTGAGCTGCCTCATAATGTACCCTTTCTTCCTGGGAAGCAACTTTGGCTCTCTTGCCCTGCTTCCTATTTTGAGTCAGAGCTGGAAGGGACTCACAAGGTCATCTGGTCCAGTCCCCTGCTGTATTGGTGATTTTATTCAGATATTTTAACCCCAGAATGTGGTGTTTTGTGGTTTCATTTGGATATTTTAGCACTAAAATGCAGTGTTTTGTGATTTTATTCTGATATTTTAACACCAGAATGCGGTGTTTTGTGGCTTTATTTGGATATTTTAACCCCAAAATGTGGTGTTTTGTGGCTCTATTCAGATATTTTTACCCCCAAATGTGCTGTTTTGTGGTTTTATTCGGATATTTTAACACCAAAGGCTTGTGTTTTGTGCTTTGATGCATTTTCAAGCCCTGAATCTTCAAAATAAATGACTGTACTGCACATTGAATCACCAAAGTTTTCCCCTGCCCTTGTTTTATTCCACCCATTTCTTTTCAACCTTGATTTTTGAAAGAGAGAAGTTGTTTGCAGGGAGAGAGTCACCATCTTCCATCCTCTGCTGTTTATTGTCCAATACAATATTTAATGTACATTATGTATCACTCTATACGTATTGGTGCAGAGCAAATCCGCATGGAAAACTCCTCCATGCAGTGCACCTGTGATATGGAGCAGTTGTCACATGGAAACTGCTTGAGCCAGACAACTGAAGAACAGCACCACCCTCTGAGGACCGTGAAAGAGCAGGCACCATCAAAAGAGAGAAAAGGGAACAGCCTCACAAAATAGGTATACATTCTAGGTCAGTGTTTCTCAACCAGTAGTACAAGTACCACCAGTACTTGAGGTGGTGTCTGGTGCTACTTATGTGACCCATATAGCCCAGCAGTGACACCAGGAACACGACACAACTAACAGAGGTAGGAGACTTGGCAGGCAGAGCTGCAAAGCATGCTTTTCCACATTCGAAAAAGCCCTCCCATCCACCCTGAGCCTTTAACTGGTGTTTGTTGCATCGCGTCTGGCCTCCCAACATAGAAGTAACTGGCGATTATGTCATTGCTGGTTACTTCTGGTGGTAGAAGTGGACCATGTGAAGTGATACGGTTGTGGACAAACATTGAGAAATTCTGTTCTAGATTACTAACACCCAAAGTCATGTTTACTAGGACTCTCTTACTGAAAGCCAACAGGATTCAGTATTCAGGGGGGGAGGTGAGAATTATTGCATGGTTAGAAGTTTGGTGGGTACAACTTTCAGGATACTGCCTGTGTATTTGGGCATAGATGAGGAAACTGTTGCTCTAAGGTGACCTGAGGGTTTGAGTCTCCAAGCATGGCCTGAAGGCAAGTTCCAACTCTGGAGACTCCTATTATTGATTGCTCTAATGCTGTCTTGAAAGAAGACTGTGGCACATATAGGAAGAAAATGAGCTTGTGATGGCAGGGGAGGAGGGAGAGAGGGAAAGCCAAGATTTCCAAGCAAAATAAGGAGCTTTGCAATAAATTAAAACAATATTTCAGTTTCTAGTTCCTATAGCTGGGAAAAGTTGGAAATGTGAAAATAGGCTCGAAACAGTGGGTGGTGCCTGCAAAATTCTACTGCACATGGGTTGTCCTCTCATCAGACTAATGGTGTTTTCAAACAAGCACTTTGCTTTGGAACTGCCATCTCTTGACCATACTCTTTTAACCCATTTTTGCCTGGCCCTCAGGTGTACACATCTGATCCCTCAGGCGTATATGCAATGTTGTTGGGATTTAATGGGTGCTGACATGACAGCAACAAATTGTAGTTGTCCTGTTTTTTTTTTCCTTCCTTTCTTCATTTGTTCCCTTTGGGACCTAATTTATTCTGACATTTTTGGAAAAAAAGGAGCACAAGAGCCCTGGCAGGTACTATTGTTGTGGAACTTTAGTCTTTTCTCCAGTCACAGTTCCAGCAAATTCTCTCCTTCCCCTCTCCACTTCCTGGCTGTGTCGCTCTGTAACAAATTAGTGGTTTTCTTTCTCATTGTTGTGCTGGGGTGTAAGATTCCTGTTGAAGTTTGTATTTCACCTCTCCTTTCTCCCTAGCTTTCTGAGTTGTGAAAGAGAGAAAAAGAACTTGTCTGAGGAAGGATGCAAATTACTAGAGAGGAAATGACACTAATTTCAGGGTGGGTGGGGCAGGGGATCTCAGTAAGTAAGAAGTTTGTAACACACACCCCTTTGATATGCCCTATAATGCCCTCAGTACAGCATTACTACACTCACCTCTTTAATGATGTAGCTTCTGTTTTTTTCATGGAAGCCTTTTTAATTGTTCATTTTAATTTGGTGTAATTTTTTTAGAGGAGTTGTGTAATTGTTGTAATTTTTTTTTTATTAATGAACCAGTGATTAGACATCCCCTGAACAGGAAATGACCTATCAGCGCCTGAGAATGGGATATCACCTTTCCACTGACTTTCCTGATTCAACTTCTCTGATTCTGTATCCTTTCCCCAACAAGTGCCTCTCCTGTGGCATTGGTCACAGTTCTGAATTCATCACAGGCAAGGAACACAAGCAGGTTAAGGTGAATCCCCCCTCCCCCAAACAGTGGCTTTCTCTCTCTGATCTGCTGGACTCCACATCTCCCCTTGGCTGCAGGCCAGTGGTTCTCACACATTTAGCATGGAGACCCACTTTTTAGAATGAGACTCTGTCAGGACCTGCCGGAAGTGATGTCATGACCAGAAGTGACATCATCAAGCAGGAAAATCTTTAGCAATCCTAGGCTACAATCCTACCCACACTTACCCAGGAGTAAGTCCCATTTACTATCATTGTTAAAAGAATATACATAGTAGCTTGTTAAAAGTACAAGGTCTGTAACATTTCCCCAAATGCAGTCATACACCATGATAACATCAAGTCTACTATATTAAAAATAAAATAGTGACATGAATGTTCATTTTCATCAAGATAAAGGGGGGGGGGGAAACTTCATCCACTGCATAGTGGCACATATTGGTCCTTCCAGGATTCCTATCTTGGACTATAATGGCTTGGATCCCAGGAAGGTTAACGATGTTTAAGGGGGGGACAGGGGATAGTTTCTTTGATGTATCAGGTTATCTCTGAGGACACTTCAAAGGATGGTTTCCTTCCAAACAGCCTACTGAGAGCAGCCTTCACTTCTCTGTTCCTCAGGGTATAGATGAGGGGATTACAGAGAGGAATGATGATTGTATAAAGCAGAGAGACCACCTTGTCAGGAGTCTTGGGTTGCAGATACACGAGCATTGCAGAGCCGTAGAAGAGACTAACCACAGTGATATGGGATGAGCAGGTGGAAAAGGCCTTTTGCCTGCCAGTCTTAGATGGCATACGAAGGATGGTTCTGGTGATGTACACATAGGAGGCCAGGATGAGGAAAAAGGGGACTATAACAAAGAGGACATTCTCCAGGTAGACGGCCAGCTCATTGAGAAACAGGTCTGCACATGCAAGGTTGAGTACTGGTGGAATGTCACAGAAGAAGTCATCAATCACATTGGGACCACAAAAAGGCAAAGAAAAGATGAGGCCAATTTGCACCAGCTGCACAGGGAAGCTGATGGCAAAGGAGCCAGCCACCAGCCTCGCACGTACCCTGTGGTTCATGATCATCATGTACCGGAGAGGCAGACAGATAGCAAGATAGCGGTCATAGGCCATGGCTGCCAGCAGGAAACACTCTGTTGCACCCAGAAAAAGAATAAAGAACATCTGAGTAGCACAAGCTTGCAGGGAAATGGTGAGGTCCCCTGTTACCAGATTGGCCATCATCTTGGGAAGGAGAACTGAAGTATAACATATCTCCAGCCCTGATAGGTTGCGCAGAAAGAAATACATGGGGGTACGTAGGGCCGAGTCACATGTTGTCACCACCAGAATCAGACCATTGCCCAGTAGAATAGCCAGATAAATGGTCAGGAAGGCAGTGAAGAGGAGGGCAGGTTGTCCTTGGAATCCCAACAAGATGAACTCTTCCACAGCGCTTTGGTTCTGCATGTGTCTGCCTGGGTCAGAATCAACCTGCAGAGAGACATGGGAGATGTGAATGTGAGCTGAAGAACAAACATTCCTTTTATCTTTTGTTGGTCTTCTTTTCCCATGTTTGAAATTCCACTTGGAGAGGGGGTCTGTTGAGGCTGGGAATGGGGTGATAATAGCAGCAGCCATGCCACCAAAATCCTACCCCTTTTTCCAGACTTGATCCACCTTCTCAGGTTCACATGGACTTGCACCAGCAAAATAGCTGGCACAAGTCTGAGTAGACCTAATGTGGCTTCAGAGGCTTAGCTCTGGGCAAGGAAACAAAATTTCCCTTACCTGATGGAGAGCTCTGTGACTGTCTCTCCAACAGGATGCAGCAGGGTCTACTGACCGGGCAGTGAGTTTCGGAGAATTAAATTGTGGGCTTGCATGTGCCTGTGTCCACCCCTGGCTCGGCACACCTGAGCCCTCCGTACTAGTGGCAGTGGTAGGAGGGGCCCAATACGTCTTCAAGGGGTGACTGGGCATCATGGGGAGCCCAGTGGCTGGCTTTGCCTTAGGACTCCAACCACTTCAGACAGACAGTGAGGGCAGGGGCTCCACATGTTAATCTGCTTATGCGAAGCCATGTTTATATGTTGAAGTTCACCACATCGCTGCACCCTAAGTGGGACTTGTAATGCTGGAAGTCATATAATACTGATAAGCTTCTGCACATGATGTCCCATAGGGCCAAAGTAGTGGAAGATGCAGGTAACAGTCTCCCAATGTTGCTTTTTCCCTTGACATTCAGCCAGAGGGAAATGCTAGAATAATCAGGAGAAATGGGGTGATGGGGGTTGTGTCATCCCTTCTCCTCCTGTCATTTTTGCCTTCCTCCAGCTGCTTTTTCACTGATGGGGGAAACATGCAGGATTCTTTTCCCTTAGAGGTGGAAAAGCACCTTGGTAGAGGGAGTGATTTTGAATTGAAAATCACAAGAAGGAAAAAGTTTAAGCAGTCACTCTCTTTTCCCACCTTATCATTTCTCTACTCAAGGTCACAGATTCCACTGGCTGCTTTTTGTTTTGAGAAAAGGCACATTGGGAAACTGTTAAATACATTTTTGTCCGGTGTAATTTGGCCTCATAATCTGTAATCTGTGCTTTGCTCACACAGGTGTCTTATGGTTATGCTCCAGAGTTCTTTATGTGCTAAATGGTACATTTGGTACTGCTATGTAACTGGACGACCCATTTGTTTCAACGGCTACATTAGCTCAGTGCAAATAGAACAAGTGCATCAATTGAAAAGAACAGGAGAGCTTTTAAGAAGAGGAAATTCCCAGCATGCATCACTGTTTCCAGGCCCTCAAGTTACATTATTATTATTATTATTATTATTATTATTATTATTATTATTATTATTATTATTATTATTAACAACAACAACAACAACAACAACAACAACAACAACAACAACAACAACAACAACATTTATATACCGATTTTCAATGAAAAGTTCACAAGTGGTTTACAGAGAAAATGAAAATGTCTCCCTGTCCCAAAAAGGCTCAAAATTTAAAAAAAGATGCAGAAGAACCAGCAGACAGCCTCTAGAAAAGACACTGCTGGAGTGAGGAGGGCCAGTTTACTCTCCCCCTGCTAAATAAAAGAGGAGCGCCCACTTGAATAAGTGCCTCTTACCCAGTTAGCAGGGTTACATCTGGATCGGGCCTAGTATATTTTGGTCTGAGGTGGCATTCTGAAGTTTTTCTTACTTTGGCCTTCACTTACCTCTTCCTCTTCTCAAACAATTCAAAGGTCTAACTAAGAGATTTCTCTATAGTATTTGTTCTCAGTTTATCCCCAGCTCCACATACAATCAGTCAGTCTCCCTACAAAAGGATCCTATAATTCATGTACAGTAGTATTCACAGTGGTATAGTATTGCATTTTGAAGTGGAGGAGCTCATCATGATATTCCCTCCATAGCCACACTCAGGTGTGAGTTCCAGTAGTGCAACTGGCCATTAGGATTGGGCACTCAGGTAATGTTGCTGATTGAAACCATTTTTTTTTTTTGTGGATGGCTGGTTTTCCAGTGGTTGAATAATGTATTTCCCATTACATAGCCTCTAGTAAGGACCTTTAGATACGATTGTGCTATAATTCAATATCACCTACCTTCTGCACCATGGTTTAAAATGGGCTCACAGTTGAACTGCCTTTCTTTCAAAACACTCTGAAAGCATACGAGAAAAGGTGTTAAGTGCTGCATTAAAAATATTCAGAAAAGACAAGTTGGGTACCTGTGACTTTGTATTAGTGTTCCTGCTGAATGCTGGGTTGCTTTTGCATGCTTCAGGCCGCCTCTGCTGGGCCACTGCTGCAAAATGGGCCCGTGTGCTGTGTTCAAAGCAGCAGCTCCGGAGGCCTCCCTTGGTGCTGGTAGGTTGGTGGCAAAGGCATGTTGTAAGTGGGGAGAGAAGGCGAAGGGCAGAAGGTGGTTTGGGCAGGACTGGGGTTGGGCAGCGGTGGGGAGGGAAGGGTTGGATCTCTGCATGGGCCAGGTCTTATACACGCTTTCCCAACCTTTCCTGCCCTTTTTTCTCTCTTTGGACATATCTCAGCAAAATGGATGGATAGATGGATGGCTGTCCATCCATCCATCCATCCATCCATCCATCCATCCATCCATGTGTGTGCTGCTGAACAACCTTCTGCTTAATGATAGACCACATAAATGAGGGTGGTCAAAGCAAAACAAAGAGGCTCTTAATGCAAAGAAAAGGTACTCTATCTCCAGTAGCCTGTGCAGCCAGCAAGTGTCTGGCAGGGAGCATCTGTTTACACAACAAGGCACTAGATTGGGCTGAACGTTCACTTAACAAACTAATTGCATAACAATGGGGATTGGAGAACGTATCCATGTCATTAAGTGGTGCACACCTGTATAGACTTATACTCTGTAGTAAAATGTTTTTACTTCCTGTTGGGTGTCCAATTGCCCCTGGTTCATTGGATGCACCCTGCAATTTTTCAGTGTGGCCGTATCGGCACCGGGGGGGGGGGAGAGACAGGATTCGGCAGTTCCACTCACAAGGTGCTGCTTGGAGCTCACACTGATGCTTGCTTCTCACCCTTCCTAAATTTTCTTGAGTGCCAGTATATTTTCCAGCATATGCAACGCTTCACTTTTCAGTATTGTTTGCCACTAGCATGCATATCAGTGAAACTGCATCATGTGCATTTCTGTGAGGGTTAACTAGTAGTTACATTATAATTTAAGAGGTAATTTGTAATTTAAGAGGTAATTACATAAATGTACAAATTGTATTTTTCTTATAATTAGGTATAGCTCTATTCTCTATCTAAGCTGGTTCTTGGATTTTGGGGAAAGATTTTGGGCTAAGGAACCAACTGAATCTTACAACATGGGAACTATAAAAAAAATTCACTGTTTGCGTTTTTGCAATGCAAGCAGTTTTCCTGGGATGCATTACATTCATATAGTGCTATGTAATTTTTTCCCAAACGCAATACATTGATACAGAGAGTTGAGATGGTACAGGTAATTGGAGAGAACATCAATTATCTTTTTGAAGAGATGCTAACAGACAACAGGAACAAATGTCAACAGATGAAGTAAGTGGGAATAAAGAGGTATGCACAGTCAGTAACCACTTTTATTTAAAGTTCTCGGACAGAATACAAGAAGAGCAATAGAAGGGAAAGTACTCTGCCTGACTGAAGAATTAGCAAAAGTACTGAGGTAGGAACAATGGTTCCCTATTAGAATTGGATGCCTGTAACTTTGCATTAGTCTTAATGATGGCCAACAACTGTATCTCTTCTATTCCATTGCCATCCCCCTTTAAAAATTATTTTCTCTTATTCTGTGCCCATGAGTGCTACCTGCCAAATGAGAATGATGCATCATAATTTGAATGATACTGTCCAAGGCAAACTGCCGCCATGCAATTAGGACATACATAAGTATGTTCCACACCCTCTCCTGACGTGCCTTTCCTTTTTCATAAGTGTGTGAGACAGTGTGTGTTTTTTTTTTAACCAACCTCTCACAACCATCTAAATAATTCTAGTTTAGATCATATGCAATGGAGTGGTTTGGATGAACCATCCCCCCCTACCCCCACATCATTAGGGGAAGAAGAAAGTCATATTTTCAGTGAGGGGGAATTGGCTCAGAAGATACTGTCTGGACCAGCCCTCTGATGAACAGTAACAAAGAAGAAGAAACAGAGATATATGTGGTGAAAACAATGTGGCTCATCCCAGTGAACAGAGTGGCTGGCATGAGAAGGTTGCATTGTGGATCCTGTGGTCCACAAAAAATTCATGCAAAGATTAATTGATGAATCTTCCTATCAAGACTTGACAACCACTAGACTCTTTGATGGTTTTTCTGCAGCAGATCAACACAGCTTCTTCCCTGGAAGTCTTCAATATCCAAATGGAGAGGAATGCCCATGAAAATCAGTAACACTGTATAATCTTTGGATTAGCAATGTAAATTTATGGTCATATATACATGAGTAAAACAGATCTGGGAAAATAATTGTATGTCTCATCATCAACCTTTCAAGAATATTGGCCTATTGTCTAATAAAACATGTAGATACATGTAGTTTGGAGTGTAAACATAGCAACCCTTTCTTTCTTTCTTTCTTTCTTTCTTTCTTTCTTTCTTTCTTTCTTTCTTTCTTTCTTTCTTTCTTTCTTTCTTTCTTTCTTTCTTTCTTTCTTTCTTTCTTTCTTTCTTATCTCGACAGTTTCATGCTATCATATGTCCAAGGCTGTAATCCAAGGCACACTTTCCTGACTGATTGAAGATAATGGGACATACTTCTGAGTGGACAAGCATAAGCTTGAGCTCTAAAAATGCTCCAGGTGGTACAAATGGGCTTTCCCAATGTTATGTTCACAACAGTCATGCAAGGTAAATTTGACTGGGAGATGCTGAGTGGTTCCAGGTTCTTGGTCACATGAGGTTATTTGAAGCCAGATTTCCTTGGTATAAACCCAGCTACTGTCTTACACTGACTGCATTAATCTGCTTTCTCCAACATTGGAAAAAAAGATGTAGGACAAAGAGTCAAAACAAATATGAGGGTTGAATGATAGGAGATACCTGGGTAATATTTAGAGGTACCCAAACTAACTAATACTATTGATTAAGTATTTTCAGCCTCAGTTCTACTGTATATGCCTGCTCATTGGGGATTTCACTTTGTGTGTCTGATTAAGTGGACAGTAGTCCAAGTACATTTATGCAGAAATACATTGGTTAATCTTTCAGGGGTTACAATAGTCTTTTGTCATATTTGCTATACCAGATGGTCACAACTATCCCTGTGGAAGAATCTATAGCCAACACCTTCCTGAATTCTGGAATTCTTTTTGTAGAAGTAACTGTACCTTGTTTGTAGGTTAGCTGCCTTGATCTGCTGTTCTGAATGGATGCTGTATTTCTCTTGTGAAGTTTGAGCAAGGGACTTCAGCCCTTGATTTTGTGAAACAATGTTTCAAAGTAGAGGCTGCTCTTGTGCAGGTAGTACAGGGCTGTTGGCTGAAAATCCAGTCATCAAAGGGCATTGTTTGCCAAATCAACCAGTATTAGCTTCAGCAGGAGTGGGTCCCAGTGGGGACAATACACTCACATGGGTAAACAATGGAAAAGCAAGATTTGTTTTAATGAAGAAAATCAAAGATATACCTAGCCTTGAATTTTGCATCCACCAGTGGCCAACCAGGTTTTTTCAAGTCCCAAAATGGGGTGTTAAGGCAAAGATCCATTTGTCCCCAGCATTTGGAACCCTGAATCTAAAGATTCTGTCTTGCTATCATGACTACTATCCCCTAATAGAGTTGTCTTCCAAAGTATTGAAGGTAGTGGCTCTCAGTGTCTTTGTGGCAATGAGTTCCATGGACTAATTATGCTTTGTATGAAGAAGTGCTTGATTTTCTCTACCCGTAATTTGCTGTCACTCAATTTCATTGGCTGATGCCTAGTGTTATGTGAAAGTGGGGGGCGGCTAGGAAATAATCCATCCACATCACACATTATACAAGTCTATTATGTCTGTATTTTGTTTATCTTGTCTATAAACCAAAAATGCCAAACACATAAGCCTTTCTTCATAAGGAAAAGACTCCAACCTTGTGGCCACTGTGATTCCCTTCTTCTGCTTCTTTTCTGTCTCTACAATGTCCTTTTCAGTGGAGGAGACAGCAGCTTGTACATGGTGTTCCAAATGTGGGTGCCCCAAAGATTTGCATAAGATCTCACAATACTTTCAATTTTTCTTTCAGTCAGTTTGAAAACATTCAATCATTTTCTTAATTATCTCTAGGAAAGAATTTACCTTCCTCTTTGGCACCACATGCTGAGCTGGTATTTTCATGGAGCTGTCCAAACCAACTATAAGATCGGGCAGTCACAAATAGTTCAGATGTCCCAGAATATATGTGAAGTTAAGATCTTTTGCCTTGATGAGTATGCATTTATATTTATGTACACTGTGTGGTACCCTAAGAAAATTAACAGCTCAATCTTAACATGGGCGAGTGCTCGCACAGTGACTGCTGAAGTGGCACTAGCCTTCTCAGATGCACCATAAAGCGGATTTGTGAAAATTTTAGAGTAAGGGATGCCGGTGGGAAGGCCTGTGCCATCCTGCTGCTGGCCGACATGCAACTGCTTGTTCAGGTAAGTTCTGCGCCAGGCAGCACAGGGGTGGGGGGGGGACAACGGAGGTAGGGAGGGGTGTTTTGGGGCAGTGAGAGGGCAGGGAGGGGCAGTTCAGGGCCAGGAAGAGGTGGGGATGACAGAGGAGGCCTCTGCCATATCCTAACCCCTGTCCTGGCCCTGAAAGCCCTATGCAGGGCTACTTGGCCCTGCACCCATGATTTAGCTGGCACAGATTCATTGTAGACCCATTGAATAGGCTGGGGCTCTACACATCTGACCTGGTTAGTTTCAGTGTTGGATACAGCGCAGGCTGTATCAGCACAGCGCAGGCAGGATACAGCGCAGGCTGCACAGCCCCACTGCACCAGTGCTAAAAAGGATTGGGCTGTAAGATTTCCAAACCCACTGAAATTAATGAGGCTTAAATTAAACATGACTTATCAACCAATCCTGTGTGTCTGCTCCCATTGTCTTCAATAGGGCTTATTCCCAAGGATGCGTGTATAAGATTGCAGCCCGAGTTTTCTCAATGATTTTCATGATTGTTTTGGGGTTTCGTGTTCTCTGAATAGAATTCATTGCACCTCATTTGCCATTTTATAGCTCATTCATCCAAATTCAACAGCAGTTATGTCGTGCACCAGGTCCTCAGTACTGCACAGGATTAAATTCAAGATTGCCTCCCTTCTCATTGATTACGTGATCATACAGGGTGACCCCCCCCCCCCAAATAGAACCCATAAAAATTTTATTAAATACTACAAAGGTCCAGTAAATTTCAAGAAACTTACTGGACTCAAACTTCAATCTGTGTACGATTATTCCCCAAAGTTTCAGTTATCTTGGTCGCTTTGCATAAAAGTCATGTTCTTTCCAAAGAAAAATTAAAATTAACAGTTTTATTCAAAGATTTGTGGGTTCTGGTTTTTTTTTTTTTTTTGGGTCACCCTGTATATTCCAAAGCATAGTCACTTCACCCAGAGCTGCCCTGGGTCTCTTTGGGGAGAAGGGCGGGGTATAAATAAAGTTGTTTATTATTATTATTATTATTATTATTATTATTATTATTATTATTATTTCTTGTACCTAGAAATCTTGTTTCTTTTGCATGATACATGTATTCACAGTGGAATCCTGTATGTGTGTATTTGGAAGTAAGTTTTTATTGAATTGAACTGAATGTGTAAATGTGTATAGAATTTAAGGCCCAGTTAAGCAATTTCTGCGCAACTTTGCATGTATGCAACAGGGATCAAATGGGTACACCTGTGGGCTGGGCAAAAATGGGTTAATGTGAGGCTAACTGGAGTCACCCATCATAGCAACCAAGGAGGTTCTGCATGTGGGGAGAGAGAAAGGGGGGCACAATCAAATTCTAGTTGGAGCCTGAGCTTTCGTGAAGGACGGAATGCCAGGGAGTGTCTGGCAGAATTTAAAATATGTGCATTTCCAACCAGTTGTATCCTACCTGCAGCTGAGAATAAGCAACATATTCTTTGTTGTGTAACAGAGGCCTGTGTGACTCAAAAACTGGCACAATTCTAAACTAATAATTTTTCAATGTTGTCCCTTCAGCTGTTTAGACTTCAAGCAGTAGACAACAGTATTTATTGGATATGATGAGGTTACCAGCTCAATCCTATGGGGGCCTTATGGTGGCAGATTACAACAATCCACCACCCTAAAGCCTGAGACCCTTGCGTGAAAGCCAAACCGCTGTTGGACAAACCATGGCCATAAAAGTAAATGGCCGGAGGCCCAGCGTGCGACAAAGTGGCTTGCAGAGGTCCTGCTTGGGCAGGTAGGTCAGCGTGGGTAGAACGGGGGAGGATCGATAACTATTTAGCTTGGGGAGCAGGCCGGGCATGTGCAGGAGGGGAGAGGATCCTCATGGCAGCTGTATGAGATTGTACCCCCCTTTCCCCACCCCAAAAGCCCCTGAGTCTCCTTGGGGAAATGCTAGCAAAGTCGATGGTGTAGAAAAGCTGGGTTGGGGAGGGACCTGTTCCATGATGGGGCCTGGCAATAGTTGTTTGCACCTATGCATTTGTGTGTGTGGCATCCAGAAGTGGGAGGGGACCCAAGGGCAAAAAGGATATAAGTCAAATATTTATTTACTTCTGCATAAATCCCGGGACTACCTGTGGGTCTCCATGGACATATGCCACCTCTTTTGGTGGCATATGCCCAAAGGGGAGAAAAGGGACAAGGAGGTTTAAAATGGAGGGGATAATATCTGGTATGTGCCATTGCTGCTGGATCCACCCACTTATGCTTCCTCCCTGCCCTTGGTTCCTCCCCTTCCCCACCTAGCTACATCCCCACAACCTCCAGTGCTGACTTACCAAGACAGGCAGGTGTGGTAGCCTCTTCCCCTCATAAACCACTCCTCCCCACAGACCAATCCTGGATGGGATTGGGCTCTGTACACATCTCTCTGGGAGTACATGCCATTGAACTCAATGAGAGTTCCTTCTGAGGAGAGAGGCACAGGATTGGGCTGTAAGTTGTAGAGGTGTGGGAGGAGAGGTTCTTCAGTGCCATCAGTTTAACTCTGAGGCCACTTCAAAGGATGGTTTCCTTCCAAACAGCCTACTGAGGGCAGCCTTCACTTCTCTGTTCCTCAGGGTGTAGATGAGGGGATTGCAGAGAGGAATGATGATTGTGTAGAGCAGAGAGACCACCTTGTCAGGAGTCTTGGGCTGCAGATACACGAGCATCCCTGAACCATAGAAGAGACTAACCACAGTGATATGGGATGAGCAGGTGGAAAAGGCCTTTTGCCGTCCAGTCTTAGATGGCATACGCAAGATGGCTCTGGTGATGTACATATAAGAGACCAGGATGAGGACAAAGGGTAGTATAACAAAGAAGATATTCTCCAGATAGACAGCCAGTTCATTGAGAAACAGGTCTGCACATGCAAGGTTGAGTACTGGTGGGATGTCACAGAAGAAGTCATCAATCACATTAGGCCCACAGAAAGGCAAAGAGAAGATGAGACCAGTTTGCACCAACTGCATAGGGAGGTTGATGGCAAAGGAGCCAGCCACCAGCCCTGCACGTACCCTATGGTTCATGATCATCACATAGCGGAGAGGCAGACAGATAGCAAGATAGCGGTCATAGGCCATGGCTGCGAGCAAAAAGCACTCTGTACCACCCAGAAAAAGAATAAAGAACATCTGAGTAGCACAAGCTTGCAGAGAAATAGAGGAGTCCCCTGTGACCAGATTGGCCATCATCTTGGGAAGGAGGACTGAGGTATAACACATTTCCAGCCCTGACAGGCTGCGCAAGAAGAAGTACATGGGGGTTCGCAGGGCAGAATCGCATGTTGTCACTACCAGAATCAGACCGTTGCCCAGTAGGATAGCCAGATAAGTGGCTAGGAAGGCAGGAAATAGGAGGGCTGGATGTCCTTGGAAGCCCAAGAGGATGAACTCTTTCACAGCGCTTTGGTTCTGCATGTATCTGCCTGGTTCAGCATCAACCTGCAGAGAGACATGGGAGATGTAGATCTGACCAGAAGAACAGCTATTACTTTTATCCTGTGGTGCTCCTGTCTTCACATGAGTGAAATTCTATTTTGATATTTTCATCTGTGTCTATTTTTCTAAGCATTTGACTGGTTTCCTATCCTGCACACAAGCCTGATTTCTGTCTTTTCCATGTGATTCAAATAATGTTTGATACGGTATGTACAGTATGTGTTCTGTGATTATGTTCCCAAGTTGACCTGAATAACTCCTGAAGATGACTTACATAGACAGGGGCAGGAGTGGAGTGAGATTCCCAGCCAGTGAAAGACTGTTCTCTGAATGTTAAATTACATGTTTACATGCAAACTGAATAGTGGGGTGGGGAACAGAGCAAGGTCTTCCCATCCACCATGCAGATGAACCAAGCTTCTGCGTGGATACCCAATTCTGCAGAGTCATAGTCCTCTGGATGTTCCACTCTCCAAGAATTGGACAGGAGAAAGGTGGTTTCATCGGGCTTCCTTATGCTGGGATTGGAGATGATCTGTGTGCAGGAGGGGAAATGGCTCCCCCCATGCAGTAACCCCCCATGAACCTCCCATTCAGTAAGGGGAAGAAAAAAGCCACAAGGGCATGAAAAACAGGATATCTTTAATGGGGCGTGGATGGGTGTGTGGCTCAGATGTTATTGATTCTGTTGCCATTCAATATCACATACCTTCAGGATCATGACTTAAAAATAGACTCAAGGCTGAATTGCCTTTCATTCAAAACTCTCCGAAGGAATATGAAAATATGTGTTGCCCTAAGCTCTGTGTTTGAAATGTTCAAAAAAAGATCAATGCCCAAGAAATAGCCTGCCTATGTAAACCACCTTGAATAAAGTCTTGAATAAAGACCAAGAAAGGCGGTATATAAATACCTGTAAAAAAAAAATTACTCTTAATAATGTAAAATATATTGACTAGTAGTCCAAATCACAGGCAGTAACAATCATCAGAAACTAATCTCAGAACAAAAAGCAAATAAGGAGAAAAAACAGATAAGAGTGATAGAGTTGAAAATGTTATATTATGATAACTTACTTGATAGACAGGAGGTGTGACTCTGTTCAGGAGCAAACCCCTTTCATTTAAATGGGGTGTATGCACTTGAGAACTTTCTAGTTGATTGTACTCAAAGCTTGACGAGGTGGCACCACTGTTGATTAGAGAAAATCAAATTACTGAAAGGGATCATTCTGTCTTGAATGCTAGCCAATTGTTTCCTGAATGCAATAAGTTGATGTAGAAAGTTGAGATGGGGAAGATAATTAGAGAGAAAAGCAAATTATTGTTTTGAGGAAACATCAACAGACACTTGGATGGGTGGGTTAAAGAAGAATTTAAAGGCAATAACCATTATTTAAAGTTCTGAGGCTATAAACAAGAACAGCAGTAGCAGGGAAGCACTCTGACTGACTTTATTAGCAAAGGGAGGCATTAGGGAAGTATTAGGAAAGGTACTGAGGTGTGGACAGTAGTTTCGATTAGAGTTGGGTTCCTGTAACGATGGTCATCAACAATACTACTTTCATTCCATTTCCCTTTAACCCCCTCATTTACAATGTCATTTTATTCTATATACTTGACAACTGAGAATGATGCAAAAAAAATTATGTTAAAGTAAATTGATTAGTCTTCTAAACATGGCAAGGACATGACTCTTTCATGGTTTTTCTGCAGCAGACTAAGGGTACAATCCTATCCAGTTTTCCAGTGTCTATGCAGCTGTGCCAATGGGGTGTGCACTGTGGTGGGGAGGCAGTCACAGAGGCCTGCTCAAGGTATAGGAATATTTGTTCCCATATTTGCATTGCAGCTGCACTAGTGCTAGAAAGTTGATTGGGCCCTAACACAGCTTCTTCCCTGGAAGTCTTCAATGTCCATGAAAATCAGCAACACTGTATAATCTTTGAATTAGTAATGTAGATTTATGGCAATATATGCATGAGTAAAACAGTTCTGGGAATGTAACAGAATGAATGATAGATAAACATTGTATATCTCATCAACCTTTCCAGAACATTTATATATTATTGAATAAAACATGCAGGCATGTGAAGTGCAAACATACCAATCCTTTCTTTTTCATTTCTTATCTGACATTTTCATGGTATCATTTGTCCAAAATGTTTAGGATGGTATGGCTGGGCTGTCCTCAGATTATGTTCACAACAGCCCTATGAGGGAAGTGTGGCTGAGAAACTGTGACCAGCTCCAGGTCACCCAGTGAGGTTCTTGGTCACATGAAGCTATTTGTACCCAGATTTCCTTGCTAGAAACCCACTGCTGTGGCCAGTGTCCTACACAGGCTCGTCAATCTGCTTCCTTGAACTGTGAGAAAGAGGAAATAGGATAAAGAGAGCAACAAAAAGTCCTAAGAAATGTGAGGGTTGAATGATATGGGACAGACAGACAGAAAGTGGGTAATATTTAGGGGTAATGAAACTAATATTACGAAGTATTTTCAGCATCAGATCCATATGCCTGCTGATTGAGAATTTCATCTGGGGTGGATGACAGTCAAAGAAATTTGTACAGAAATAAATTGGTTAATCTTGGTCATTTTTGTTGCAACAGATGGTCATGACTACCCCTGTGGAAGAGTCAATAATCAACACCTTCTTGAATTCTGGCATTCTGTTTTTAGAAGAAAGAACTTTACCTTCTTTGACAGTGAGCTGCCTTGGTCTGCAGTTCGGGATGGATGCTGTATTTCTCTTGTGAAAGTTGAGCAAAAGGCTCCAACTCTTTTTCTTGTAAAAAAAAATGTTTTTCCACGTAGAGATTATCCTTGTGGATGGTAGTGCAGGGCAGTTCGCTAAAAATGCAGTCACCAAAATGCATTGTTAGCCAAACCGACACTTTTCAGTATCAGCTTCAGCAGTTATGGGTCCCAATAGGGACAATAAACTCACTTGGGTAAATGATGGTGAAGGCAGTTTTGTTTTAATTAAGAACATCATATGAGCCCCTGTGGCATCAAACCAAAGATGTATCTAGCCAAGCATTCTACTTCCACCAATGGCCAGTTTTTTTTCAAGAAGCCCCAAAACAGGGTGTAACAGCAGTAGCCCATTAATCCCCAGCATTCAGTATTCTGAATATTCTGACTAGCCATTGTGCCTGCTCGCCATTGATAGACTTGTTTTCCAAAGAACTGAAGGAAATTCAATTCCTTGTGGCAGTGAGCTGCATGGATGAATGATGCTTTGTATGAAGAACCCTCCAGCCATCCCTATGCTTCTCTTTGAATCTATTGATCTATTGATAGATCTCCTTGATCTATTGTCAGTCAATTTCATTGGCTGACTTCTAATGTTATGTGTGTGTGGGGGAGGGTAAATAATATATGTACCTTATAAAGCTATGTCATGTCCACATTTTGTTATCTTTCATTATAAATCACAAACTCCTAAACCCATAGTCCTTTCTTCATATGGAAGACGCACCAACCTTGTGGTCATTTTCAGTCCCCCCCTTCTGCACCTTTTCCAGTTCGATAGTGTCCTTTTCGGTTGAGGAGGCTGCAGCTTCCAAATGTGGCTACACCACAGATTTGTATAAGAGCTCATAGTAGTTGCAGTTTTTCTTTCAATTATTTTGAAAACATTCAATCATTAACCCCTGCTAATTGGGTAAGAGGCACTTTTTCAAGTGGGTGCTCCTCTTTTATTTAGCAGGGGGAGAGTAACTGGCCCACCTCACCCCAGCAGTGTCTGTTCTAGTGGCTGTCTGCTGGTATTCATTTGCATCATTTGCATCTTTTAGATTGTGAGCCCTTTTGGGACAGGGAGCCATTTAGTTATTTGATTTTTCTCTGTAAACTGCTTTGTGAACTTTTAGTTGAAAAGTGGTATATAAATACTGTTAATAATAATAATAATAATAATAATAATAATAATAATAATAATAATAATAATAATAATAATAATAATTTTCCTAATCATCTCTAGGAAATAATTTGCTTTCTTTGTTGACACCAGATGCTTAGTGAATATTTCCAACACAACTGCAAGATCCTATATACCCTTTCCGGGAGTAAGTACAACTGAATATAATGAGACTTACTTTTGAGAAGACAAGCATAGGCTTATGCCCTTAATTTAGGTAGAAGACACATGAAAATTAAGGGATAAGAAAGGCTGTCAGAGATCTAATTTCAAATGTTGATGAGAGGACAGGAGAGATATAAGTAATTCGAACAGGCTGTTTCACCTTGCTGTAGTTTATTTGTATCGGTGTTATTGTTCTGTTGGTTTATTGTGGTGCTTATCTTGTTTTGTTTAATAATACAAGAAACAAAAAAAAGAAGAAAGTGTACCTGTCATTAATGGAAAGGAGCAAATGCCCGAGGTGCAGAGCTTTCCTGTGCTTCCGGTTTGCTGGAAGCACAGTTTAAGAGCCTGGGGAAGCTTCAGTAGGCTTCCCTGGTGCGTCCTGGAGTCATTTGTGGATCCATGCACGGGGGGGGGGGGAGTGTATGGAGGATTTGCACATGGGGGGGTGGCAGCTTGCCACAGGAGGCGCCATCTGGATTGGCCACTTCCCCACCTGAGCTGGTGGTTGCCTGATCTTTAAAAAGGAGGAGTTTCCATGGCAAAGTGCACTTGTCAATGAAACTTATAAAATGGGAACATATCATTTGGTTCTTACTCTTGATCATTGATAGTTAGGTTACCCCTTATCTGGACTGTTCCAAAATCCAGACATTTTTGTCCAAGACTTTTTTTTCTGTAGAGCACTAGGAGGCCTTGTACTCCTTCCCACATACAGGGCAGGTACAGGCTGCATATTCTGAAAAATGTCAAAGAGGCCAGCAGACACCAGTATGGGTAACAAAGAAAAGAGCAAGTGGAAGCATTTCTCGTTATATTTATACAATTATTCCAAAATTCAGACAAATTCTAGAGGTGGGGGGGGGACTGCTTTTTCAAGGGGGGCAATGATGTCAGGTATCTATACCGGTGGGCAAAAGGAAAGGAAAAGTATGGAGAAACCTCAAATACCCGAAACTCCCCTAAATTTCATGAAGAGAATTTTTTTTTTTAAAGATGCATTCGTTATCTGAAAAGCAATGTAACAATAATTTGCATAGAATAAATGCATCTCTGCATGCAATGTAAAATGTATTGCCTACATAGAAATAACATACAACATATCCTTTCATTTACACACCAGTGCAATACACAGGCTTGCAACCCTGCAAAAGTAAAACATATCACTGTGATGCAGGTAGTATTTACTTGTATTGAAAGTACCTATTTAACACCGATATAGCACCTATCTAGCACCTATCTAACACCTATATAATGCCTATGCAACACCTATCTAGCACCTATATAGCGCCTATCTAACACCTATATAACACCTATCTAGCGCCTATCTAACACCTATATAGCGCCTATCTAACAGCTACCTAACTCCTAGCACCTATATTGCGTCTATCTAGCACCTATATTGTGCCTATCTAGCATCTATCTAACACCTATATAGCGCCTATCTAACATCTATATAATGCCTATTTAGCACCTATCTAGCGCCTATCTGACCTCTATATAGTACCTATCTAGCACCTATCTAGCACCTATCTAGCAACTATCTAATGCCTATCTAGCACCTAACACCTATGTAGCGCCTATCTAGCACCTATATAATGCCTATCTAGCACCTAACACCTATATAATGCCTATCTATCACCTATCTAGCACCTATATGCCTATCTAGCACCTATCTAGCACCTATCTAGCACCTATATAATGCTTATGTAGTGCCTATCTAGCACCTATATAATGCCTATCTAGTGCCTATTTAACACCTATATAACCTATCTAGTGCCTTATATACCTATTTAGCACCTGTACAGTGCCTATCTAGCCCCTATCTAGCACCTACATAACACCTTTTAAATGCCTATATAACACCCATATAACGTCTAACACCTATATAGTGTCTATTTAACACCTATCTAGCACCTGTCTAGCACCAATCTCTTATCTAGTGCCTATATAGCACCTATATGGTGCCTATATAATGCATAACACCTATATTGCACCTATATAGCGCATGTCTAGCTCCTATCAATCAGCTATATAACGCCTATATGGCATCTATTTAGCACATATATAACATTTGTCGATGACACATTGCTGATGCATTGATACATATTAAAATAAAATTTATTTACTTTACCTAAAAGCAAGAGGAAAGATATGCTAGTCAAATACAGGAACGTCACTGGAACACTAGTTCTTTTTGCAATATTCATTACTATTCAAAAGCAAAGTACAGAAGATTTGAATGTATTGAATCTACCTGGTTGAGCTGAATCCTCCCAGCTTTCTGAGTTGAATCTCCTTAGAACCAGGGGTGGATCCAGTGTCTATATTGGGAGGGAGCCATGGGCACTACCTTCAGAGCCCAGGTCAACCAGGCAGGTAGACTTGGGCTCTTGACTTGAAGCTTATCACCTCTGTGGCCATTTGCTGGGTAGGTAGACCTGGGCTCCGGTCTGGACTTGGAGCTCAGGTTTACCTGCTGTGTAGACCTGGGCTCCTGCTTGAGTGTATCGCTTCTGTGGACATTTGCTGGGCAGGCAGAACTGAGTCTGGGCTCCCACCTGGACTTGGAGGCCTGCTTAGGTAGACCTGGGCTCCTGATTGAGCTTATAGCCTACATAAGAACATAAGAAGAGCCCTGCTGAATCAGGCCAAAGGCCCATCTAGTCCAGCTTCCTGTATCTCACAGTGGCATCCTGGTGTCCTCTCCTGTGGCATTGAGGTAGCCTACTTCTAAAATCAGGAGCTTGAACATACCTATCATGAAATGTAACCTGTAATGGACTTTTCCCCAGAAATTTGTCCATTCCCCTCTTAAATGCATCTAAGCAAGTTGCCATCACCACTTCCTGTGGCAAGGGGTTCCGCAGACTAATTACACACTGGGTAAAGAAATATTTTCTTTTGTCCATCCTAACTCTCCCAACACTCAATTTTAGTGGCTGTCCCTGGTTCTGGTGTTATGTACTGCAGGTACTGGACTATCGGCTTGCTCTGAATGGGGTTGCACTCCCTCTGAAGGAGCAGGTCCGCAGCTTGGGGATCCACCTGGATTCGCAGCTGCTCCTGGATTCCCAGGTGGCGGTTGTGGCTAGGGGGGCCTTCACTCAGCTTCGGCTGGTGTGTCAGCTGCGGCCGTACTTGGATCGTGCAGACCTGGCCATGGTGATCCATGCCATGGTGACATCGAGGTTACATTATTGTAACGCGCTTTATGTGGGGCTGCCCCTGAAGATGGTTCAGAAACTGCAATTAGTGCAGAATGTGGCGGCCCGTGTGGTCACTGGAGCTAGGCGGTTTGACTCTGTCAGCCCGCTTCTCCGGGGGCTGCATTGGCTGCCCATTCGTTTCCGGGCCCAATTCAAGGTGCTGGTTTTGACCTTTAAAGCCCTATACTGCTCTGGGCCAGGGTATCTTAGAGATTGCCTACTTCCGTACAATCTGGCTCATCCTCTTAGGTCATCAGAGAAGGCCTTTTTATAAGTGCCGCTGCCTAAGGAGGTACGTGGGGCGGTGGCAAGAAATAGGGCCTTCTCAATAGTGGCATCAACGTTATGGAACTCCCTTCCCCTTGACTTAAGAATGGCTCCCTCTCTTGAGACTTTTCGGCGAGGCCTGAAGACCCTTTTGTTTAAACAAGCCTTCTGAGTTCATGGCCTTTTTAACATCTTTTCTATATCTTTTAGTATTTTTACAGGCCTGATTCCTCTATGATTTGCTGCGTTTTTGCTCTTTTTATCTGATTTTTTTTATCTGACTACTGTTTTTATGATATCTGTTAATGTGTTTTAATATGTTTTTATTTGCTGTTAAATTATGTTTTTAATCTGTTTTTAACATGTTGTAAGCTGCCCTGGGTCCCTTTGGGGAGAAGGGCTGGAGATAAATAAAGTTTATGATGATGATGATGATGATGATGATGTGAAAGGAAAAGAACATCTCTGTAGCCATCCCTTGCATCCCTTGCCCCCTCTGGATGGGGGCAGGGTGACCAGAGCTCATAACTTCCAAGGAGCCCACCCAGGTTAAACCCTGTGTGAGGATAGGTTAAGGAGAGAGGGTGACAAAGTGCTCCTTCCTTGCACGATCCCTTCCTGTTTTTGGAAAAGGATCATGTGATGGAAGAGGCATGACAAAGAGGTAAGGGGCTTTTTGTCTGAGAGAGGGCTACACATGCACGTCCAATTGCGTGCATCCAGGTGAAGGCAGGAGCGGTGAGGTGGCATTGGGGTGGCATTGGGCAACAGACCCAGTTGGGCTATCCCTGACTGTAAGCATGTCATAGCCACATGGTGTAGTAGTTTTGTTTTAGAGATGTACAGAAGCATTATCTGAAGTTAGCTGAGGTTTCACACTGAAGTTCTCAGATGAACTCCTTTTCAGTGGAGGAGACAGTAGCTTGTACATGGTGTTCCAAATGTGGGTGCCCCAAAGATTTGCATAAGATCTCACAATACTTTCAATTTTTCTTTCAGTCAGTTTGAAAACATTCAGTCATTTTCTTAATTATCTCTAGGAAAGGATTTACCTTCCTCTTTGCCACCACATGCTGAGCTGGTGTTTTCATGGAGCTGTCCAAACCAACTATAAGATCGGGCAGTCACAAATAGTTCAGATGTCCCAGAGTATATGTGAAGTTAAGATCTTTTGCCCTGATGAGCATACATTTATATTTATGTACACTGTGTGGTACCCTAAGAAAAATCAACAGCTCCATCTTAATGTGGGCTAGGGCTGGCACAGTGACTGCTGAAGTGGTGCTAGCCTTCTCAGATGTACCATAAAGCAGACTTGTGAAAATTTTAGAGTAAGGGATGCCGGTGGGAAGGCCTGTGCCATCCTGCTGCTGGCCGACATGCAACTGCTTGTTCAGGTAAGTTCTGCGCCAGGCAGAACAGGGGTGGGGGGAGGAACAACAGAGGTAGGGAAGGGGTGTTTTGGGGCAGTGAGAGGGCAGGGAGAGGGCGGTTCAGGGCCAGGAAGAGGTGGGGATGGCAGAGGAGGCCTCTGCCATATCCTAACCCCTGTCCTGGCCCTGAAAGCCCTACACAGGGCTACTTGGCCCTGCACCAATGATTTAGCTGGCACAGATTCATTGTAGACCCATTGTACAGGCTGGGGCTCTACACAGGGAAAGGGAACAAATGTCCCCTTACCCCAAGGAGACATCTGACCTGCTTGGTTTCAGTGTTGGATACAGTGCAGGCTGTGCAGCCGCGCTGCACCAGTGCTGAAAAGGATTGGGCTGTAAGATTTCCAAACCCACTGAAATTAATAAGGCTTAAATTAAACATATCAACCAATCCTGTGTGTCTGCTCAGAAGTAATTCCCATTGTCTTCAATAGGGCTTATTCCCAAGGATGTGTGTATAAGATTGCAGCCTGAGTTTTCTCAATGATTTTCATGATTGTTTTGGGGGTTTCGTGTTCTGTGAATATAATTCATTGCACCTCATTTGCCATTTTATAGCTCATTCATCCAAATTCAACAGCAGTTATGTCGTGCACCAGGTCCTCGGTACTGCACAGGATTAAATTCAAGATTGCCTCCCTTCTCATTGATTATGTGATCATATATTCCAAAGCACAGACACGTCTTGTACCTAGAAATCTTGTTTCTTTTGCATGGTACATGTATTCACAGTGGAATCCTGTGTGTGTGTATTTGGAAGTAAGTTTTATTGAATTGAATTGAATGTGTAAATGTATATAACAATAACAATAACAATAACAATAACAATAATAATACAGGTATTTCTATACCTCCTTTCTTGCTCCTCAGAGCAGATTGCTCCTCGGACTTTATTCAAGGCGGTTTACATGGGCAGGCAATTTAAATCCCCGTAGGGATTTTTACAATTTGAAAGGTTCTATCTTTCAAGAAACCACAACATTCAGATGTTTCTTTCTTGATCTGGCAGCACATTCTGGCCTCCATCCTCCCATGCTCAGAGCAGACGGAATACCTTGGCTCAGCTTGTCAGCTGCTTCAAGGTAGCACGGTGCCAGTGGCTTCAAACTGGTGACCTTTGGATGTTATCTTCAGGCAAATGGAGGCACAACTCTCTACACCAGACCTCCTGCCCAGAATATAAAGAATTTAAGGCCCAGTTAAGCAATTTCTGCTCAACTTTGCATGCATGCAACAGGGATCAAATGGGTACACCTGTGGGCTGGGCAAAAATGGGTTAATGTGAGGCTAACTGGAGTCACCCATCATAGCAACCAAGGAGGTTCTGCATGTGGGGAGAGAGAAAGGGGGGCACAATCAAACTCTAGTTGGAGCTTGAGCTTTTGTGAAGGACGGAATGCCAGAGAGTGTCTGGCAGAATTTGTGTCTGGCGAGAAAGTGGCTTGCAGAGGTCCTGCTCAGGCAGATAGGTCAGCATGGGTAGAACAGGGGAGGATCGATAACTATTTAGCTTGGGGAGCAGGCCAGGCATGTGCAGGAAGGGGGAGGATGGTAGCTGTGTGAGGCCATACCCCCCTTTCCCCACCCCAAAAGCCCCTGAGTCTCCTTGGGGAAATGCTAGCAAAGTCGATGGTGTAGAAAAGCTGGGTTGGGGAGGGACCTGTTCCATGATGGGGCCTGGCAATAGTTGTTTGCACCTATGCATTTGTGTGTGTGGCATCCAGAAGTGGGAGGGGACCCGAGGGCAAAAAGGATATAAGTCAAATATTTATTTACTTCTGCATAAATCCCGGGGCTACCTATGGGTCTCCATGGACATATGCCACCAATTTTGGTGGCATATGCCCAAAGGGGAGAAAAGGGACAAGGAGGTTTAAAATGGAGTGGATAATATCTGGTATGTGCCATTGCTGCTGGATCCACCCACTTCTGCTTCCTCCCTGCCCTTGGTTCCTCCCCTTCCCCACCTAGTTACATCCCCCCAACCTCCAGTGCTGACTTACCAAGGCAGGCAGGTGTGGTAGACTCTTCCCCTCATAAACCACTCCTCCCCACAGCCCAATCCTGGATAGGATTGGGCTCTGTACACATCTCTCTGGGAGTACATGCCATTGAACTCAATGAGACTTCCTTCTGAGGAGAGAGGCACAGGATTGGGCTGTAAGTTGTAGAGGTGTGGAAGGAGAGGTTCTTCGGTGCCATTGGTTTAACTCTGAGGCCACTTCAAAGATTGGTTTCCTTCCAAACAGCCTACTGAGGGCAGCCTTCACTTCTCTGTTCCTCAGGGTGTAGATGAAGGGATTACAGAGAGGAATGATGATTGTGTAGAGCAGAGAGACCACCTTGTCAGGAGTCTTGGGCTGCAGATACACGAGCATCCCTGAACCATATAAGAGACTAACCGCAGTGATATGGGATGAGCAGGTGGAAAAGGCCTTTTGCCGTCCAGTCTTAGATGGCATACGCAAGATGGCTCTGGTGATGTACACATAAGAGATTAGGATGAGGACAAAGGGTAGTATAACAAACAGGATATTCTCAAGATAGACAGCCAGCTCATTGAGAAACAGGTCTGTACATGCAAGGTTGAGTACTGGTGGGATGTCACAGAAGAAGTCATCAATCACATTAGGCCCACAGAAAGGCAAAGAAAAAATGAGGCCAATTTGCACCAGCTGTATAGGGAAGCTGATGGCAAAGGAGCCAGCCACCAGCCCTGCACGTACCCTATGGTTCATGATCATCATGTACCGGAGAGGCAGACAGATAGCAAGATAGCGGTCATAGGCCATGGCTGCGAGCAAAAAGCACTCTGTACCACCCAGAAAAAGAATAAAGAACATCTGAGTAGCACAAGCTTGCAGGGAAATGGTGAGGTCCCCTGATACCAGATTGGCCATCATCTTGGGAAGGAGAACTGAGGTATAACACATTTCCAGCCCTGACAGGCTGCGCAAGAAGAAGTACATGGGGGTTCGCAGGGCAGAATCGCATGTTGTCACTACCAGAATCAGACCGTTGCCCAGTAGGATAGCCAGATAAGTGGCTAGGAAGGCAGGAAAAAGGAGGGCTGGATGTCCTTGGAAGCCCAAGAGGATGAACTCTTTCACAGCACTTTGGTTCTGCATGTATCTGCCTGGTTCAGCATCAACCTGCAGAGAGACATGGGAGATGTGGGTCTGACCAGAAGAACAGCTATTACTTTTATCCTGTGGTGCTCCTGTCTTCACATGAGTGAAATTCTGATATTTTCATCTGTGTCTATTTTTCTAAGCATTTGACTGGTTTCCTATCCTGCACACATCAAAATAATGTTTGATAGGGTATGTACAGTATGTGTTCTGTGATTATGTTCCCAAGTTGACCTGAATAACTCCTGAAGATGACTTACATAGGCAGGGGCAGGAGTGGAGTGAGATTCCCAGCCAGTGAAAGACTGTTCTCTGAATGTTAAATTACATGTTTACATGCAAACTGAATAGTGGGGTGGGGAACAGAGCAAGTTCTTCCCATCCACCATGCAGATGAACCAAGCTTCTGTGTGGATACCCAGTTCTGCAGAGTCATAGTCCTCTGGATGTTCCACTCTCCAAGAATTGGACAGGAGAAAGGTGGTTTCATCGGGCTTCCTTATGCTGGGATCCGAGATGATCTGTGTGCGGGAGGGGAAATGGCTCCCCCCATGCAGTAACCCCCCATGAACCTCCCATTCAGTAAGGGGAAGAAAAAAGCCACAAGGGCATGAAAAACAGGATATCTTTAATGGGGGGTGGATGGGTGTGTGGCTCAGATGTTATTGATTCTGTTGCCATTCAATATCACATACCTTCAGGATCATGACTTAAAAATGAACTCAAGGCTGAATTGCCTTTCATTCAAAACTCTCCGAAGGAATATGAAAATATGTGTTGCCCTAAGCTCTGTGTTTGAAATGTTCAAAAAAAGATCCATGCCCAAGATCTGCATTAGTCTTAATAATGTAAAATATATTGACTAGTCCAAATCACAGGCAGTAACAGTCATCAGAAACTAATCTCAGAACAAAAAGCAAATAAGGAGAAAAAGCAGATAAGAGTGATACAGTTGAAAATGTTATATTATGATAACTTACTTGATAGACACGAGGCGTGACTCTGTTCAGGAGCAAACCCCTTTCATTTAAATGGGGTGTATGCACTTGAGAACTTTCTAGTTGATTGTACTCAAAGCTTGACCAGGTGGCACCACTGTTGATTAGAGAAAATCAAATTACTGAAAGAGAATCATTCTGTCTTGAATGCTAGCCAATTGTTTCCTGAATGCAATAAGTTGATGTAGAAAGTTGAGATGGGGAAGATAATTAGAGAGAAAACCAAATTATTGTTTTGAGGAAACATCAACAGACACTTGGATGGGTGGGTTAAAGAAACATTTAAAGGCAACAACCATTATTTAAAGTTCTGAGACTGTAAACAAGAACAGCAATAGCAGGAAAGCACTCTGACTGACTTTATTAGCAAAGGGAGGTATTAAGGAAGTATTAGCAAAGGTACTGAGGTGTGGACAGTAGTTTCGATTAGAGTTGGGTTCCTGTAATGATGGTCATCAACAATACCACTTTCATTCCATTTCCCTTTAACCCCCTCATTTACAATGTCATTTTATTCTATATACTTGACAACTGAGAGTGATGCAAAAAAAAAAATTATGTTAAAGTAAATTGATTAGTCTTCTAAACATGGCAAGGACAAGACTCTTCCATGGTTTTTCTGCAGCAGACTAAGGGTACAATCCTATCCAATTTTCCAGTGTCTATGCAGCTGTGCCAATGGGGTGTGCACTGCATCCCGTGGTGGGGAGGCAGTCACAGAGGCCTCCTCAAGGTACGGGAATATTTGTTCCCATATTTGCATTGCAGCTGCACTAGTGCTAGAAAGTTGATTGGGCCCTAACACAGCTTCTTCCCTGGAAGTCTTCAATGTCCATGAAAATCAGCAACACTGTATAATCTTTGAATTAGTAATGTAGATTTATGGCAATATATGCATGAGTAAAACAGATCTGATAACATAACAGAATGAATGATAGATAAACATTGTATATCTCATCAACCTTTCCAGAACATTTATATATTGTTGAATAAAACATGCAGGCATGTGAAGTGCAAACATACCAATCCTTTCTTTTTCATTTCTTATCTGACATTTTCATGGTATCATTTGTCCAAAATGTTTAGGATGGTATGGCTGGGCTGTCCACAACAGCCCTATGAGGGAAGTGTGGCTGAGAAACTGTGACCAGCTCCAGGTCACCCAGTGAGGTTCTTGGTCACATGAAGCTATTTGTACCCAGATTTCCTTGCTAGAAACCCACTGCTGTGGCCAGTGTCCTATACAGGCTTGTCAATCTGCTTCCCTGAACTGTGAGAAAGAGGAAGTAGGATAAAGAGAGCAACAAAAAGTCCTAAGAAATGTGAGGGTTGAATGATATGGGACAGACAGACAGAAAGTGGGTAATATTTAGGGGTAATGAAACTAATATTACAAAGTATTTCCAGCCTCAGATCCATATGCTTGCTGATTGAGAATTTCATCTGGGGTGGATGACAGTCAAAGAAATTTGTACAGAAATAAATTGGTTAATCTTGGTCATTTTTGTTGCAACAGATGGTCACGACTACCCCTGTGGAAGAGTCAATAATCAACACCTTCCTGAATTCTGGCATTCTGTTTTTAGAAGAAAGAACTTTACCTTCTTTGATGGTGAGCTGCCTTGGTCTGCAGTTCGGGATGGATGCTGTATTTCTCTTGTGAAGGTTGAGCAAAAGGCTCCAACTCTTTTTCTTGTAAAAAAAAATGTTTTTCCACGTAGAGATTATCCTTGTGGATGGTAGTGCAGGGCAGTTCGCTAAAAATGCAGTCACCAAAATGCATTGTTTTGCCAAACCGACACTTTTCAGTATCAGCTTCAGCAGTTATGGGTCCCAATAGGGACAATAAACTCACTTGGGTAAATGATGGTGAAGGCAGTTTTGTTTTAATTAAGAACATCATATGAGCCCCTGTGGCATCAAACCAAAGACATATCTAGCCAAGCATTCTACTTCCACCAATGGCCAGTTTTTTTTCAAGAAACCCCAAAACAGGGTGTAACAGCAGTAGCCCATTAATCCCCAGCATTCAGTATTCTGAATATTCTGACTAGCCATTGTGACTGCTCGCCATTGATAGACTTGTTTTCCAAAGAATTGAAGGAAATTCAATTCCTTGTGGCAGTGAGCTGCATGGATGAATGATGCTTTGTATAAAGAACCATCCAGCCATCCCTATGCTTCTCTTTGCCCTTGATCTATTGTCAGTCAATTTCATTGGCTGACTTCTAATGTTATGTGTATGTGGGGGAGGGTAAATAATATATGTATGCCATTTCTTACCTTATAAAGCTATGTCATGTCCACATTTTGTTATCTTTCATTATAAATCACAAACTCCTAAACCCATAGTCCTTTCTTCATACGGAAGACGCACCAACCTTGTGGTCATTTTCAGTCCCCCCCTTCTGCACCTTTTCCAGCTCGATAGTGTCCTTTTCAGTTGAGGAGGCTGCCGCTTCCAAATATGGCTACACCACAGATTTGCATAAGAGCTCATAGTAGTTGCAGTTTTTCTTTCAATTATTTTGAAAACATTCAATCATTAACCCCTGCTAATTGGGTAAGAGGCACTTTTTCAAGTGGGTGCTCCTCTTTTTTTAGCAGGGGGAGAGTAACTGGCCCACCTCACCCCAGCACTGTCTGAACTAGTGGCTGTCTGCTGGTATTCATTTGCATCTTTTTAGATTGTGAGCCCTTTGGGGACAGGGAGCCATTTAGTTATTTGATTTTTCTCTGTAAGCCGCTTTGTGAACTTTTAGTTGAAAAGTGGTATATAAATACTGTTATTAATAATAATAATAATAATAATAATAATAATAATAATAATAATAATAATAATAATAATTTTCCTAATCTTCTCTAGGAAATAATTTGCTTTCTTTGTTGACACCAGATGCTCAGTGAATATTTCCAACACAACTGCAAGATCCTATATACCCTTTCCGGGGAGTAAGTACAACTGAATATAATGAGATTTACTTTTGAGTAGACAAGTATAGGCTTATGCCCTTAATTTAGGTAGAAGACACATGAAAATTAAGGGATAAGAAAGGCTGTCAGAGATCTAATTTCAAATGTTGACGAGAGGACAGGAGAGATATAAGTAATTCGAACAGGCTGTTTCACCTTGCTGTAGTTTATTTGTATTGGTGTTATTGTTCTGCTGGTTTATTGTGGTGCTTATCTTGTTTTGTTTAATAATACAAGAAACATTAAAAAAAAGAAGAAAGTGTACCTGTCATTAATGGAAAGGAGCAAATGCCTGAGGTGCAGAGCTTTCCTGTGCTTCCGGTTTGCTGGAAGCACAGTTTAAGAGCCTGGGGAAGCTTCAGTAGGCTTCCCTGCTGCGTCCTGGAGTCATGTGTGGATCCATGCACGGTGGGGGGGGGGGAGTGTATGGAGGATTTGCACATGGGGGGGTGGCAGCTTGCCACAGGAGGCGCCATCCGGATTGGCCACTTCCCCACCTGAGCTGGTGGTTGCCTGATCTTTAAAAAGGAGGAGTTTCCATGGCAAAGTGCACTTGTTAATGAAACTTATAAAATGGGAACATATCATTTGGTTCTAACTCTTGATCATTGATAGTTAGGTTACCCCTTATCTGGACTGTTCCAAAATCCAGACATTTTTGTCCAAGACTTTTTTTTTTCTGTAGAGCACTAGGAGGCCTTGTACTCCTTCCCACATACAGGGCAGGTACAGGCTGCATATTCTGAAAAATGTCAAAGAGGCCAGCAGACACCAGTATGGGTAACAAAGAAAAGAGCAAGTGGAAGCATTTCTTGTTATATTTATACAATTATTCCAAAATCCAGACAAATTCTAGAGGTGGGGGGGACTGCTTTTTCAAGGGGGGCAATGATGTCAGGTATCTATACTGGTGGGCAAAAGGAAAGGATAAGTATGGAGAAACATCAAATATCCAAAACGCCCCCAAATTTCATGAAGAGAAAAAAATTTTTTTTGAAAGATGCATGCGTTATCTGAAAGCAATGTAACAATAATTTGCATAGAATAATGCATCTCTGCATGCAATTGAAAATGTATTGCCTACATAGAAATAACATGCAACATATCCTTTCATTTACACACCAGTGCAATACACAGGCTTGCAACCCTGCAAAAGTAAAACATATCACTGTGACGCAGGTAGTATTTACTTGTATTGAAAGTACCTATTTAATACTGATATAGCACCTATCTAGCACCTATCTAGCACCTATATAGCACCTATGTAGCCTATCTAGCACCTAATGCCTATCTAGCACCTATCTAGCATCTATCTAGCACCTATCTAACATCTATATAATGCCTATCTAGTGCCTATTTAGCACCTATATAGTGACTATCTAGCCCCTATCTAGCACCTACATAACACCTATTAAACACCTATCTAACACCTATATAGTGTCTATTTAACACCTATCTAGCAACAATCTCTTATCTAGTGCCTATATAGCAACTATATGGCGCTTATATAATGCCTATCTAACACCTATATAGCACCTATATAACATTTGTCGATGACACATTGCTGATGCATTGATACATATTAAAATAAAATTTATATACTTTACCTAAAAGCAAGAGGAAAGATATGCTAGTCAAATACAGGAACGTCACTGGAACACTAGTTCTTTTTGCAATATTCATTACTATTAAAAAGCAAAGTACAGAAGATTTGAATGTATTGAATCTACCTGGTTGAGCTGAATCCTCCCAGCTTTCTGAGTTGAATCTCCTTAGAACCAGGGGTGGATCCAGTGTCTGTATTTGGGAGGGGGCCATGGGCACTACCTTCAGGGCCCAGGTCAACCAGGCAGGTAGACTTGGGCTCTTGACTTGAAGCTTATCGCCTCTGTGGCCATTTGCTGGGTGGGTAGACCTGGGCTCCGGTCTGGACTTGGAGCTCAGGTTTACCTGCTGTGTAGACCTGGGCTCCTGCTTGAGCGTATCGCTTCTGTGGACATTTGCTGGGCAGGCAGAACTGGGTCTGGGCTCCCACCTGGACTTGGAGGCCTGCTTAGGTAGACCTGGGCTCCTGATTGAGCTTAT
Source organism: Tiliqua scincoides (assembly GCF_035046505.1). Taxonomy (NCBI): domain Eukaryota; kingdom Metazoa; phylum Chordata; class Lepidosauria; order Squamata; family Scincidae; genus Tiliqua; species Tiliqua scincoides. The sequence goes on from NC_089825.1 coordinate 112,958,589, forward strand.
AGCCTACATAAGAACATAAGAAGAGCCCTGTTGAATCAGGCCAAAGGCCCATCTAGTCCAGCTTCCTGTATCTCACAGTGGCATCCTGGTGCCCTCTCCTGTGTCTGGCACTGAGGTAGCCTACTTCTAAAATCAGGAGCTTGCACATACCTATCATGGTCGCCAGTTCGAGGCCACCGGCACCGTGCGACCTTGGAGCAGCTGACAAGCTGAAGCCGAGCAATTCCATCTGCTCTGAGCGTGGGAGGATGGAGGCCAGAATGTGAAGCCAGATCGGAATGAAACACCTTGAATGTAGTCGTTCTTGAAAGAAAGAACCTTCTTTGAAATTGTAAAAATCCCTATTTAATAAGGGATTTAATAAAGCCTGCCTATGTAAACCGCCTTGAATAAAGTCTTGAATAAAGACCAAGAAAGGCGGTATATAAATACCTGTTGTTATGATGATGATGATGATGATGATGATGATGATGATGATGATGATGAAATGTAACCTGTGATGGACTTTTCTCCAGAAATTTGTCCATTCCCCTCTTAAAGGCATCTAAGCAAGTTGCCATCACCACTTCCTGTGGCAAGGGGTTCCGCAGACTAATTACACACTGGGTAAAGAAATATTTTCTTTTGTCCATCCTAACTCTCCCAACACTCAATTTTAGTGGCTGTCCCCTGGTTCTGGTGTTATGTGAGAGGAAAAGAACATCTCTGTAGCCATCCCTTACATAATTTTATATGTCTCAATCATGTCCCCCCTCAGGCCTCTGTGGCTATTTGCTGGGTGGGTAGACCTGGGCTCCTACCTGGACTTGGAGGACTGGACTGGTCTACCTATTTGGGTAGACCTGGGCTACTGATTGAGCTTAAAGCCTCTGTGGCTGTTTGCTGGGTGGGTAGACCTGGGCTCCCATTCCAGCCAATCTCCTTAACACCCACCCAGTGGGTGTTCCCCTGATCCTCGATTTTGCTCGCCATCCTGGTGGGCGCCCTTCCCTGCTGGCAGGACAGTTGGGGGGGTATGCACCCATGGCCTCCCCCAGATCCGCCCCTGCTTAGAACCTTTCCCACACTTAAGTTCTTGGTTCTCTTTAGCTCAAATGCTTTCCATGTTTTCTCCCACCAGAAAAAGGGTCTCCCCAGCCCCCAATCAGCAGCCATTAATTTTAAAAGTATATCTGAAAGGCAAGAACCTGCCCCCATGATTTCTCCAAACAGAAACATTTCTCCCTGCCCCCCCCAGCGGTACCATTATAGTAATTAGCATGTTCCACAGTAGAAGAAATAGCACCCTCCCTTCCCCCAGCCTTCTCGTAGCTGCAGAAATCTCTCCCAACCTTCTTGTAGCTGCTCTTGACCAGTCCTGCTCTCCATGTGTTCTGGATGGGGGCAGGGTGACCAGAGGTCGTAACTTCCAAGGAGCCCACCCAGGACCCTGTTCTACTCACTCCACACACATACACTCTCTCTCTCATCCCCACTCCCTGCCAGAAGCACTGAGCTGTCTTCCTTCCTGTGCACAAAAAATGTTGCAAAAAGGGCTTCAAATCACTCCCAACTAATGCCAGATTAGATAAAGAGGACATGTTTGGAAAAAATGCTGGGGGGGGGCAAAGTCCCCCCTCATGCCCCCCCCCCCAAAGCTACAGCCCTGATTGGAAATCCAGACACCTTCCTGTCCCAGCAGTTTGGATAAGGGATCCTCAACCTGTATTTTTTTTTTTTTTTAAAGTTCAGTAGGGTAGCTATCTGGGTCCCTAGCCAGAACTTCCTGATTGTGGAGGGAGCTTCTTGGGATCTTCAACTTTAGGGAAAAAAGTTTCATGGCCCAGCCATGAAATGGACAGTGTAGCACTTGCATTGAAGGTGGGTGATGGGGGAGAAGCAGAGTGGTGAAAGGTACCCTGAGTTCGTCGCTGCCTCAACGCAGTCTGCTGCAGTTGCAAGCCACATTGATCTGCTCCCGCCCCCAAAAGCTAGTGATAATTTGGTCAGCAGCTTCCCTGCCTTCTGGAATTTGAAGGAAATGCACCCCTTTACACTTTACACGCCAGGGGAGGAATAATGTCTCTGCCCTGCGCTTGCTCTGTCATTGCACTGTGTTTAATGTATAAAGGGACATATTCTGTGGTATCTAGAGTAGGGTAGTTCATGAAAAGCAAAATGAAAACAAAAATTATAGCATTCTCAAAATGTATCTTATAACACTACACATGATGTGCCTAGAAAGGCAAGGACATGAAATAACAAATAATGCCTGTAAACTTTTTTTTAAAATTGCGAATTTATTGTTTTTGGCAAGCAAATATATGATGGAAGACTTCTGCAGAGAGCCTTCATTTGACTGCAAAAACCAAGCTCAAGCAGAATGCAACAGAGAAATATCTGTTGTGAATGAGGAATAAAGTCACAAGGGGATCATTAAAATATTGTCTAAATGTTAGATAACATAACTGGATAAAAGTTGTTGTCAATGGTCAATGTCAGAAAAGAGTGCTTATTCTCTCTCTCTCTCTCTCTCTCTCTCTCTCTCTCTCTCTCTCACACACACACACACACACACATACACACACCCAATAAGATTTACTGTTGAATCCTAACCAACTTTCCAACACTGACACAGCTCCACTGCAGCCCTGAGGTAAGGGAATAAAAGTTCTCTTACCTTGAGGAGGCCTCTGTGACTCCCCCCACACCTACCAGAATGCACTGTGTGTCCTGTTGGCATGGCATCAGTGCAGCAGTAGCAACCATAATTTTATGCACAAAGTATCCTTATTATTATTTGGTAAGATACCACTCCATTACTTTCGGTGTTCATCAAAAATGTGGTGAAGTTAGCCCAATTCATTCATTGCTCTCATGAGCGCCTCACAGAAGTGGTATGTTTTGTTCTTGGTTGCAGTGGAATTCTAGGAACTGCAGTGTCTGTTAGGAAGACGTTATTTGGATTCTGTGATTCTGGTTGCCATAAATTTTTCAACCATTTTTTTAATTGTGTTTTTCATTTCTGTGTTTCTCAGTGTGAATATCATTGGGTTTAACATTGGAGTGATAAGAGTGTACAAGGCTGAGGCTACTTTGTCCACTTGAAAGACTTGGAAAGGTCGGCAATAAATGAATATTGCAGGAACAAAATTCAAACAAATGACTGTGATCTGTGCAGCACAGGTGGAGAGCGCTTTGTGCTTGCCTTCTGTGACATGTGTTCTAATCTTCACCAAAATGACACTGTATGATATAAGTAAGGTGCAGAAGATTAAAGTGAGGAGCAGACCACCGTTAGAAACCATGAGCAGCTCAGTGATGTACGTGTCTGTACAAGCCAGTTTGATGAGCTGTGGGACATCACAGTAGAAGTTATCCAATATGTTTGGACCACAGAAGGGTAGCTGAGGTATGAGTGTGATCTGAACGATGGAATGTCCAAAGCCACCCAACCAAGCTCCTGCCACCAAGCCTATGCACACTCTTTGATTCATAATCAGCAAATATTGCAGTGGTCTGTAGATAGCAATGTACCTGTCAACAGCCATCACAACTAAAAAGAAGTCCACAGCCCCTCCAATGAAATGGAAGAAGAATATATGCATGATGCACCACTCGTAGGAGATGGAGTTTGTATGGGAAATCAAGTTCCACAGCGTTCTGAGTGCAGTGACTGTGGAGTCAGTGATATCTACGACAGCCAGATTGGCCAGAAGGAAGTACATGGGTGTGTGCAGGTGAGGTGTATAGATCACAGTCATGATGATGGTGAGTTTCCCAAGCCAGGTTGTGATGTATATAGTAAGAAAGATAAAGAAGAGGATGGACTGTATTTTTGGATTCTGAGAGAAGCCCAAGAGAATAAATTCAGTCACAGTTGTATTCGGGTTCTTCATAGCCATTTGATGCTCTTACAGTGTGCCTGCAAAGAAAATAATTGCACAAGCATTTATGTCCATTTCTATGAGAGAAACAAAAGTTATTTGAACAGTGGCTTCGGGTCAACTATTCTTTTTATTAGATATTCACTGATGATACGATTACAGCATAATCTTAGGCACTTTTATTCAGTAGTAAGATTTACTGTATTCAGTGGGACTTTCGCCCAGGAATAGATGCATAGCATGTCATGTAGACATGATGCATGTCATGTGGATATGAGGGGAGAGGCCAAACATGAGTACCTCATTTTCTTTTACATCTAAAAGTACTTCACGCATCTTTTATTGCACTGGGTTGATCAGAAGAGCATTCAAACCACTCTAAAGAGACTTGTGAGGCCAAGTTAATGTTTCCAAAGAGAAGATGAAGGATTTAATAGGCACTGCCTTACCCCTGCCATCACCCCTGGAAGCTCATGATGATTATCCCTTCCCATTTTCCATCAGCATCTGGCATTGTCTGAACTTAAGTGTTCCATTTAAGTACCAAGGCTTGAAACTATTGATACAATCATCATCCATCTCTTATTATCTATATATATTCAAAATGTGAATGCTGACAAGCCCAAGTATATTTTGTAAAGCCCTATTCCTGTTTTTACAAGGTTCTCAATATTCCCAGTAATTGAATCATGCTTTCCACTGAGATGAATGGATTAGAAACCTCTATGGAAGAGGTTTTGCTTTAGTCCCATTGCACTCTTAGAACATACAAATAAACAAGAGATGGTCCTGCAGAACATGAGGGATCTTTTACAATGACCATTCCCAACACATATGCTAGGGGGTAACATAAACCAAAGATTCATTCAAGCAAATGTAAGCACAGAACCTTTCATTTCACATATTTAAGTGCTACAGGCAATCCTACATAAGTTTAAACCCCCAGTGCAAACCGAATCAAGTGCAAACACAACAGCAGCATAGTACCAAAGGTTCCTGGGTCCTTGTGAGTATGCATGGGAGATAACAGCCCCTCTGTGTGTTTCAGCAATAACTATTAGCGTCACTCAGAAATTCGTGACTGGCAACCTCAAATGAATAGACTCTGAATGAATGGACAACTTCATCCACCCAGTTTCCCAGTACTTTGGTCCTTGAAGACCAAATGGTCTATGTAAACACCTGTTGCAAGTGCAGCGAAATGTGTACGGAGGAAGGACACCACTACCTTGAGGCTTGCTTGGTTAACCTGCAATAAACAACTGTTTCTGCACCTTCCATTCAGAGCATTGAATCGGGGCACACCACCATGCCCTCAGAGTTTGGGAGAGGTAACAGAGTACTACTGGGTAATGAGTTAGTACTTTGTTATTTTAAAATTGTTCTTACACCAATAGGGATTGATAGTGGCATTTCCATTTGGAAAACTGCATGTGGTTTGTAGAATCAGGATATTTTTAAAAATCCAATTAAATTGTGGAAACATAACTGCAGTAACTTGCATATGTACTTCTTTTCAGTGCCCTCCCCCCTTTAATTAGCAGAGGGACCAAGAGAAACCCTTTGCACTGTTAGTCTCTGCAGCAAGACACTGAGCAAGAGGCCCTCAATTCCAACTGAGGCTCCATTTACACACATCGCAGTCATAGACAAGCTATACAGAGTTTCACTGTGATGTGAGGAGAAGGGAAGAAGCCCCTGACTCGGCTCCAAGTATCCACCTTAGCGCTCTTGAATTCAACAAGTGGATGGGATCCATGACCCCATTCTCTTTGTCTATATACATTTATTAGGCACTCATAGAACATACTAGAAGTTGCAGGTGCATACCTTTCTTAGGGAAGGAACTGTAGCAGTGATAGAGCACCTGCTTTGCATGCTGAAGGACCCAGGTTCAATCCCCACCATCTCTAGGTAAAGTGTCTGTCTGAGAGCCATTGTTAGCCAGTGGCAACACTTAGCCAGGTAGACCAATAGCCTGACACAGGATGAAGCAGGTATGGTGGAATTAGACTGTGTCTGGTGACACCCCAGCTTTGACTAGACCTGGCTTCTGTTGTTGATCTATCAGTGAGTTCTGGGGCAGCAAACAGCCCATCGGGGAGAAATAGCACAGCATGCTAGAGAAGAGGCTAGGATCCTGTCACATTCTCCTGCAGCCAGGACTTGGAAGGACACTCAAAGGGCAGCTAGAATCCAGCAGCCTTTCCCTGCACTGGGACTAGTCAGTGACACTGTAGGGGGTAGGAAGAGTAGCCTGAGTAAATGCACACTCTCACTGTGTGGAATTACTGTGTATTTACAGAATCATTACAAGGATCATTCTGAGTCTATTCTGGGTTGGGGTAGAGTGAAAGAGGAAGAACAAAAGAAGGAACAATTATGGATGTCTTCAACAATATTATATATATTTGAAATCTCTCTGAGCTGCTAAACAATCTTCCTATTACCTGCAGAGATCACCGAGCTAAAGGGGCAAAGAGGTGCTTAATTTCATATTTTATACTGTGCAGGTGTTTTGATAACATCAAGTTTCACTTTATCCTGTTGGCTTTCATCTCTCCTTCTTTAAAGCAATCAGTTAAAAAAAAAAACGGCAGAAAAGCAACTGCCCGATTGTACTGACCTGTTTTTCTTTTAGTCTCCAGAATAAGCTGTCTCCAATTTGAGCTGGAAATCACATCTTGACTCTGTATTTTGAGCTCCCTTCCCGTTTCTGGCCTGGGCATCCCAAAACAACGAATGCCTCTGTGATCAAAGAGACATTTGCTACACAAGTCTAGTCTTATGTAAAGATTCCCACCCAAGTTGCTAACTGAAAGCATTATCACGTGTTGATAGAACGTGAGATAGAGCAACCATTTCATCTCCAGGGATTGCTCTATGAAGAAAGTTTGCTAACTTTCTGTGGGAATATGGCAAGGCATGTGAAGAATTTGGTATCTTAACAACACTGCAAAGAAACTGGAATTTTAAGAAGCTACCTGATATGCTGGTAATGGACCAAGACATTATATGTATGGAAGTGGTAAAGGTGCTGTTATGGATAGGATATGGCCCCCCTTCAGACGTGAACGTCCCAAAGATAATGTTTACTGTTATTTAGTTGATTTTTATAGTTGTTTGGATGTGGTATTACAAGAAAAAAATGGAATGAAAAGAGGTGGCTGTTGTTGTTTCTGGCTTTTGGAAGAAATATGTTGCTGTTCCAGTCCAGAGTGGGAGACTGCCTGCTTCTTTATACTTCTACAGGGTATTCCAGTCTGTTTTCCTAGAACACGGGATTTGTTTGAGAAGAAAGAGAATCATAAGCCCAATCCTAATTAAATCCCTGCATGGCAATGCAGCTACACCAGCATGGGCAACGTCGAGAACACCAGGGGAACTGTGGCTGCTGGGGGTCTCCTTGGGGTAGGGGGACATTTGCCCCTTTGCCCGTTTGTAAAACCCAGCAGCCGCAATGCGACAACTTGGACCAGCACCAGCGATATCGCTGGCACAAGTCCACGTTGAAATTGACCTTTCGCTCCATAATATATGTGAGGCAGAGACGTTGGTTAAATTGGGCCACTTCATTGAAAGCCAATCACAAAGAAAGAAACTTGCAGTGCGCAAAGGCTAAAACTCATATCCTTGAAGCGTGGGAAATTAACAGTCTATTCCTGAGCTGCCCGATGCCCAGAGGAGCAGCAGCACCAAAATGGCTGCTGCTACAACCATTGTCCACCGGGCAGTTGCTGGCAGTTCTTCAAAGAAAGGGGACATTCATCCCCCCGCCCCTGGATAAGGGAGCAGGCTCCACAATGTGGCTACTCAAGTCTGCACTTGCTATTTATCCAGCACAGAGTTGAGAGGTCTCGTGTCAGACCAGGAGGCCCAACGTGGAGTTTTGGATCCAACCCCCCACCCGCCTCGCTCCCATTGCTCTCCCTACCTTCCCCCGCCCTTTCCCCACCCCCCACTTAACTCTCCTGCACCCAGAGCAAGGAAAGAGCTCCAGGCAGCATGCAATGGGAGCTCGCAAGGGCTGATGAGCAGCAGCCGCGTCGCGGGAGACTCCAGTTGGCCGCGTCCAGCTCGCCCCTTCAGCCCCAGCAGCATCGGCACCTGCTGGGAGCGACCCCCCTTTCCCCTGGGACGGGTTGGCCCTGCACGGCTGCTGCCCCCAGGAGGGTTAGCCCTGACATTTCAAGGCGCGAGCTCCCTGGCCAACAAACGGTTCTTAGAACCAATAGCTGGATTAGGTAGGGGTTCTATAGAATAGGTGAGAACCTGCTGAATCCCACCACTGGACATATTCCCTTGAAACGTTAAACCCTGTGTGAGGAGGTTAAGGAGAGACGGTGACAAAGTGCTCCTTCCTTGCACAATCCCTTCCTGTTTTTGGAAAAGGATCATGTGATGGAAGAGGCATAGCGAAGAGGTAAGGGGCTTTTTGTCTGAGAGAGGGCTACACATGCATGTCTAATTGCGTGCATCCAGGTGAAGGCAGGAGCGGCGAGTTGGGGTGGCATTGGGCAACAGACCCAGTTGGGCTATCCCTGTCTGTAAGCATGTCATAGCCACATGGTGTAGTAGTATCTTTGTTTTAGAGATGTACAGAAGCATTATCTGAGGTTAGCTGAGGTTTCACACTGAAGTTCTCAGATGAACTTCAGTGTGAGATCTCAGATAATTTTATCAAAGAAACATTGATTCTGGGAAGACAAGTGACAAGAACCAGGCATATAAGATAACAATGAAAACCCTTCTGGCGACAGTCTCTTTATCCCCTCTTACCCTCATAAGCCAACACAAAGCCAGTAATATGGATGCCCCCATTTTGGATTTTATCACATATGAACACTTGTGGCTAAATTCAAGAGAAGTGTGATCAATTGACACTACCATTTCCCACAAGATAAAGGAAGGAATAGCTTCCCCCACAGTATAGAGGCACATATTGGTTCTTCCAGTGTTACCATTCTGGACTACAGTTGGTTTTGTCAAGACCTGACTTGAAGCCCCTGAAGATAAACTAGGTTTTAGAGAGGAGCAAAGAGAGGTTCCTTGGTGCCGTCAGCTTATCTCTGAGGCTACTTCAAAGGATGGTTTCCTTCCAAACATCCTGCTGAGAGCAGCCTTCACTTCCCTGTTCCTCAGGGAGTAGATGAGGGGATTGCAGAGAGGAATGAAGATTGTGTAGAGCAGAGAGACCACCTTGTCAGGAGTCTTGGGTTGTAGATACACGAGCATTGCAGAGCCATAGAAGAGACTAACCACAGTGATATGGGATGAGCAAGTGGAAAAGGCCTTTGAGCGGCCGGTACCAGATGGCATGCGTAGTATGGCTCTAGCAATGTTCACGTAAGAAGCTAATATGAGGAAAAAAGGGACTACTACAACAAGGATGTTCTCAGCATGCACAGCCAACTTATTGATGTATAGGTCTGCACATGCCAAGCTGAGTACTGGTGGAATGTCACAGAAGAAGTGGTCAATCACGTTAGGTCCGCAGAAGGGTAAGGAGAAGATGAGGCTGATTTGCACCAGCTGCACAGGGAGGCTGATGGCAAAGGAGCCAGCCACCAGCCCTGCACATACTCTGTGGTTCATGATCATCATGTAGCGGAGAGGCAGACAGATAGCCAGATAGCGGTCATAGGCCATGGCTGCCAGCAGGAAGCACTCTGTACCACCCAGAAAAAAAATAAAGAACATCTGAGTAGCACAAGCTTGCAGGGAAATGGTGAGGTCCCCTGTGACCAGGTCGGCCATCATCTTGGGAAGGAAGATTGAGGTATAACACATCTCTAACCCTGACAGGTTGCGTAGGAAGAAATACATGGGGGTACGCAGGGCTGAATCGCATGTTGTCACCACCAGAGTCAGACCATTACCCAGTATAATAGCCAGATAAATGGCCAGGAAGGCAGTGAAGAGAAGGGCAGGGTGTCCTTGGAATCCCAAGAGGATGAACTCTTTCACTATGCTGTGGTTCTTCGAGTATCTGCCTGGTTCATCACCGGTCTGCACAGAGACGTGGGAGAGGTGAGCCTAAGCCAAAGAACAAACATTCCTTTTATTCTGTGGGGTTCCTATTTTCACCTTAGTGAAGTTCCACTTGACTACTTTCCAAGTCAATGTGACCCCCTTTCACTCAGGACATACACAGATGTCCCGCTCCCTCTTCTGGTGTGCTTTTACCCTTCTCCTAATCGTGTTGGAAAACAATTTGTTTGCATCACCCTGTCACAGCCATCTAAATTATTATTGTGGTGTATTGGAGTGGTTTGGATGAACCACCACTTACAGCAGTAGTAGTCGACCTTTTTTGTGCCATAACCCAAATAAAGTAAGTAAGTAAGTAAGTAAGTAAGTAAGTAAGTAAGTAAGTAAGTAAGTAAGTAGTTAGAAGAGGCTGTGGAGGATTATATGAAGAACACAGTTTTGATAAGGCAGTATCATTATTGAATTGGATCTAAACCCAGGCATGCAAAGTTCGCAATGACTCCCCAAATGAGACTTTGCGACCTCATTGGAGTAACAACGCATAGGTTGAAAAACACTGGCTTACACAATTAGGGGAAGAAGAAAGGCATGGGGAGTTGGACATGCTGTACTTGTTCATAAGTGGGGGGTCAATTTGGCTCACCCCAGTGAAAAGATGGGCTGGCTCAATGTTAGAGATGGGGATTATACCTGAATCTTTGGTTTAAAAACAAGTGAAGACTATGGCTCACAAATTATGCAAACAAAACAAACTTGAATAAAACAGATTCATGTAATGCTGTAGACTGAAATTCTATTTTCCAGTTGTGGAAGGTTGGTTTTCCAGAAATAGAAGAAAGTATTTTATGCTATACAAGCTATAGTAAGAACCTTCTGACACAATTCTGCTGTCATTCAAAATCACATACCTTTAGCGCCATGACTTAAAAGGGACTCAGGTTTGAATTGCCATAGTTTCAAAACACTCTGGAAAAAAAAATGTGTTATCCAAACTTTGGTATGAAAAATATTCAGAAAAGATTAATTGGGTGCCCATGTTCTGCATTAGTCTTCATAATATAAAATATATCAACTAGTTGTCCTAATCATAGGCAATAAGATTAATGAAACAAATCTCAGAACGAAAAGAGAAAAACAGGAATAACAAAAATGGATAAGAACAATACAGTGGAGAGTGGCAACTTATCTGATAGAGATGGGAACAGGACCGAGGACACAGTTCAGTGGGAGGTTGTGTGGAGCAAACCCCTTTCATTTCAATGGGGTGCATGCACCTGAGAACCTTATAGCAGATTCTACACAACGTTCGGTCATGTGACAGCAGTTCATTGTCCATTAGATAAAATCAAATTATTGAAATGAAATAATTCTCTCTTGAATGCTATCCAATGGTTTCCTGAATGCAATCAATTGATGTAGATTGAGATGCTGTAGATGCAGTAATTAGAGAGAACACCGAATTATTTTTTTTGAAGAAATGTCCAGAGGGAAAGCCTTCTCCCTGACTGAAGTATTAGCAGAAGGACTGAGGTAGGAACAATGGTTTCTATTAGAGTTGTAACACTGTTTTAGTCTTAATGACTATCACAAACTGTACTTCTTGTATCCCATTCAAGTCATGGATCTAGCCTGAAAACTGCCTGGGGCCAGATCTGCAAAATGCCCCCCCCCCTCAACATGCCATCCCCCTTCCCATACCTACCTGGCTGCACGGAGCCTCACACAACTTTCCCCTCGGTGCTCCAAAGGCCACCTGAGTTTCCAGTGGAAAACCAGAAGTACTGTTAAGGAATGCCAAGTGCCCCTAGGAGTGCCAAGGGGAAGGTTGCGCTGGTATTTACCTGCCCCCGGAATTGCTCCCGGGGGTGGGTGGAGGTGGCACTGCTTCAGCGGGCATGGGGGTGCCGTCCTCATAGGGCCCATGGATGCGGTGCCTGGGGCTTTTGCCCCCCTGCCCCCCAGGCCCACCACTGTCCCATTCCATCCCTATGCATGCATAGCTGTGAACTGAAAGCAGCGCATTGTGGCTCTAGTAGTCCACAAAAAATTCATGCTAAGATAAATGGATTAGACTTCCAAACAAGACAAGGTCAAGACTCTTCTATGGTTTTTCTCCTACAGACTACCTTTCTGCAGGTCTTCAATATCTGAATCAAGAAGAATGCTCAGAAATATAAGTAACACTGCATAATCTTTGGTTTGGAGTGTAAACAATTCTTTCTTTCATATTTAACTGACATTTTCATATTGTCATTGGTGCAAGGCTGCAATCCTATGCACAATTTCCTGAGAGCAAGCCCACTAGAAGACAGTGGGACTTACTTCTGAGTAGGCAAGCATAGGCTTGTGCTAAAAAATTCTTTGCGTGGTATTGATGGGCTTTCCTCGTGTTATATTCACAACAGTCCTGTGCAGTAAGCCTTGCTGGGAGACACTGAGTGGTTTCAGGTCTGCCAATGAGGGTCACATGAGGTTATCTGAACCGAGATTTCCTTGGCAGAAGCCCATTGCAGTATCACTACACTACTATGGCCCCATTGCCTCCTCAAACTTTGGGAAACGTGCAAAAGGAAAAAGAGACCAACAAAGCGTCAAAACAATTGGTTGAGTGATATGCAACAGAAACTGGGTAGTATTTTGACGTATTCAACCTAATGCTACTGCTTAAGCATTTTCCACCTCAGATTTATATGCCTGCTCATTGAGGATTATCTGTGTCCAATGAAGCCAACTGTGGTCCATATACATTTACGCCGAAATAAAGTGCATCATCTTTCAGGGATTACAAGAGTCATTGCTATTTTTGCGGCAAAAGATGTCCATGACTAGCCCCCCTGGAAGTGTCCATAGTCAACATCTTCCCAGATTCTGGTACAGTATTCTTAGGAGAAGGAACTTTACCTTCTTTGCAGATGAGCTGCCTTGGTATGCAATTCCGGATGGATATAGATCTGGATGGATACTGTATTTCTCTTGCCACAGTCGAGCCAGGGGTTCCCACCCTTTACCATGTGAAAAAGTATTTTCCGTGTGGAGGCTGTTCTTGTGCAGGGTAGTACAGGGCAGTTGTCTGAAAATCCAGTCATCCATGAGCATTTTTAGCCAGATCTACCTTTTTCAGCTTCAGCTTCATTAGTAGTGGGTCCCAGTGGGTACAACACACTCACTTGGGTAAACAATGGAAGAAGAAGTTTTGTTTTAATTAAGAACATAATAGGAGCCCTGTTGCACCAGTCTTATCTAGTTGAGGATCCTGTTTTCATCGACAGTGAAATAGGTTTCTTCAAGAAGTCCCAAAGCAAGGTAGTGGTCCATTTCTCCCCAGTATACAAACCATCTAGCAATCATGACTGCTAGTCATTGATAGACTTGTTTTCCATGATAGCGAATGTAGTGGCTCTCAGTTCCCATGTGGCAGGGGGTTCCATGGACTCATGATATTTTGTGTAAAGTACTTGCTCTTTTCTGTTCTCAGTGTACTGCCAATAAGGACACAATCGTATGCACACTTTTCTTAGAATAAGTCCCATTGAATTTAATGTGTCTAACTTCTGATTAGGCATGCATAGGATTGCGATGTAAGTTTCATTGGGTGACCCCCTTGAGTTATGATGAAGTAGAATGATCCAGAATTGGACCTCCCCAGCCTCACTCCAGAGGGCAAAGGTCCATGATGGTACCCTGCCACAGGATCCGCCCCTCCCCCCACACTTTCTTGGAGCACACAGTACCTTGTGTGACTCCAGGACATGTTGGCAAAGCCTCTTGAAGATTCCCTGATGATTTAAACTGTGCTTCCAGCAAACTAGAAGCACAGTTTCCAACCCTGTCGAGAGCCTCAGAGAGACTTCTGCAGGATCCTAAAGATGCGCGAGGCATTTGCCCCATCAAGTGAATGGGAGGTCTGCCACAGGAATAATCCCCATCAAAACCATGTGTCATCTTTTAAATCTCTATCAGGTCTATCTTTCATTATCTTTTTGTCCAGTTTGTGGCCACTGGTGGACCATAATGGAAAACAGGATGCTGAACTACATGGGCTTTTAGCTTAGTCCAGCAGGACTTTCACTACATTCTCATCTTTCAATACAGTGATAACCCAGCTCCTTGCAACAGTCGCTGCAATGGTCATTCTTGTGAGAAAGTCCTGTGAAGAAAAGGGTTAAAACTCTCCTAGCATTCTGTTTTCCTGGTCTGGATCAGCCCCCCCCCCCTGCACATCATGACTGATTTCTCTTATATAAGAGGAATGTTCCTAGATATAAGTGCCTTTGTTAATAATACATGTAAGCAGTGGTTCCCAAACTGGGTGCTGTGGCACACTCAGAAGGGCAATGTGGGATGTCCCCTGCAGCCCCTGTCTCCTGTCTCCACCATCTTGGCTGGCCAGGATCATGCAAGATCTTGCCTGATTCTCACAAGTTCTCTCATGATGTTTGCAAGATCTTGAGGGAGTGCAACGTGGCAACAGGGTGACATGGAAGAAGGGCACTGTGACCAAGGTTAGTTTGGGAACCACTGTATTTAAGGGAAGATCGAGCCCTAGACTGAGCCCTAGTTCTCCCCCTCCACCCCACAACTGCTTAGCAACATCCAGCAGGCCAGATAGCTGGGGCCATAAGCAGAACCTTGTTGGTCTGGGAAGAGTACAGGGACCCTCATATCCTGTATCCCGTATCCACGAATTCACTTATCTGCAGAACAGGTCCAGTGTCTTGCTAGCATACTCCCGTGTGTACCCCCTCTGGAAGCGAGGGGAGCTCTAAAAGGGACTCTGAGCTCAGCAGAGGCCAGGCCCATCCCTGGCTTCTGTCGAGCTCAGTCCAAGCTCGGAAGCTCAAAAAATACGACTTCTGGCTTCACAGAGAAACCAGAAGTGACGTTTTTAATGCATTATAAGGCATTGGGAGGCCCTGCGGGGACATCCAGATTGGAACTCCTGGGGATAAGAGGGCACAACTGTACTTCCTGGAACTTTCTGACTGTATCAAAGCCTGATCCCCAAATACATCTAAGTCACACACTTTAGTTTTACCAAAAGGATAGCTACAATTTCAGGTCAGGATAGCTACAGGTCAGTCTTATTCTCTTCTTCATGGTAGTGGAACAGAGTCCCGCTGTTGTAAAGGGCCTAGCAATGGTGCATGGAGCACGATGCCATCAGGGTAGCCTGAACCATTGTTGCAAAGCACCAGAGCTGTGCTGCTGTGGCCATTGGACTAGGCCGATGCTGGTAAGTTGGCATAGAAGCTTTTTGTGGGCAGGGAGGGAGAGGGTGGGGGAATTTCTGGGGGGATTTCGGGGAGGGCAAGAGGTGCAGAGCATGCTGAAGGGAGTGAATCTCAGTCGCAAATTTTCATGCCAAATTCTACCATCCTACTTTCAGCCTACACTTCCTGTCTTCGGACTTAAGCCAGCTATATAGAGCTGGCATGGGTCTGAGGTGACCCATAGGCCATCAAGTAGCCTATCCAGATGTAAAGAAACAAATGTTCCCTTACCCTGAGGAATCCTCCTGATCCCCACCACCATTGGATGCAGTCGTCATCATCATCATCATCAACCTTTATTGGCATTTGAAACAGTTGAATACACAAGGTAGAAAAAAAGAATAATATTTTATAACTTCATTGCGGAGATTGCCTTCATTAACACATTGGATGCTGTCCGTGCCTTTACTGAGTGACATTGGAGCCAATGATGGAGGATGGATTGGGGCAGGGGTATCAAACATAAGGCCCGGGGGCCAGATGCGGCCCGCTGAAGCTTTTCACCTGGCCCTCAGGCTCTCATCTGCTGAGCAGTGCTGTGGTGTTACTGCTGAAAGGGCAGCCCACATGAAAATTGGGCTCTCCTATACCTTGAAATATGATCAAACTTTGCGTATTTTCTTTTCTGTCATTTGCAGCTAATGAGTTCCTAAATGAGAAGAAGTGCTTATTTTGGGTTATGACCTGTTTAATGACATCAATTCCTGCCTAATGGCATCACTTCTGGCCCTCAGCAGGCATCATGAATACTTTTTGGCCCTTGGTATGAAACAAGTTTGACACCCCTGGATTGGGGCATTAAAGGTGTGAGCAGTAACCATCTGAATCTTCCCATGTAAAGACCAAGAGAATTTGATCAAAATAACATTTATTCAGGAGAACAGAAGAAAAGGCACAAGTATCAGTTGTGTATGACAATAGCAGACAAACTTTCTGTTGAGACATTCTTATTACCCTCATATGCCATTAAACCTCATTACCCTTCAAAGCCTGGCACCAGCAAGTGGTGAAAGGACCATCATTTTGGACTTCAGGAGATGTGCACAAGTTACCCTTGGCACCATTCAAGACAGGGTTCTCATAGGATCAAATATTTTTAATATTAGAATGGGAGTAGAGCAGCTTTGGCTAGGTTGCCTACAGGTTAATTCAGTCAGTCTTAGGACCCAATCCTATTTTCTTCAGCACCAGTAGTATGCGTGTATGCTGGCTCTGGGTGTCACAAATGTGCTGTAAAGCATGTTTGCAGCACCTGGTGAGTAGGATATGCCAGTGCCGGACCAGTGCCAGTTGGTACTGGGTTTCAGCACTGCAAGGATGATGCGGGGAGTGGCCAGCAGTATGTTTAACTACCGGTTGCAGGTGTGGCTTTTCGGGGTGTGCAGAGAGTGAGGGAGGGTGGGACTGGGTGGGGAGAGGGGAGGATCGAACGCAAGAGGGGTGTGGAGACAGTGGCAGAGTCTGCTCCTGTATCCTGTACTCCCCCCAGACGGGATGTCCAACATAGGCCTCCTAGAGTCTGTACCTGCTCAATAGCGGACGCAGATTTGAGAAGACCCATTGGCACCTTTACCCAAAGTAAGGGAGCAAAGGTTCCCTGGCTCCAAGGAGACTCTGGTAGCTGCCTCGGTGCCCATACGATACAGTGGCAACCATTTTGGCACTGCTGTTCTTGTGGGTGCCAAGCACCATAGGATTGGGCTGCCCGATTGCATGCAGGCTTTGTCATAAGTTTACTGAATTCCCTTGAAGCAAATCGAGTTTTGTTGAGGGAAGAAAGGAGTTCTTCAACAAATTAAATGTTGGAGTATGTCCCATGGTGCCTTCAGCTCATCCCTGTGCTGACTTCAAAGGATTGTTTCCTTCCTAAGAGTCTCCTCAGGGCAGCCTTCACTTCTTTGTTCCTCAGGATGTAGATGAGGGGATTGCAAAGAGGAATGATGACTGTGTAGAATAACGAGAGTATTTTGTTAACCTTCATGGAGTCACTGGTCTGTGGGCGAAGGTAAACAAGCATCCCTGAGCCATAGAAAAGACTGACCACAGTCAGGTGGGACGAGCAAGTGGAAAAGGCCTTTGAGCGGCCGGTACCAGATGGCATGCGTAGTATGGCTCTAGCAATGTTCACGTAAGAGGCTAAAATGAGGAAAAAAGGGACTACTACAACAAGGATGTTCTCAGCATGCACAGCCAACTCATTGATGTATAGGTCTGCACATGCCAAGCTGAGTACTGGTGGGATGTCACAGAAGAAGTGGTCAATCACATTAGGTCCACAGAAGGGTAAGGAGAAGACCAGCCCAACTTGAAACAAATGCACATTGAGGCTGATGGCAAAGGAGCTGACCACCAGCCCCACACGCACCCTATGACTCATGATGGTCATGTAGTGGAGAGGCAGACAGATAGCAAGATAGCGGTCATAGGCCATGGCTGTCAGCAGGAAGCACTCTGTTACACCCAGAAAAAGCATGAAGAACATCTGTGTAGCGCAGGCTGGTAAGGAGATGGAGTGGTCCCCTGAGACTAGATTGGCCATCATCTTTGGAAGGGTGACTGAAGTATAACACATCTCCAACCCTGACAGATTGCGCAGGAAGAAGTACATGGGGGTACGCAGGGCAGAATCCCATGTTGTCACCACCAGAATCAAACCATTGCCCAGTAGAATAGCCAGATAAATGGTTAGTAAGGCAGTGAAGAGGAGGGCAGGGTGTCCTTGGAAGCCCAACAAGATGAACTCTTTCACTGTGCTTTGGTTCTTCACATATCTGACTTGTTCAGCATCACCCTGCAGAGGTAATTAGAACAGGTGAGTCTAGGAAACAGAAAAAAATTACTTTTATCATATCATTCAGATGATTCCACATGGTTTTAATGGTAAACTGAGTGAGATTCCTCTTCGATATTTTCACCTGTGCTTTTTTTAAGCCGTTGAAAGGTTCCTTCCCTGCCACCTCACAAGCCTTAACTGCCATGCACCATAGTTCAAGTAATGTTTGATAACAATTGGTATTGTCATGCTTGTCTGTTCCCAAGTTGACCTGAATGATGTCACAGGATGATTGACACAGCAGGGGTGGCATTTGAGTGCGACTCCCATCAAAGTGACACACTCCCTTCCTTGAATGTTTAATTACTTTTTTATGCTCAGAATGACTATGGAACTAGAGTGACATAAGAGACAGCATTGCACAGAAAAAGGGAAAGCAGTATCAGCTCTCCCTATGCTTCTACCCTTCACCTTTTAAGCATTTCCTCTTCCTGTTTTGCCATAACTGTTGGAGGTGAAACTCTCACCTGGAAAAGTCCTACAGGTGTGGCTGGGACCAGCAGCAATTCAAATCTTTATTATGGTCAGAGATCATACCAGTAGCAGTATCATCACCTTTGCTCTTATTGGTTGGTTTGTTTACAATTGCGACAGATAACTTCCAAGTCAATTTGCACACCATGCAATTAGGGACGTATAGGAACTTGTGTTGCTCAACTTCCTAGTGTGTTTCTCCTCTTCTCCTAACCACTTGGGAGGTGATTTGCCTGAACCATTCATAGACAACCTTTGAAATAATTAATGTTTAGATTGTGTGAATGAATGTGGTTTGGATGCGTTAGCTTCTCCCACACACAGCAAAAATGACTTTTGTTAAGAGATCTACTGGGACAAAGAAAGAACTGTAGCCATTGCTTCACACCAGCAGAAAACAACAAGATTAATAAAAGAAAAGCTAAACAGACATCTAGTACAAGTAGGAGAGAGCGACCCACAAGGTTTTAACAAAGCACCAAACTAGGTTACAGCTTCCCCTACTGGGGGAACCCACCATTTACAGCCTGTCTGATCGTATACTGGGTGACCCTGCTCACAGGGTGTTACACTTCCAATAGAGGAACCACCTGCCACACAATTATGGGAAGGAGAAGGGATTGGCAGGAAGGGCAGTGGGATGTGCTTAGTGCTAATTTGGGGGGGGGGGTTGGTTGCATAGATGCTTTTGTCTTGCTTGGTCTTCTGAAAAAGAGTGACACAGAAGAATAAAGATGGTTATATGTGGTGAAAACAATTTGGCTCACCCCAATGAACAAAGTGGCTGATCTCAGTGTTAGGGATGGGAATTTAAGGGGATTTAAGGGCCTTCTTGGTGATGGCTCCCCCTCTGTGGAATTCTCTCCCTCTGGAATTGAGAACAGCTCCCTCTTTAGAGTCCTTCCTGGGTCCGAAAATGAATGAAGACTACTGTTCTAAATTTCAAAGCACATTTCAAATGGTGTCAGAAAATGGGAGCTTGAACGAATAAAGTAGATTCAGTCAATGCTGGAAATTTAAATTTTGTTTCCCAGTTGTGGAAGGTTGGTTTTTCAGCAACTGTGTGAAGTATTTCCCACCTCAGACACTACAGGAGGGATCCCCACCTGATACTATTCAACATCACCTACCTTCAGCATCATGACTCAGAATGAACTTAGTGTTGCGTTGACTCTCTTTCAAGGTACTCTGAAAGAAAATGAAGATGTTTTAATTAACGATTTTTTTTTGAAAAGATAAATTGAATCACTGTGACATTGCATTAGCTTTGACAACGTAAGATAGAATTATAGAGTCATAGAACATTAGAGTTAGAAGGAACCTTAGTGGTCACCTAGTCTAATCCCTTGCTCAGTGTAGGCAACTGCTATACCATCTCTGACAGGTGGCTATTCAGCCTTGGCTTGAAAACCTCAAATGAACCTAATCCTGCACCAGGCAGACAGTTCCAGTATCTGGCAGTTCTTACAGTTAAGAATTTTTCTTCAAGTCTAGCTTAAATATATTTCTCTAAATCAGTTTCAATTCACTGATTCTGGTCTTGCCCTTGAGAGCCACAATTAATTAATTGTAATTGTGAGAATTAATTTTTCCCTCTTTCTATTTGCTAGCCCGTCAGATACTTTATGAAGGCTATCATAGCCAGTGATATAGTGTTACATTTTGAAGTACAAGATCTGCTCATGACACCCCCCCACCATAGCCACACTTCACCGAGGTTCACACTTCACTGAGAACAGAGGTTCTCAAATGGGCCATCTCAATGCTCCAGCCAGAGAAGCCCTGTCTCTGCCCCCTTAAAGGGGGAGCGAAGGCAAAGGCAGCGACGTAATCGCCACATGATTATGTCACAGCCTGGGCCAAAAGGGTTTTTTTCAGCTGACCCCAGCGCCGGCTTCCAGAAGTGGCAGTGTGGATAACCCACAGACCACTCTGTAGGGCTCCCTAAGCCTCCAAAATGCTAAAAGTAGCTATCACAACCCACTTCCAGTTTTGCAATTGCAAACTGGAAGTGGGTTGTGATCGCTGTTTTTAGTTTTTTTTTGCTGGGCTCCCAACACCCCCCCCCCCCCAGTGGCCAGCACTGCTGGGGTAAGTTTAAAAAAAACCCTTTTGGCCCTGGCTGTGACATAATCATGGTGATCACAGTGCTGTTTTTGCCCCTTCTCTGCAAACACTTACCTCGGTTCCCAAACTCCCAGGAACTGGGGCGGGAGGGAAGCCTGCTGGAAGGCCTGATACAGAGGCTGTTGTGGCTGCACCAGCAAAATTGCTGGCGCAGATGTAAGGAGATGTAAGGGGAATAATAAAAGCTTCTTCAAATATGTTAGAAGCAGGAAACCCGCCAGAGAAGCGGTTGGCCCTCTGGATGGTGAGGGAGGGAAAGGGGAGATAAAAGGAGACTTAGAGATGGCAGAGAAATTAAATGAGTTCTTTGCATCTGTCTTCACGGCAGAAGACCTCGGGCAGATACCGCTGCCCGAACGGCCCCACCTGACCGAGGAGTTAAGTCAGATAGAGGTTAAAAGAGAAGATGTTTCAGACCTCATTGATAAATTAAAGATCAATAAGTCACCGGGCCCTGATGATATCCACCCAAGAGTTATTAAGGAATTGAAGAATGAAGTTGCAGACCTCTTGACTAAGGTATGCAACTTGTCCCTCAAAACGGCCATGGTGCCAGAAGATTGGAGGATAGCAAATGTCACGCCTATTTTTAAAAAGGGAAAGAGGGGGGACCTGGGAAACTATAGGCCGGTCAGCCTAACATCCATACCGGGTAAGATGGTGGAATGCCTCATCAAAGATAGGATCTCAAAACACATAGACGAACAGGCCTTGCTGAGGGAGAGTCAGCATGGCTTCTGTAAGGGTAAGTCTTGCCTCACGAACCTTATAGAATTCTTTGACAAGGTCCACAGGCATGTGGATGCGGGAGAACCCGTGGACATTATATATCTGGACTTTCAGAAGGCGTTTGACATGGTCCCTCACCAAAGGCTACTGAAAAAACTCCACAGTCAGGGAATTAGAGGACAGGTTCTCTCGTGGATTGAGAACTGGTTGGAGGCCAGGAAGCAGAGAGTGGGTGTCAATGGGCAATTTTCACAATGGAGAGAGGTGAAAAGCGGTGTGCCCCAAGGATCTGTCCTGGGACCGCTGCTTTTCAACCTCTTCATAAATGACCTGGAGACAGGGTTGAGCAGTGAAGTGGCTAAGTTTGCAGATGACACCAAACTTTTCTGAGTGGTGAAGACCAGAAGTGATTGTGAGGAGCTCCAGAAGGATCTCTCCAGACTGGCAGAATGGGCAGCAAAATGGCAGATGCGCTTCAATGTCAGTAAGTGTAAAGTCATGCACATTGGGGCAAAAAATCAAAACTTTAGATATAGGCTGATGGGTTCTGAGCTGTCTGTGACAGATCAGGAGAGAGATCTTGGGGTGGTGGTGGACAGGTCGATGAAAGTGTCAACCCAATGTGCGGCGGCAGTGAAGAAGGCCAATTCTATGCTTGGGATCATTAGGAAGGGTATTGAGAACAAAACGGCTAGTATTATAATGCCATTGTACAAATCTATGGTAAGGCCACACCTGGAGTATTGTGTCCAGTTCTGGTCGCCACATCTCAAAAAAGACATAGTGGAAATGGAAAAGGTGCAAAAGAGAGCGACTAAGATGATTACGGGGCTGGGGCACCTTCCTTATGAGGAAAGGCTACGGCTTTTGGGCCTCTTCAGCCTAGAAAAGAGACGCCTGAGGGGGGACATGATTGAGACATACAAAATTATGCAGGGGATGGACAGAGTGGATAGGGAGATGCTCTTTACACTCTCACATAATACCAGAACCAGGGGACATCCACTAAAATTGAGTGTTGGGCGGGTTAGGACAGACAAAAGAAAATATTTCTTTACTCAGCGTGTGGTCGGTCTGTGGAACTCCTTGCCACAGGATGTGGTGATGGCGTCTAGCCTAGACGCCTTTAAAAGGGGATTGGACAAGTTTCTGGAGGAAAAATCCATTATGGGGTACAAGCCATGATGTGTATGCGCAACCTCCTGATTTTAGAAATGGGTTATGTCAGAATGCCAGATGCAGGGGAGGGCACCAGGATGAGGTCTCTTGTTATCTGGTGTGCTCCCTGGGGCATTTGGTGAGCCGCTGTGAGATACAGGAAGCTGGACTAGATGGGCCTATGGCCTGATCCAGTGGGGCTGTTCTTATGTTTTTATGTTCTTATAAGGAGACCCATTAGCGGGGCCGGGGCATTCCTTTGGGGATGGGGACGAACATACACAATACAGCCGTAGCCTCTTTGATGCTACTGCTCCAACAGGTGCCAGGAAGCATAGGATTTGGCTGTTACTTTCTTAGCTGCCCTCCTCTGAACCCAATTCCAGCATATTCTTATCGCTTTGTTAAATTGTGGTGCCTTAAACTGGATATGGTATTCTAAGTGATGTCTCACTAGCTCAGAATATTATTATTATTATTATTATTATTATTATTATTATTATTATTATTATTATTATTATTATTATTATTAATAACAGTATTTATATACCGCTTTTCAACTAAAAGTTCACAAAGCGGTTTACAGAGAAAAATCAAATAACTAAGAATAGAGAGAAACTCTTACTTCTCATGATCTGGACTCTAAGGTTGCAATCCTATCCACACTTTCCTGGGAGTAAGCCCCATTGATTATAATCGGACTTACTTCTGAGTAGATCTGCATAGGGATGGGCTCTAAGTCTCTGTTAATGCAGTCCAGCATTGCAATATCTTTTCATTGCAATATCCCATTGCTTGCTCATGCTCAGTTTGTGGTCCACTTAAGACACCTAGATCCTTTTCACACATGCTCCAGCCAAGCCAATCTGCTCTTTCCTATATTTGTGCCTCTTGTACTGAGGTGCAGGATTTTACATTTGTCTCCACTGAACTTCATCTTGTTGGTATGAACCCAATGAATCAGCCCCAATGATTATTTTGAATCCTTATTCAGTCTTCCGGAGTGCTAGTTATCCCACCTGCTTTTGTGTCATCCACAAATTTGATAAGCATCACTTCTACCGTCATTTATAAATTGTTGAACAGCATAGGGTCTGAGACAAAGCTCAATGGCAGTCCACTCCATATTTCTCTCCACATTGATATAGAGCCATTTAATAGGACTCTATGGGAATGCTTGTTCAATCAGCTTTGCACCCACGTAACAGTAATACCATCTAGCCATTGTTTTATTGACAAGGCAGCTATACTGACTAGTTGTCCTTGTCACAGGCACATTAACGAGATATGTTAATGAAACAAATCTCAGAACACGTTATAGAATATGGGATCAAAGTGCTATGGGATGGAAGAGGTTTAGTCAGTGACCGTCATATAAAGTTTTGCAATAATTCACGAAAGTAATGTTATTTAAAACACTGGCTATGATAAGTTAATTAAGCAAAATAACATGATAGGAATAATTATCTCTACCTTGCAAAAGGACAAAGGTACTTTCTCAAGTTGTACTCCTCCTAGCAGCTAGAGAGTAACTGTTCCTAGTCTCCCAACCTCAGTGCCTTTTCTAGTGGCTCTTATCTGCTCATTAAGGATTCACAGCATGTATTCAATGAAGTGGACTATAGCACATGAAAGCTTATGAGGAAATAAATTGATTTGTTTTTAAGGTGCTGAAAGACACTTTGCCATATTTGCTGCAAAAGATGACCATGATGACTACCCCTCTGAAAGAGTCTATACTGGTGAACTTCCCAAATTCTGGTATTCTTTTTTCTAGAAGAAGGAGCTTTACCTTCTTTGTAGGGTTGCCTTGGTGCACAGTTCTGGATGGGAGGCTTTCTTTGTCTTGTTAAGGAGTTCTCCTCCTTTATTGGTGAAAAACTAGCTTCTCAAGTAGTGACTGCTCTTGTCAAGGGTAGCAGAGGGCAGTTGGTTGCAAATTCAGGCGCCAAAGGGCATTGTTAGCCAAACCTGGCTTGTTCAGCTCCAAGCTCCAGCAGTAGAGAATCTCACTGGGGACAATACACTCACATGGGTAAACAATGGATAAATACATTATGTTCTAATTAAGAACATCAGTTGAACCCTGCTGCATCAGACCAAAGACTTTTCTTCTTGAGCATCCTGTTTCCATCATTGGTCAACCAGGTCATTTTGAGAAACCCCAAAACAGGCAATAGCCCTTGTGTCTCCATATCTGGTATTCAGTGGCTTCTGTAGATTTGATTTATCCATTGTGATTACTAGCTATTGGGTCTTATGTCGTTTTGCATGAAGTTCTTGTTCATCTTACTACCAATCCATTTTGTTGCATTATGACAGAGGGAGAGAAATAATTTCTATCCACACCACGCATTATTTAAGAAACCTCTATTAGGTCCCCTTTTAATTTTTCTTTTTTTCCTAAGCATTTATTAGTCTCTTTTCTTAATGAAAAAGCCCCCAATACATAAGCCTTCCTTTATAAGGAAGGTACTCCCAGTGGTGTAGCTAGAGGGGGTGCAAAGCACTTTTTGCAGGGAGCCTCACTGTAGCATGCAAGCAGTTCCTCCCCCTTCCCTTTGAAGCCATTCCAGGTGGTTTGTATAAGTGCTCATAATGCTTTGAATTTTTCTTTCAATCATTTTTAAAATGTTCAATCATTTGCTTAAGCCATTTCTGCCCAATGTTGCATATACGCAACAGGGACCAAATGTGTATACCTGTGGGTCAGACAAAAATGGGGTTTAATCGCGTCTAGGAAATAATTTTCTTTCTTCATTGACACCAGATACTGAGTTGATTTTTTTTTTAATGGAGTTGTCCAACACCACCCCAATATCTCTTTCCGGATTAGTCACAAATAGTTTAGATGACATCAGTATATATGTGAAGTTAAGATATTTTTCCCTGATGGGCTTCTCTTTACACTCACATTGAAAGTTAGGATTCCGATGTCCCATTGAAATCATGGGATATCAGTTACACTGATGTGCAATGAGGTACAGGTCTGGAGAGGCATGGCCACATGAATACACAAAATTTCTCTCTCCCACTCTGGAGATAACTTTAAAATGAAAACCTCATTTCTTCTTCCCCTGCTCAGAGCTAGGGCGAGCTCAGCAACATGCCCCCTGAGGCAGCTGGACAGTGGCCTTCCCTGGTGCTTCAGAGAGCCCTGCTGTTTGCATGGCATTCTTTGAGCAGAACTGAGACAACTCTGCATGCTTCTCCCCAGACCATGTCTTCAGCTTTGCTTTAATGGATGGATCTGGAGACAGACTGTCAACCTGAAGGAAGCGGACCCTTTTGTCAAAAGTATCTTTTTGATCCTGGAGTTTCATTGCCCCCAGGTAGCCCAGGAGGCTGAGTTCCCAGAGCTTCCTTATCTGTTGGTTCAAGACTCGCTTGGGCAGGCTGATCAGGGGAAAAAAAGTGCACTAAGGTGTGGATGAGAATTAGGACCACTTCTTTCTCTGTAGGTGAATTCATGATTCTCTCTCTTTTTGCACTGTCATATTTCTCTGAAATTTGTCTATGGTTATTCATTTTCATTAAAGCATTTCAATGTAGTCACAACCAAGGTATAAAACACCAGGAAATACATCTACTGATATCAGTCAACTTCAAAGTCTAGAGATCTAGACTCCCTCTTTGCCATACTCTTAAAAAAGAGACCATTGGTGCCACCCGGTGTGTGAGGGAAGAATTACAGGAAAGTATCTTGGATTGGATATGTACTACTCAAATAACGTGGATCAAAGACTTTCTTCAAGATGTACCAGTGTAGCTGTATGTACACCAGCGAAAAGACAGGCCAAATGGTGTATAAGTCTTCCCACCAACAAATGTGCCATGGATGCTGGCACAAAATGCCATACTCGCCTAACTTGGGCATAATTTGGATGCTGGCTCATCTCCACCATTGGAGAGGCCAAACCAGGGATGAGATGGTGTGACCAGGGAGGGATGAAAGAAGGATGAGGAGAAGCTGGCATACACCATGTCCCAACCTGTTGAGATAATGGACAGCCTGCCATATTATGATAAAGAACATAAGAAGAGCCCTGCTGAATCAGGCCAAAGATCCTTTGAGTCCAGCTTCTTATATCACGTAGTGGCCCACCAGATTCCTCAGGGAGCACACATGATAGCATGATACTTGTATCCTGTTGTCACTCCCTTGTATCTGGTATTCAGAGCTAGGCTTCCTCTAAATCTAGACTGAAGACCCTAAACACTGTATCCTTTCCTTGTAAGGGAGGTACCCCAGCCCACTAATCACAACACATTCCACTGGTCTCAACACATTCCACTCATTTATTCATTTTGGGTTTTTGTTTTTTTTATTTTAGATAACACTGATCAAGATAACAAAAACTACAATAAGCCCAAGGGAAAATAGCTATTAACCAATTTAGGGTGCAATCCTAAAGCGCCCCTGGGCTGGCACAAGTTCCTTTCACCGGCCCAGGGCAGTTGAAAATGTGCTATAAGGCATGTTTGTGCCTAGTTGGGAGTCAGAGAGGCTGGTGCAAGAACGCATGTTGGCCTCCCCGCACTGATGCGGGCCCTGGGATCGTTAAGTTTGTGCCAACCTTTCCAGGTTGGTGTGGGGGTCTGGGGGTCTGGGAGGGTGGGGAGGAGGCATTTTGGAGTAGGGACAGGGCATGTGGTGGGCAAGTAGGTGCCCGCATAGCTACTACCTTAGAATACAAAGAAGCCTCTAACTAGACAACGTGTGTTAATGTCACCTCTGACCCGTAAATCAGGAGGTTCCCAATTTGACTTTCACACATGCTATGAATCCAGCATGTGACCAACTAACATGTCCCAAACTCCCTCCCTCCACAGTACAGGGAAAATAACAGAGATTTCCTTATAGGGCTGTTGCAAGATAATATGTGTAAAGCACTTTGAACAAAGGTATAAATATTAAGCATTGCTATAAGAGAAACTCAGAGAGCAGAGTTAATCTGTCACCTCACATCCCGCTTCAGAAGATCTTTTCCTTCCTAAAAGTCTCCTAAGAGCAGCCTTCACCTCTCTGTTCCGTAGGGTATAAATAAGAGGGTTGCAGAGGGGAATGATGACAGTATATAGCAGGGAAAGCACCTTGTCAGGAGTCTTGGGGCGAAGATACACAAGCATCCCTGAACCGTAGAAAAGAGTGACTACGGTCAGGTGGGAGAAGCAAGTGGAAAAGGCCTTTTGGCGCCCTGTGGATGATGGCATGCGTAATATGGTATGGGTAATGTATGTATAAGAGACCAAAATAAGGAAAAATGGAAAGGCAACAAAGAGGATGTTTTCTGCATACACAGCCAACTCATTCGCATACAGGTCAGCACATGCCAGGGTGAGCACTGGTGGGATGTCACAGAAAAAATGGTCCACCTTATTGGGCCCACAAAAGGGTAAGGAGAAGATGAGTCCGATTTGCAACAACTGTATGGGGAGGCTGATGGCAAAGGAGCCAGCCACCAGCCCCACACGCACCCTATAGTTCATGATCGACATGTAACGGAGAGGCAGGCAGATCGCAAGATAGCGGTCATAGGCCATGGCTGCTAGGAGGAAGCACTCCGTGACACCCAGAAAGAGCATGAAGAACATCTGTGTAGCACATGCTGGCAGGGAGATGGCGTTGTCTCCTGAGACGAGATTGGCCATCATCTGCGGGATTGTGACTGAGGTGTAACACATCTCCAACCCTGACAGGTTGCGCAGGAAGAAATACATGGGGGTATGCAGGGCCGAATCACAGGTTGTCACCACCAGAATCAGACCATTACCCACTAAAATAGCTAGATAAATAGCCAGGAAGACAATGAAGAGGAGGATGGGGTATTCCTGGAATCCCAACAAGATGAACTCATTTACTAGACTTTGGTTCTTCCAGTATCTGGCCTGTCCGACAATCATCTATGAAAAAACAGAAGTGAGTGTGTGAGTCTTGAATCTGCAGAAGCTAACCACTTTGCCGCAGGATACAATGATAGCCCAAGCACTTGGTCCACACCTCAACCAAAACAGAAATACAATTAACTTTCAATAGGAAGGGACTGGAGTTCATTGTTAGTACTCATTCTTTGTCATAGGAAGGTCCTATGTTCAATCTGTGGCATCTCCAGGAATGGCTCTGAGAGAACTTTCTGAATTTTCAGAGTACTGTAACCAGCCAGTTTAGACAATGGTATGCCAGGTGGACCCATTATTTGATTGCATGTCAGGTGGCTTCAGATGTCATTAATCTCGTGTTGTTATCTTACATATTTACATATTCTGTGTTTATCAGGTTTGGACCTCAGTTTAAACACCATTTTTCTACACATTGGAAAAATAGCTTTTTTTTGTCCAAACATCTGCAAAACTGTCCACCAAGCACCCACAAAATACTAAGAGTGTCACAGCCCAACAGCCCAATCCTATGCATGTCTACTCAGAAGCAAGCCTCATTAG
Source organism: Tiliqua scincoides (assembly GCF_035046505.1). Taxonomy (NCBI): domain Eukaryota; kingdom Metazoa; phylum Chordata; class Lepidosauria; order Squamata; family Scincidae; genus Tiliqua; species Tiliqua scincoides. The sequence goes on from NC_089825.1 coordinate 112,987,478, forward strand.
AGTCAATGAGGCTTACTCCCAGGAAAGTGAGCATAGGATTGCAGCCCAACACACACACACACACCCTCCCAGTGATGCAGTTGTGACAATAGGGCCTATGCTGCATCTGTGAGTGGAGGGGGGGATCTGCGGGAAGACACAGGGGTCTCCTTTCACTTTGCTGGTGCAAGTCCACGGAGAGCGTGGGGGAGTGGGAGCAGGTATAGGATCTGGCAGAAGTCGACTTTACCTATTTCCTCTCCCCCACACTCATTTGCTCTGAAATAACTCAGTGCCAAAAGCGTACCGAGTTTAACATGACTCAAATAAATAATTGTAAATATAGAGCTTAAGCTTAAATTATAGAAGACAGAGTTGCCAACTGACTTGGACAATCTGGGTTAGCCTGCTCTTTTAACTGTGCTCTAGCATGCAGAAATTGACAAGTGAAGTTTTTGACAACATAGTGGAACAGGGACTCATAGGTTGTTGGAGCTGGAATGCATCTTGAGGTTATTTAGCCCAGCCCTTTGATCAGTGCATCCCTGTCAGGCAGCCATCCAGCCTCTGCTTAAAAACCTCCAATGGAGGAGAGCATGCATGGCAGACCCTTCTAGTACTAGAAAGCTTTCACAGTTAGGACATTCTTTTGTGTGTCTAGCCTCAATCTACTTTCCATAGTTTCTTTCAACCCAAATGTTTCTATTCGTGGTCTTTATTTTTTTCTTTTTGAACTTTCCTCTTTATGTTTTGATTTCTTCCATAAATTTTTATTCCTTGTTTTATAAAGTCCAACCACAAAACAGTTTGAAATTTGTGAGCTGATAACTTTAATGTCCCAAGTCCAGAGAAGTTTGCCATGCTTAAGCACCTTTGAAATCAATGTTAGCCATCACTAACTTAACAGCCTAATCTTAACAAAAACTGGGCTGCCCTTAATGACAGTAAACACAGTCCCATTGTCATAGATGGCTTAATGGGGCATGTGCTGTGTGCCATTAGGGGTCATTTTGGGTATGCCACCGCAAACAGTGGCAGTGCCCAGGAAGGGGGTGAGACTTGCAGTAGCGATGCAAGCTGTATCCTGTCACCCTTCCCAGGCCTGAAATCCTGACATGGCTCCACTTGGACTTGCGCCAACCTGGTCTAAGCCCCAATGCTTCCCCAAACCATCCCTGCTGCCTGCTTACCTGCTCTGATGGGATGTTTGGTAGTCGTTAGTGCATGTACGGTATCTCCAGCCATTTGCACTGGTACATGATAGTGGTGTGGCTTTTGTGCCATCGGAATTGGGCTTTTGGCAGTGAATTACGAGTTCCACTGCTGTAGGACCTCAATAGAACGGGGCTGATAGTTTTCTGTACCCCAGGCTAAACATACTAAACTTCTTTAACATGTTATTATACAACTTGGTTAAGGATTTCCATCCTGGAGATAAACATTATTTTCTGTTCATAGCTTCATAGTCTGCAGTGGGTAGAGGCACCACCGTGGTCGATGGTTCAAAAGCCAAATCTAATAGCAAAGGGAATGAAAGGAACAGCATACAAATCCTACCCAGTTCTCCAAGCAACCCCTGCTAAATTCTGTCCAGGTCAAACTGGAACAGGTTATCCTCCTCATCATCTTCAAACCAAATAGCCCAATGAAACAGGCATGCCTTCATGTCCCAAATGGTGCACATAGAGCTCATTGGTCTATACTTATGACACACTGAAAACAGAGATGGTGAGAGACAATTTGTGAATGCTACCTCCTCCGAGGTGATTCATTAACTCACCTGCTGAACATCTGCTGATCTCAATGATACCTGAGATTTGTTATCTCAGGTGGGCTGCGGTGCATCACCTGGATAGCCTTGCTGCTAAGAATTCCTTCACAACAATTTTGAAAAATGCATATTGTGCATCTTAGTTCTCCTTCAAAGTTCTTGTGAAACTGACTGGCAAAACTTTGAGCCTCGTGAAGTGTCCTCAAAGGTTCTCATCCCACTTTCTCTTCATAATCTGCTTCCAATTGTAATTGGGGACAATGCTTGAGGACCATGTTCTCAGGCCAGTCGGAAGCGCTGGGGGGGGGGGGTCTTCAAGCTAATCCCACAGTCATGCCATAGGAAGAAGGAAACTTACAATCTTTGTAGCTGAGTTGTCTGGATCTGGTTGTTCCACCTTTGTTACATCTGTTACTAGAAAGGAGCTCCTAACCTCTAGTGTACATAAGCACAGGCCATTTCTTACGGCCTATGTGATGTTTACCATTATGAACAGGATGGTGGAAAGCAGCCCACTGCCAGCCCAGGCTCCAAAGGGCATCATTAATGACACCAGCAGTTTCTGCCCATCCCAGCTCTGGCAGTGGTGTGTTTCAGTGGGGAAAATGCTCTCTCTGGAGAGAGAAAGAGAACCATTTTTCAGTTAAGAAAGTTCAAAGAAGCTGAAGTGGTTATGACCTGTTCTGTGATGTTCTTGCAGTAGCCTGAGCTGCACATGAGAAATATTGGGTGCCATTCAAGTTAATGCTTTACTTGTTGGAGACTTCTTTTATCCAGTACTGATATGGCAGCAATGCTCTGTGCCAATGACTTTCTTTCTTTAAGGTATCTTTTCCATTTTGCCTTGTTTGCCGTACAACTGCTAGGATCTACCTTGTAGCTGCATGCAGTAGAGGATTCAGGGGCACTTTCTACAGCAAATGCTCAATGTTACAGGATAATGTGCCCTACCCAAAGGCACTGAGGGGTGTTCACCTTTGTCCCTGCTGAGGTGCAAAGGCACAAAGCTCCTTGCCACTGATTGGCTGGGGGATGGCTGAAGATTTTGTGGAGGATGTCCTGTTCATGCACCCCTGTTTGGGAGAAGAGGAATGAGTTGCACTCACTCATCTTTCCATTTGTTTTTGCAGCTTGGGACTAGCTAGATTGCTGGTTGCTTCAGGACTGAGTAGGAATTGCTACTGGGATGTGCTTTTTCAAATCTAACAGTCACTAGAAAGGGGGTGCAACCTGTTCAATAGTCAAGGAAATTGGATTAGCATAAGGTGTGGTGTAACACTCCAGAACTTCTCATTTGTTGTTCTTTGGTGGGTCTAAGCAGATTGTTTGTGCCAAGCACTGCAGGGTGACCAGATGTCATAACCGCAAAAGAGGTCAGGGCACCCCGAAATGTAGGGCATTCAAGAAAAATGTAGGACATGACAAACTGAAAGCTAAAAACACTCATGTATTTAATTAAAACACTATTTTACTTATTATTAAATTTAAAACTATATTACATATAATTTATTGCTTACAAGAAGGTTATATGCTGCCTGCAGGGGTTCACTCACAGGGAAAAGGAGGGCATTTAAGCTGTTTTCCAGGACAGCTTCGAGACTCTTCATGGCTCTGGATTTGTCCCCCCTGGTCATTCTCACTGGATAAGTCTGGCGGGTCTACTTGGCAGGGGTCAGATGGCATGCTTGCAGGTTCCCATGGTAAATTTACCAGTAGGTGAAGCTTCCTCCGCTGGGGTGGAATTCAATGGAACTCACAGGATGGGCACCATCATTTTCAGCAACATGATGGGGGGGGGGAAGCCCTCTTTGATAAAATAGTGACTCCAATTGGTCTTTCCAGTGTTCTCATTTTAGATTTCAATCATATATTGTTAAGGTCAGATAAACCAATCTTCTTAAAGATATCTTCTTAAAGATAAACCAATGCCCCAATGCTATCCCCCACCAGTTTATGTGATGCAGGGACACCAATAGAGTGTGCATTGAATCCAACGGTGGGGTGTGTGTGACCAGAAGGCCCGGGAGAGGCCAAAAACTATTTTTACTTACTTCCCCATAAGCCACCTGCTGCCAATGGGTCTTGTTGAACCTACACCCAGCGCCGTATGATTCATAAGGTTGACTAGGCTGAAGCCTAGGGGCCCATCAATTTTTTTGCTTTGGCACTATTATCTGCGCCCTAGGGTTCCAGTGGTTAAAGCCACTTCACACTCATCAGGAATTCAGCAGTTTGAATTCATCAGGAGACCCTCAAAACTGATATGGGGGTATGGTCTAGTACAGTCATTTTCAACCATTGTGCAGTGGCACACTGGTGTGCCGTGGATGGTCTGCAGATGTGCTGCAGGAGTTTGGGGGAGAATCATTTGCTAGTAGGGCCACTGGGAGATGCAAGCTCTTGCTGTCAGTGCAGTGTGCCTTGTCAGTTGTCAAAAAACTGAGAGTGTGCCTTGACAATTTTAGTGCCTTGTCAGTGTGCCATGAGATGAAAATCGCTTGGCTAGTATCTACTGTACTAGAGTCAGGCTGTCAGCTGTAATGGGGTGAAAGACTGAAGTGCTGGAGGGGGACAGAAATACCTACAAGCCTAGGGGTCCAGCCATGGGTTAAGACGGCCCTGTCTACACCCCCTATTTATCTGTGTAAGTCTGAAGAGTCTCCGGAGGCATGTTGAGCTGGGAAAATAAGGATAGGATACCAGCATGTGTGAGTGCCACTGAGTTTCACCCCTTCCTGCACTTGAACTATTTCCTGCCTGCCCCATTCCCTGCTCCAATCCTCCCCCAAACTGCCCGCGACCTACCCGTGCTGACACCAGCAGTTCCGCAGCACACAACAGTGGTGCTCCTTTTGTGATGCCGCACTGGGACTTAATGGCAGCAAATTGTGAGATCTGCTGCCTTAAGAGCTCAACAGAATTGGGCTACTCGTGTGGAAGGCAAGAAGGGAATCAATTACTTTAATGGCCTCAGCAATTTCTTCTGCCCACTTCAGAGGACTGTGACCTATTCAACAGATGGCAGATGGCCAGTCTACAGATGGCAGATTTCACCAACCTGTTCCTCAGGGTGTAAATGAGGGAACTGCAAAGAGGAATGATGACTGTGTAGAGTAGGGAGAGCACCTTGTCAACCTTCACAGAGTCACTGGTCTTTGGGCGAAGGTAAACAAGCATCCCTGAGCCATAGAAGAGACTGAATGGTGTGAGATGAGATGAGCAGGTGGAAAAGGCTGGCTCTCACACGCTTATTCCCCTCATAGACTTTATTCATTTGACAAGTGGTCTTCAACCTTTTTCATGCTGGAAAGCACTGACATAAGGGGTTAGGATTGTGCCCAATGTCCCTTTGACAGGCAATTTAAAAACAGCTTTGCTGAGCTTTGTGATGTAAAACAGAGTCATTAGGCAGACAATCCATCAATCAGTCTCTCTCCAGGTGCTTAGAAAGGCTTCACTCTGAGCCAGTCACCCCTCCCCTCACCTATGCAAAGTGATTATCTTTCTTTCATGTGCTCAGGGGGAAGGGAGGGGTCGCTTGCCTTGGAGTGAAACTGTTCTAAGTGCCTGGAGAGAGAATAATTGATGGATTGTCAACTGGTTGCCCTCTCTTGCATTAACAAGGCTATTGTTAAATGACATTTTCCTTTATTTGAAAGAGCCCCTCTCATTTCCTTGAGATAAAACCCCAGGTGAAAAAGCCAGGTGAATTAATTGTATACAGTGGGACTTACTTTTGAGTAAATACACCTTAGATGAGTTTGGAAAAAGTTTTACGAAGCAAGATTAATTAAAAGAAAAAGAAAAGGGAGCCTGAACCCCTCTTCTGGAATCCATTCACTGCTGCAAAATGTTGAATTCCCTCTAGATGGCAGGCTCCAATCATTCTTACCTTTAAGAATGGCTACATGAATTGGGGAAAACAACTGAAATGGGGAAACGAACTGAAAAATGATCAGTTGAGAAGGGAAAGGAAACTCAAAACACTTAAATGATCTTGATTAGTATTACACACTTTTTTAGAAAATTCAATGGCTGTTTTGTTTTGCCTGCTCCAGAGATGGTTATTGTGCTTCAAGCAGGAGGCAGGACTCGATGACCTTGAAGGCCCCTTCCAACTCAATGATGTCATAAAACTTCTTTCTAACAGATTGTGCATATCTTTGATTATTTCCTTTCATGCATTTCCAGATACATCCCCACTCCACATCATGTATTTTTAAAGTGTTGAGAAGGCTCCAAATGTTGTAGATGGATAGCTATTGAGAGAGGCACTTAGCTGTTTTGATGGGTTCTCTGGGTGAGCTCTTCCATATTGTTCAGCCCAGGCCTCAACAGAAATATATAACATTTAGGGTGCAATCCTAACTAACTTTCCAGCACTGACATAGCTGTACCAATGTGGCGTGCACTGCATCCTGCGATGGGGAGGCAGTCAAGGGGGCCTCCTCAAGGCAAGGGCATGTTTTTTACCTTACCTTGGGGCTGCATTGCGGCTAAGTCAGCACTGGAACTGGTTGGTTAGGATTGCACCCTTAGGGACTAAGATCCAACCTAGTAATCCAATGCTGGAGATGAAGATGGAAATCTCCACAGCTACCAAATACTCTCCTTTGGTGCTGAAGTGGGGTGGAAGAAAAGACACCCAAAAGCTTCAAGTAACTTCATGGTTAGAAAAGCCACAGTGAAGCTGAGAATGGCCAGGAAGCCCATGTAGTGTAAAACACAGTCAAACATAGCCATTGATCCCTCATTACTTTTTGGGACTATTTCCATCACTCAGCGCTTGATAGTGTCTGGGAAATGGGAAGAGGTTGCCAGCCACACAATACAAATGAACGCTTGAATGAAGGAATAGGAAAGAACCATGAATTTGGCCAGTCTTTTCCTTATCCATTTTTTTATAATGAACCCTGACTTTGTCAGGACTATTTTACCAAATACCCCTGAGGAAATGTGCAGTCTGAATAGGGAAAGGCCTTGATGTCTGGGCCTAAACGTAAGCACAATAGCATGGATGCCTATATCTCTCTGTATCCCTATGTGACTCCATGCGACCAATCAAAGTCTATGAAAAATGCTGAGTCATAGTGACAAAGTACCTGTAATACAAGTCAATGTAAAGGTACAGCTAGTCCATCATGGGAGACATTGTTATCAGTCATGAGACGATGAGGTAATGCTATGATGTCATCTCCAATGTGATTAGTGCACAGCAAGATATAAGCAGGGCAGGTGCGAGGGTCGTTGTATGGAGTCAGAGAGAGGAGTCTATGTTGGAGATTGTGGCTGTGAATACATATGCTGTTTTGCAGCAAAGAAACTGTTTATCTGTAAATATTTTGAAAATACAGACTGGTTGTGGACATCTGCCTCGTCTGCGTTGCCTTCTTTCTGGGACACCTTCGCCATCTTTGCAGTTAGCATTCTTCTTCGCTCTGCTGAAAACTGGCATTCCACTAAATTCCTCAACGGACTTGGTGATCATGAGAGGGCCTAAGGCTGGGCTGGGTCTGGATCACCTCCAGATCAGTCAGGGCAAATCCTACATGACAATTTGTAGAAAAACGCCTGGAGGGGGCTACTGATAACTGTTTCAGAATAATAATAATAATAATAATAATAATAATAATAATAATAATAATAATAATAATAATAATAATAATAATAATAATACAGGTATTTATATACTGCCTTTCTTGGTCATCAGATTTCTCCTCAGACTTTATTCAAGGCGGTTTACAAGGGCAGGCTGTTCTAAATCCCCGTAGGGATTTTTACAATTGAAGAAAGGTTCTATCTTTCATGAACCACAACATTTCAGATGGAACTTTTTGAACTGGTATCACATTATGGCCTCCGGTTTCCTCCCACGCAAGCTGACAAACACCTCCTTCATCTCTCACATGGAGAGCAGCCAAGACGCTTCTTTGCTCACACCAAAGAGGAGGTGGAATTAATGCAGGGTATGCAAAGCTAAAATAATGGTGCAAAAGTATTACATTATTAATTAAAACTCCATGTACAAATGCTTGGCAGTTTACCAGAGGAACATATGAAATCCACATCAATGGCGCTTGGGCCTCAAAGTGCAAGCAAACAAGCCTATAAATTTTATGATGCTGTTAAATAACTCTTGACACATACTAGGGGAATCAGATAAGGAGAAGCACCAGTATCAGAGTCTGTATACCAAAGGTTCTTTAAAGTCCCCAAAATAATAAGTTCTAGCAATTATAGTTAGATTATAAATTACGGAGAAATAATTATGTTATATAGGAATTTGACAACCGACACACAGATAAGGAAAACCTTGAGACTCCAATCTGTCAGGGAGTAAAGCAAGGATAAATTAGGCTATGCCAAAGTCTTAAGCAGCAGATAGTGGTACCAAGTGTTACTTTGTAAACCCCCATAGGAATCGGATACTGGTTAGAAGGGAGTCTAACAGCACAAAAGATAACAGAGCAGTCTGATTTACACCTAGGCTCAGACATATGCCAGATGCCAATTAAAGTTTATTCTTGGAAAAAGAAAAGTTCAAAATTAAATAATAAGTACATGTTTTAAAATTAAAGTTTGTTTCAAATCATATAGCCAGTATAAGAAAACTATAGTAATTAACCAGAAGTGTAGAATTTTAAAAAGAGTAAGGCTAAGTTAACAAGGGTAAGATACCACACCAATTACGACATGCTTAACAACAAAGAGTGGTACCAGGCATTCCTTTATTAAGGTCAAATAGAAAAGCTGAGATATTTATATTGAAAGCTCCTTCTGTAATCAAATTTAATAAAGTTGCTCTGAATTAAACAATACATCCCTTGAAAGAGACACATAAAGGATTAGAACAAAGAAAGCCCATGATATTATAAGGGCAGAAAGAGAGTTTAAGGACAGGAAGTAGGGATTATAAAGTTATAAAGCCCTCAATATAAGTCATAAAAAGAAATGCAGGGAAAATTAGTGAGAGGAGTTTTTAGGAAAGTAGGAGAATCTTGAAACTTTATTGTAAGTTAGCCATGATGTTATAAAAGCATAGAGTTGCCAAAGTAATAATAAAATAAAAGAGAATCACGGAATATAAGAAAAGTTAAGGGAAGTTTGAGAAGATTATAGTTAGTAAAAGGAACTTTTAAGAAAGCATGTTAGAACCATGGAAAAGGTGTCTGCCTATATGTTATTATTTAGGTAATTGTCTATATATTATATTATAGAATTTGTATATATGTATCTCAATAAAATAGTATAAAACTTATTTTTAAAAAAATATATGTATGTGACTATAAAGGTAATCAGCGCACCCTATCGATTCTTGCATACTGTCAACCTATATGTAAATGGAAATCACTCAAAGTTATGTTTACCTGAAGCACGCCCCTTTCTTATCTTGTATGTAAATGTATTATGACGCTGTCCTATTAAATTGTGTATTGTTATGATGTTAGATTTCAGCCAATGAAAAACCTGTATTTTCACACAAAGCAGTGAAACAACTATAAAAGTCCAAGACACAATGAAACACGCTACCCATGTTTTGTGACATGAGTCCCATGGGTCAAATTGTACAATTTTCATAATAAAACCCTTCGAACTTTTCACTCTGTCTGTGCGTTGCTGTGAGGGGTGGGGCTTTTCGCCTCGCAACAGAATAACTCAGCTCAGCTTGTCAGCTGCTTCAAGGTCTCACCTTTCATGGTGCCGGTGGCCTCGAACTGGCGACCTTCGGATGTTACCTTCAGGCAAACGGAGGCTCTACCCTCTAGACCAGACCTCCTGCCCCAAGAATAGTTTTGGGTGCCACTAACCATGGTAGGAGCAGTCACTCCAGTGGTTTCTAGTTCAAAGGGTGGCAGCCCCACAGAGCTGCAGCTTTGGAATATTGCATTGTATTCTAGCAGGAAGGCCGAGAAAAGAATGTGGAAGTGAAAGCAGGTGAAAATTGGGAAGAAGAAAAGTAACTGCCCAGGTGAAAGGGCTGAAACTGACACTTAGCCCTTGGCAAGCTTTGCTTGTCACCCTCAGTGCCTCTGTGCAGAAGCTTCACGATGGTTTGTGTCACCCAGTGTGAGAACTCATTGTGTCACCCCCATGATGGACCTCCTCCCATACCAGCCTAAATGCAGTGACATCACTAGAGTTGGTGTAACTCCCATTAACATTATTTATTTATTTATTTATTTATTTATTTATTTATTTAACAGTACAGGTCACCCAACAAACCAGTAACCACAAAAACCAGTGGCCAACTTGATGACATTCATAGAACTGAATAAGAGTTATAGTATTAGTTCTGGTATATGGAATTGAGAGCTGACTTAGTATAACACCTTATTAGTTCCATGCTGTGTCATAATAAAAACCTCATTGGTTCTTTAAACGATCAGTCTCATTGGTCAGTACTGAGTTAAGAAAATCCACTTTTTGTTACATAAGGCTTTTTGTTGTCTTTTTTTCTGCTTAATTTGCCATAACATTTGATAGAGTACAAATAATTCAACATGCTTTGTTTCATTACATTCTGCATGAAATTACCTTTCTAATTACACACACACACACACACACACACACACACACACACACACACACACACACGATTTTCAAAGAATTTCCAAAATTTTGGCCACTGGTGGTGTCATCCCTCTGAGGTGTGGTCCACACCTCCTAGTGACACCACTGATTTCAGACTCTGGACTCTGGAAAGAACTGCCATTCTTCAAGGGGAAGGGAACTTTGCTGAGCTGATGGTGAATATTCCTCCTTTTTGGTGAATGGGAGTGGGAAATGCCACAATTCCTCTTTATTCTCCCATTCTCCTAGGGGAGGAAGAGCTGCTGCCATCTCCACATCCTGCAACCTCCTTGTCTCCAAGAGGGACAACAGGAGAAAGCAGCCACCCATCAGCTGACTGGCCACCATGCTTGCTGGCTGGCCCATCGTTGCCATCCTCCAGTCCCACTACATTCCTCTACTTCCCCCTTCAGATACGTGAGAGCAAAGGGGATGTGCAGAGGAGGGATTCAGGAAGTGAAATATGCAGGGGAGAAAGTAACAGGGGGAGGTTATGGAGGAACATGTGCGGCCTACCACCTTTTGCATCAGGTTGTTAAACGGGTTGAGAGAGGCAGGTCACAATTCTATCCCCTGCCAATAGTGGCAATACACATGCGCCAAAAAGATGTGCACTGCGTCCTGTTGGGGGGCGGGGCGGCGGAATTCAACTGCCTGCAAGAGGTACCCTGCACATGCCCGATCTTGTCTGATCTTGGAAGCTAAGCATGGTCAGGCCTGGTTAGTATTTGGATGGGAGACTGCCTGGGAATACTTGGTACTGTAGGCTTATACCATAGTCTTTTGAGACTGAAGGTTGCCAACCAAGAGGTACATTCAAATATTTTGTCCTGGCCTCTTGCTAGGCTACATGAGCACAAAAGGGTCTTCTCAGAACTACACCACCTATTATGGTGTATGTTTGAAAGGGGCAAGGAGGTTTGAAAATCAGTGGATAAGATACAGTGTGCACCCTTGCTGCTGGACCCATCCCTCCTGCCGCTTCCCAGCCCCTGTTTCTCACTCCTTCCAGCCCCCCAACAACCCTAATCTTCCCACTCCCACCTCTCTCCTTCCCACTCCCATCCCCTGCCCCCCACCAAATCATTGTGCTAGCTAACAGAGGCCTTGTCACTGGCCTGCCTGAGCAGACATCAGCGATTACACTGGTAGACGGTGCCAGCTGGAGGTGTCAGTGAGCATGATGATGTCGCAGAATGTGCACCAGAATCCGGGCACATCCACCTGAATTCTGGTGCTTCGGCTGGCAGAATGCATATTCTACCTGTGCAGTCCAGATGATAGGATTGGGCCGGCAATGTGGCACAGTGGACAAACAACTGGATTTGGGCCATTGAATTCTTTGCTCTTGTTGGGTGACCTTAGCGCATTTATTACCTTGGTGTTAAAGCAGACATGAAATGGATCAGTGCTGAAGAGGATACCAAAGAAAGCTTTCAAGTGGCACACGATCACTTTATATTCACTTCTAGTATGTGATCTATGAGGTTACCGCTCCAGCAACAGGAATACACCACTGGTATGTCTACGTTACATGGAAATGGACCATTTGAATAGCAAGATTTGAACAATACACAGTGCTTATGGAATGTCTATACAGGTGGGCGCATCACCCATGGGCCAAGTCGTGTTAATTTTCACTTGACATTAGTGGTTCCTAAAGCGAGTGCCGTGGTGCCCAAGGGCACTGCAGTGTACTCACAATGGTGCCACAAGGCCTCTCCTTCCTGGTTTGCTAGAATAAGATAGCATGAAATCTCATGCTATTCTCGTGAATCTCACACAATTGTCACATGATTGCGTGACATTTCATGCTATGACGTGTTGATGAAGGGCACCGTGGCAGCAGTAATTACTTATTACTTATTATTACTCATACTACCATTGTGATGGTAACATGGGATTACTGTATAACCCAAGCTCCATAGGTAAAGGCTGGAATACAGACATGATAAATACATAAACTTTAGCTACACTCCTATACACACATGGGAGGAAGTTCCACTGAAATTAGCAGGGTTTACATCTGAGTAGATATACATGGGATTGTGCTGTTAATTAATCAGGCCTATTTTAGGTGGAGAGGAGGGTAAGGACTTGAGGTGGGGAATTAGCAGCCATCTACTGATTTCATGGCTAAAGTCAGTTTAGAACTGGAAGCTTTATGTTTCAGATTGCATCTGTGCTCCACTAAAGGCTGAGGTCACTTTCACACTTCACATTTAAAGAGACTCCTCTTTTAATTGTAGTGCTAACTGGGGTATTTGCATCCTGGACGGTTGGTCAAATGTGCCATGGTCATTGGTATCCCTGGACATTGTCCAGTTGTTTTTGCATTCCAGTTATTTGTGTCCCACTACAGATGGGCAACAAACTATAACTGGGCAACAAACCCCATGTTATATATGCTGAACCTCTCATCCCAGCCCTAACCCTAACTCTGAGGTTCTTAAACTGGGGCGTTGCAATGCCCCAACCTGAAAGCCCCAGGCTCTGGCCCTTTAAGGGTCAGGGGAAGGGGGAAGGCAGCAACGCGATCCCCAAGATTGCACTGCTGTGGAGGAAGGGGGGCTTTTTTTTTCAAAAGGCACTTACCTGCTGCCAGGGATTGGGGGAAGGGGGATCCCTGCGGAGTCCTCTGCAGGGCTTGCTGCAGTTTGTAGAATGTAAAAACACGATTGTGACCCACTTCCAGTTTAGTGATCACAAGCCGAAAGTGGGTCGCAATTTTTTTTACAACCTACAAAGTGCGGGGAGCCCTGCAGAAGGCTCCCTGGGGCTCCCTGCACCCATGGGCCCCAGCAGCAGGTAAGTTCTGTTAAAAAAGCCCCCCTCCCCCTGCAATGGCATGATCCTGGGGATCGCAGCACTGCCATTTTCCCCATCCCTGCACAAACGTTTCTCAGAAGTTTTACTCCAGATGAGTTTGAGAACCCCTGCCCTAACCCTGCCTTTGCGTTTTAGGAATTAAAAGGTACGTAAAATATAAATATACATATATTGGGATACAAATGCCTGGGACTCAATAAAACAAAAAAGAGTGCAATTGCCCAGGATGTCAATGACCAGGATGCATTTGGCTGGGACACAGTTGTCCAGGGCACAATGGTCTTGTCCTGCAGTTTTCAAACTCTCCGGGAGTTTGAAACCCAAAGTAAGTCTTTGCGGGGGCGGGGGGGGGGGGAGGCAGCAGGGGCAGGGGGAAGGCAGTGATGCGATCCCCAGGATCGCGTCGCTCAGGGGGCTGCAGGGACTGGGATGCACCCTCCAGTCCCTGCAGCAGCCGTCCCTGTGTGCGGGGAGCCCTGCGCGAGGGCCTGCAGGATGCCCAAGGTCAGGGAAAGGGAGAGTGGGGCGATCGCGCTCCGCTTCTGCTTTTGCGGAGGCAGAGCAGAGCGCCCCACTCTCCCTTTCCCTGTACTGGGGAGCCCTGCTGAAGGTTGCGCAGGGCTCCCCACACCCCCGGGAGGCTGCAGGAGGCTTGGGCAAGTGCACCCAAGCCCCTGCAGCCCCCCTGAGTGGTGCGATCCTGTGGATCGCGCTGCTGCCTTCCCCCTGTCTCCTGGCTGCCCCCGCCCCTTAAGGGGGTAGAGGCCAGGACCCACAGGCTGGGGCGTCGCAATGCCCCAGTTTGAATACCACTGGTCTTGTCACTTGCTAATGCACTGACATGGCCCACAATATTTGCTCACATTACAAAGCGCTCTCTCCCTTTTTCCTCTGGATTACATCAAGAGCTCAAAACAGTAGCTCAAAGGGAACTGAAAGCTTGTCTTTGAAAGTGTACAGTGTGCTCTTGCCTGCAGCTTTGCTTGTGTACAAACTGCAGCACAAAAAACCAGCCAGGAGAAAGTTAGAAAGTTTTTTCTACTTCGGCCTGCTGTGGCCTGGATGTTTCTGTGCCTGCCTTCTTGTCACCAGCTGCGCCAGTCACTTGTTGCTATGATTAAGCTGAAGTGCGACAGAGGCGGCAGCTGCGTCCTAAGCCACGCTTGCTTGCTGCACCAGCCTACCTAGTAATCAGCGACTTGTCAAAGTTTTTTTTCTAAAGTTAGCTGGAGCACCTGGTGCCGCCTCTAACGAGCTTGTTGGCAGCGGCTCTGACAATTAAGTCTAATTGCAGTCTTGATTTGGTTTGTGCTTTGGGAAAATGCTCTGTGGGGAATGAACACTGAATTGTAAGTATAGCATTCAGGTAACCACAGGTTACAGGCAGTGTCATTCCGTGAGGCAGAAAGTTTTGGCTGCAAACTCAGAGCAAACCAGAAAGTTTAACCAACACTTTCCTCACATTTATGGCCTTGCCAGGCCACTTCCTATGACAATGGAAGTGAATAATTTGTGCTTGAAACACCCAAACATTGTGCCCAAAAAGTTGAATTTTGTGACCTGAGTAAATCCAGCAAGCAAATCATATTTACAAATAGGGTAACTGTTTTTCATAACCATTTTTTTACTGCAAGCTATTCTGCCTGTCCTTTTTTTTCTGTATGATCATGATGTGTTTGCCAAAAGAATACATATGCTAAATAAATATGACACGACCCTACATGGAGATTGGTTTAACCTGATCTCTATAGCATCTATCTGCAAACTTTCTCCTGTTAGCACAAGCCTCTGTGTTTAAGGGCTGTGCAAATATCACTGTGTAACGCAAAAATTGTTCATGTGGAAATTTTAATGTTCCTTATACAGTCTGGAAATGCTGATTCCAGTGGCAATCTTAGTTTTTTTGCATCATCAAAACTTTTTTGGGTTATCTTAAATTTTATGTTTGTATTAATTCCTGTAGCCCGATGCATTATAATACACATCGTATAACAGAACCACATAGATTTTGGAGTAGTGAATCTATTGATGCTATGCCAATAATAGCAGCATTTTTGAAATCCCCATACCAAAATTAATAAACATAAAAATATTCAGATAAACATGAAATTGTTCAAATTTTGTTACACAGTGTAATGAAACTGGTGTACAGGAATGGAGTTCCCACATGGAGCTCACTGTCATGGGGGAGTCATATTCAGCTGTGTGGTGTAGGAAGTCAGTGATTAGTAGCCTCTGGGCCAAATCTGATTCACTGGTGATGCTGCCTGGCTTCCTGTTTGGCTGCCTAGAAGCAGAAGAGACATGAATAAAATGTCATTTGTTGAACTTAAACTTGACAACGTGATAGACAACTAGTTCAGGCACTTCTCTAAATTTCCAGCACCGATGCAGCTGCAATTCAACCCCAAGGTGAAGGAACAAACATTCTCTTACCTTGATGAGGCCTCCCTGACTGCTCTCCCACCTTAGGATGCAGCACACGCCCCATTGGTAAGGCTACATCAGCACTGTAAAGTTGGATAGGATTGAGCCCTGGACGATTAAAAAATGATCCAGTCTTTCCCAACTGGTTGGCAACCTTCAGTCTGGAAAGATTATGGTATAAGCCTGCAGCACCCAGTATTCCCAGGTGATCTCCCATCCAAGTACTAACCAGGCCTGACCCTGCTTAGCTTCCAAGATCAGACGAGACTGAAATTGGTTTATCCTCAGATCACTTCCTGAGCCATTTTGAGGCTTGGTAATTCCTTTGCCAGCTGTCCCATCTCTCAAACACTTTTCCCATCAGCATTCCCCTAAACACACACATGTGCATGCACACACGCACACACGCACGTGCACGCGCGCGCGCGCATGCACACACGCACACACACACACACACACACACACACACACACAGGTTCATGTCTGGATGAACATCTTTAAAAAATGATTCAGTGATTTGTGACTATACTTCTGTGTTAGAACTTCATATTCCAAAATGCCAGCCTTCTTCCTTGCATCAAACTTCTGTATTTGGATCAGGATGCCAGCATGATATGTAAAGCATGTGCTATATTTGCAGAAGTGGAAAGTACACAGAATTTTCCAATGGTGTGCCTGAGGACTAAATGGACATGCCGCCTAGGACATTTTAAGCATGCACAGGGAAGTTTCAACATGAGAAGTAGGGCTTTACATGTGTTTGCAAATGCATGCATCATAAATATATGCTGGCTAGGTAGTGAAGCTTGGTTGTAGCTTCTTGTCAAGCCTGCTTTCAGCCCCAGGCCCAAACTTGTTCCTGTACAAAGGGTAAAGAAGTTCTGAATCAAGAAGGCCATTGATATCAATGAAAACATTGGGAATATTAGAATGTTGTGGTATTTTAAAGTCCTGTATATAATAATAATATGAAACAAATATTTTCAATGAATGGAGGTCAATGGGAGGAAGGAGAGGTGGTGGTAGAGGGTGAGAGAGAATGAAATATTGAAAGAAGGACAGTAGTGTAGTAGTGTGGTGAGAACTAATACCCAGTACAATATGCTCTGTCAGCATTACCCAAACTGGGTCGCAACCTACTGGTGGGTCATGATCCACTGTGTGGTCCAGTGTGATGCTCCCTGTAGCCTCACAATACCTTACTTGGAGGACTTGGAGGCAGCTTCCAGGTTGTGCTAGGCCTGTGACTGACTCCACTGGCCTCTGTCAACCCCAAAAGCCCCTACAGAAGTGATAAGATGCAACTTCTGGTTTGCTTCCACAAACCAGAAGTTGCTTTTGAGGGACATTCTGGAGCCAGTAGAGGCCAATGGAATGGGTTGCAGGCCTGGTATGACCTGGAAGCAACCTTTGTGGTGGAGCATTGAGCATGGGATCGTGACCCACTGTGCAGGATGAGGGGAGTTTTTGCAGTGAGTAAAGGTTTGGGAAGCACTGCACTATGTAATTATCTTGCTCAATTCCCATAGAAATAAGGAGTAGCACCAAAATTTCAAGAAAGTGAAACTGGAAGACCTTCAGAGATCCCTCCCCAAGGAGAAAGCCTGGGCATTTTCAAGTGAAACCAAACAAGTTTTGATAAGATCAATGAAATTGTTCAGGAAGTTTCTGTACATCATTAAAAGGCACAAGTTCCATTCATTTCAGTGGGGCTTGAGGTGGAAAACATCTCAGGGGGTTTAGGCCCAAAAGTATACAGTTATTACAAAACATCACTGCAATGAATGAGACAATGATTTCAGTGTCGCTTAGTCAGGATTCACTGTGTTTGGCTATAACTCATGAAGTTGATGGAATCAGGACAAACAAAATAAGCAACGAGCCCAAACTTTTGCTGAAAAGCAGCTGAAAGAGGCTGAAAGCAACGTACAGTAACCTGTCAGATGGGTTTCAGTGGTGTTTGGCTGGGATTCATTTTCTTTGGAGACAAGCCATTGCTATGAATGTTATTTTGGCATTATTACCAGGACATATTTACGCAGCACTTTCAGGGCATGTGCTATATTAGTTAATTAATTGTCGTTTTCTAAATAATCTGTAGATTTCTATTACAATTCTCAATTTTACTCAAAGGGTTTTTAATAATTAAAAAAAAAATGCAACGAACGCCCTAAACTGGAGGTTCTCAAATTGGGGTGTTGTGACACCCCTACCTGAGAGTGTCAGCCCCTGGCCCCTTAAGGGGCGGAGGGAGAGGCAGCGATGCGATCCCCAGGATCTCCAGGGTCCCCAGGATTGCATTGCTAATGGGGGAGAAGGGGGGTTATTTTAACTTACTGAGGGCTGTTGCAAGCTTTAGGAATTGCGGGGAGCCCTGCACAGCCCTCTGCAAAGCTCCCCAAACCTTAGAATGTTGGGATCACTTCCGTTTACTGATCGCAGACCAGAAGTGGTTTGTGAAAGCTTTTTCTCAACATTCTAAGACTCAAGGAGCCCTGTGGAGGGCTGTGCAGCACCAGGAGGACAGTGCAGGCCTTTCCAACATTGCAGCTTACATGCGAGTTGCTGCTAATGTGCTTAACACATTTGCGATGGCTAGTTATGATAGGATATTGGCAGAACTGCTGCCACTGAAAACTTCCCCCTCTCACCCTTAACACACCACATCCACACCCCAATCCCAGCCCAGTTCTTCTCCCTCTATGCCCCATCGGATGCCCTCTGTACCAATGTGGGGCATCTTCACGAGCCATGTCATTACTACCGCTGCTCACCATTTCTGGTAGCAGACCATTTGCACACTATAGTGCAGCCATTGTCAACCACTGTGCTGTGGCACACTGGTGTGCCACAAATGGTCCCCAGGTGTGCCACAGGAAATTGGGAAAGGGTCATTTATTAGTAGGGCCATTGAGGGACATGAGCTTCCCATTGACAGCACAAGGTGCCTTGTCAATTGTCAAAAAACTGATGGTGTGTCTTAACCATTTTAGGGCCTTGCAAGTGTGCCGTGAGATGAAAAAGGTTGAAATTCACTGCTATAGTGTGTCATGGTTTGTGGCCCACAGACTGGTAGCTCTACCGAATCAGGGTTTTAAAATCTTTAAAATCTTGTCCTTTGGATGAGCAGAATTATTTTCGAACATATAGGTGATGATCAGGCAGAGTTCATACCAGGCAATAAGAAGTCACATATTCTGGAACTGTTGTGTAAGTGTAGCATCCATAATTTTGATTCCTCCAGAGCGAGGACCCTTCCTCCAGAGCAGAGATTGTTTCTCTGGAGCAAGGAAACTATGGATGTTACCCTAAGACGTTTTAGAAAGAGGAAAAATTAAGGACAGTTAATTAACTATTTGAAATAATTAAGTCGGGGGGGAAACTTGGAACTAGTTATTTATTGATTTCAGTTAGAGTGTGTAGCATTATATCAGGGCGATCCAACTTTGTACAGACAGGGTGCTGCATGACCCTTTCGTGAGCCATGGCTGGACTGGTCAACCCAGAAGTAATTGAACATAAGAACAACCCCACTGGATCAGGCCACAGGCCCATCTAGTCCAGCTTCCTGTATCTCACAGCGGCCCCACTAAATGCCCCAGGGAGCACACCTGATAACAAGAGACCTGCATCCTGGTGCCCTCCCTTGCATTTGACATAGCCCATTTCAAAAATCAGGAGGTTGCACATACACATCATGGCTTGTAACCCGTAATGGATTTTTCCTCCAGAAACGTGTCCAATCCCCTTTTAAAGGCATCCAGGCCAGATGCCGTCACCACATCCTGTGGCAAGGAGTTCCACAGACCGACCACACGCTGAGTAAAGAGATATTTTTTTTGTCTGTCCTAACTCTCCCAACACTCAGTTTTAGTGGATGTCCCCCGGTTCTGGTGTTATGTGAGAGTGTAAAGAGCATCTCTCTATCCACTTTATTATTATTATTATTATTATTATTATTATTATTATTATTATTATTATTAACAGTATTTATATACCGCTTTTCAACTGAAAGTTCACAAAGCGGTTTACAGAGAAAAATCAAATAACTAATGGCTCCCTGTCCCAAAAGGGCTCACAATCTAAAAAGATGCAAATGAATACCAGCAGACAGCCACTAGAACAGACAGTGCAGGCATAATTTTGTATGTCTCAACCATGTCCCCCCTCAGGCGCCTCTTTTCTAGGCTGAAGAGGCCCAAACGCCGTAGCCTTTCCTCATAAGGAAGGTGCCTCAGCCCAGTAATCATCTTAGTCGCTCTCTTTTGCACCTTTTCCATTTCCACTATGTCTTTTTTGAGATGCGGCGACCAGAACTGGACACAATACTCCAGGTGTGGCCTTACCATCGATTTGTATAACGGCATTATAATATTAGCTGTTTTGTTCTCAATACTTTTTCTAATGATCCCAAGCACAGAATTGACCTTCTTTACTCCTGCTGCACATTGGGTTGACACTTTCATTGACTTGTCCACCACCACCCCAAGATCTCTCTCCCGATCTGTCACAGACAGCTCAGAACCCATTAGCCTATATGTCAAGTTTTGATTTTTTGCCCCAATATGCATGACTTTACACTTACTTACATTGAAACACATCTGCCATTTTGCTGCTCATTCTGCCAGTCTGGAGAGATCCTTCTGGAGCTTCTCACAGTCACTTCTGGTCTTCACCACATGGAAAAGTTTGGTGTTGTCCGCAAACTTTTCAACCTCACTGCTCAACCCTGTCTCCAGGTCATTTATGAAGAGGTTGAAGAGCACCGGTCCCAGGACAGATCCTTGGGGCACAACACTTTTCACCTCTCTCCATTGTGAAAATTGCCCATTGATACCCAC
Organism: Tiliqua scincoides; assembly: GCF_035046505.1. Classification (NCBI taxonomy): domain Eukaryota; kingdom Metazoa; phylum Chordata; class Lepidosauria; order Squamata; family Scincidae; genus Tiliqua; species Tiliqua scincoides. The sequence goes on from NC_089825.1 coordinate 113,007,896, forward strand.
TCTCTGTTTCCTGGTCTTCAGCCAGGTCTCAATCCATGAGAGGACCTGCCTTCTAATTCCTTGACTGTGGAGCTTTTTCAGTAGCCTTTGGTGAGGGACCATGTCGAACACCTTCTGAAAGTCCAGATATATAATGTCCATGAGTTCTCCCGCATCCACATGCCTGTTGACCTTTTCAAAGAATTCTAAAAGGTTTGTGAGGCAAGACTTACCCATGCAGAAACCATGCTGTTTCTCCCTCAGCAAGGCCTGTTCGTCTATGTGTTTTAAGATTTGATCTTTGATGAGGCATTCCACCATCTTACCCAGTATAGATGTTAGGCCTATAGTTTCCCGGGTCCCCCCTCTTTCCCTTTTTAAAGATCGGTGTGACATTTGCTATCCTCCAATCCTCTGGCACTGTGGCCATTTTGAGGGACAAGTTGCATATTTTAGTCAAGAGATCAGCAACTTCATTCTTCAATTCCTTAATAACTCTTGGGTGGATGCCATCAGGGCCCGGTGACTTATTGATCTTTAATTTATCAATGAGATCTGAAACATCTTCTCTTTTAAGCTCTATCTGACTTAATTCCTTGGTCAGGAGGGGCCGTTCGGGCAGCAGTATCCGCCCGAGGTCTTCTGCTATGAAGACAGGTGCAAAGAACTCATTCAATTTCTCTGCCATCTCTAAGTCTCCTTTTATTTCCCCTTTCCCTCCCTCTCCATTCAGAGAGCCAACCGCTTCTCTGGTGGTTTTCTTGCTTCTATCATATTTGAAGAAGCTTTTATTATTCCCCTTAATGCTGCTGGCCATGCATTCCTCATAGTCTTGCTTGGCCTCCTGTATCAATTTCTTACATTTCTTTTGCCACAGTATATGTTCCTTTTTATTCTCCTCATTGGGGCAAGACTTCCATTTATGGAAGCTTCCTTGCTCTTTACGGCCTCTCTAACTTGGCTGGTTAGCCATGTGGGCACCCTCCTGGACTTAGGCGAGCCCTTCGTCCTTTGCGGTATACAATTCTGCTGGGCCTCTATTACTGTTGATTTGAGCAACCTCCATGCACTCTGTAGAGACTGGACTCTTTTTACCTTCCCTTTCAACCTCCTTTTAACCAGCCTCCTCATGTGAGGGAAGTCCGCTCGTCAGAAGTCAAGGGTTTTTGTGAGAGATTTGCCTGGTATTCTTCCCCCGACGTGCATGTCGAAATGGATCGCAGCATGATCACTGTTCCCCAATGGCTCAGTAACATTGACATCTCTAACCAGGTTCTGAGTACCACAATATTAAATCCAGAGTCACCTGTCCTCTGGTGGGCTCCATGACTAGCTGCTCTAAGGCACAGACATTTAGCATGTCAAGGAATCCGGTCTCCTTTTCATGACCAGAACACAAATTGACCCAGTCAATATGAGGATAATTGAAGTCCCCCATGATTACAACCCTGTCCCTCCTTGTCACCTCCCTGATCTGTTTCCTCATTTCAAGGTCCCCTTCTGGTTTCTGGTCTGGAGGATGATAGTACACCCCCAGTATTACATCGCTCCTCAGGCCTGGTAATTTAACCCATAGAGATTCTATGGAGTAGAACCCACCTTCTGGTCTTAAAAAGTAAGTAAAGAAAAACACTGATGTTTGTGTAGGTCTCCAATGGTCCCCCAAGATCCAGAATGGCACAGGTAGGCCCCAGCGCTGTCTAGCAGCTACTGGGAAATTCCCCTGTGTCACTTCTACCAATGGCTGCCTGGCCAAACACCACATAGTGTGACCACATGCACAGGGGTGGAACTGGGTAAGAATTGACCCCCATATGCTATGCATGGAGGGTGGAGCAGGGGAACCACCATAGGGGGCATGTCAGGCCCAAAATTGGGGTATTGGATTTGGAGACTGACATCCGTCCCCATCCCACCCCTGACCCAATCCCCACCCTGTTCCATTCCCATCACCAGGAGAAACCTTTCAGCAGCTCATCTGTGGGGTGGCCTTTTGGGCCTTGCACTTGTGGCAGTGCTCCACAGACTAGTGGAGAGGCACCAGCATATCGCTCAGCACACTGGTGGACTTCAGGATTTGTCAGCAAACCATATGAAGAAGCCATAAGTTTTCTCATAACAGAAGAGTCAAAGAAGTAACATTGGAATATTGGTTTTATTTATTAGTTGTTGGCATTATTAGTCATTTCAACCCAATAATGTTCTCCTATACATTGTTTTCTCTTAGAAGTAACATAACCCTTGGCAGAAAACATATTTGCATGCAGAAGATCCCAGCTCTAGTTTCTGGTGTTTCCATGTCATGCTGGGAAAGACCTGTGGCTGAACTCCTGGTGAACTGTTATCGTTCAGCATAGACAATATAAGATAGCTTTTTATATTCAAGACTTGTACATATGCTTTTCTGCTCTATGATATTCAATAAATTATAAAAGGTTACAAACTTATATTCTTTCAGGCTTTCTTTGCATTAGCTGCTCCCTGATGTTCAGATGAGGCCTCAGCACAATGATGTAGCATTTTGGGAAAAAGATGCAACCCAGTAACCCAGAGCTGGAGGCTAAGATAGAGAAGATTTTCGCGGCCGCCACGTATTTCCCCTTGGTGCTCAGATAAGTTGGGACAAAAGACAACCAAACACTGCAAAAGACCAACATGCTGAAAGTGATGAATTTGGCTTCATTGAAGCTGTCTGGTAACTTCCTGGCCTGGAAAGCCACAATGAAACTGACAACAGCCAAAAAACCCATGTATCCCAAGACACAGTAAAACATGGTTGCTGAGCCCTCATTACATTCCACTATAATTTTCCCATGCAATGTTTGCATGTCCATATCTGGGAATGGAGGAGAAGTAATTAACCAAGCCACACAAATGCCTGCTTGAATCAAGGAGCACGAAAGGACAATGGAATTTGCCAGTCCTTTTCCCACCCATTTCTGCATCCTAGATCCTGGTTTGGTGGCCATGAATGCGACAACCACAGTGATGGTTTTCGCCAACACAGAAGAAACGGCAACTGAGAAGATGAAACCAAAAGATATTTGCTGAATAAGGCAGGTTGTCTCCTTTGGCTTTCCAATGAAGAGCAAGGAACAGAGGAAGCAGAGAAGAAGGGAGATGAGAAGGATGTAGGTGAGGCTGCGGTTGTTGGCTTTGACGATGGGTGTGTCCTGGTACTTCTTAAAGGTTCCAAGCACTGATGCTGTGATCAGAGTAAAAGTAATAGCTGAAAATGCGAAACCAATCCCTAAAGGTTCTTCATAGGAAAGATACGTTATAAGCTTGGGAATGCACTGATTTTGGTCCATGTTAGCATGCTGATCTTCAGGGCAACTGACACAGGTGTCCATGTCTGAAATAAGAGGGAAGATTTCAAGACACTGATAAACATCTGTGTCAAATGAGTCTCATAAAGTGAAACAGCGAGAGTAGATTTTTTATGTTTTTGCGATTTCCAAGAGTTAGTGGATTGGACTGAGAAATGACTGTTTCCTGTAAGGCAGGAAACCCCCCCCCCATTTTGTTCTTAACACAGTTAGGGCTTGCTGGGTAATCCCCCCCCCCCCACACACACACACATTCCATGGAATAGGAGTATCCTACTGAAGTGCTGTAAAAATTATTTGGATAATCTATGTGCAGCACTCGGGATTAGTGCGTATCTCTGAATAGGCTGCTCACCACCATCTCTGCTTTCGTGTGCCCATATGTACCCCTCCCATACAGGGAGGGTGTGTCAACATGCAGAAGACACACTTGCATTCCCTCTTCGCTCAACTTTCTAGGTGCATACAGTGTAGCCTCCTTGATCAGTGCCTCGCTGGTTAAAAATGAATGGGATTCTGGGAAACCAGTATCCCCTGCTTGTGCTCATTGTCAACAGAAGAGGGACAGAACAGGGCTGCATTTGTAGGTACAGGAAGGGATGGTTTGGGTGCCTGGCAGGGAGATAAAGCAAGCAAACAAACAAATAAACAAACAAACAAATAAATAAGGGCTGGGCAGATGGTCATGCTCCCAATCACCTGTCCCTTGCCTTCAATTTGTCCCTTGCCACCTTGCTTTGCACGCACCAAGTAGGCAGTTAGAAGCTATTGGATGCAGAGGCTTAGCGAAGGGGGAGTACACTGCCCTGGGTACCATGCCTTGAGGGGTGCCGACCTGCAACCCCAATGATGGATCCTGAGGCAGGGGGGCTGTACACAGCCTTCCCAGTATTCAAAACCCCTCTGAAAGACACTTCCGGCTTTTGCCAAAAATTGGAAGTGCCTTTCGCGGAGATTAGGGTGCAAAAAGTTTATGTGGCCCAGGTACCAGAGGCCCTAGCTGTGCCACGGATTTGATGCCATGACAGCTTTCTTCCCTTCCTTCTTCCTCCATCAGTGCTGTCAGCAAGTCAGTAGAGGAACAAAATACTCAGGTCAGCAGTTGACTGGAAAGGGTGGCAAACAGACATGTGTGCAGCTCATCGGTACACTGTTCTTCCAAGGGTGCCGCTTCACTCAAACATTTCAGGTGGCCTCACAGATGGACCAGCCCTGGCTTCACTTCAGACACTTGAAGGTTATTTGTTTAAGTATTTGGGGGACAACAATGACCTATGTAGAGTATGCCTACTACCAGTCTTGTTGGAGATCATCCCTTCTGGACATGGTGCACAATCATAGCAGCAAAATTTCTCTCCCTCCTTCTTCTTCCTGCTGTAGCCAGGATGGCAGTTGTCATTGCACACAGAAATGGGCAGCACCTGTCCATAAACATAGAGGCAGGTCAAGCGGCAACATCAAGGGAATGCATATTGAGAATGGCTGATGCACAGGGATCGGGCTGTTGATATGATACGATGATATGACAGACAATATATTCTTCCTTGTATGGAGCAAACTGTGGCTGCATATGCTTTTTCAATTAGCAGTGCTAGAAGTGCTTTAAAGGTATATATTAATCCCAGCACACTCTGGTTTGCTTATGTTTTTTGAACTTCTAGCATGCTTGCCACACTTGCAACCTTTCCTTCAAGCTCAAAGCTATGAAACATGGTTGTTGAGTTCTGGCAGAAACATAGTGGCCTCCACGCATTATGGTAGAAAATGGTGGCCTCCATGCATTGAAGTTCTAATGATTGTTCTAGAACTTGACACCATTTTTTCGTTTGTTAAAGAATTAAAACAAAAGCATATTAGAGGCATGCTAGTGATGTCACTTCCTGCTAGCTGCAAAACATAGCTGTGTTTGGATATTTGTTATTTGTTCCACCAATTTCCTTGTTGGATTATTCTCACCCCCCCCCCCATGCACACAAAAGATTGTACTTGTAATGAACTCTAGATGCAGAGAACACTGAAGGTGACTGCAAAATACTTTGATGTTATCATGCCCAGAAGATGCAAACATTTAGTTAGATAACAAAAGTCTTCTCAGAGGAAAACTAGAACTGTTGAGGAGATATACAGTAGGGTTTTGGTGATAAAGCAAGTTTATGGTGGCCTTCCACATAAGACTGGGAAACTGAAGTTAAGACTACAAGTTTATCTCAACATTTTATTCTTATTTCTTTAAGAGAGAGAGAGAGAGAGAGAGAGAGAGAGAGAGAGAGAGTGCTGTGGTCAAAAAATTAAGTGCTACAGGCAGAAACTAAAGCAGTAGAATTCGATCCAAAACTCAGCAGTGGATCCAAAACTTAGAATCCCATTTTCTACCATAATACACAGAGGCTGCCATGTTTCTACCAGTAGAACTCAAATGAATAGAGGCTGCTAGGTTTAATAGCTTCGAGCTCAAAGGAAAGGTTGCAAGTGTTCTGAGGGTTCTAGAAGTTGAAAATCATATGCAACCAGAAGTTTAAAAAGTTTAAGGGTATCTTAGAGATCGCCTACTCCTGTAAAATCCGGCTCGTCCTCTCAGGTCATCAGAGAAGGCCTTTTTGCAAGTGCCGCCGCCTAGGGAGCTACATGGGGTGGTGGCAAGAAATAGGGCCTTCTCAGTAGTGGCACCAACGCTATGGAATTCCCTTCCCCTTGACTTAAGAATGGCTCCCTCTCTTGAGACTCTTGAGGCCTGAAGACCCTACTGTTTAAACAAGCCTTCTGAGTTCTCAGCCTTTTTAACATCTTTTTAACATCTTTTAATATTTTTTACAGGCCTGATTCTTTTATGATTTGCTGCTGCTCTATGCTCTTTTTACCTGACTATTTTTTATCTGACTGCTGTTTTTTATGATATGTGTTAATATGTTTTTATTTGTTTTAAATTATGTTTTTAATCTGTTTTAACCTGTTGTAAGCCACCCTGAGTCCCTTTGGGGAGAAAGGCGGGGTAAAAATAAAGTTGTTGTTGTTGTTGTTGTTGTTGTTATTAATTAATTAAAATTAATTAAAAATAAAAAATATTCAAAACAAAAAAGAATTTTTTTTTAAAAAATTGAAATAACAGGAGAATTCTCTCACCTGGTTAAAACTTCTCTGCCACAGAATTTGGGCATCATTAATGCTTAACTGTTTGCCTAGAGGAGCCCGAGGATCCAGCTTTCCAACTTGTTCTCTAATAAAAGAATTGTTTGGAAAAATGACCCAATTTGTAACATCAAAACCTGCTACCAATTCTCCATTTTCGTCTAAATGCACAGTCTCTCCAATGCTGTTGTTGAATACACTGTTCCTTAGAAAGTGATTGAGCTAAGTGGAAGGAGAAATGAAACACACATAGAAAGAACAAGGTGATAAAAATCTTTGCAATGCGTTTCACCAGTGCCCGCCTTAATAATGTATAGCTGGATTATTCCTGTCTGAGGTGGTATATGGTGGCAATTTTAATTTTCTATCAGTCAATTTCCTTTTTTTTTATTTGTGGCTCCAGATGTTTGATTAAGTATCATCAGAAACACCTCACAATTTTAGAAGGGGGCTGAGGTAAATGTACAAAATGACGTGCTTACATGGGAGATTATGCTAGCCTGTGTTAAAAGCAAGTGTGTATTTGTGTTATAATTACCTGCCATGACTGCATATTCTGAAATGCCAGTCTTCTTTCTTCTCCCAAACCTTTGAGTTTGTATCTTGATATGTACATGGCATTCAAAGCATGTGCCACAGCATAGACAGCATTGTAGATATTGTAACTGTGGCCACTCATGTCCATTTCAAACAAAACTCCAGGAAGGTTCTCCAAACTCTCCTCCCCAGTGCAGGTTGTGTTGCTCATCATCCCGACTTCAGACATTTGGAGTGAGCAGTTGAATACCTGTTCCCAGAAATTTTGGATAAAACCATCTCCTTTCATCCAGGAAGGCTTTACCATCTGAAGAAACTGTTGGAATCCTAATGGCTGATTTGAGTGAACTGCAAAAGATAAGGCACCATGGAAAGGTTGCAAATTCCAATGTTTTTGAAAGGACAGTGATGCAAAATCCCATTGGGGTGTAATAACCCACACTTTAGATAGAGATGGCAATAAAAATTTATGTGCTATATATTGGAAGCTTGTCAAAATCAGCATGGAAGTAGGTTCTCCATATACAAAATACACATTGACTTTTCTCTCTATGAGATCTGCATATTTTCCCAAGTGCTGTAAAAACAAGGCCATGAACTCATTCCTGTAAGATCGTTTTGGTGTTCTTACGATGAAATCATAACATATGCCATTCTGTGACAGCATGGGGATAACTGTTTGCAAAAACCTGTCTCCGTTGTCATCATTCACAGCCAAGAGTCCAATCCAAGTCCAGTGGAAATGCTGAAATAACTGGACTGCCCCCATGTATTCATGGGATTCATTTGGCACCATTTGGTACAAAGAAAGGAATAGTACTTTTTTACCATGTACTGGTGAAAATGATCCATGACTGAGCTGAGACAAAACACATAGGTATTCTTCAGATGTGTCACAAGATCATGTTTAATTTCATGCTACAGAAATTTCCATGCATGTAGCCTACCTGTGGAGTCTTGTAAATTGGTAAAATGGTGGCCATATTGTTCGAGGTTTCAGAGGTTTGTCCTCCAATGACAGCTATCAGTTTGTCCTGGGAGCCACACCTGAAGTTGGGAACAAACCTATGCTGTGTAGAGAGCAGGCTGAGGGTGGCTTTATATGTCATCCTTGGGACAAAGTAATTGTTGAGAACGCGGAACCCCAACGTGACGTTAGGTAAGATGTTGGGATTCTCATTGACCTCTTTTATAGCAAACGCCAAGGCTAGGTTATGCTGGTATGACTTTGGCACTGAACTGTAATGAGAGTTACAGATGCTTAACCAAACAGCAAGAAATGTACTTATTCCCTTCATCATCACCATTCAGAATTCGAGATCAATTATTCTGTGCAAGAACACAAGGTCACATAGGGGGAAATTATTTCAGAAAAAGTGTGTGAGTAGTTTCTTCTGATCCAAAACAAACAAACAAAAATATAAGACTGAGGCTGCAATCCTAACCACGCTTTCCTGAGAGTAAGCCCCATTGAACAAAATAGGACTTGCTTCTCGGTCGATCTGGTTAGGATTGTGCCCTTACAGCAGTGGTTCTCAAACTCTCATGGAGAGTTTGAGCTGCAATAATTGTGTGCAGGGGTGAGGGGAAGGCAGCGACACAGTGCGCTAGACCACGCTGCTTTGAAGGGGCACAGGGGCTTGCTGCCACTTACCCCCACACCCGCAATAAAGACACCAGACTTCGGCTTGGATGAAAATGGGCCACTTTATTAAACTTCAACTGCAGCAGGGCAATAACACTGAACATCATTCGTGTGGGGCAATATGGGGGAAACAGTCCTAGCCGTCTGCCTCCCCCTACATTCTCATTGGGCGTACCACCTGGCTCGAGACCCCAGCTGTCAATCGCCAGCTTAGGTCCTTCAACGCCACCCCCAATGGGGCAAAGCAGCCGGACTCCAGGCTAGCCGGCCGAGCCGCACCATCCTGCCAGTCCAGGCCAGGGGTTCGCCTGCCTGCCTCCTGGAGCCAGTCAGGCATCATGGGAGCGGTTCAGACTTACCCCTCACCCTGCTGCCTTGGATAGATACCAAGCCAAGCCCCTACCTACTCAGCCCCGCACGTACCCTACCCACACTGGGAGTGACCAGCCCAGCCTAACCTAAACCGCACCGCCTGTTTGCCAGTCTGAGGTAGGCGAAAAAACAGCCAACCAAGGCCAATCAGGTTGACCGCAAAAAATTCCTACCTGGCCCTAGAAAGCGACCAGCTAATCCCAGACTGGTTAATAGGGCGGGTGGGCGGGGTTGCCAGCCGGGAACGCTCTGAGCCTGGCTGGGGCGTGCGCTCCGCGCCAGGGCTCTAGTCCCGCCTCCCCAGCCACAGGGACCAATCGCGGCTCAAGCCTCAGCCTCGGTGCATGAGGCGGGGAGGGGGCAATCGGCTGCTAGTGCCTGATTGGCGCTAACAGCTTTTATCAGAGCCTGCAGCAGCCTCCCAGTGGTGCAGGGAGCCCCCACGCCAGCCTCTGCAGGACTCCCCAACATGCAGAGCTGGTAAAGATTGTGATCATGACAACTTTTGGTTTAGCAAATGCAAAACTGGAAGTGCTTGCAATTGCAATTTTGAGGGTCCCTGCAGTGTGGGGAGCCATGGGGAGGCTGGCATGGGGGCTCCCCGCACCCTTGGGAGGCTGCTGCAGGGTCTGGTAAGTGGCAGAAAGCCCCTGCACCTCTCCAAAACAGCGCAATCCAGCGTATTGCATCACTGCCTTCCTCCCCACCCCTTAAGAGGGCAGAGGCCAGGGCTCTCTGGCTGAGGCGTTGCAATGCCCTAGTTTGAGAACCACTGATTTACAGTTAGAGTAACTTGGAATATTTACTGAAATAGATATTCTCTCCACAAAGAACCAAATGCTCTGAATGTTTGTGGAGCATTTTACAGCCCAGAACTATCATTATAGCCAATGGGGCTTTCACCCAGGTAAGTGTGAATAGGATTGCAGCCTTAGAGATTAATAATTTGCTTCCTGTACCCATTGCTATTATTCTTTGTACATACAGAAAATAATGACAAAAGCTCAATCCAAAGACAATTGGCCCTTAGCTATTGTCCTGATACCCCCCCCAATAAATAAATAAATAAATAAATAAATAAATAAATAAATAAATAAATAAATAAATAAATACAAGAGACAGGGTTTAAGGATTATAATAGGGCCACATTTATTAACTCAGTGGCAATCAGCAGGGTACGGTCAAAAGCGTACAATAGATCCTATCTCTAAAACACTCTTCCCCTTGTTTATGCAGACGCTTACCCTGGAGGTGACACCAAGGAACTGTCTATCCCTGCCCTGACTCAAAGGTGTAGACTGCCTGTTGACCATTGCCAATTGATAGTGAAAGCCAGGCATGTCTATTCAGAATAAGTTTCACTGAATTCAGTGGGATTTACTCCCAGGTATGTGGGTATAGGATTGTAGCCTAAGCTCCAATGATTTCAATACTGCTTAGCAAGGATTCACTTTCTTTGGACATAACTTTATGCAAAAGGAAGAACAAAGTACATGACTGATAAACTCCATCTTGTTTTGAACTCTAGTTGGCAAACTAAAAATAAATTGCTTTACTTAAATATTGGATTACTTAATTCTCTGTTGTTATGATCTGATCGAAACCTGCGACAGAAAGACAAAAAGAAATTCTTATTCTTACACAGGTACATCAACCCATGTCAATAAGGGCTGCACTGTGAAAGAGGGAGCATCGTGCAAGTAGAAACCCTGAGAGACAATCCCACTGATGATCAGGTTGCCTGGCGCATAAAATTCATGAAGAATTGGGAGAGTCTCATCATTTATGGTGCAGGGCATAGAATGTGTCACACATGCAGTGTGAAGCACTTGTACAAGTAGAAAAACCAGTAGCAGTATGAGCCTGTTGATGAAACGTCCCCTCCACACAAAGACTGCCATGTTTCCATCCAGCCGCAGTGTCATCTAGAATCTGTTCTTTTTGGGAAGTCACTGAATAGGTGGTGGCTGTGTTTATACAATGAAATAAAGGTTGGCTTGTGAGATGGTCTCTGCACCAGTGTCTTAGTCTTCCTTTTACTGGTTCATGTTGTTACCACTTGTCCATCAGAGTCTCCACGCAACATATTGTTTTGACTTCCTCACTTTGTCCTGGCAGATGAATGAAACATTTTTCTTCTTCATAACCCTCAAAGATAGTTCCAGATCTAAACTGTGCCTGGATCAACAAAACAAAACAAAAACTAGAACAAGTGGAAACTTGAGAATCCTCTCTCTCTCTCTCTCTCTCTCTCTCTCTCTCTCTCTCTCTCTCTCTCTCATTTTTTAAATACTGTATGTAAATTGGAAACCTGTGAGAGTGAAGAGGCAGGATAATGGTCAGTTACAAGAGTGTACCAAAATATTTCTCTCAAAGAACATGAGAGAGTGTGATAAGGCTGTACCTGCGGGAATACTTCCTTTATGAGGTATAATTCTGCACATGAAGAAACCAGGAAGTGAGTGGCTCAATGAAAGGTTTAAATGCAGAGTTACTCACAGGATATTTATTGTTCCTTTGCTCAAAGTCATGGATGAAAATGCCGGTAGGAACATAAAACAGCTAAAGGGGAGGGGGGAACGGTCATATAAAAGAATGATAGATCCTGCCTACCTGAGATTCATTTAGGTACAACACGAGAGGTTTCATAATATATTTGTTGAACTTGCTATCAGGTGCTGGACATTTTTCAGTAGCGGGAAGGAAACCAGTAATTTTGAAAATAATGGGGGAGATAATTATCTCTCCAGTGTGTTGTTGACTTTTGTTTTGATAGCACCTATGATAAAACAGTGGAGGCTGTTTTTTTTTGAAAGTTTTCTGCAGTTTGACAACTATTATTTTCTTATTTATGAAGGGAGTAGTGTTAGGTCCAAGGCAGGCCTAAAGTACAATATTGGGCCTGCTCTAGGACCAAGGAAAAAGAGGATTGATCAAGGCTATCCATTTTCTTCATTTCCTCCTCCCAGGAAGTGGAAGTTATCTCTAGACAGAGATTTCCGTTAAAACTAGCTTTACGACATGACATTAAAATAATGCGAAACTCTTACACACTCACCCACCTATGCTCAGACCTGGCCAATAAGTTACATGTTACACCTGGACTGGAAAAACACACAAAGGCAGAGTTCTCCTTCCTTTTTTCCAGCTGGCCAACACTCCATCGAAGGACGTTATCCAGTCCATATGGGAGAGAAGGGATGGCAAAATCTTCTATTTCTGCCCTCTTTGCTTCATTTCTTATCCTTTTGATGAGGTCCTGTACTGTATATAGTGGGCCCGTGGTATTTGTGGGGGATCTGTTCCTGGACCTCCATGGATACCAATTCCACAGATAATGAAATGGGGGGGGGGAGAGGCCTGCATGGTGCCATGCTTACCTGGGGGCATGTGTGGCCCTCCATAGGATTTGTGTGGCCTCCCAGTCTCCTCAGAAGCCTCCTGGGCGTGACTAGAAGGCACTTCAAGTTCGCACCAGTAAAATGGAAGTGCTTTCCAGTTGCGTCTGGGAGACCTTCTGAGGCATGGGGAGACCTTCACACCACTTTGAGTTCTGATAAGCCCATCATCAGAGGGGCCTCTTTATCTGTCTGAGTCATTCTGTGTACTTCCTCTGGCCTTGATGAAGTACCTCTGGCTTCAGAGGCTTCTCCGTTAATGGAGATGTTGTGCTATTATCTCTTGCAGAACTTTGCCCATTCTCATACTTAGAAAAAAGCTTCTCTCTCTCTCTCTCTCTCTCTCTCTCTCTCTCTCTCTCTCTCTCTCTCTCTCTCTCTGTGTGTGTGTGTGTGTGTGTGTGTGTGTGTGAGAAGAACCTAATCTGATTCCTTTATAATATCTCTTCACTGCAGTCGTTTTCAATCCTGGCATTTAGTCTTGCTAGTCCCTCACCCATTCGCATAGCTCTGCAATCTCACACAACATTCTGAAGGAGGGGAATAGGAAGGAGAAAAGGGAGTAACAATACTTTATTTTCTAACAATCTGTGGCCAATATACATTAGAACATAATAAAAATATATTCATCCTAAAAAACATCATGTGGGGGCCTTCCTGCCTGCAAGGGGTGAGTAGGAAGGTGTGGAATGGGGGCCTCCACTGCCTGTATGACCCCCAAAGCCCTCATGGGGTTCCATCCATCGTTGTGGGGGTGCATTGCCCTAGTCTGTGATCTTAGTATGGGCAGGGGAGGGGGGCAGAGGCACCCTTCTTCTCCATGCATGATAGGGTAATGACTTTGGGCCGAATCCTATCCAGTTATCCAGTGCTGGTGCAGCCGTGCCAATGAGGTATGCACTTCATCCTGCAGTAGGGGAGTAGTCCATGGAGGGAACATTTGTTCCCTTTCCCCAGGACTGTATTGTGGCTGCACCGGCACTGGAAAGTTAAGTAGGATTGGGCCCTTCCTCAGTTGGGTTGGGCTGCTGTAATGGGGTGGCCTTGCCCTTTCCCTTCAGCTGCCTAGTTTTTTTTCCTCATTAATTGCTCCCTATTATTCAGCTCAGGCCTGACCACAATGATGTAGCACTTAGGGAAAAAAATACACCCCAGTAACCCAGCACTAGAAGCCAAGATGGAGAAGATCTCCACAGCCACCATGGATTTCCCTTTTGTATTCTGGTAGGTTGGAACAAAAGACAACCAAACACTGCAAAAGACCAACATGCTGAAGGTGATGAACTTGGCTTCATTGAAACTGTCTGGTAACTTCCTGCCCAGGAAAGCCACGGTGAAGCTGACAATGGCCAGGAAGCCCATGTAGCCCAAGACACAGTAAAGCATGGTAGTTGAGCCCTCATTACATTCAAGTATGATTTTCCCTTTCATTGAGTACATATTCATTTCTGGGAATGGAGGAGAAGTACTTAGCCAAACCAAACAAATTCCTGTTTGTATAAAGGAGCATGAAAAGACAATGAAGTTTGCCAGTCTTTTCCCCATCCATTTCCTCATTCTAGATCCTGGTTTGGTAAGCATGAATGCCAGAACAACAGTGATAGTTTTTGCCAAAACAGAAGAAAGAGCAATTGAGAAAACGATGCCAAAGGCTGTTTGTCGAAGAAGGCAGGTGATCTCTTTTGGTTCTCCGATGAAGAGAAGGGAGCAGAGGAAGCAAAGGAGGAGGGAGATGAGGAGGATGTAGGTGAGGCTGCGGTTGTTGGCCTTGACTATGGGAGTGTCCTGGTGCTTCATGAAGGTTCCAAGCACCCAGGCTGTGATCAGAGCAAATGAAATTGTAAACATAACTATGCTTATCCCCAGATGTTCTTCATAAGACAGGTAGCTTATGCTTTTGGAAATGCAATGATTGTGTTCCAAGTTTGAATAGCAGTCTTCTGGACATGTGATGCAGTCATCCATATCTGGAAAGAAAAAGAATTGAAATTTTTATATCTATTTATGAGAGAGAGAGAGAGAGAGAGAGAGAGAGAGAGAGAGAGAGAGAGAGAGAGAGAGAGTGCAAGCTAATGCAATATAGTATCTAACAGTGCAACTCTATGCATGTCTTCTCAGAAGACAATTCAGTGGGGCTTACTCCCAGGCTCAGGTCCTGATCCTACCTAATTCTCCCCTGCCAAACCCTGTGGTTCCAGGGTTCCTCCCCTGTGCGGCTCATTGTCTGGGTAGACCTGGGCACCAGGATGCTCTGTGCAGTTGCATCTGCCTGGATGTCCTGTCACACAGCCTTCTGGGATGCCGGGCAACAGACATGACTGCCCAGAGTGTCCTGGTGCCCTGGTCTACCCCAACGACAAGCCATGTGGGGGCAGAATGGAAAGCTGCAGTCTGGATGGGGACCACATACCAGGTGCACAGTGGTCATGACTTTGGGTGGCACTGATTTATTGGATGAGGTAGGCAGGAGTTGCAGTCATGCAAATAGGGTTCTTTAATTACCTTGTTATCAAGGCAATTCCAACAGCTCAACAAGTGCACAGAATCTCAACCAAGACCAATGAAGAATTTTACACAACATATTTTAAGAAGATGGTGGAGGCTTTGAAGCATCAATATAATATGATCCAAATAGACTATCCTTGTGGAAGGAAAAGCATCATGTTCTCTAGCAGTAACTTCCCACATATAGGAATACTTATGAAGAGCAAATTGATCAGTATCAGGCCATGGAAGTCACATACAGCGATCTGAAAGGCATGACCAATGGTCACTAGGATGGCATATCAAAATAAAGGCTTGCTTTCTTCTGCAACAAGAACCTCTGCCTACAACATGATGTTTCAGGATCAGTGAATCATTCCAGTCCCTCCGTACCAGTGGCAACGCCAAACTTAATTACTTCAGTGTGGCAGCATAAGGTGCATGGCATGCTTGACGTTGATGACGACTGTCTCCTACCTTTCTGGTCAGAAATTTTCCCTTCTGGACATGGAGTACAATCATAACAGCAAAAGGGTTTCCCTTCCTTCTTTTTTCTGCTGGATCCAGGATGGCAGTGGTCATTACACACAGAGATGGGCAGTGCCTGCCCAGAAACGACAGGGGGATAGGATAATTTTTAAAACTAGTATCTGAACTGAACCAAACTGGAGAATGTAAAAATACCAGTGAAGCTAAACCAGATGTGAACCCAATTTTTGACTTTTTATATCATGCTGATGTTGCAGTTGTTAAACTGATATATTAATGGGCTGAGTGAAGAGGAGGAGCTTCACTATCACTGTTACAAGGATGTATTGTGTGTGTGTACATAATGCCTGGAGTTACTAGACAGATATGTGTGAAAGTGAGACAGTGGCTTTGCACATAATGAAGGTGACGTGGAGGAAATGTCTCACGTTTCCTATGTCTGCAGTTTCTTGACCTCACCCAAATACATTTCATATTTTCATGGTCAATCACTGTTGGTGCTAGTCATTTTAACTAATGCATTTTAACTTTTCCCTTAGACATCCAGGTTGAATTACTAAAATAAAAATGAAGGTATATTCAATGACAGGCATGTGAATTATCCACTACCCCAGTGTTTCTCAAACTGTGGGTCGGGACCCACTAGGTGGGTCCTGAGCCAATTTCAGGTGGGTCCCCATTCATTTCAATATTTTATTTTTAATATATTAGACTTGATGCTATCATGATACGTAACTACATTTGGGGAAATGTTACAGAATTATACTTTTAACAAGCTACTATGTATATTCTTTTAACAATGATGGTAAATGGTACTGATTCCTAGGTAAGTGTGGGTAGGATTGCAGCATGGATTGCTAAAATTTTTCTGTTTGATGACGTCACTTCCAGTCATGACATCACTTCCGGTGGGTCCTGACAGGTTCTCATGCTAAAGTAGTGGGTCCCAGTGCTAAATGTGTGAGAACCACTGCACTACCTTATTTCCTGGTGGAACTAAGGACATGGAATTGTGCCTCACCTGATTAAATCTTCCATGCCATGTGATATGCTCATCTTGAATTGTTAATACTTTGCTTGGAGAAGCCTGAGGATCCAGCCTCCCAATTTTGACTCTAAGGAAAGATTTGTTTGGGAAAATCACCCAATTTGTTACATCAAATTCTGCAACTAATTCTCCATTTTCATCAAAACGTACAGTCTCTCCAGCGCTATTGTTGAATGAGATTCTCCGTAGAAAGTGGTGGAGCTACATGCAATGAGAATAGATGTAAATGGACGATGGGGTGTTGGGAAGTAAGTCCTCAGAATGGAACTGACAAGTACCTGTCCTCGAGAGGTTTATATAGTTCTTGTGTTGTCTGACTTTTTTTACAGTGATATATGATGCATTTCTTTGCACATGTACATGGCACTAGGTGCATGCCAAGAACGAGGTGCAGACTAGTCTTGTGGCACTTAGGAGCCTCAGGTCCCACAAGTGTTAGGGAAAGCGAAAACTTTGGTCCATCAGGGCAGTCACCCCATTCCATTACCACAGCAGGCTCGCTTAAGAGAAACCTTGCTTTTCTTTCGTTTCTGTTGGGGACATTTCATGACTGGCTGCACCTTGTTTGTGCAGCAAATTCAAAGCCACATTCTGGCTTTCCAATTTACTTTAAGCAAAGTTGCTAGTGATACAAAAGAAGGATCCCTAACCCTAGTTTCTACCTGCAAACTCCATGGCCAAATCTAATCAAGACTTTGGACACACGGGGTATCAGTTAAGAATGATCAAGCAGGGGGAGATGCAAACTTCTCCAACCACAAGTGAGTGATTTCCTGGCCTGCTGAAGGGCTCACTCATTGCTTGCAGTTCCGGTTCTGGTTATAGGGAGCATAGACTCTACCCTGGTCTTGCACGATGGCTGGAATGTTGGCTGGAATGTCCCCCTGTCTCTTCCCCTTCTTTTTCTTGGTTCTTCTCTCCCATTCCCCACCTATTATTGTAAATAGTTGGCAACCTTCAGTCTCGAAAGACTATGGTATAACCCTACAGCACCTGGTATTCCCAAGCGGTCTCCCATCCAAGTACTAACCAGGCCTGACCCTGCTTAGCTTCCGAGATCAGACAAGATCAGGCATGTGCAGGGTAACAGTCACCCTGGTTTTCAGCCCTTCTTCTTCCTGGGTAAGCTTCCTATTTTCCTACATCCACTTTTTGCATGCTTTAGAAAAGCCCTCCCATCCATCCTGAGCCTCTTACTGGTTTTTGCTGCATTGCATCTAGCCTGTCAATCCTGAAGTAACTCACGATGACATCATCATCAGTTACTTCTGGTAGTACTTCCAATAGGTGGACAATGCAAAGTGGTACAACAGGGGAAAAATGTTGAGAAACACTGTTCTAGGCAATAGAATGGTATAGGTAAAGAATGGCATTTTTTGGCAACACAATTTGAAGTTCACATTGTTGATCTGAGTTTTTAAAACTCGCAACTATTTTGTATCATCTGATATCTCACCTTCCACAATGTCCAACCACGACTCTCTACAATAGATTGTTTGTGAAATGGATCAATCACCCTATCTACATTAAAACACTTGAAAAACTGGTAATTCTAGCTTATTAATGGAAATAGAATCTTGCCCTAAGGGTAAAATTACCTGCCATTGCTGCAGATTCTGGTGCTCCTGCCTTCCTCCAGCTACCCATGTTCTATATTTGTATCTGGATTCAAACAAACTATGTAGAGCAAGGGCCACAGCATGGGCACTATTATAGACATTGTAGCTGTGGCCAATCATGTTCATTTCAAATATAGGTCCAGGAAGACTTTCCAACTTCTCCTTCCTGGTACATCCTTCCTTGATCTCCTCATTTTCTCTCATAGTATAATTATTCAGTGAACAGCTGAAGGCCTTCTCCCAGAAGTCCTGGATAAAACCATCTTCTTTTGTCCAAGAAGGATTTAAACTCTGAAGAAATGTCATGAATCCTGGCGGTTCATTTGAATGAATGGTGAAAGATATGGCGCCATGAAAGAACTGGATATCCCAGTCCTTTTGATAGGCACTTGACCTGAAATCCCATTGTGCAGTCACAATCCAGACCTTACCTTTATGTGAATCAAAGACTGCCATATGCAGATACCAGCTCAAATTCAGCATGGATGGAGGTGCCCCATGGACCACAAACACATTGGCTTTGCTTTCCATTAGAACTGGAAAAGTATCCAAATCGGTTAGAAACAAATCTAACATTCCAGCAACGTAAGTCCATTGAGGTGTCCTTTGTATAAAAGCAAAACAGAGGCCATTCTGAGTAAGCAGGGGTACCAGTGCTTGGAAAAACCTTTCTCCATTATCATCATCCACAGCAAAGAGTCCGACCCATGTCCATCTGAAATGCAGAAGTAATTGGACAATCCCATTGTACTGATGGGCTTCATTTGGGACCATGCGGTACAGGGAAGGGAGAAGCGTTTTGTCACTCAGCCCTGAGACAAGGGAGCCAAAAGTGATCTAAAAGAATATATTAAGGGTTTTCATTAGTGCATCAGATACAGCAGCATCCCTAGCGGGCTGTGAGGGAGGCGTGGGCAGCACTGGGTGACATGCATATGGGGGGGTGACACCACTACTGGTCAACATTTTTAAAATCTTGGTATCTTCAAATGATACCATCATGTTATATATCATTTGATGTATAATTTCATGCAGAATGCAATGAAACAAACTGTGTTGAAATACCTCTATTCTATCAAAGGTTATAGCCAAAAACCCAGCAGGGTGGAGTGATAGTGAATCACCACGTCCACCACCCAGGTCATTGCACCACTGTACTACATGGGAGGAGGTCCATCATGGGGGGTGATACGCCGACTTCCCACACCAAGTGACACGAACTCCAGTGATGCCACTGCTCTGATATGTGCAGAGATTAACTTGTGTGCAGCGTGTGCAGTGCTTTTCACCCAGATACATCTGCATAGAGTGAAGGAGTCACCTTGTGCCTTCCAAAAGACATTGGGTTGTACACAAATAAAGCAAATCCTTACTAAGCACCATCGAAATCAATGAGGAAAAGTTTGTTATGGCTATTGAGAGAAAATATAGCACACAGAGCACGGTACACACATGTCGGAATAAAGGAAAGCAACAAGATGACTTGCGACCAGTGGCGTAGCTGGAGTGGGTGCAAAGCACTAAGTTTTGCAGGGAGCCTCACTGCATCAAGCAAACAGTCCAGCCCCCCCCCCCTTCAGAGCCATTCCAGGTGGTGGAAGCAAAACGGAGACAAATTGTTGTGTTTACTTCCATTTTCCTCCCACCTCCTGGAATAGCTCCGAAGGGGAGACCTCAGGGCCACTTCATGCTGCAGTGAAGACCCTTGCAAAATATAGTGCTTTGAACCCCCTCTAGCTACACCACTGCTTGTGACACTTTGAGGACTGCCTCATATTTGTGGACTACAGCCCTCTTCATCAGTTGCACAACTTGCTATGCTCAGTAGGCATCTCTCTCTCTCTCTCTCTCTCCCCTTTAAAAGTACTACTTGTATTAATACTTCTACTAATAGTATTACTATTACTACCAATATATTTCCACCAAGGTATGCAGTGTATCAATGTTGCAGTGGTAAGCATGAGACCCCCCCCCCCCCGAAGAAAGGAAAAGAGGGGTCTCACTTATGGTCACATGCAAAAATATTACCTAGTTCCCACATCTCGGTAGACTATCCACCTACACATGAAGAGACATAGTGCAGACATAGATTTCCCATCTCCTGTGTTGTTGTGAGAAGGTGTTTTGAAGTATATGTGTAGAGTACTCCCATAGTGTGATATGTACTACATTTTTTGAAATATGTTTTACCAATCCTACCTTTCCCTCAGTGCCATATTACTACTCAAGGCTTATGTCCTGAGGGGAAGGCAGAAGAAGAACCCAGCCCAAGGAGATCATACTCTCAACTCATAAAGGGATCACCAATATCCTGAGGTAAATCTGTTTGATGTTTTGTAATGTCCATGTTACAGTATTTTTCAATTGTAAACCAACTAGCTAGCAATTCAATTCAAATGAGCAATATGTCTCCACAGGCGACAATGACATCGTTATTTATGTGCCACAGTTATGGGACCTGCACGCTCCATTTTGCAAAAACCTACCTGTGGCATCTTGTAAAGGTTTAACACTGTGGCCATGTAACGAGAAGTCTCTGAATCAAGCCCCCCAAAGGTGGCGATCAGATGGTTCTGGATGTCACATCTGTAGTTGGGCACAAACCTGTGCTGTGTGGAAAGCAGCCTGAGGATGGCTTCATAAGTCCTCTGTGTGCTGTAGTAGTTGTCAAAGATGTGCAGTCCCAAACTAACATTAGGTAAGATCAAAGGATTTTCATTTATCTCTTTTACAGCAAAAATCAGGGCCAGTACAAGCTGGTAGTTCTTTGGCATCACACTGCAAGAATATATGACATTCTTGAGGAGGAAAATTATTAATAACATTTTGATCACCTTAAGAAAATCCAAGTGGTAAGTGGGCCAGTGGTAAGCCCCGCAAACATGCCTTATGGCACGTTTGCAACTGAGGTCCACAGTGTGGAGCCGTGCCGCGGAGCTGCGCCACAGACCTCAGGATCGGGCTCTAAGTCAGCATTCCATCTCCATATTGCAGATGGAAGCTGAGGCAGGGTGAATAGGCACATGTCCAAGGCTAACTTGTTTTATCTCTGGTTGTGATGAGAATAGCACATGTGTTTCAGCACAATCCTAGGCATGTCTACTTAGAAGTAAGTCCCATTGAATTTAGTGGGACTTATTCCCAGATAAATGTGCATAAGATTGCAGCCTTAGGCTCCAATCCTATCTCGGGTTAAAGGCAGTGAATCTCATGAGCCATTGGAGCAAAAGCTGCTCTGCTTGCATGCAGGTCAGGGTCACCAGCTCCAGGACATCCCACTAGAGCAGGTAAAGTGGCAGCAGGGGTGGTTTGGGAGTGGTTCAAGTAAGGATTGGAGCAGGGAGTGGGCCAAACTGAAGACGGTTTGGGGGGGAAGGGAGAGAATCTCAGTGACTGTGGCACACACCGAGTTCCTATCCCTCTTCCCCCAGACTGGCACACCCTTTGAGACTCCTTGGACTTATGCCTGGTAAATAGCTGGGATGGGTACCAAGGAGACCCACTGGAGGCCAGGCAGCCTATGGGGGGGGGAGTAAGTGAAAAAGATTTTTATTTACCTGTCCTGGGTAGTCTGGTCACCCCCCACCCATAGCATGCAGCGTGCTCTCCATTGGTGCCGCTGCATCATATAGCAGGGATGTGTGGTGCAGGGGTGGCAGGTGAGGCAGAATTGCCCTATTGTAGTCTGTGGAAAAGCACTGCAGCCACCCGACCCATTTACATCTGAGGAGGCTCTCCTTATACCCGAGAAAGCAGGTGTAAGAAAGGCTTCCTCGGGGGTAAGGAGAGCCTCCTTGGGAAAAGCAGCTGCAGTGTTTTTCCATGGACAATGACGGAGCAGTTCTACCTCACCTGCCGCAAAGGGTGGCAGAAGATAGGATTGGGCTTTAGTCAAGAATGGAATCCAGTCAAGCAAATGTGAACTGATGGTTTCCAGAAATTAAGATGAGGAATACCTGAGGATAGTAGGAAAACTGCCATTAAGAAGGATTCAGAGAGTGTATCACAAATGCCAAGAATCCTGGAGAGCCTCAATAGATAAACACATTCATAGTTTATGCTCAAATTCAGTGGAATCAGCCAATGGAAGAGGGTGAACTGTAAGGGCTGACAAATACAAGGAGGAAAACACAGCTTTCTATTTTTTATGTGTTCTCATGCATTACCGTTCAACAGTCTTTCATGGTCTAATCAGAAGCTCCCAAACTTTCTGCTGCCAGGACTACGTCACTCAGCCTTGCTCTTGTGGTGGGCTGGAGCAGAACAAAATGTGTTGGGGGGCCAGATGTGGCCCACAGGCCATAGTTTGAGAACCCCTGGTCTAGATGAATGCTATGTGGAGAGAATTCCTTACATGGCTTCCTTGCTGAAAATTGTGGAGGGCTGTTCTCTGAAATCAGTAGAGAGGCCAAGGAAGAAGACCTGAGAAGTGATCTCGCCAATTACAAAGTTTCCTGGCTGATAAAACTCATGTGAAATAAAGACAGGATTGCTTAGGGTGCAGTTGACGGGAAGCATCTTCAGGCCGCTGTGAATGGAATGAGTCATACACACCATATGAGGCAGCAGTCCAAGTAGGGACACCAGAAATAGCTTCATTCTGAGGACAAAACCTCCCTTCCAGTCCCCCATTCTGCAGTCTCCATCAATGGCGTTTCATCAGCATGCTTATGATCTCCTTTGAATGGAGGCTGCCCCTGTTGGCGTCACGCTGTATAACCTGTGAGGGAATGGTGGCAACAACATGCAGTTGTTTGAACCTTTCGGTTGTTTACACCTCTCGAGCTTACTAGACTACCTGAACACTAAGGTTTGGTTCATTTCTTCTTAAGAGACATCCAGAAGTTGAGACTCCGTGAAAAATATTTGCTCACTACTTACATGCTGCTCATGGAACTCAAAGTATGCCCCCTCACAGGACCAATGAACCACTGAATGCAGCTGTATCTTAGAACGATCAGAGTTCAGGTGACAGAACCCTGCTTGCCCCTGTTCCTTTTGGTCCAGCTCAGGGCATTAAGGAGAGCTTTTATAACTGTTTTCTGTCTTGGTTGTTGGCTTTGCTTGTGGCTTCCAGATATTGCTTGGAGGAGGCTGGCTTGCAGCCAATTTACTCAGAAACCTGCCTATAATTAGCAGTCCTTTCCTAAGTGTGGACAGCATGGTGGCACCAAACTCAGCAAAACATCTGCAGAACATTCTCTCACCACGTGCAGAAGACCTCAGAGGACTGTAATTGGCTCCTTTGTGGCATCAGAAGTCGCAGGTGGTGAATGGCCCAAATATTCCCAAACTTTCTTTGCTGAGTCCCAAAGGAAAATCAGCATTATGGAATTAATTTGACACAAAGTTCATGGGAAAAATGAACATGCAATAGGGCCCAGGCCAGCAGTAAATCCTGGGTCACAGAGGCCTTCAAATCTCTCAGCTTATGTGTATAGAACTGTTGATTTCTAGCCCCATTCAATCCACCAGGCTTGCCAGGTTGCTGCTCTCAGTGGCAGTTCCTTACCCTTTGTGGATGGAAACATTTGGTGGATGGAAGAGGAGGAGCTGCCCCCAGCTTGCTTCCAAGTGGCAGCACTTCCAATAACACATATATACAGTTCTTGTTGGCATCCTTCAGTCTCGGAAGAACATGGTGTCACACTCTGAATGGTGGTTCTGGAACAGAGTGTCCTCTCCAATGCGTGAAGCCTGGGTAAAGTAGGTATGGAGGATAGGCTGTTACCCATGCAGCAAATCCCCCCTCTCCACGTCGCTGAAATGGTCCAATGGAAAGGCAGAGGCCAATACGGTTGGTTCCAGCGACGTCGCAGGAGTTGCCAGAACGTGACTGTGTTCAGCCATGAACTGCCTCAGGGACTCCGGCTCCGGATTTTGCCTCGAGGTTGACTCCTGAAGCCTTTTCCATAACTGGATGTAGCCACAAGGCAGTGGAGGTTTGGAATCAGAGTTTTCCTTCTCTCAGATGAGCTGCCTTCCCAGGCTGACGAGTCCCATTTACCCGGTGGCTGTTTAGTCGCCTCTTACGACAAGTACAGCCAAACTGAGGGCCTATTCTTATCCCCAGCCCCCAGGGGATTACAGTATATACAGTAATACCTTCCATAACACTGACTCTTTTAGTGCTGATTCACTGCAGGGCTCTTCATTCTAAATCAGAGGTGTCAAACTCAGGGCCACATTCTGTCTGTGGCACCTGACTGAGGGCCAATGGTCCAAAGGCCATCTGAGGGCCACTCCTGGCCACCCCCCTGGGTATTGCCCGGGCTGTGTTAGAAGTATGACCTTGCCCTAGTGACATAGCTAATGAAAGTGCAGCCCAGTGCCAAGTGCAAAGTGATGCCCTGGATATGACGTCACTGCACAATCTGAAACAGTACTTCCCATAAGCAACTGGATTTGCAATTCCTCCTTCACAAAGCTCAGCACCCTGTTCCCTCCCGGGAGGTTACAGCATTAGATCATACCATTGGGGAGCAGTGCCCTGGTATCCCGAGGGAGGCACTTTTAAGATAAAAGACTGGGACCGAATTGGATGGACATTAAACGTGGAACCGCGAGCCCCCGTTCAGGTCCTTCATGCATGGCATCTCTGTCTTGATGCCAGAGTTACAGGAACAAGAGGAAAAAATAAACAATCCCCCTCCTAAAGAAAATTTTCCCCCACCAGCTTATGTTCCTCCCCCCTCCACACCAGCTTCCCTAGAAAAGAAAGAACAGCCAGAAACTACCCCTCACAGGCATTTTCAGTCATGGAAAACATGGGCAGAGAGGCCATGAATTCAGAGGAATTAACAGCAGATGAATATTCTGAGTTTTCAATGATCTGCCCGGCAGTGGTAGGCCAGAATGCTCAGGGACAAGCCGTCCAAGTAGATCAGTATCTGAATGAGACAGACATGCAAGTGCAATTAGGAAACCAGTATTTGAATGCGACAGCTAATTGTGCCATATGGGCCTTGCATAAGGTTCTGGCAACAGGGAAGCTGGGGAAGTCTTCTGCAACAGTCCGGCAAGGAGCTGCAGAAACATATGTGGATTTTGTAAATTGCCTCCAGGAGGCAATTACTAACCAAGTAGAAAATCCTGAGGGAGCATCATTCATAGTAAAAGAGAAGGTCCCATCCAAACCCTTCATTCTGCAAGAAGGATGTTGGCCAGAGTTACCTATTATAAATCTAGCAGAACTTGTTGTTTCTGACCCAGGAGGTGACACCCTCTAATTCTAATATTTGCAGGAGGGGAGAAGACCTCCCAACAAAGTGCCACATGGCTCCAGGTAGGAACTCTTAACCCACTATCCCATTCCATATTAATTAAGCCATTGGTAATTGATCTCCCTTTGAGCATCTGGGGAAGGGATGTCTTATAAAGGCTAGGGGCCAGAATTGAATTTGAAGAGCAAATATGAACAAACATTAGGCTCTGCCCCTTACATGGCTGCCAGGCAGCCCGGTATGGGTAGAACAGTGGCCTTTGTCTAAGGAAAAATTGGAACATGCCCATATTTGCCCATATTTGTTATAAAAAAGAAATCTGGAAAATGGAGAGTCTTAAATGATCTCTGTGAAGTAAACAAACGAATTCAACCTATGGAGCCACTTCAATTTGGCCTCCCAAATCCAAATTTGCTTCCCTATGATTATCAAATGTACACTGTAGAACTTAAAGACTGCGTTTTTACCATCCCTTTACAACCCCAAGATTGTGAAAATTTGCCTTTTCTGTACAGAAAATCCCTGCAGGACCCATGCAAACCAATTATGGCAAATGGATGGTACTCATGTTGCTAAATGTAAACCCTATTCATATTTACATGTTTGCATTGATACCTATTCTGGCTATGTTTCGGCTTCTACCTTTAAAAAGGAAACCACCAAACACGTGATTGCCCACCTTTTACATGCAATTGCAGTAATGGGGAAACCAGCCACACTAAAAACAGACAACGCTCCAGCTTATACTTCAAAGGAGCTTCTTTCCTTCTGCACAACCTGGAATATTATTCTTAAACACAGCATCCCCTATAACTCTACAGGACAAGCTATTGTAGAGTGCGCTCACTGCTCAATTAAAGCCCTTTTATTTAAACAATTAAAAACGGGGGATATGAGACATCGTTTATTTGGGCCAATACATATTCAGGAAACACTTTATTACATACTTTAAATTTTTTAACATTAAATGCAGAAGGGTTTACTCCTCATGAAAGACATGAAGGAGTCATGAAACCATTACCCTGACACATGGTTTATTATAGACAACTGCCAGACCCAGAATGGAAAGGCCCAGCCCCATTGGTAACTTGGGGGCGAGGCTATGCTGCTGTGCTTACTCCCACAGGAACACTTTGGGTACCAGCGCGGTGTGTGCGGCCAGCTAAGGATGTCATGGCACCAGGGCCTGGAGAATCCGATCCCCAACTTCCAGGTGACTCTGGGACTACAGGAGCAACCAAGGAACAGACAGCCAGCCAAAAGACCCCAACAGGAGGCTCATCCCATAACCTGGGGAGATATGAAGGCGCTGACATTGAAGGCCCAAAGGCAGCTGATGACATCAGGTGAACCAGAAACCCCTGAAAAACTGCTTCTAGCCATGATGGCAGAGATTTAAAAAAATTCAATGGTGGTAATGTTGTGTTTTCTACTACTGTTAGTGCTCCCACTGGGGGCTGGTCAACAAGCACCCGCTTTAAAGGAGCATATCAAATAAAAAAAAATAAAAAAGGGAGATGAAGTCAATGCATGGAAAATACTGGACCTCACCTTTGCTGATGTGGCAGGCTGGCGAGCACACTCCCCCCCCCCCGCTCGAAGCACACTTTGAGCAGGTCTTGTTGACGAGCTAACAGCGTGACATTCGGTTAACAATCCTGATTCAGCACAATGGAAAAGCAAGCTTGCAATGTTTACACAACTGACCTTTGTTCTGGGCTAAAGTGGAGGTGAATAAAAGAAGGAAAGTAGGCTCAGAAAAGTGGCTTCACTTCCTTCCTGAACCCTGAAATGTGACTCCAAGTCTTCATTGCTTTACCACCTCCACTTCACCCTCCCCAATCCTTCCCAGCCCTCTGCACTGGCTAAGCTCAATCAGCACAAACTTACCGGGCTCCAGGGCTCGCTAGCTACCCTAAAAGTGACATGAAAACGGCACTTTCATGACACTTTTCGGCCGGTGCAAGGGACTTGCACTGGCTGAAGGGGTGAAGACCAAGCTCACTTCATCTTCACATTGTCTGACTTACAACCCAGTCCTAAGCTTCCCAATGCCGTGGGCTGCAGTGGCACTGAAATGGTCACACCTGAATCCTGCAGGGCCAGGGGTCCGCTGAAGGTGTCTTTGGGAGAAGGGGACGTTCGTAAAGCTCCAGCCTCTGCAATTCCCGACACAGGGAATTGGATCTGGCGGAGGGTGTCTCCATTGGTCTCACATCCTTCCTGGGTCAGCCCCTCCTCCTGTTCTGCCCTTCCCCCACCCAGAAACACCTCACCTGCCCTCTCGCCACCCTCCCCACTCCCCTGCACCACCCTGCTTATCTTCTTGCCGGTAACAGCCAGGGCAGTGCAGGTGTCCCCAGCAGCACCGCTTACTCCTTGGGTGCAGAGGACATGTGTTACGGCACATTTGCAACACCCAGAGTGGTGAAGTGAGTGTACTGCTAGAACTGAGGCCTCTAGGATTGGGCTCTTATCTGTAAGGCAATCTGTCCTTCCCCCTCCCAACTACATGGCTGTTTGGAGTTTCCATTCAAGCTGTCCTGGGTTGTTTTCTATTGTGAAGTACTGCGAGACTTGCTATCAGGGTCTGAGCCAGCCTGAATTTGGGAGGCCTGAATTTCCACTTTTCCTTCACACAAATCTTTTGGGGCTCCTTACTTCAGACTAATGATTTCAATGTGGTTAGTTCTTTCATCACTTTGAAGTCCTGTGTGGCACCTTTCTGCACCACCAAAGAGCAGGAAAAGTTTTGCCAGATATGTTTTCTTTTGTACAGAGCGCCACAAGGCCGTGAGACTTTGGGGAGGTAATTTTGGACCCTATAATTATTTGAGACTTTGAATCGTTCTCTCTTTTTTCTTCAAAGCCCACATGAATTTCTCGAGACCAAAACATGACCAATAAGTGACTTTGATAAACTGCTCAGAGTATGGTACTAGACGGGTAACAGTGCTGCATCTGAAGAAAGTGCCCCATTGCAGGTCAGGAATTGAGTCCCATTCAAACTAATCACTGTGTGCTAGATTGGGGGGGGGGGAGAGGTTAGATTCTGTGTCAGGAGAAGATCTACTTTCCCGATGGCAGCTTTATTTCTGGGGCTGTTGCTCTTTCTGTTGCTGCTGCCTCAAATTGAGTGTAAAGAACTTGGTGTTATGTGCAGGGTGGATGATCCCCTCCAGATCCCACATGAATATTACCAAGACGAGAATCTCATCATTACAGGAATTATTTCTCAACAAACCATAATACCAATACGTATAGACTTTAATAACCGCCCTCAGTTCAAAGATATCTATTTTATAAGGTAAGGAAATAATATTCCATGACATACAGAAAAACTTCTAATGTCTTCAGTTACATAATATCTGATGGCATATTTAGATAACTAGCGTATTTACATATTTATTTTACATAATAATGTTTTCTTCTCAACAGCTTATTAACATTTATGTAATTCCTTCCGCAAAATATCCTCAGTTGTTTTTTTAAAACTGTGCATTTCCTTCAACTTCTTGATGTTTTAGGGCCCAGTCCCGAGTGCAAGCCAGCTTATCGCTGGTGCACACTGACGCAACATGCCATAAGGCACGTTTGTGGGTCCTAGCATTGCTGGAGCGCCAGTGTTAACCCAGCACTGGCTGGCGCTGGGCTAGCGCTGGTGGAGCACCGGAGCTCCGCCGCTCAGTAGTTGTGCGGACTGCCTGGCAGAGGAGAAGAAGGTGGGGACGTGGGGGGAGGTTGGGAGGAGACATTCTGGGGTGGGGGGAGGCAGAGGGAGGTCAGGGAGGAATCTTGCTGGGAGGAGGGAGTGAGACAGGATGGGTGGAGCTTTGTTGCACTGGATGATGAGACTCCATGTCGGACTGTCTGCCCAACACGGAGGCTCTAAATTCTACGCTGAACCTTGGGTTGGCATAGAATTGAGTAGCCCTGTCGCAGGGCTGCTCACTTTACCCGGGGGAAGGGGATGAAAGTCCTCTTCTCCTGAGGAGGCAGCAGCAGCTGCCTGGGGTACACTGGATACAGAGGCAGCCATTTTCAGTAATGCTGCAGCCCCGCGTACCGGGCAGCTCAGGATTGGGCTGATACTCTGTGCTTCATTTCTTTCTTGCACCTTGTTTCCCTGCTCTTCACCAATGACTTGCTATTTCATGCTAAGTCTATCTTCCCATCTTTTTTCATACCCTTCAAATTTTTTCCACTCCTTTACTGGAAATGGTCCTTTTCTTTTTTCCATAATCTTATAGATTTCAGTAAACTAAATGCACATTTACTTTATACATCTGAGATATTGTTAAACTGATTTTAATGTGTTTTAGGCTGAAATCCTATGCAAACTTTCCTTGAAGTAAGCCTCACTGAACACAATGGGGCTTACTTCTGAGTAGAAATGACAAGGATTGTGCTGTTAATATCACAACTATACAGTCTATCCCAGAGAAGTGGGAAAGTAAACAATTGCATACTATTGACAAGTTAATCTGGAAGGAATGTGTGAAGTGCCTTAAACTATTTTTTTTAAAAAATAACCAATAACTCTTATCTCAGTGCTAGACCCAACCACTATCAGCACATCTTTTCTTTTGCATTTGCTGCAAAGGAGATCAAGGAGAACTTCGACACATTAGCAAACATCAGCTTCGGGTTCCGTATCTATGACAGCTACCTTCAGGCAAGGATGACTTATCACAACACCCTGAGCCTCCTCTCCAGCCCGAAGAAGATGGTTCCCAATTACAACTGTGACCTCCAGAAGAGACCAATAGCTGTCATTGGGGGACTGGACTCCATAACATCCCTCCAGATCAACACAATCTCAGGCATCTATAAGATTCCACAGGTTTGTATACCCTCCCACTGGAGTGTTAGACTCTTGGTGCTAGTGCCTTACTGCTGTGGAGCCCCCTCTTTCTTTCAGTCCAGTCTGTTTACTATGTATCAGGAATTCTCATTGTTAATCAGTAGTGCGCAACCTTCAGTCTCAAAAGACTCTGGTATTGCGCTCTGAATGATGGTTCTGGAACAGTGTCTAGTGTGGCTGAAAAGGCCGATTCGGGAGTGACAATCCCTTCCACACTGGGAGCAAGTGCAGTCTGTCCCTTGTCTGTCTCCCTGGCTATGGGCCTTCCTTCTTTGCCTCTTTGCCTCAGTCTGTTGGCCAAGTGTCTCTTCAAACTGAGAAAGGCCATGCTGCAGAGTGTTAGCCTCTCAGTGCTAGTGCCTTACTGCTGTTCACCCCCCTCATCTTTCAGTCCATTCTGTTTACTATGTATCAGGAATTTCTCATCATTAACCAACAAGCTATTTAACTGGTGACGCAAAACCTTTCTGATATTGTTTTGAAAGGTTGCCCATTTGGATGGTATTAGGATGAAGCCATGGGTTACACCAACTGCAGGTCCTTTCATGCATATGCAGAAACGGGTTGAGACTGAGGAATAAGGAATGTTCACAAGGCATGGCACAGACTGTCAGCAAGTGTTCACACAACGGCCCCAGGAGCACAGATGGGTGATGGGCCTTAGGTTGCACTGCTTAGCACATTGCCACCACACCACAAAACAGACCACTCTTCCGCCGCCCGATATCAGACCAACCACCAGCGTGGGGCCCGGCTAGTGCTGTGATTTGCTTCTCAGGTTCTTCCTGAGGTTGTCACCAACCCAGGGAGGGATCCAGAGCAAAGTTGCTCTTGCTGCAACTCCTGGCTTTGAGTGGGGAATGTTTTTTTCTTTCTTTCTATTACATCAATTTCTATTTCCAAAAACATTTATGTGCTTCTTTTTCTATTTATTATTTTATTGCCTGTGTTCTGCTGCTTTTTATTGTTTGCTGTGTTTTCATCTCTAGATCAAATCATTATCTTTGATTTTAATATAAACCACCTTGTGCAGTTTTTAACTGGAAAGGGGGGAATAAGTTCACTGAGTGAATGAGTATTGTCTGTTCTTCACTTATCACAATCCATAGATCACTTATGGTTCGCTTCCAGAAAAAATGAGGGACAAAATTTTGTTCCCTGCCTTGTACGGGATGACCTCCCATGAAACCTATCAGTACTCGGGGATTATCCAGATGCTTTTGCATTTCCAATGGACATGGGTTGGAATCTTTGCCTTGGATGACGATAATGGAGAAAATTTCATGCAGAAGTTGATACCAATGTTATTCCAGAGTGGAATCTGTACGGCATTCATTGGAACCATACAAGCCCCATTTATCACCCAAGGCTTTACTGTCAATTTAGTTGCACAAATGAAAACATTTGACAAGCTTTCCAGGACCAATGCCATTGTCATAAATGCAAATACCAAAACAGTGTCATGCGTACTACTCATAATAGAAGTGGCAAAAGCTCTAAATATGAGCCCGGCACCCATAGGAAAGGTATGGATTATGACAGCCCCATGGGATTTCTCTTCCTTCTCATTTTACTGGAAGACTAAGGTAGACATCTTTGATGGTGCTTTATCCTTTGCCATACACTCCAGAGAGGTGGTGAGATTCCAAAATTTCCTTCAAATCCTAAATCCTCACTCCCCTGAAGAAGGTTTTAGTACATTTTTCTGGAAGAAAGCTTTCCACTGTTTGGAACACCTTTTTGATGAAGAGAGCAAAGAAATCTGCAGTGTGGAGGAAAACCCAGTGGGCTTTCCAATGGATATTTTTAAAATGACAGGCGAAAGCTACAGCATCTACAGTGCTATCTATGCCATTGCACATGCGGCAAATTCCTTCTCTGCTCCAAGACCAAAGCTCAAAGAAATGAGAAATGAAGACCACCTGGATGCTCTGAAATGGCAGCCTTGGCAGGTAATTTCTCACATCCAGTAGGCTAATGTGTGAACAGGCTCGTATGTAAACATAAAACAGCCCAATCCTAAACCACTCAGAAGTAAGTCCCATTATGTTAAGTGGAGCTTGCTCCCAGGACAGTGTGCATAGGACTGTAGCCAACATTTAATAAATCTTTTCCTGCCCTCATGCTGTCCCACCTCACATATCTAGCATCTTTCTCTTTCCCACTTGCTGTTTGGGAATCCTACAGTCCAATCCTCTGCTGCCTTCTGCCAGAGGGATGAGCACACGCAGTATTGCAAATGTGCCATAGGGCACATTGTACAAGCATGAAAGCCCACCCTGCCAGTGACAAGGCCTGTGCTGGCCTCCCACCACCAGTGGGTGGCCAGCATCTGCTGGTGCAGGTGGGCACTCTCAGGATGGTGGGGAGGTGTTGGGAGGGTGAAACGGAAAGGTGAATGATATAAATGGACAGGGGGAGGGCGGGAATGATGGTGGATCAGGCTTGGGAGGGGGCAGGGTTGGTAGAGTATGCCTCTGGCCTATCCTATCCCCCCTCCTGGGCCTGAAAGTCTGACACAAGGTGGCCCAGATTTGCACCAACTATAGTGTTGATGTAGACCTATAGAGTCCAGTAGTCCCATAGAGGCTGCTGGGCTTTACCTGGGGTAAGCGTATGGAGGTCCCCTTACTTTGAGGTGAACTCCAGCAGCCACAATTCCCATGCTGGATGTGGTAAGGCTACACCGACCCTGCTGCCCCACAGTGCAGGAATTTGGATAGAATTGGGCTGTTAATTGTTTTTCTTTTAATCAGCTTGACAAAGGTGTCTCCCTGTTGCTCTAGCCAGCAATGTTATCCCTTGTCAGAGGTATGTCAGTGTGTCTCCAAAAGGAGATGGTCAATTCTGCATCAGCCTTGTGTTCCATCAATATCAGCAGAGAAGATAGTGGACTCAGTTTACCCCCATACCCCCCAAATAAAGAGACCAGACTTTGGCTTGGATATAAAATGGGCCACTTTATTAAACTTTAACATTAACTGCAGCAGGGCAATCTTCAAACCAACGTGCGGAGCCATATGGGGGAAATGGTCCTAGCCGTCTACCTCCCCCTGCAACTCATTGGACGTACCTCCTGGCTTGAGGCCCCAGCTGTCAAATAGCCAGCCTCGGTCTTTCAACGCCACCCCCCAAAGGGGGGCAAGGCAGCTAGACTTCAGACCAGCTGCCAAAGTGTCACTGGCCTGACAGCCCAGGTAAGGGGTTTGCCTGCCTGCCTCCTGGAGCTGGTCAGGCATCATGGGAGCAGTTCAGGCTCACCCTTCACCTTGCTGCCTTGGATGGACACTGAGCCAGATACCTACCTACCCTGCCCCGCACGTATCCTGCCACATGGGAGGACAGCCTAGCGCTTGTCCTCCCCGCTCCCCACAAGGAGAAAATCTTTCAAGCCCTGTTGCAGATCAGCCAAAAATAGATCATTACCGGTGGGGGATAAATGCACCCCATCGCTGTGGAACAGGGCAGGCTGCCTGAACCCGATAGCCGGGTGCTGAATCACGGCCCCGCCCTGCTCAACCACTACCCTCCCCAGGTAAGCGTTTACCCTCTTTCTGGTTACATCAATTCTACAAACACTCCGAGCCCCACGCCAAATGCGATGGGGAAGGAAGTTGGACCAGAGGATAACAATCCCCGGGAACCACAATCTGAGCAATGAGAACTCCCTACGGGCCTGGAGCCTCAAGGACATTGACATCCTCTGGCCCAAGTCGTTCTCCCTAAATGTACCACGATTACCTGGGGCGGGGGTGCAATTGCAAATAGTCAAACAACACAGGCAGGAACTGTCCCCAGTGAATGCCCTGTCTGGCAGCCCAGGTGACATTGGCCAGGCCGCCCAGCCCCAGCTGGGAACCAAAGCTGCCTGCCAGCACTCTCTTCCTTGCCCAAAAGATAATTGAATGACGGCAGATCAGGACCCTCACCGGACTCGACCAGGGCAGACCTGTAACAGAAAAGGGGAACATAAGTGACAAGTCAACTGGAACAAGATGCCCAACGGCAACCAAACAAGGACTCCACCAGGACCATCCCTCTGAACAATCACCAAGGCTGGCAGCGTCAGTCAACACGCCCCCCCCTAACTGCTAGGGGAGCCCGAAACTTGCACTCCTACCCCACAACTGGTGGGCTTCAACAAACATAATATCTGAAGGCGGCCGAGGGCCAACGACCAATTCTTTGGATAGCTCCAGCCTGGAAACCCAGCCTGGCAGCAGTAGACGCGGCACCGACGCGGCACCGATCCGAAAAGAATTGAGGCCAAACTGCCGCGGTGCCACTCCAAGCCTGCACAAGGCAGCGCTAAAGACAGCCCGAAACTGATACACCGTCAGAGGAGAAACATCCTGGTGACGGAAGAACGGCCCCTCTCCCCGAGGAGCCACACGGTGGTACTCCACCACCGCCTGGCAAATCACCACCGCCTGGGCAAATCTCCGCACAGGACGCCTTTTTCAGGTGGACCCACTGGCCCTTTCCCCTCTGATCCGTTTTAGAGTACCTTAAAAACAGAGAGACACGGTTGACTCCCATCTGACAATCACCCCAATGTAAAGCCCTGTCCCCAGGTGAGATTTTAGAAGCAGACAGCACCTCACTGGGACGGAAGGCCCCAAAAAACAAAACCAGGCCTTAAATAACACAACCTCATATTGCGAGGCGCAGTGCAGACTAAAATCGGCACATAAGCCCCGCAGAAGGTCCAGAGTGACCGGACGCCTGGAGTCCCGGGCAACAGGGAGACTCCTCCTGATCCCTTCCAGCATCTGCCGGACCTGAAAATCTGATGTGCTATCACTCCAGCCGAGGGACTTGGCCTGAAAAGACAGCGCTGCCAGATAAATGGAAATGGAGCATGCAGATAACTTCCTACCCCTGAGGGCGATTACAAAACGCATCAGATGAGGCACATGAACAGGCCAAGTGTCCGCCAGACCGCTCTGCCTGCCGAAAACTAAAAACTCATGAACTTTCCTTCTGTAACTAGCCCTGGTAGAAGCTGCTAAAGAGGTCCAAATCAGAGTTTGGGTGGTTCCAAGCCAAGGCTCCATAGCCATAGAGGCATGGGTTCTGGGTCCAATCGAGCCTCCGGAGCCAGCTGCCGGAAACACTCCTCCTGGAAACGAGAGAGAGCGTTGGCAACACTATTCTGAACCCCAGGCACATGCCTTGCTGAAAAAAGGACATCAATTGACATGCACTGAAGAACAAATGCTCTCACCAAGCGCATAACCCTGGGGGACTTCGAGGTCTGTTTATTAATAATCCAGACCACAGCCTGGTTGTCGCACCAGAAGTGGACTGCAGAATTACTAAACTCAGGGCCCCAAATGTGCACGGCCACCAGAATGGGGAAAAACTCCAAGAACGTCAAAGCCCTAGTCACTCCTTCTGTTACCCAAACGTGCAGCGCACCAGGGACCCCTAAAATAAACTCCAAACCCATGGCCACCCACCGCATCAGACTGTATCTCCAGCTCAGCTTCAATAAGCTTCCCTTCCCTCCAAAAAGAAACCCCATTAAACTGCTCGAGGAACCGCAACCACACATCCACGTTGTCCCGAAGGGCAGATGTGACCCGCGTGCGGTGGGAGGGCCTGCGCAGGCCCTACATCATGTCGCACATCATGTCGCACCTCATCATGTCGCACTACATCATGTCGCACTACATCATGTCGCACCTCAAAAAGGCCCGACCGGGCGTCACAACCTGGCAGGCAAAATTAAGGTGCCCTACTTTTTTTTTGTTTTTTTTTGTTGGCATCCTTCTGTCTCGAAAGACTATGGTGTCACGCTCTGAATGGTGGTTCTGGAACAGAGTGTCTTCTCCAGAGCGCGAAGCCTGGGTAAAGTAGGTATGGAGGATAAGCTGTTACCCATGCAGCAAATCCCCCCTCTCCACATCGCTGAAATGGTCCAATGGAAAGGCAGAGGCCAATACGGTTGGTTCCAGCGACGTCGCAGGAGTTGCCAGAACGCGACTGTGTTCAGCCATGAACTGCCTCAGGGACTCCGGCTCTGGATTTTGCCTCGAGGTTGACTCCTGAAGCCTTTTCCATAACTGGATGTAGCCACAAGGCAGTGGAGGTTTGGGATCAGAGTTTTCCTTCTCTCAGATGAGCTGCCTTCCCAGGCTGACGAGTCCCATCTACCCGGTGGCTGTTTAGTCGCCTCTTACGACAAGTACAGCCAAACTGAGGGCCTATTCTTATCCCCAGCCCCCAGGGGTCCCCACTAACACCTGCAATTCCCTCAAAGTCAACTTCCTAGCTGCTAGGGCCTGCCGAAGCAAGTCTTCCAGCTTGTGAAGCTTGGCCTCCGGGAGCCTGCTACACTGATTAACGGTATCCAACTTGATACCGAGATAAGTAAGCCGAGTGGCAGGGCCTTCGGTCTTGTCGTGTGCCAAGGGGACTCCCAACTGCCAACACAAAGACACAAAACTCGCAAGCAACATCTTGCATGTTCCAGTACCCGCCGGTCCCATAAATAAAAAGCCATCGAAATAATGAGCAGTCGAGACCACTCCCGTCTGAAACTGGACTGCCCACTCCAGGAAGGTACTGAAACACTCGAAGTGAGCACACGATATGGAACACCCCATGGGCAGCGCCCTGCCCACATAATAGGCGCCCTCAAAACAAAAACCCAAATGACAAAAATCATCTGGGTGGACGGGGAGCAAGCGAAAGGCGGTTTCTATGTCCGCCTTTGCCATCAGCGCCCCGGGGCCACACAAACGCAGCTGGCCAACTGCTTGATCCAGGGAGGTATACCGAACTGAACACAGGTCATCCGGTATGCCATCGTTCACGGAGCTACCCTCTGGGAATGAGAGATGATGGATCATCCTGTACTCACTTGGGGACTTCTTTGGAACCACCCCAAGAGGTGACACCCTCAGGTTATGAATAGGGGGAGACAAAAAGGGGCCTACCACCCTACCCGACTCCATTTCCTTTGCAATTTTCTTTCTAACTATATGCTCCAAACCTTTAACTGAATGCAAATTCTCGGCCAACACAGGCTCAACAGGCCGCTCGGCTGGAATTCGAAAACCTACAGAGAAACCGGCTGCCAAACATGCGGTTGCAACCCTATCCGGATAAACACTCAACCACCAACACAAATGGGGCAGCTGAATCAGTGTTGGCCCCTTTTGAATTGGGAGGAGGATTCAAGGGAGGACCCCCTCGGCACCCGGCGACCAGGCTGTTGCCCTGCACCCTGGCCACCTCCCCTGGGCCCACGATCTAGCGCAGGATCATGCGAAGCACATAAATGAAAATGCTGGTCATAAGCCAGCCAGGCCGGGCCAGTGTAGTCTCTGAAAGCCCTGTGCACAATGTCTAGACATTTAAAAAGGGACGAGACACGGTTGGGGTACATCTGCAATATGACAGAAGTGTAGATTACAAAACCGTTAAGCCAATTGGCCTAGTTCCTATCGATCTTCCGCCTCCGTACCAACTCTTGGTCCCGCACTGGCTCGCCCACCTTCGGGACCGGCTCAGGTTCAATCTGGAGAAGGCTGAACAAGTCCACATATTCACCCTTCCAGATTTTCTCCTTGACTGAGAGTGCCAAGTGACCCCCCAACGGCAAGGCAATATCACCATAGGATACACGGGGGCAGTCAACCTGATCCCCGAAAACAACCAGAGGCATGCCAGAGGCTGCCCCAGGCAGCATCATAGTCCCCAAAGGGGGGAAAGCGGTATTTCCAAACAACCCAGGAGCCCAACCTGGGGGTGGAGGAGCATGAGTGCCTGCTGCCACCCCAGGAACCTGGGAGAATCTGCCAACAGCTCCAGGCTGATGTGAACCCCCCCAAAAATATGGGGGCCGCCCACTGAGCCCACGGCCACCCCTGCCCGCCCAGGGCAGTGGAGAGCACCGCCATGCCCTCCCTCTCATCCCATACCGAACCCACACTACTTCCTGTATCCAACAGTGCCTCACCTACAGCGCACGGAGCCCTCTGCGCTGCCTGCGTGGCACCTGTGACCTCCACTTCTGGGACAGAGTCCCTCTGGGTGGATGATTCAGGAGTACCAGCGTTCCCCTGTTCCTGCACATGCTTCCTGAAAGATAAAAGCTCAGTGAGGTGGGCTCTGAGTCCCTTCCTAGTTGACCTATGGAGTGGGGTCGCTACTCCAGACACCCCACCCCAATCGCCTTTACTGCCCCCCCCGGAGTGTCTTTTCCCTCTCCCTGGCCTCAAAACACGCAAGCAGCGCTCTTAATTCACCATAATCTTCCTCGCCCTCAGATGGAACCAAGAGGGGAAGGAGGAGGAGCTGGCTATTTGGGGGCCTTACCCCCCCGCTTCTGACTCTTCTTACCCATGCTGCACCTGAAACCAAATGTCCCCCCTCCCAGTGCTAGATTCACAGAGGATATGAGTGCCACTGGCACAGAAACGCTGGAAGTGGGCAGAAGCCCCCGCTCCGAGGTGCTCCCTCGCCACCTTCTCTGCCCTGAAGCGGGCCCCGTGCTTCACTCTTGGCACCCTGCGGATCCACAGAGCTCCCTCCGTGCTCTCAGCCACGCGGTCGCACCATTGCCGCGCACCGC
The DNA here is from genome assembly GCF_035046505.1 of Tiliqua scincoides. Classification (NCBI taxonomy): domain Eukaryota; kingdom Metazoa; phylum Chordata; class Lepidosauria; order Squamata; family Scincidae; genus Tiliqua; species Tiliqua scincoides. Next base: position 113,046,593 of record NC_089825.1, read on the forward strand.
TCTCCAGCGGTGGGAAGGACCTCTCCCCTCGTCGCGTGTTGCTGCGCCCTCCAACGAGGGGTTACAGGCTCCTCCACCTCGCCGCTGCCCGCCCGGGCTTGCCCTCGCCACTCCCAAGAGCGTGCCCGCGCCGGCAGGGCTGCTCAGCTCGCTCCCTTCGGGACGTGCCTGTCCCTGTTGCTGGCTGGGAGCGAACTGAGCCCAGCCCGCGCACGCGCTCGGGCAGGCACTCCTGGCCCCGCCCACCCCCGGCCGCAACAACCAATTGCGGCCAAGCCTCAGCCTGGCTGCACGAGGCTGGGGAAGGGGGCAATCTGGTGCTGGCGCCGATCTGGCACCAACAGTCTTTCTCAAAAGAATACAATTAGAAGCATCGGTGTTGGATAACTGGCAACCATCGATGTAATCCATCCTACAAATGAACTCTGGTTATTTGATCTTCCAAGTTAGTCATTGCAAACCCCCAAAATAATTGAATCAATTTAAACAATTTAAACAACGCTGCAAGAGAAACCTCAAGTGTTATTAGGAGGGAAAGTCAACACAAGCTGAGATTTAGTCTGAAATGTTCTGAATCATCTTGAGCAAGTAACAATTTATTGTTTCCTTTAAATAACATGTTAGTTAAAAAGATTAGGGGGAAATTAGTGCATTACACAAAACCTAGAAAAAAATAATGCAGCAAATTAAATTGTGCATTAATTCAACCCTGGCTCTGTATGACTCTCTAGGTCCTCCCTCCCTGTCCAGTTGTCTCATTTTATTTCACAAAGCTTTACTCCATACTTTGAGAGCCTGAGAGCCCAATCCTATGCAGGCCTTATGGCAGCGAATGTTTTCAGGGTCATAAAATAGGAGCTGCAACAGCCCAGTCCTAATTAGAATTGGGCCGCAATTGTCATAAATCTCCCACCAAAGGTTTGTGACACATATTTCTAGAATCTGCTTTTGCTTCTTTTGTCAAAGCTACATTCCCTTTGCTTTTGAGTTAGCTTCACCCTTACCTGAGGAGCACCTCATTTAACAATGGTGTTGGGGACACAATATCTCTGAATGGGAATGGCGAATTGGCTGCAAGATTTGATATTATAAATTGGAATCTCTTACCAAACAACACCTTTGCAAGCGTGAAAGTGGGAAGGATGGATCCCCAGGCCTCATCAGGCAAGGAGTTCATCATGAACAACTCAGCAGTCACGTGGCATGGCGAATTCAAGCAGGTGGGGACTGTCAATTTCTAGTGTGCCTCGTGAAAGAGTTCAAGTAAAATTGTTATAAGTGTGTGGTACAACACAGTGCTGAGCAAACATTTCAAATATTGCATAGAAGCATACATAAGGGCCAGTTAGCCCCAACCTTCATGCTCTCCTTAATCATGATGTGTCTGAAACAGGGGTAGATCCAGTGTTGGGGGGGGGGGATGAGCACTATCTTAACTCCAGAGGCCAGGTCAACCAGGTGGTTAGACTGGGACACCTGGTTGAACTCAGGCCTCCCTGGCCAAAGTTTGCAGGGGATGTAGACCTGGGCTCCTGCCCAAACATGGATCTACCTGCCAAGTAGACCTGGGCTGCCATTCCAACTTCCCTCTGGAGCTGCCTCTTCTAGATCTGGGCTCCTGGCCACACTTGGGCTGCTCCCCATCCCAGTGGGTGCACTTCCCCACTGGTGCAACAGTTTGGGGGGGGCCCACACACCCATGGCCCCTATGGATCCACTCCTGGTCTGAAACAACAAAGGGTAAGTAAAATAATTTTTTATTTACTAACCCTGCTGTGCTATGGTCCCCAATGAACCTATTTAGTTGCACCCGCAGCCCTTTGGCTGGCACAATTCCTAGCGGGCCCCAAGGGAGCATGCTAAAGCTGGGAAGGAAACATAGGGTATGAGCGGTGCTACTGCCACCAATATCCTCCTCCTGCTTGCCCTCAGAACACCCCCAACTAGTAGCATTCCCAGAGCAGGAGCACAGCAGTAGGCTTTGCAGGCACCACAATGCACCACGTAAGCGACCTCTCCCCTTCACCTTCACAACCATTCTGGGAGGTGAGAGCAAAGTGGAGGCATCTCATCTGCTTTGCCTTGTCACCCAGAATGGCTCCAAAGGCAGGCAGATGGGCTGCTTACATGACACACAGAGGCCCTTGGTTGGGCCTGCTTGAGCCACGCAGGAATGCCCAGGAATGCAAGTTTCACTGTCATTAAAGGCCCATAGGATTGGGTTGTTACTGACCTTACAGCATTTTTGTGAGACTACAGACATGCTTGTGATTTTCAAAAGAAAGGACAAATGAGTCATTCCAGGCCAATCTCTCAAGTCTACGATGCTAAAATTTGAACTGAAACACTTTTTCACTACTTCCTACAATGTTTATACCTAACATGCAATAGAGGTAATGGGAACGGAAGAATTGAAGTCTCTCATTTTGTTCCTGGGTAGTTGCTGCCTGTTGCCGTGTGTAACGACAAATGCCTTCCAGGCTACCACATCCTAAAGAAGGAGGGGGAGCCATTCTGCTGTTACGATTGCATTCCCTGCCCGGATGGAAAGATTTCTAACTGCAAGGGTAGGCAAAACCATATGCATGCTATGAACTTTCAGAATGTTTGGCTAAGCTTGGATAACTTGGAAGGGATGATCCATTTTCCAAGCACGTTTTGGTTCAACTCACTAAAACGAATCCTTTATTACACTTTTCACTCTCATTTCCATTTTCCTTTCCTTGCTGAATTACATACCTACCCTGTTTCCCCCAAAATAAGAACTATCCCAAAAATAAGACCTAGTGTGTTTTTTGAGAATTGCTGAACAACAACAACAACAACAACAACAACAACAACAACAACAACAACAACAACAACAATAATAATAATAATAATAATAATAATAATAATAATAGAGGTATTTCTATACCGCCTTTCTTGGTCCTCAGATTTCTCTTTAGACTTTATTCAAGGCCGTTTACATAGGCAAGCAAATTAAATCCCCGTAGGGTTTTTTACAATTAGAAAGAAGATTTCTATCTTTCAAGAAACCACAACATTCAGATGTTTCTTTCTTGATCTGGTCGCACATTCTGGCCTCCATCCTCCCACGCTCAGAACAGATGGAATAGCTCGGCTCAGCTTGTCAGCTGCTTCAAGGTCACACGGTGCCGGTGACCTCATACTGGCAACCTTTGGATGTTATCTTCAGGCAAATGGAGGCTCAACCCTCTAGACCAGACCTCCTGCCCAAAAACATAAGACCTACCCCCAAAATAAGACCTTTTGTGATTAGGGCTGGGCCGGGGGGGCAGAATGGGTCCTTGGGGGGGACAACGTGACTGGGAACGCTGCACTCCCGTGTGCACCACCTAGAAAGTGCCTGCTGTGCTACCTTGGGCAGAGGAGCTGAGGTGGGAAGCAGCAAACGAGCCAACCCTGCCTACTGGGCTCTGAGGCTCCACACTTTCCAGGGAGTAAGTCCCACTGACTATAAAGGGACTGAGTTCTGAAAAAAATAAGGCCTACCCTGAAAATAAGACCTAGTGTGTTTTTTTGAGCCAAAAATAAAAGACTGTGTCTTATTTTTGGGGAAACACGGTACTACGATGAACACTACAACGGATTCCTGCCCATAATTGTTTCTCCTTGTGCGCATGCTATAGGTGTTTTAAAAAGCATTGCCAGTAACACACGAACCTGTAGTTTTTTGGCATCCATAATGGATCACACTATCTTCCTTCCTATGACTCAGTAAAGATTTATGTGATCATAGCACACAATCATTAATAATCTAAAGGGAAATATTTTGCAGGAGGAATTCCAAACCTTACAAAGTGTCTATACTCATATGTAATTTACATAAAATGTACTGCAAGCACAACATGTAGTATATAATTTTTCAATTTAGTTTCAATTTATTTCCTTAAAACCATAGGTCGTCGCAATACATTAAAAGAAAAACAACAACAAAATATATAACAATAACCAATAGTAGTATATAATTATCTTTAACAATATATGAATGGACAAAACACAGCATGCTTGAGATGCGAATATAGAACCTGTCCTATTTTTTTCAGACATGAAGGTTTGTTTCATATGCCCAGAAGATCAGTATCCCAATATGTATCGCAATCTATGCATTCCCAGAATTCCAAACTTTCTATCCTATCAAGAACCTTTGGGCATCACTCTGGCTTTTTCATCTCTGTCTTTTTCTGTGGTGACGGCTTTGGTGCTGGGGATATTCATTAAGTACCGGGACACGCCCATCGTCAAAGCCAACAATCGAGATCTCACCTACTGCCTCCTCATCTCCCTCCTGCTCTGCTTCCTCTGCTCCTTGTTATTCATTGGTCGGCCTCAGAGAGTGACCTGCCTTCTACGACAAACAGCCTTTGGCCTTGTCTTCTCCGTGGCTGTTTCCTCTGTCTTGGCCAAAACTCTGACTGTCATTCTGGCTTTTGTGTCCACCAAGCCAGGAAGCAGGATGAGGAAATGGGTGGGGAGAAGACTGACAAACGGGATTGTTCTTTCCTCCTCCCTGATTCAAGCAGGGATCAGCACGGTGTGGTTCTGCACTGCTCCTCCCTTCCCAGCTGTAGACACTCAGTCTCTGACTCAAGAAGTTGTGCTAGAGTGTAATGAAGGGTCACGGATTATGTTTTACTGTGTTCTTGGCTATATGGGTCTGCTGGCTTTTGTCAGCTTCATTGTGGCCTTCTTTGCCAGGAGGTTGCCCAGCACTTTCAATGAGGCCAAGTTCATCACTTTCAGCATGCTGGTCTTTTGCACTGTTTGGGTGTCTTTTCTTCCCTCTTACTTGAGCACAAAGGGGAAATATATGGTGGTTGTGGAGATCTTCTCCATTTTGGCCTCCAGTGCTGGGCTACTTGGCTGTATATTTGCCCCAAAATGTTATATAATTGTGATGAGACCTGAACTGAACTCTAAGAAGATGATAACAAAAAGCTTAGAATAGGATTCTCAGTATTAGATCTGTTGTCAGAACCGAACAGGGCTTAGGCCTTTTTTAGCCAAAATGCTGGCTATTGTATTTGACATTTAGATACTTTTCTAGCTGCCCTTTACTATGGTTCTGAGGAATTTCCTATGTGCAAATTGAAAATTGCTGAGTGGAAGTGGAAACAAGAGAGATGCCTTGAAGGCTCTCTAGAGCAGAGCAAAAAATTGGGTTTAAAGGTTAAGGCAAGGCTGTTCATATAGAAGGTGCAGCTTGACCAAAGAAGGAATTCAGCATTCAACCTCTTAGTCCCAGAATAGAGTCACCCTCCACCCTCTTGAAGACCCCTTCCCTCCTTCCATGTGATAGCCATGCTGGATAGGACAAACTCAAATAGGAAGAGGGGATAGGGAGGTCTTGGAAGAGGGGTTGCTGCGTGGATGAAAAAAGGCTTGCACACCTAGTTTCAGGGTCTCTCTAACTCCTTTTGCAGAGAGTTCTGCCTTGTGCATGTAGTTGTGTAATCCTTTTCGCAGCAGTGTCCGGCCTTGGAATATCCTCTGTGTTCATATCCTACGTGTCATTGTGTGTGTGGGTTGCTAAAGAATCTCACTTGCAGAACTTTTTACATGTCCCCAACACTAGCAAGGTGTTCTGCCTTGAGCATGTAGCTGTGTAATCTCTTTTGCTGCAGCAGCCAGTCTTGGGTATATCGTCTGTGTTTCTTACCTCTGTGTGTTTGTCAGTGTTTGTGGGTGGATGCCTGCACACTTGTCTGAGGAGCCCGAAAAGTGTCTCACTGGCTGGACTTTTTACATTTCTGTTTTGTGTGATCTGTCTAAATAAACTGCAGTTGGTAATTTGAGTCTGAGTGTGTTTCTTTCTCATTCAGACAGGATTAATCCAGGTGCTTCTCTTACAGAACTGACCGCTTCTGTGCAGGGACAAGGAAGGCTTTGGGGAAAAGTGCTATCCCTTCTCTGGCCCACAGACCCTTTTCATAACACTGTTAACAGCTGCATAGTTGTTAAGCACTGAGGGCAATCTGGAAACAGAAATGTGAGAGTATTTTTATACACCATCCAACTTTTCTTTCATCTTTTCTTTCCTATTTCCCTTCCTCTAAGACAGCAGTCTCCAAAATGGAAACCGCTGTGCAACAGGTAAGGTATCCCCTTTGAAACCCACACTTACCATTCTGTGGGGGAGCCCTCATTCCTTGCTACCGATCACCCACAAATTGAGCTCTGACCTGCCACTACTGCCCAGAAATCTCTGTGCAGTGGCTGCTGGGGCAATAGAATCTGGAAGCAGCAGGTCAGAGCTCAATTTGGGGGAGATTGGCAGTGGAAAAGGATGGCTCCCCTGTGGAATGGAAAGCATCGTTCACATAGGAGAGGGAAAAAGCATGGCATCAGATCTGGCCTCCGGGGCAGGTTCTGGGGAGCCCTGCACTGGGGCCCATCTTTTAAAATGATAGTTATCACAGTGTTTCTCAATGTTTGTCCTCCACTGTACCACTTCACATAGTCCACCTACTCAAAGTATCACCAGAAGTAACTGGCAATGGCATCATAGCCAGTTATTTCTGGGTTGGAAGGCCAGATGTGACATGACAGACACCAGTAAGAGTCACAGGGTGAATGGGAGGGCTTTTTCGACTGAGGAAAAGCATGCTTGGAGCCTCCTATAGCTGTTTGTTTTGCCGTGTTCTTGGTCTTGCTGCTGAGTGCAGATGCCCAGGGGTTCCACAAGTACCACCAGATACCACCTCAAGTACCACTCGTTGAGAAACACTGATCTATCAGGATCCACCTAGCTTTACTGGATTTACTTTTTAATGATGCAAGTGCTTATGCTATGCTATAGGTGTTTACAGCTATAGGGAAAATGTATGCTTAGAACAAATCAAATGTTTAAAAAGCCTATGTGTTTAGCATGCTCACAAACAAGCTTAAATCCATTTTGCTCTCTCTGCCTGGAGAAGGCCTGAAGCTTCAGGCAGACAACTTTTTCTGAAATTGCAAACAGTGGCAGTCTAAAAATAGTCTCAAGGAATGTCTCTGGGCAAACTGCCAAAGCATCAGATAGCAGTTCCAAACCATGTACTACTTGTATTTAGGGGGAAAATTCTATTTTTAGTTCACTGCTTGCCTCTATGTCAGAGATGAAAACACATGGAAAAAGAACATTTTTGGATTTTTAAAACAATATTTATTTAGGCTTCTCTTTAAATCAGAAAACAGTCTTGTACATACATAAGTTAAACACTGGCGAGCTGTTTAGAGCTATATAAAAGCAACATATCAAAGCATCATAGAAGTGCCAATGTCTGCATGCATTCTTCAATATTTAATAGTTAATAGTTATAGAGTGTAACTAACAACACACATATAAGGATGTGATAGTTTAGGAATGAATTTTAACAATTAGAATGGTTTGATTAAAGCATAGATACACAGAAGCCATTATATGACAAATGTTTAAGGCTCAGATGTGACTCAGATGCAACCTTGAGAGGCAGATGTCTGGCAAAAGCCATTCCAGCCAAAAATCAAAAGGGTCTGTCTCACGGACGGCTCACAGATATGGAATATGGGAGCTTGTATCTCTGTAAGACCTTGAGGATGAAGCCCTGCTTGATACTTTTGGAAAGTTGCATCTCAGGCTTTTGGCTACAACATACAGGAGAGCAAGTAGGGAGTATCATCTTAAAAGCCAGACTGCAGCAATAAGCAGGCAAAAAGGAGAAAGACTTGCAACAGCCCATCATCAGTGGATCAGAGGGGCCTCTTTATCTGTCTGAGTCATTCTGTGTACTTCCTCTGGCCTTGATGAAGTACCTCTGGCTTCAGAGGCTTCTCCGTTAATGGAGATGTTGTGCTATTATCTCTTGCAGAACTTTGCCCATTCTCATACTTAGAAAAAAGCCTCTCTCTCTCTCTCTCTCTCTCTCTCTCTCTCTCTCTCTCTCTCTCTCTCTCTCTCTCTGTGTGTGTGTGTGTGTGTGTGTGTGTGAAAAACCTAATCTGATTGCTTCATAATCTCTCTTCACTGCAGTCCTTTTCAGCCCTGGCATTTAGTTGTGCTAGTACCTCACCCATTCGCACAGCTCTACAGTCTCACACATCCTCACAACATTCTGAAGGAGGGGAATAGGAAGGAGAAAAGGGAGTAACAATACTCCCTTTTCTAATACTCTAAAATTTTCTAAGAATCAGTGGCCAATATGCATTAGAACATAATAAAAATATATTCATCCTAAAAAACATCATGTGGGGGCCTTCCTGCCTGCAAGGGGTGAGTAGGAAGGTGTGGAATGGGGGCCTCCACTGCCTGTATGACCCCCAAAGCCCTCATGGGGTTCCTTCCATCATTGTGGGGGTGCATTGCCCTAGTCTGTGATCTTAGTATGGGCAGGGGAGGGGGGCAGAGGCACCCTTCTTCTCCATGCATGATAGGGTAATGACTTCGGGCCGAATCCTATCCAGTTATCCAGTGCTGGCTCAGCCGTGCCAATGAGGTATGCACTTCATCCTGCAGTAGGGGAGTAGTCCATGGAGGGAACATTTGTTCCCTTTCCCCAGGACTATATTGGTGCTGCACCAGTACTGGAATGTTAGGTAGGATTGGGCCCTTCCTCAGTTGGGTTGGGCTGCTGTAATGGGGTGGCCTTGCCCTTTCCCTTCAGCTGCCTGGTTTTTTTTTCCTCATTAATTGATTCCTATTATTCAGCTCAGGCCTGACCACAATGATATAGCACTTAGGGAAAAAAATACACCCCAGTAACCCAGCACTAGAAGCCAAGATGGAGAAGATCTCCACAGCCACCATGGATTTCCCTTTTGTATTCTGGTAGGTTGGAACAAAAGACAACCAAACACTGCAAAAGACCAATATGCTTCATTGAAACTGTCTGGTAACTTTCTGCCCAGGAAAGCCACAGTGAAGCCAGAGTTATAGCCAGAGTTACAGGAACAAGAGGATAAAATAAACAATCCCCTTCCTAAAGAAAATCTCCCCCCACCAGCTTATGTTCCTCCCCCCTCCGCACCAGCTTCCCTAGAAAAGAAAGAACAGCCAGAAACTACCCCTCACAGGCAGGCTTCAGTCATGGAAGCCATGGCCAGAGAGGCCATGAAATCAGGGGAATTAACAGCAGATGAATATTCTGAGTATATTCTGAATATTTCAATGATCTGCCCGGCAGTGGCAGGCTGGAATGCTCAGGGACAAGCTGTCCAAGTAGAGCAGTATCTGAATGAGACAGACATGCAAGTGCAATTAGGAAACCAGGGAAACCCGGGAAGTCTTTTGCAACAGTCGGGCAAAGAGCTGCAGAACCATATGTGGATTTTGTAAATCACCTCCAGGAGGCAATTACTAACCAAGTAGAAAATCCCGAGGTAGCATCATTCACAGTAAAAGAGAAGGTCCCATCCAAACCCTTCATTCTGCAAGAAGGATGTTGGCCTGAGTTACCTATTATAAATCTAGTAGAAACTGTTTTTTTTTATACAGGAGGCGACACCCTCTAATTCTGATGTTTGTAGGAGGGGAGAAGACCTCCCAACAAAGTGCCACGTGGTTCCAGGTAGGAACCCTTAACCCACTATCCCATTTCATATTAATTCTGTTGACAACCTTCAGTCTCGAAAGTCTATGGTATCGCGCTCTGAATGGTGGTTCTGGAACAGCATCTAGTGTGGCTGAAAAGGCCAATTTGGGAGTGACAATCCCTTCCACACCGGGAGCTGTAGGGTGCTTTCCTTGCACGAGTTCAACATAGAGGAGATCCTTTGGGATCTGGCCATCATCCATTCTCACAACATGACCGAGCCAATGCAGGCGTCTCTGTTTCAGCAGTGCACACATGCTAGGGATTCCAGCTCATTCCAGGACTGTGTTTTATTAAGCCATTGGTAATTGATGTCCCTTTGAGCATCTGGGGAAGGGATGTCTTACTTAGAAGGATGGGGAAGAAAGTCTTACTGGGGAAGGGATGTCTTACTTTGAGCACCTGGGGAAGGCATGTCTACTTACAAGTAAGTCCCATTGAGTTTAGTGGGACTTATTCCCAGATAAATGTGCATAAGATTGCAGCCTTAGGCTCCAATCCTATCTTGCATTAAAGGCAGTGGATCTCATGAGCCATTGGAGCAAAAGCTGCTCTGATTGCATGCAGGTCAGGGTCACCAGCTCCAGGACATCCCACTAGAGCAGGTAAAGTGGCAGCAGGGTTGGTTTGGGAGTGGTCCAAGTAAGGATTGGAACAGGGAGTGGGCCAAACTGGAGCCGGTTTGGGGGGGGGGGAAGGGATTTTGTAAATTACCTCTACTAACCAAATAGAAAATCCTGAGGTAGCATCATTCATAGTAAAAGAGAAGGTCCCATCCAAACCCTTCATCCTGCAAGAAGGATATTGGCCAGAGTTACCTATTATAAATCTAGCAGAACCTGTTGTTTCTGACCGAGGAGGTGACAAGCTCTAATTCTAATGTTTGTAGGAGGGGAGAAGACCTCCCAACAAAGTGCCATGTGGTTCCAGGTAAGAACCCTTAACCCACTATCCCATTCCATATTAATTAAGCCATTGGTAATTGATCTCCCTTTGAGCATCTGGGGAAGGGATGTCTTATAAAGGCTAGGGGCCAGAATTGAATTTGAAGAGCAAATATGAACAAACATTAGGCTCTGCCCCTTACATGGCTGCCAGGCAGCCCGGTATGGGTAGAACAGTGGCCTTTGTCTAAGGAAAAATTGGAACACACCCATATTTGTTATAAAAAAGAAATCTGGAAAATGGAGACTTTTACATGATCTCCGTGAAGTAAACAAACGAATTCAACCTATGGGGCCACTTCAATTTGGCCTCCCAAATCCAAATTTGATTCCCTATGATTATCAAATGTACATTGTAGAATTTAAAGACTGTGTTTTTACCATCCCTTTACAACCCCAAGATTGTGAAAGATTTGCCTTTTCTGTACCCGCCCTAAACAATCAACAGCCAGCTCAAAGGTACAATTGGCAAGTCCTTCCCCAGGGCATGCTGAACAGTCCAACCCTATGTCAGCAGTATGTAGATCAGGCTTTACAGCCATTTAGAAATAAATATCCAGAACTGATAGTATATCATTTTATGGATGATATATTAATAGCAGGTCCCCAATTAAATTCTTCTCTCCTGCAAGACCTGTCTCTAATTTTACAACATTTTGGTCTTCATATAGCACAGGAAAAGGTACAACAACAAGCCCCTTACTTGTATTTAGGACATAAAGTATTGTCAACTTATGCTGCACCTGTAACCCCAGAATTAAAAATCCCCCAGTGCCTGACATTAGTACAATTGCAGCAGTTGCTGGGACATATTAATTGGGTGCGCTCTTATTTTAAGCTTCCCAGACAAAGCCAGTATTTGACCATCTCAGGGAGGGCCAAGACCCCGCAAAACAAATTACTCTTTCTCAAGAGGCCCGTAATTCCCTACAAAAAATACAGCAAGTTATGAAACACCAGTTTGTAGGTCGCCTCCCATATCAGCCTCTTTGTGGTTAGTAATTTTGCCCTCTACCCATACCCCCACAGGCGTTCTTTGTAGCCCTAAAACAGACACCCAGGTATACATTCTTGAATGGGTTTATCTGTTAGCCAACCCATCCAGGAATGTGTTATCTTATCAGGAGGCTATCATTGCTCTCATTCGCAAGGGGCGAGAAAGAGCAATGAAGCTCCAAGGCAAGGATGTAGTAAGAATTACATTGCCTATTATGAAAAATGAAAACCTTCATTTGTGGGAATTTTCCACCTCTTATCAAATTGCCTTAGCAGAATACGTTGGGGAACTAGACTTTAACACCCCCAAAGATCCTAGGTTTGCCCTAGTAACACAGGCTAGTCTTCCTTTAAAACCAGTCAGATGTTATACCCCCATCTCTAAAGCAATCACTGGTTTTACTGATGGATCTCCATGCCTGGGGGGGGGTAATTACATATCAGAAGGAGGGCCAATGGAACACCTATTTTACAAGCTCACGAACCTCTGCCCAAAGGGCTGAATTAGCTGCTGTTATTATGGCTTTTAAGGTCATGAGTGCTCAGCCTTTTAATTTAATAGTGGACACCCAGTATGTCTACAATCTGTTAGAACATTTACCCCTGGCTTGCATAACATCCCAACTTGATCACAATCTATTAAGCCTCTTTTTAACCTTGCAAAATTTGCTTCAAAACCGGACCCAACCTTATTTTGCTGCGCATGTTCACAGTCATTCCACTTTTCCAGGATTTCTGGCAGAAGGCAAAGACAAAGCCTATCAGGCCCTTTGAGGCCTCCCTGTTCCATTAGTGAATGCTTTATTCTTTGATCCCAGAGCTAGCCATGCCTTCTTCCATCAATCTGCAAAAATGTTAGTGAAACAATTCTCAATTCCCTTATCACAAGCACAAACAATTGTCCATGCTTGTCCTCATTGCTCTCGAGCCCCCTCTTTGTTCCCGCATGCAGAAAATCCCCGCGGGACCCATGCAAACCAATTATGGCAAATGGATGTTACTCATGTTCATAAATGTAAACCATGTTCATATTTACACGTTTGCATTGATACCTATTCTGGCTATGTTTGGGCTTCTGCCTTTAAAAAGGAAACCACCAAACATGTGATTGCCCATCTTTTACATGCAATTGCAGTAATGGGGAACCAGCCACACTAAAAACAGACAACGCTCCAGCTTATACTTCAAAGGAGCTTCTTTCCTTCTGCAAAACCTGGAATATTATTCTTAAACACGGCATCCCCTATAACTCTACAGGACAAGCTATTGTAGAGTGCGCTCACTGCTCAATTAAAGCCCTTTTATTTAAAAAATTAAAAACGGGGGATATGAGACATCGTTTATTTGGGCCAATACATATTCAGGAAACACTTTATACTTTATTATATACTTTAAATTTTTTAACATTAAATGCAGAAGGGTTTAATGCGAGGAAAGAGCAGCTTCTTATCTCTTGCTGCCTGCGGAATGCAGCCTCAAGGACACAGCCCACAGAGCACTCAGACAAAATCCTTCATTATTTCAGTCTGTATTTACAAGGTAACGGAAAATAACAGCAGCATAGCAAAGAAACATAAAGACAGCACAACATGCAATATACATTACCACCACCCTCCCCTGCCTTCCCACACACGAGGGCTCTTACAGTCCTTTTAAAGCACTGTGTGTGAATTAGGTAGGGTGGTGTCTTCTCCTCCTGATGCTAGCTCAACACCTGTTACAATTAGTGAGCTCTCTATTGACCTGACTCTTGGTGATTCAGCATTTTACACAGCTTATGCCCTTATCTGATCCAGGCCAAATTTCCCCGGGTAGTTTTCTAACCCTGACAACTCCTCATGAAAGACATGAAGGAGTCATGAAACCATTACCCTGACACATGGTTTATTATAGACAACTGCCTATAATAAGGCTATGCTGCTGTGCTTACTCCCACAGGAACACTTTGGGTACCAGCGCGGTGTGTGCGGCCAGCTAAGGATGTCGTGGCACCAGGGCCTGGAGAATCCGATCCCCAGCTTCCAGGTGACTCTGGGAATACAGGAGCAACCAAGGAACAGACAGCCAGCCAAAAGACCCCGACAGGAGGCACATCCCATAACCTGGAGAGATATGAAGGCGCTGACATCGAAGGCCCAAAGGCAGCTGATGACATCCGGTGAACCAGAAACCCCTGAAAAACTACTTCTAGCCATGATGGCTGAGATTAAAAAAAACTCAATGGTGGTAATGTTGTGTTTTTTACTATTGTTAGTGATTCTGCTGGGGGCTGGTCAACAAGCGCCCCCTTTAAAGGAGCGTATCAAATAAAAATAAAATAAAAAAGGGGAGATGAAGTAAATGCATGGAAAATAGCGGACCTCACCTTTGCTGATGTGGCAGGCTGGTGAGCACACTTGCCCCCCCCCCGCTCGAAGCACACTTTCAACAGGTCTTGTTCACGAGCTAACAGTGTGATGTTCGGTAAACAATCCTGATTCAGCACAATGGAAAAGCAAGCTTGCAATGTTTACACAACTGACCTTTGTACTGGGCTAAAGTGGAGGTGAATAAAAGAAGGAAAGCAGGCTCAGAAAAGTGGCTTCACTTCCTTACTGAACCCTGAAATGTGACTCCAAGTCTTCATTGCTTCACCACCTCCACTTCACCCTCCCCAATCCTTCCCAGCCCTCTGCACTGGCTGAGCTCAATCAGCACAAACTTACCGGGCTCCCAGGCTCCCTAGCTACCCTAAAAGTGACATGAAAATGGCACTTTCATGACACTTTTCGGCCAGTGCAAGGAACTTGCACTGGCTGAAGGAGTGGAGACCAAGCTCACCTCGTCTTCATATTGTATGACTTACAACCCAATCCTAAGCTTCCCAATGCCATGGGCTGCAGTGGCACTGAAATGGTCACCACTGAATCCTGCAGGGCTAGGGGTCCGCTGAAGGTCTCTTTGGGAGAAGGGGACACTCGTAAAGCCCCAGCCTCTGCAATGACGTTTCTCAAGTCTGCACTCAAAAGATTGTTAAATTGTTAGTGTGGACTTTAGAAGCCCTATATTGGGTTTCTGAGCCCGATACAGGGAATTGGATCTGGCGGAGGGTGTCTCCATTGGTCTCACACCCTTCCTGGGCCAGCCCCTCCTCCTGTTCTGCCCTTCCCCCACCAAGAAACACCTCACCCACCCTCTCGCCACCCTCCCCACTCCCCTGCACCACCCTGCTTATCTTCTTGCCGGTGGCAGCCAGGGCAGTGCAGGCGTCTCCACCAGCACTGCTTACTCCTTGGGTGCAGAGGACGGCACATTTGCAACACCCAGAGTGGTGAAGTGAGTGTACTGCTAGAACTGAGGCCTCTAGGATTGGGCTCTTATCTGTAAGGCAATCTGTCCTTCCCCCTCCCAACTACATGGCTGTTTGGAGTTTCCATTCAAGCTGTCCTGGGTTGTTTTCTATTGTGAAGTACTGCGAGACTTGCTATCAGGGTCTGAGCCAGCCGCACTCCGTCTCTGGTAAGAGCCCTCACTACTGCAATTCCTGTTCCAAAGAATCACTTAGCAGGGACAGGTTAATCAAGAAGGAATTTGGGAGGCCTGAATTTCCACTTTTCCTTCACACAAATCTTTTGGGGCTCCTTACTTCAGACTAATGATTTCAATGTGGTTAGTTCTTTCATCACTTTGAAGTCCTGTGTGGCACCTTTCTGCACCACCAAAGAGCAGGAAAAGTTTTGCCAGATATGTTTTCTTTTGTACAGAGTGCCACAAGGCCATGAGACCTTGGGGAGGTAATTTTGAACCCTATAATTATTTGAGACTTTGAATCATTCTCTCTTTTTTTTTTTTCCAAAGCCCACATGAATTTCTGCAGACAAAAACATATGAGCAATAAGTGACTTTGATAAACTGCTCAGAGTATGGTACTAGAGGGGCAACAGCGCTGCATCTAAAGAAAGTGCCTCATTGCAGGTCAGGAATTGAGTCCCATTCAAACTAATCAGTGTGAGCTAGATTGGGGGGGGGGAAGGTTAGATTCTGTGTCAGGAGAAGATCTACTTTTCTGATGGCAGCTTTATTTCTGGGGCTGTTGCTCTTTCTGTTGCTGCTGCCTCAAATTGAGTGTAAAGAACTTGGTGTTATGTGCAGGGTGGATGATCCCCTCCAGATCCCACATGAATATTACCAAGACGGGAATCTCATCATTACAGGAATTATTTCTCAACAAACCATAATACCATTACGTATAGACTTTAATATCCGCCCTCAGTTCAAAGATATCTATTTTATAAGGTAAGGAAATAATATTCCATGACATACAGAAAAACTTCTAATGTCTTCAGTTACATAATGTCTGATGGCATATTTAGATAACTAGCGTATTTACATATTTATTTTACATAATAATGTTTTCTTCTCAACAGCTTATATAATTCCAAAATATCCTCAGTTGTTTTTTTAAAACTATGCATTTCCTTCAACTTCTTGATGTTTTAGGGCCCAATCCGGAGTGCAAGCCAGCTTATCGCTGGTGCACACTGACGCAACATGCCATAAGGCACGTTTGTGGGTCCTAGCATTGCTGGAGCGCCAGTGTTAACCCAGCACTGGCCAGTGCTGGGCTAGCACTGGTGGAGCACCGGTGCTCCACCGCTCAGTGGTTGCGCGGACTGCCTGGCAGAGGAGAAGAAGGTGGGGGGAGGTTGGGAGGAGACGTTCTGGGGTGGGGGAAGGCAGAGGGAGGTCAGGGAGGAATCTTGCTGGGAGGAGGGAGTGAGACAGGATGGGTGGAGCTTTGCTGCACTGGATACTGAGTCTCTATGTCAGGCTGTCCGCCCAACAAGGAGGCTCTAAATTCTACGCCGAACCTTGAGTCGGCGTAGAATCGAGTAGCCCCGTCGTGGGGCTGCTCACTTTACCCGGGGGAAGGGGATGAAAGTCCTCTTCTCCTGAGGAGGCAGAAGCAGCTGCCTGCGGTGCACTGGATACAGAGGCAGCCATTTTCAGTACCGCTGCAGCCCCACGTACCGGGCAGCTCAGGATTGGGCTGATACTTTGTGCTTCATTTCTTTCTTGCACCTTGTTTCCCTGCTCTTCAGCAACGACTTGCTATTTCATGCTAAGTCTATCTTCCCATCTTTTTTCGTACCCTTCAAATTTTTTCCACTTCTTTACTGGAAATGGTCCTTTTCTTTTTTCCATAATCTTATAGATTTCAGTAAACTAAATGCACATTTACTTTATCCATCTGAGATATTGTTAAACTGATTTTAATGTGTTTTAGGCTGAAATCCTATGCAAACTTTCCTGGAAGTAAGCCTCACTGAACACAATGGGGTTTACTTCTGAGTAGAAATGACAAGGATTGTGCTGTTAATATCACAACTATACCAAGTCTATCCCAGAGAAGTGAGAAAGTATACAACTGCATGCTATTGATAAGTTAATCAGAAAGGAATGTGTGAAGTGCCTTAAACTATTTTTTTTTAAATATCCAATAACTCTTATCTCAGAGCTAGACCCAACCACTATCAGCACATCTTTTCTTTTGCTTTTACTGCAAAGGAGATCAAGGAGAACTTCAACACTTTAGCAAACATCAGCTTTGGGTTCCGTATCTATGACAGCTATCTTCAGGCAAGGATAACTTATCACAACACCCTGAGCCTCCTCTCCAGCCCGAAAAAGATGGTTCCCAATTACAACTGTGACCTCCAGAAGAGACCAATAGCTGTCATTGGGGGACTGGACTACATAACATCCCTCCAGATCAACACCATCTCAGGCATCTATAAGATTCCACAGGTTTGTATGCCCTCCCACTGGAATGTTAGACTCTTGGTGTTAGTGCCTTACTGCTGTGGAGCCCCCTCTTTCTTTCAGTCCAGTCTGTTTACTATGTATCAGGAATTCTCATTGTTAATCGGTAGTGGGCAACCTTCAGTCTCGAAAGACTCTGGTATTGCGCTCTGAATGATGGTTCTGGAACAGTGTCTAGTGTGGCTGAAAAGGCCGATTCGGGAGTGACAATCCCTTCCACACTGGGAGCAAGTGCAGTCTGTCCCTGGTCTGTCTCCCTGGCTATGTGCCATCCTTCTTTGCCTCTTTGCCTCAGTCTGTTGGCCAAGTGTCTCTTCAAACTGGGAAAGACCATGCTGCAGAGCCTGCCTCCAAGCGGGCTGCTCAGAGGCCAGGGTTTCCCACCTGTTGAGTCCACTCCTAAGGCCTTCAGATCCCTCTTGCAGATGTCCTTGTATCGCAGCTGTGGTCTACCTGTAGGGTGCTTTCATTATTAATCAACAAGCTATTTAACTGGTGACGCAAAACCTTTCTGATGTTGTTTTGAAAGGTTGCCCATTTGGACGGTATTAGGTTGAAGCCATGGGTTACACCAACTGCAGGTCCTTTCATGCATATGCAGAAACGGGTTGAGACTGAGGAATAAGGAATGTTCACAAGGCATGGCACAGACTGTCAGCAAGTGTTCACACAACGGCCCCAGGAGCAGAGATGGGTGATGGGCCTTAGGTTGCACTGCTTAGCACATTGCCACCACACCACAAAACAGACCACTCTGCTGCCGCCCGATATCAGACCAACCACCAGCGTGAGGCCCGGCTAGTGCTGTGATTTGCTTCTCAGGTTCTTCCTGAGGTTGTCACCAACCCAGGGAGGGATCCAGAGCAAAGTTGCTCTTGCTGCAACTCCTGGCTTTGAGTGGGGAATGTTTTTTTCTTTCTTTCTATTACATCAATTTCTATTTTCAAAAACATTTATGTGCTTCTTTTTCCATCTGTTATTTTATTGCCTGTGTTCTGCTGCTTTTTGTTTGTTTGCTGTGTTTTCATCTCTAGATCAAATCATTATCTTTGATTTTAATATAAACCACCTTGTGCAGTTTTTAATTTCAAAGGGGGGAATAAGTTCATTGAATGAATGAGTATTGTCTGTTCTTCACTTATCACAATCCATAGATCACTTATGGTTCACTTCCAGAAAAAATGAGGGACAAAATTTTGTTCCCTGCCTTGTACGGGATGACCTCCCATGAAACCTATCAGTACTCGGGGATTATCCAGATGCTTTTGCATTTCCAATGGACATGGGTTGGAATCTTTGCCTTGGATGATGATAATGGAGAAAATTTCATGCAGAAGTTGATACCAATGTTATTCCAGAGTGGAATCTGTACGGCGTTCATTGAAACCATACAAGCCCCATTTATCACCGAAGGCTTTACTGTCAATTTAGTTGCACAAATGAAAACATTTGACAAGCTTTACAAGACCAATGCCATTGTCATAAATGCAAATACCAAAACAATGTCATGCATACTAGTCGTAATAGAAGTGGCAGAAACTCTAAATATGAGCCCGGCACCCATAGGGAAGGTATGGATTATGACAGCCCCATGGGATTTCTCTTCCTTCTCATTTTACTGGAAGACTAAGGTAGACATCTTTGATGGTGCTTTATCCTTTGCCATACACTCCAGAGAGGTGGTGAGATTCCAACATTTCCTTCAAATCCTAAATCCTCACTCCCCTGAAGAAGGTTTTAGTACATTTTTCTGGAAGAAAGTCTTCCACTGTTTGAAACGCCTTTTTGATGAAGAGAGCAAAGAAATCTGCAGTGTGGAGGAAAACCCAGTGGGCTTTCCAATGGATATTTTTAAAATGACAGGCGAAAGCTACAGCATCTACAGTGCTATCTATGCCATTGCACATGCGGCAAATTCCTTCTCTTCTTCAAGACCAAAGCTCAAAGGAATGAGCAACGAAGACCACCTGGATGCTCTGAGATGGCAGCCTTGGCAGGTAATTTCTCACATCCAGTAGGCTAATGTGTGAACAGGCTCATATGTAAACACAAAACAGCCCAATCCTAAACCACTCAGAAGTAAGTCCCATTATGTTAAGTGGAGCTTGCTCCCAGGACAGTGTGCATAGGACTGTAGCCAACATTTAATAAATCTTTTCCTGCCCTCATGCTGTCCCACCTCACATATCTAGCATCTTTCTCTTTCCCACTTGCTGTTTGGGAATCCTACAGCCCAATCCTCTGCTGCCTTCTGCCAGAGGGATGAGCACACGAAGTATTGCAAATGTGCCATAGGGCACATTGTACAAGCATGAAGGCCCACCCTGCCAGTGACAAAGCCTGTGCTGGCCTCCCACCACCAGTGGGTGGCCAGCATCTGCTGGTGCAGGTGGGCACTTTCAGGATGGTGGGGAGGTGTTGGGAGGGTGAAATGGAAAGGTGAAGGATGTAAATGGGCAGGGGGAGGGCGGGGATGATGGCGGATCAGGCCTGGGAGGGGGCAGGGTTGGTAGAGTATGCCTCTGGCCTATCCTGAAAGTCTGACACAAGGTGGCCCAGATTTGTGCCAACTATAGTGCTGATGCAGATCCCAGTAGTCCTATAGAGGCTGCTGGGTTTTACCTGGGGTAAGCGTATGGTGGTCCCCTTACTTTCAGAAGAACTCCAGCAGCCACAATTCCCATGCTGGATGTGGTAAGGCTACACCAACCCTGCTGCCCCACAGTTCAGGAATTTGGATAGAATTGGGCTGTTAATTGTTTTTCTTTTAATCAACTTGACAAAGGTGTCTCCCTGTTGCTCTAGCCAGCAATGTTATCCCTTGTCAGAGGTATGTCAGTGTGTCTCCAAAAGGAGACAGTCAATTCTGCATCAGCCTTGAGTTCCATCAATATCAGCAGAGAAGATAGTGGACTCAGTTTCTCAAAAGAATACAATTAGAAGCATCGGTGTTGGATAACTGGCAACCATCGATGTAATCCATCCTACAAATGAACTCTGGTTATTGGATCTTCCAAGTTAGTCATTGCAAACCCCCAAAATAATTGAATCAATTTAAACAATTTAAACAATGCTGCAAGAGAAACCTCAAGCATTATTATCAGGGAAAGTCAACACAAGCTGAGATTTAGTCTGAAATGTTCTGAATCATCTTGAGCAAGTAACAATTTATTGTTTCCTTTAAATAACATATTAGTTAAAAAGATTAGGGGGAAAGATTACACAAAACCAAGAAAAAAATAATACAGCAAATTAAATTGTGCATTAATTCAACCCTGGCTCTGTATGACTCTCTAGGTCCTCCCTCGCTGTCCAGTTGTCTCATTTTATTTCACAAAACTTTACTCCATACTTTGAGAGCCTGAGAGCCCAATCCTATGCAGGCCTTATGGCATGAATGTCTTCAGGGTCATAAAATAGGATCTGCAACAGCCCAATCCTAATTAGAATTGGGCCGCAATTGTCATAAATCTCCCACCAAAGGTTTGTGACACATATTTCTAGTATCTGCTTTTGCTTCTTTTGTCAAAGCTACATTCCCTTTGCTTTTGAGTTAGCTTCACCCTTACCTGAGGAGCACCTCATTTAACAATGGTGTTGGGGACACAATATCTCTGAACGGGAATGGCGAAATGGCTGCAAGATTTGATATTTTAAATTGGAATCTCTTACCAAACAACACCTTTGCAAGCGTGAAAGTGGGAAGGATGGATCCCCAGGCCTCATCAGGCAAGGAGTTCATCATGAACGACTCAGCAGTCACGTGGCATGGCGAATTCAAGCAGGTGGGGACTGTCAATTTCTAGTGTACCATGTGAAAGAGTTCAAGTAAAATTGTTATAAGTGTGTGGTACAAGACAGTGCTGAGCAAACATTTCAAATATTGCATAGAAGCATACATAAGGGCCGGTCAGGCCCAACCTTCATGCTCTTCTTAATCATGATGTGCTGAGCAAACATTTCAAATCTTAACTCCAGAGCCCAGGTCAACCAGGTGGTTAGACTGGGACACCTGTTTGAACTCAGGCCTCCCTGGCCGAAGTTTGCAGGGGATGTAGACCTGGGCTCCTGCCCAAACTTGGAGCCCCAATCTACCTGCCAAGTAGACCTGGGCTGCCATTCCAACTTCCCTCTGGAGCTGCCTCTTCTAGATCTGGGCTCCTGGCCACACTTGGGCTGCTCCCCATCCTGGAGGGTGCACTTCCCCACTGGTGCAACAGTTTTGGGGGGGCCTACACACCCATGGCCCCCTTGAATCCACTCCTGGTCTGAAACAACAAAGGGTAGGTCAAATAATTTTTTATTTACTAACTCTGTTGTGCAATGGTCCCCAACGAGCCTATTTGGATGCACCCCCAGCCCTTTGGCTGGCACAATTCCTAGCGGGCCCCAAGGGAGCATGCTAAAGCTGGGAAGGAAACATAGGGTATGAGTGGTGCTACTGCCACCGTTATCCTCCTCCTGCTTGCCCTCCGAACACCCCCAACTAGTAGCATTCCCAGAGCAGGAATTAGTAGCATTCCCAGAGCACAGCAGTAGGCTTTGCAGGCACCACAACGCATCATGTAAGCGACCTCTCTCCCTTACCTTCACAACCATTCTGGGAGGTGAGAGCAAAGTGGAGGCATCTCATCTGCTTTGCCTCCTCACCCAGAATGGCTCCAAAGGCAGGGAGACAGGCTGCTTACATGACACACAGAGGCCCTCAGTTGGGCCTCAGTCCCTGCCTGGGCCACCCAGGAATGCCCAGGAATGCAAGATTCACTGTCATTAAAGGCCCATAGGATTGGGTTGTTACTGACCTTACAGCATTTTTGTGAGACTACAGTCATGCTTGTGATTCTCAAAAGAAAGGACAAATGAGTCATTCCAGGCCATATGAACAATCTCTCAAGTCTACGATGCTAAAACTTGAACTGAAACACCTTTTCACTACTTTCTACAATGTTTATACCTAACATGCAATAGAGGTAATGGGAACGGAAGAATTGAAGTCTCTCGTTTTGTTCCTGGGTAGTTGCTGCCTGTTGCCGTGTGTAACGCCAAATGCCTTCCAGGCTACCGCATCTTAAAGAAGGAGAGGGAGCCATTCTGCTGTTACGATTGCATTCCCTGCCCGGATGGAAAGATTTCTAACCGCAAGGGTAGGCAAAACCATATGCATGCTATGAACTTTCAGAATATTTGGCTAAGCTTGGATAACTTGAAAGGGATGATCCACTTTCCAAGCACGTTTTGGTTCAACTCACTAAAATGAATCCTTTATTACACTTTTCACTCGCATTTCCATTTTCCTTTCCTTGCTGAATTACTTACCTACCGTTTTCCCAAAAATAAGAACTATACCGAAAATAAGACCTAGTGTGTTTTTTGAGAATTGCTGAAATATAAGACTTACCCCCAAAATAAGACCTTTTGTGATTAGGGCTGGGCCGGGCCGGGCCAGGGGGGCAGAAGGGGTCCTTGGGGGGGACAACGTGACTGGGAACGCTGCACTCCCATGTGTGCCACCTAGAAAGTGCCTGCTGTGCTACCTTGGGCAGAGAAGCTGAGGTGGGAAGCAGCAAGTGAGGCAACCCTGCCTACCGGGCTCTGAAGCTCCACACTTTCCAGGGAGTAAGTTCCATTGACTATAAAGGGACTGAGTTCTGAAAAAAATAAGACCTACCCTGAAAATAAGACCTAGTGTGTTTTTTTGAGCCAAAAAACAACAAGAAAAGACCGTGTCTTATTTTCAGGGAAACACGGTGCTACGATGACCACTACAAAGGATTCCTGCCCATAATTGTTTCTCCTTGTGCGCATGCTACAGGTGTTTTAAGAAGCACTGCCAGTAACACACCAACCTGTAGTTTTTTGGTATCCATAATGGATCACACTATCCATAATGGATCGTCCTTCCTATGACTTAGTAAAGATTTATGTGTTCATAGCACACAATCATTAATAATCTAAAGGGAAATATTTTGCAGGAGGAATTCCAAACCTTACAAAGTGTCTATATTCATATGTAATTTACATAAAATGTACTGCAAGCACAACGTGTAGTATATAATTATCTTTAACAATATGTGAAAGGACAAAACACAGCATGCTTGAGATCTGAATATGGAACCTGTCCTATTTTTTTCAGACATGAAGGTTTGTTTCATATGCCCAGAAGATCAGTATCCCAATATGTATCGCAATCTATGCATTCCCAGAATTCCAAACTTTCTATCCTATCAAGAACATTTGGGCATCACTCTGGCTTTTTCATCTCTGTCTTTTTCTGTGATGACGGCTTTGGTGCTGGGGATATTCATTAAGTACCGGGACACGCCCATCGTCAAAGCCAACAACCGGGATCTCACCTACTGCCTCCTCATCTCCCTCCTGCTCTGCTTCCTCTGCTCCTTGTTATTCATTGGTCGGCCTCAGAGAGTGACCTGCCTTCTACGTCAAACAGCCTTTGGCCTTGTCTTCTCTGTGGCTGTTTCCTCTGTCTTGGCCAAAACCCTGACTGTCATTCTGGCTTTTGTGTCCACCAAGCCAGGAAGCAGGATGAGGAAATGGGTGGGGAGAAGACTGACAAATGGGGTTGTCCTTTCCTCCTCCCTGATTCAAACAGGGATCAGCACGGTGTGGCTCTGCACTGCTCCTCCCTTCCCAGCTGTGGACACTCAGTCTCTGACTCAAGAAGTTGTGCTAGAGTGTAATGAAGGGTCACGGATTATGTTTTACTGTGTTCTTGGCTATATGGGTCTGCTGGCTCTTGTCAGCTTCATTGTGGCCTTCTTTGCCAGGAGGTTGCCCAGCACTTTCAATGAGGCCAAGTTCATCACTTTCAGCATGCTGGTCTTTTGCACTGTTTGGGTGTCTTTTCTTCCTACCTACCTGAGCACAAAGGGGAAATACATGGTGGTTGTGGAGATCTTCTCCATTTTGGCCTCCAGTGCTGGCCTACTTGGCTGTATATTTGCCCCAAAATGTTATATAATTGTGATGAGACCTGAGTTGAACTCTAAGAAGATGATAACAAAAAGCAAAGAACAGGATTCTCAGTATTAGATCTGCTGTCATAACCAAACAGGGCTTAGGCCTTTTTTAGCCAAAATGCTGGCTATTGTATTTGACATTTAGATACTTTTCTAGCTGTCCTTTACTATGTTTCTGAGGAATTTCCTATGTGCAAATTGAAAATTGCTGAGTGGAAGTGGAAACAAGAGAGATGCCTTGAAGGCTCTCTACAGCAGAGCAAAAAATTGGGTTTAAAGATTAAGGCAAGGCTGTTCATATAGAAGGTGCAGCTTGACCAAAGACGGAATTCAGCATTCAGACTCTTAGTCCCAGAATAGAGTCACCCTGCACCCTCTTGAAGACCCCTTCCCTCCTTCCATGTGATAGCCATGCTGGATAGGACAAACTCAAATAGGAAGAGGGGATAGGGATGTCTTGGAGAGGGGGTGCTGGGTGGATGAAAAAAGGCTCGCACACCTAGTTTCAGGGTCTCCCTCCCTCCTTCTGCAGAGAGTTCTGCCTTGTGCATGTAGTTTTGTAATCCTTTTTGCAGCAGTGTCTGGCCTTGGAATATCCTCTGTGTTCTTGCCTGTGTCACTATGTGTCATTGTGCATGTGGGTTGCTAAGGAATCTCATTTGCAGGACTTTTTACATGTCCCCAACACTAGCAAGGTGTTCTGCCTTGAGCATGTAGCTGTGTAATCTCTTTTGCTGCAGCAGCCAGTCTTGGGTATATCGTCTGTGTTTCTTACCTCTATGTGTTTGTCAGTGTTTGTGGGTGGATGCCTGTACACTTGTCTGAGGAGCCCGAAAAGTGTCTCACTGGCTGGACTTTTTACATTTCTGTTTTGTGTGATCTGTCTAAATAAACTGCAGTTGGTAATTTGAGTCTGAGTGTGTTTCTTTCTCATTCAGACAGGATTAATCCAGCTGCTTCTCTTACAGAACTGACCGCTTCTGTGCAGGGGCAAGGAAGGCTTTGGGGAAGAGTGTTATCCTTTCTCTGGCCCACAGACCCCTTTCATAACACTGTTAACAGCTGCATAGTTGTTAAGCACTGAGGGCAATCTGGAAACAGAAACGTGAGAGTATTTTTATACACCATCCATCTTTTCTTTCATCTTTTCTTTCCTATTGCCCTTTCTCTAAGACAGCAGTCTCCAAAATGGAAACTGCTGTGCAACAGGTAAGGTGTCCCCTTTGAAACCCACACTTACCGTTCTGTGGGGGAGCCCTCATTCCTTGCTATCGATCACCCACAAATTGAGCTCTGACCTGCCACTACTGCCCAGAAATATCTGTGCAGTGGCTGCTGGGGCGATAGAATCTGGAAGCAGCAGGTCAGAGCTCAATTTGGGGGAGATTGGCAGCGGAAAAGGATGGCTCCCCTGTGGAATGGAAAGCATCGTTCACATAGGAGAGGGAAAAAGCATGGCATCAGATCTGGCCTCCGGGGCAGGTTCTGGGGAGCCCTGCACTGGGGCCCATCTTTTAAAATGACAATTATCACAGTGTTTCTCAATGTTTGTCCTCCACTGTACCACTTCACATAGTCCACCTATTCAAAGTATCACCAGAAGTAACTGGCAATGACATCATAGCCAGTTATTTCTGGGTTGGAAGGCCAGATGTGACGTGACAGACACCAGTAAGAGTCACAGCGTGAATGGGAGTGCTTTTCAACTGAGGAAAAGCATGCTTGGAGCCTCCTATAGCTGTTTGTTTTGTCGTGTTCTTGGTCTCACTGCTGGGTGCAGATGCCCAGGGGTTCCACAAGTACCACCAGATACCACCTCAAGTACCACTGGTTGAGAAACACTGATCTATCAGGATCCACCTAGCTTTGCTGGATTTACTTTTGCTTGATTTTCTCTCTCTTCCCTCTGAATAATATTGAGGAATCAGCCGCTCCCCTGGGTTCTGATCTGGAAAAATCACACATTGATGACACAAGCAACTTCTATATCAGGTATATTTCTTCTCTTTATAAGAACAAGTGCCCGGTGCAGAGCTAGTCAGCTATGTGTGACACTCACAAGGGATGCACACTGTTACAAAGGCTCACAAAGCTTTTATGACTTTCTTAGTATTCATAGTTACAAAGAATATCCCACCACCTTATTTGGAATACACCCAATGCATCAAATTAAGCATGCGTAGTGCACTTGTTTTTCCCAAAACCTTGACATGCGCATAAAGCATTTTAAAAAAAACTTTTCATTTCCTCAAAATCACATGATGTCCTTGAAATGACATCCCCAAAACTTGTTAGTGTAATCTAAGCCTCCAGCAATGCATCATCTCTACCTATTGATAGGCTTGGTGCTGCTCATTAGAAAGTACTTGAGCATAGCTCCTTATAAAGCATTTAGTTTTTGTCAAAATGATAAGATAAATTCAGAGCACATTCCTAAGTAGGGACATTTTAGATAACAGGTGAACACACATTTGCAGGCACGTGCTGGATCCACTTCCTCAAGGAGTCCCGAGTCCCTGCCCTCCACACTCTAGTCACAAATAAGTTGTAACAGACAGCATCATGACTTGTCCAGATGGGTTTTTAGAGTCGGTTTGACTCAAGTCTGAGTCTTTTCATAAAGTGAGTCAAGCCGTGGAAGCTGCAACAAATGCAAGCAATACACAAAACAGAGTCGCAAGCACACACAAAAGCAAGTTGTGACTCGAGTCTATTTGAGCCTTTTCATTTTTAGGGTAAAACCCTCATGGCTATTGTCAACACCATTATTCATGGATCGCTCACAGATGTGAAAAACAATGTACAGGTAGATTTTGCATCCAATATGGGCCACATCTGTGTGAAATTCTGATTTCTTCAAGGGTCATTGCACATTTGGTTTGAGCCTAAGAATTGCACTGTATTGCTGCTATCCAGACTGTTCTAAAGTCATCACTCTCACTGCTGTGACATTACATGTATTGGATGGATATAGGAGAGTTGTAGTATGAATGGGACATTGCTGTACACATAGGAAGCATGAGACACTTCCTGTTCCTTCCACATCATTCTCCCCATTCATGCGCATTCATGATTGATTCCCTTCAACACCTGCAATTTCTGTAATCATTCATTCAGATGGATTTGTTTCACTGGAGGATGAAATCTTGTCTCTTTGCACAACATTTTTCTTCTTATTTTTTGTTGACTCCTTGCACCTCCATTTCTTCTGCTTTTAAATGCTTTTGAGTTTTATTTTGTGTTATTATAAGTTTCTGTTGAAAATATTTCTAAGAAACCAGTTGCAGTTCACCAAAGTGAGAAAGATGGGAGAAATATTAAGTAATGAACATAAATTTGCACACGAAAGCAATTCTAGCTACCAGTGATGATGGTGCTTCTGCTGTCTGGCTTGCTATAAGTAGAGGAATGCAATTTGACTGATTCCATTTTCCAGATACGGTACAATAAAAGAAGATGAAGGACATTCTCCAAATGTACCCTCACTGTTCTGTTTCTAGATTGCCCTCAATGCACAACAGTAATGCAGTTTTTCACAGTTCAAATACCAGTGGCGTCACGAGGAGGTGCGGGGAGTATGGATCGCACCATGTGACGTACTTGGGGGGGGATGATACCACTACTGGCAAAAATTGTAAAATACTGGTGCTTTCGAATAATTCCATCATGTTATATATCATTTGATGTGGAATTCATGCAGAATGCAATGAAACAAACTGAGGTTAAATATCTGTATTCTATCAAATGTTATGGACAAATAACCAGATAAGGAAAACAAAACTGCCTTATGTTACAAAAAGTGGATTTCTTTAACTCAAAAAGGACCAATGAGACTGATTGTTCTGAGAGCCCCTAAGGTGTTATTATGACACAGCAGGGAACCAATGAGGGGTTAGTATGAACCAGCTCTCACTTTCATGTATCAGAGCTAATACTAGAACACTCATTCAGTCATGTGAGTGCCATCAAGTTTTTTGTTGGTTTTTTGTTGGTAACTGATTTGTTGGGTGACCTGTACAGTTATATATTAAAATAAACTAAATAAATAATGGGGGGGGGGCGCCTATCCTAGTGATGCCACTGCATTTAGGTTGTGCATATGACATTATAATTTATTCTGTATAGTATGATATGGGACGAGGTCCACCATGGGGTTGACACACTAAGCTCTCATGCCAAGTGACGCAAATTAGTGACGCCTAGTGAATCCTATTCCTTCATTTTGGTTAGATGCGTCCTACAGTTCAGCTCAGGTCTCAGGACAATTGTATAACATTTCGGGGCAAAGATAAAACCCAGGATTGCAGCACTAGAGGCCAAGATGGAGAAGATCTCCACAACCACCATGTACTTTCCCCTGGTGCTCAGGTAAGCGGGGAGGAAGGACACCCAAACACTGCAAAAGATCAGCATGCTGAAAGTGATGAACTTGGCTTCATTGAAAGTACTGGGCAAATTCCTGGCAAAGAAGGCCACTGTGAAGCTGACAAGAGCCAGCAGACCCATATAGCCAAGAACACAGTAAAACATAATCTGTGACCCTTCATTACACTGCAGCACCATTTCCTGAGCCAGAGACTGAGTGTCCACAGCTGGGAAGGGAGGAGCAGTGCAGAGCCACACCGTGCAGATCCCTGCTTGAATCAGGGAGGAGGTAAGGACGACCCCATTTGTCAGTCTTCTCCCCACCCATTTCCTCATCCTGCTTCCCGGCTTGGTGGATGTGAAAGCCAGAATGACAGTGAGAGTTTTGGCCAAGACAGAGGAAACAGCCACAGAGAAGACAAGGCCAAAGGCTGTTTGTCGTAGAAGGCAGGTCACTCTCTGAGGTTGACCAATGAATAACAAGGAGCAGAGGAAGCAGAGCAGGAGGGAGATGAGGAGGCAGTAGGTGAGATCTCGATTGTTGGCTTTGACAATGGGTGTGTCCCGGTACTTAATGAATATCCCCAGCACCAAAGCTGGCATCAGAGAAAAAGTGACAGACGAAAAAGCCAATGTGATCCCCAAAGGTTCTTGATAGGATAGAAAGTTTGGAATTCTGGGAATGCATTGACTGCGATCCATACTGGAATATTGATCTTCTGGGCATATGAAACAGTCAACCATGTCTGAAAAAGTAGGACAGGTTCAATATTAGCCTCTCCATCATGCTGTGATTCATCCTTTCACATAGAATTATTTTTAAAGACACTTGTATACCGCTCTTTTGTTTTTACAGTAAATAAATTATAATTTGGTATTCTTGCCTATAAAACAATTTTAATATTATTTAAAGTGAGGGTAATAGGTGGACTGCAAATGATAGAATTGAGCCAAAAGACAAGGAAAGATAAGGGAAGTTTATGTTGCTTTTGTGAGGTTGTAGTGAGGACCAAAAGTTACTGTCTGTTTTCTGCAAGGATTGAGAAAGTTGAGTTGCAGTGCTCTGGTAGCTAGAGCCAAGCCAAGTGAATCTCTCTGGCTAAAAACCAGGTTTCACAGTCAGAAAACAGGGCCATAAAGCAAGGCATGAACTTCAACAGTAGTCTTAATCCAAGGAATTAGCAGAAGAAAAGAGTTAGGTTTCTCCCCCAAAGGGATAGGGGTATAGTGAGAGTTGGCAGACAAAGGGGTATAGTGAGCTGGCCAGTCTACATTGGCTCAACAGCTTCACTTGCACTTAGGAAGAGAAGCCAAGAGAAAGCCTGGAAATGAAAGAGAGAATGGGGAGATACTGATCCATACTGGAGGCCAGTTGGCATGTTAGGTGGTGGTTTATGCAGCAACAAAGTAATACTTCCAAGTCCACCAGGAAGGCAGAGCAATCCCTTCCATGTGAACCAAGCTTAGCCAGACATTCTTAAAGGAGTTCCTAGCATGCACATGGTTTTGCCTACCCTTCCGGTTAGAAATCTTTCCATCTGGGCAGGGAATGCAATTGTAACAGCAGAATGGCTCCCCCTCCTTCTTTTGGATGTTGTAACCTGGAAGGCAGTTGGCATTACACACAGCAAGGGGCAGCACCTGCCCAGAAAGAAAAGAAGAGGGGTTCAATGCTTTCATTCCCATTACGTCACTTGTTTGTAATTTGTAAAAATGGTCAAAGGCAGTGAAAAGGTTGCTGAGCTGAAATTTTGGCATCAGAGACCGGAGACAGGACTATTTGCATGGTGTGGAATGGATTAGGGAGCTCAGGGGAGGGAGTGGGTGGATCTCAAAGGCATTGGCACCATTAGATATGGTCCCCATTTTCTGGACCCAACAAGCCCTTGCCACTCTGGACTTATACCAGAAAAATAGCTGGCATAGGTTTGAGGAGACAGTTAATGGCCAGGTGGTCTATGGAGAGGTAAATATAAATAATTTTTCTATACCTCTCCCAGGCTTCCACCCACCACACCATAGACTGAAGCATGCATTCTAGTAGCGCAGTTGCATTTCATAGGATGGTGGGGGATAGGATTGGAGCTATAGTCATTTTAGCCCCGTAATCTTCCGGTGTGGGAG
Source organism: Tiliqua scincoides (assembly GCF_035046505.1). NCBI lineage: Eukaryota > Metazoa > Chordata > Lepidosauria > Squamata > Scincidae > Tiliqua > Tiliqua scincoides. The sequence goes on from NC_089825.1 coordinate 113,077,370, forward strand.
TCAAGGGGAGCATTTTTTCCTGTGTTCAGCACATGTAGACAAATTATTATCACAGGGAAGGTGGCGGGTGGGGACCCCATGCAAGTCAGTGGTAGTTGTGGGGCTAAGACAGCACATTCCTGAAAGTCCTTATGCGTTTTTCTTTGTGTATTTGTAATATCTGCTCAGGGCTGTATCGTACCACACTACAACAGCAGTCATGGATGGATGCTAGAACATTGTCTTAAGCTTTCTAACTAGAAATTGACAGTCAGTTCCTACCTGCTTGAATACGCCATGCCATGTGATAGCTGAATTGTTAATGTTGAACTCTTTGCCTGATGAAGCCTGCGGATCCATCCTTCCTACCGTCACTCTTGCAAACGATTTGTTTGGTAATAGAATCCAATTTATAATATCAAATCCTGCAGCTAATTCACCATTTTCATTTAGTGATATTGTATCCCCAACACCGTTGTTAAAGGAAGTGCTTCTCAAGTAAGGGAGAAGCTAAATGGAAAGAAAATGAAATGTAGAGTTTACGAAGCAAGAAAGAAGGGACACCAGCTACATGATACAAGACACTTTAATCTCAGATTTGTGACAATAACAGCCTAGTACTAACTAGGGCTCTACAACAGCAAAACACCCATTTCAGAACCACCAACACAAACGACCTCAGTGTCAGTGGTCTGCTGCCACTATGGGCCACCTGCAAAAGTTGTTGGTTTCAGGCAAAAAAATTATTACTCTTCTACCCAGGCTGCTTGCAAACCAAGGCACAAAAACTCAGACCCAAAAATTTAAGACCAAAGGCCGTTGACTCACAATCTGATGCCGACTTATACAAACATTTTTCTCAGATCAAGATCCTTGAAACTGGAAGACCAGGAGCCCTAAACAGCTGCCCCTGGATGCATGTAAGTATCATAAAACAATAGTTAAAAACAGAGATTAAAATATACTCTCCTGTACTGCGAAAGTCAGCAAACAAGAAGCTATATATACACAAGGAGGAATCAGCAAAAGGACACACCCTTTAGAAAGACATTAAAGGGACCACATACAATTTCATTTTTAAAGCACTAGATACTCAACTGATGAATACTACTCAGTGTTATTCCCCAACAAAACCGCAGGTCAGCTGATACAGGGTGCAGACGGGAAGAATGGGGCAGGATGGCAGATGACTGGGGGAGTTTCTGGTCTGGGAGGAGTCTGGTGATTGGTGGTATAGGGGAGGGAGGGGATAAATCCTGGGGGGCACCCATACATTTTCCACTTTCCTTTCTCCATTACTTTTCTTGGTTCTGCCCCAGCAAAATGGCACTACATGGGGTAAAGGAACATTTGCCGTGTGGATACAGTGCAGGCCTAGTGGCCTCACAACAGCAGTACTGCATAGGATTGGGCTGTTAGTTATTTGGGGGGCAGGGAATGACAAACTTAGTGAATTACATAACGAAAACCAGTCTGCTCGTAGGGTGGATTACTTCAGTGTTTGCTGGTTATCCAGCATTGATTCTACTAATTGATAGCATTTACTTGAGAAACACACACAGCCCCCTGTTTTTGTTTGGAGATAAGAACTGGCCAAGAAGCTGATCCGGAGCTGACAGTCTCCAGAGGATCACACTCACATGTCTCTTACATGGAATTGCATGGCTGGCAATAACCATGGGGAGACACAGTTGTGAAGATTGTTCCCAAAAAAGAGACTCAGGATTCCCAAATGGCAAATGGGTAAGAGGAAGCAGGTGCATATGTCAAGATGGGCGAGCATGAGAAATGGGTAAGGTCCATTACGCCAGTGGCTAGTTATGCTAGCTGCTAGCGTAATGGACCTTACTCATTCCTCATGGTCTCTGCTAGCTCTCTGCTAGCCACTGGTGTAATGGACATTACCCATTCCTCATGTTCTCCCATCTTGACGCATGCACCTGCTTCCTCTTACACATAGTTTATAACATTTCACCTCAAGGTGACAGAAGGTAAAAAGGCCATTAAGGTTATGCCATTAGGGCAAATGTTTAAAAGTTTATGAGGTTGCAAACCAAACCATTTTTCATTCAGGGAAAAAAGTCTTGAAAAAAAACAAAAACTTTTCTGTTTGAAAATTGCAAGCAGACAGAATGTCTGCTTTAGAACAATGCTTTAGAACAATGGGCTTTTTGTTAAGCAACCTGAAACGGAACAATAGGCTTTCTGATAAGCAACCTGAAACAGACGATGGATGAGTGGAGAATGTCCATCTCAGCAAAAAGGCAGTTTGCAGTATTTCTTTCATACTTTTAAACCAAAGGATAGTATATTGTCTTAGCTAAAAAAGCTTTATATGCATATAAGTAAGTATTTACACAAAATCCCATAGAAATATCTATGTTTAACAAACTAGTAAACTAGTTTGTTTACTTATTCTTAAAATATTTTGACTAGTTTTGTGTAAGTTTTTTGTAAAGGTGTAAACAACATATCTAGACATATAGAAACTATTATAGTGAGCTTTAATTGCCTGATTTCATTAAAAGGGTTTAATAAAGTAGAAACACATTACAAAGCCATTTCAGGTTAAAATCATAAAGTCAGTTTCCCAGAGAAACAGCCTGAGAAGCAATTCTGTTAAAGGTCACAGCTTAGGAATTCAGGCAAAGTAAGTTGCAAAGATAGATAAATACTCGGACTTGCACCATTATGGTGGGAAGAGTATTAGTTGACTAAGCTAAGTTGTTCTTAGCTATGCAGGAGATAACAGAAGTATTCATGGGAAAGTCCCTGGTTTGAGCTAAAGCTGACAGGTTATTTAGTTAAAAGTGAATAAGAGAAATATTTCTTATAAATCTTTCCTTATAATGAGAGTTATGGCTTGTTTTGTAATAAAGTACATGAAAGTACCCCACTATGCAGCCCCAGGTTACATAGAATAAGGAAGGTCCTAGGGACTTCACTTAAACAAGCGTGGGAAAAAGCCCCAGAATGTTTGCTGGGAACAGAAAGGAATAATGTCACACAAGATAAAGCACAGATAGCTCTTGCAACAAAGTCAATTGGTATGCCAGAGATAAGGTCTAAATACTTGCCAAAAGGCCAGTTTTGAGTAAAATTGAGGTTACAGTGCCCTCTACTGGTTGTTGAAAACTTTAAATTGTATATGTTAAAATGTATGGATTTGCCTTATTTGTAAACTTTTAACTTGAAACTCACCAATCATATGTCTAAGGCTATCTCCAGCCAATGAAAAGTAAAGCCCCATTTATGATGTCAAACCCCAGCCAATGAGAAGTGTACACCTCTTCAAACAAAGGACCCAAAATGTAATAAAAGGGTCAGGTTTGAATGGAAAAGAGCACTCAAACTTCGGACAGGAGTCCCTTGAGACGCCAATTGCTGGCAATGCAATAAAGCTTGGAGACGATCACCACTCTTGCCTACTGAGTCTTGCTTTTGAACCTTGCAACACCTTGCAACAAAGGCACTTCCGGTTTTCAACAAAACTGGAACTTCCTTTCTAAGGTCTCCAACAAGCCTTCTGATAGTACGGAAGGCCACGCACACCCTGGAGCTTCAGAAGGCTTTAGAAGGCCTGCTGGAGGCCTTAGAATTGCACTTCTGGTTTTAGCAAAAACTGGACATGCCTTTCTAAGGCCTTCAGCAGGCCTTCTGAGGCCTTCCAAGGCTCCGGAAGGCTATGCACAAGCTCAGAGTTCAGAAGAAAGACCCGGCAGAAAGGTCCAGACAACCCCCAGGTGTGGTACATGGGGTAATTGACCCCCTGCCTCCCTCAGCTACACCACTGGATAACAAATGTGGGGTTTGGGTTCATTTTCTGGACATTATAGTCACACATTAACCTGTCTCTACATCAGTCTATTGCAGGGGTCTCCAAACCCCAGCCCGGGGGCCTGATGCAGCCCACGACAAGCCTCTATCTGGCCCACGGCCAGCCTCTTGTCCCCTGAAAGCCTCTGGCCCGCTCAACTGTACATGACCAGAGCTGTGCTCTAGTTGTGCCTGGAGGGTGTTCTGAGGGCCAGAGAGGTTGAATGAATGACCCCATTCATTCATTTATTCACTCATCTAAATTCCATCTGTAATTTATCTATTTAAATTTTATATTTAAATTTTTTTTCTGGCCCTCAACAGATATTTGATGCGGCCCTCTGGCCAAAAAGTTTGGAGACCCCTGGTCTATTGGATGATATTTATTACCTCCCAAGGCTGCAATCTCAGAATGTCAAGCTTGTCTTCATTTCTCATTTCATTATGCTTTGGTCTCGAGGAGGAGAAGGAATTTAAAGCGTGTGCTATGGCATAGACAGCGTTGTAGATGCTATAGATTTGGCCTGTCATACTCATTTCACTTAGGTTCATTAGGCAGTTTTCTGACTTTTCCTTCGAAAGACAGAAAGGAGAGGTGACATTCTCAACAAGTCGTTGCTTGATATAATCGAATAGCTTATCCCAGAAGGATGCACTAAAATCCTTGCCTTCTGGGGAGTCAGGATTTAGGTTTTGAAGGAAATTTTGGAATCCCACCATTTCTCTGAAGTGCATGGCAAAGGATAAGGCACCATCAAAGATTTGTACATTGTACATCTTGTAAAATACCATTGAAGAAAGATCCCATTCATCTGTCATAATCCACACCTTACCTAAGGGTGCCTGTATCATGTTGAGATTTTCTACCACACGCAGTGCAACTATTGTCCATGTCACAGTTTCTTTATTTGCATTTATGAGAATGACATTGGTTTTCTTGGAAAGACTGAATATAGTCTGTGTGAATAAAATATCCTCAGTATCTAAATTGAAAAATGTGGGTGGTATTGTTTCAAGGAATGCCATACAGATTCTGTTCTGAAACAGCATTGGGATCAATCTCTGCAGGAAATGTTCTCCATTATCATCATCTGATGCTATCAGCCCAACCCAGGTCCATTGAAAATGCAGAAGCAACTGAATAATCCCTGAGTACTGATAGCTTTCATTGGGGGTCATCACATGCAAGGCAGGGAGCAAGATTTTATCATTCACTCTTGATGGAAGCAAACAATACACAATCTAAGAATAAATGAATTTGATGAGTGCTACTGATGAATATTGCTCTCATTCCTAGTTTGACCCAATAAATTTTCAGACCTCTTCCCCCCATATGCCACCAGAGTTTGTGGCATGGCAAAACCTGTTGTTTTATTTGGGATCAGCTTCAGCATGGCATAATGAACCTATCTGTGCCTACCTGTGGAATCGTGTAGATGCCAGATATTGTGTTAATATGGAAGGATGTTTTATAGTCAGGTCCCCCAACAACACCTATCAGTCTCTTCTTGAGGTCACAGTTGTAGTTTGGGACAATCCTGTCCTGAGTTGAGATGAGGCTCAGAGTGTTGTGATAAGTCATCCTTGCTGTGAAATAGCTGTCATATATGCGGAGCCCTATGCTGACATTTGGTAAAATCGTGAAGTTTTCCTTGATCTCCTTCAAAGCATAAGGCAAGGAAAAGATGTGCTGAAAGTTGAGGAGTGGGTCACTGAAATAAGAATATTTGATGCAAGAAATGACTGTTACACATACCTTGGTATTTCTTCCTGTTCTTAACTAATCCATAGTTCAAGGGATGCCATTGTGTATGTTACTGCCTCTGTGGGGCAGGGTTAATATCCTTATGACCTAGAAACACATACATATCACTATTTAAAATGGTATCTAAGGTTGAGAGGGAATAGGTTCAGTACTAGGAGCTCTGAGAATATGCAGAAGGAAAACTTGATAAAGCACTGGTAGAAAAGATTGAAGGGCATGACAGAAAACAGGAAGACTTAGCATGAAATAAGAAGGGCAGGAGGTCTGGTCTAGAGGGTTGAGCCTCCATTTGCCTGAAGATAACATCTGAAGGTCGCCAGTTCGAGGCCACCGGCACCGTGCGACCTTGAAGCAGCTGACAAACTGAGCCGAGCTATTCCATCTGCTCTGAGTGTGGGAGGATGGAGGCCAGAATGTGTGACCAGATCAAGAAGGAAACATCTGAATGTTGTGGTTTCTTGAAAGATAGAAACCTTATTTCAAATTGTAAAAATCCCTATGGGGATTTAATTTGCCTGCCTATGTAAACTGCCTTGAATAAAATCTAAAGAGAAATCTGAGGACCAAGAAAGGTGGTATAGAAATACCTGTAGTATTATTATTACCTGTATTATAAGGCCATAGGCAAAGAATAGAGAAATAAGGTGTAACAGAGAAAAGGTGGACAGGGAACCATATAATAATCAAGAAAAGGAGTACAAACACCAAGTGAAAAAAGAGAATATTTTGTTGAAGGAACTATGTATACAAATTTTAATAAGCTAGGAGCAATGTGGGAGAAAAAGCATAAACAGGTTGAGTATCCCTTACCCAGACTGCTTGGGATGAGAAGGTGTCGATTTCAGATTTTTCTGGATTTGGGAATAATTGCATAAATATAATGTGAAGTGCTTCTTCATGTTCTTTTCACTGTTCGCCACATGGGTGTCTGCTGGCCTCTGATGTTTTTCCAGTGTCTGTACAGATGCATACCACAAAGCAGAGAACAGAACTTACAGCCTGTATCTGCAGTGTATGTGGGAATGAGCACAAGACCTTCTAGTGTTTACACTAGAGAAAACTCGTCTAGAACAAAAATGTCTGGATTTCAGAATAGTCCAGATTTCAGATGTGTGGATAAGCGCTAATCTCTCTCTCTCTCTCTCTCTCTCTCTCTCTCTCTCTGTGTGTGTGTAAGTAAGTAAGGGCTGCAATCCTGAGGTGCCCTTGGGCTCGCACAAGTCTCTTGTGCCTCCTTGTGAGTTGCTTAGGCCGGCAGGCATAGGTGTGCCAGCCCGCAGAGGCTGAATTCAACCTCTGAGCCGATGGAGGGATCGAGCCTTGCGTCAGCCAAGCTTGGCCAATGTAAGACTTTGGGCTGGGCAGGGAGGAGGCAGGCATTCCAGGGCAGGGGGAGGATGGGCTGTGGGTGGCTCCGGGGTTGGGCGGGCGGGAAGCGGGAGGCAAGACTGGAACCTGGCAGTTATACTGGATCCCAACCCCATTCCCTGAACAGTGCAGAGCGGCTTCAAGCCACTCTACTCTCAGGAAGTGGTGCCTACCTCAGGAGGTGGCACAAGTCTGAGGAGACCCAAAGGGGCTGCAGTGGTTTACCCAGGGGTAAGGGGAAGAGTTTCCCCTTACCTTCAACTGAGCCACTGTGGTGCCCTATCTTGCGCTGCATACAGCGCAAGTCTCTTGTTCCAGTGCAAGATAGGATTGGGCCCTAAGTAAGTAAATAAATAAATAGGAAAGAATATTCTCTTTCATAAACATGCTATCATTCTTTAAATAGCATTATTATTAGGTTTCTATTATGATGTCTGCTCTAGAATAATTCTGTCTTACCCAATATCAAAGGTATCTGTCAGTTGAGGGTATTTATCGAAAAGTACAAAATGTGAAACTACATTAAGCTGAGAAATAACTCCTCCAATGATGAGATTTCCGGGCTGATAATATTCATGCGAGATCTCGAGAGGATCATCTGTGGTGCACATAATACCAAATTCTTTGCACTCAATTTGAGGCAGGAGCAACCAAAAGAGCAACAGCCCCAGAAATAAGGCTGCCATCTTGAAGGCAGATCCTTCTGACACAGTATGTAATTTCTCCCTGTCTAGCTCACTGTGATCTGTTTCAACTTGGCTCCAACTCTCCAACACTCTCCAGCTTCCAGATCTCCTACACAGGTAATAATGAATTCCTGACTTGCAATGGGGAAAGCTCTTCGACAAAGTCTTGCCTACCTACATGACGTCTCTCTAATTACTCTTCACTCTGATGAGTTTATAAAAATCACGCATTGATTATACCTTGGTCTCCAGAAATCCACAGGGCTTTGAAAAAGGAGGATGAATCACAGTCATCTGAAATAATTGTAGGGTTCAAACATGACCTCCAAGGAGTATTCTGGTTTTGTGACACCATGTACAAAAGAACATGGAAACAAAACATGTTTGTATGCACATTTGGATGGTACCGTAGCCTAATCGGAATAGGCCCTCAGTGTTTTGAGACTTTGACTGAGTGAAACCAAATTTCTGTTCATCCCTGAAATTGTTATTCCTCATAGGTCTGCTCTAGGTTCTTGGGTGCCAAAATTCAGGGAAAATGACTATTACAGCCTAGACTTATTCTCCTCCGCCCCTGCACTGATGCAGTGATGCTAAAATGGCCACTGCTGTATCCTGCAGGGATAGTTGTGGAGGTATTCCCTGGGTAAGGGAACATTTGTTCCCTTCTGTGAGGGTAAGCCTCCATGGTGCAGAGGGGTCTACTCAGACCTGTGCTAGCAAATTCACTGGTGCAGGTCCCCGTGATCCTGCTCTATGAGATTGGGTCCAAGAAGGGGTCTAAGATTCAGTTGCCACTGAACCCCCCCTCCTTCTACACTCCCTTGTTCAATTGCCACCTTGTTCCACCCTCCCCCACCCCTGTTCTGCCCTTCTCTCCCCTCCCCCTACATCCTGCCTAAAACATCAGCAGTCCCTTTTGCAGTTAGCACCAAACTGATGACAACTGACCACTCATCAATATGCCCTTTCAGTGTCTTGCTACATCTTTTTTTCTTACATTCTTGTTACATAAGATAATTTTTTTTTTTTTAAATTGACAAGTGCTGCCTTGTTACATGCACATGCAGGAAGTCTGCCCAAAGGTTTTCTTCATCTCCTTTATTATGCAAAATAAATAAAAATAAAAATAAAGCAACACAACAGTAACAAAATAAAGCAACACAACAGTAACAATGTCTGCCCAAAGTGAATTGACAAAGTGAAGTGCCAAATGAGGGACAAGCATGTCCTTTTCAGCTAAGAAACTCCTGATTGGAGTGAACATGTGGTTTCAAATCCCATGTTGGCTGAACTCATGGATGTGCTCATGGATGTATTTCCCCAGGAAATACCTGCATGTTTGCTCTGGGACTTAGATTGCCAGGATTGCAGAGGAAATGAGGTGTTGGCACAGGAAGTGAGGCTCCAGGTCATGTATGCTGGGATTTCTTATCAGAGAGTCATCCGGGTGCATTGGATGAGCTCATTGGATTCCTTTCAGCCCAGTCCTATCCCCCATGGGCCCAGAGAATGCTGATGGAACATGTGCTGCCAGCTGTGGGGTGGCAGGGGTGACAGGAGACCAGACTGTCCACAACAGGAGACATGCATCTGTAGCTGGTGTAATTCTCAGGAGTCTTGGGGACAGGGTCCAGACTGGGAAGGGGGGATAGGATACAGTGAGCATGGCTGCTGTCAAGCTCTTCCCCCATCCTACCATTCAACTCAAACCAGTTCAATTCCCACCCTAACTCTGACCTTCCCCCACTCTGCCATGCTGGCAACTTACTAGTGGTGGTGGAATTCTGTGGGCTGTGATCTCCCCAGGAGCAGCCCCCAGGGTTTTGAAAACCAAGCAGAAATAAATCTAGTACAGCTAGGTGGGTCATTTTAAAAAGTGGGTCTTTTTGCTTAAAGGTTTAAGAACTGCTGTCTTGGTAGAAAGGCAATAGGAAAGGTTGAATGAAAGAAAAGAAGGTGAAGATGGTCCTCTAAATAAACCCTCAGAATTCTGTTCCAAGATTGCCCTCAGTGCTTAGCCACAATGCAGCTGTTGACAGTGTGATGAACAGGTGTTGGTCAGGGAAGGGATAGTCCTCTTCACTAAAGCTTTCCTTGATGCGTCAAGAGGTGGTTGAGCTCAAATTATGCAGGGGATGGACAGAGTGGATAGAGAGATGCTCTTTACACTCTCATATCACACCAGAACCAGGGGACATCTGCTAAAATTGAGTGTTGGGAGAGTTAGGACAGACAAAAGAAAATATTTCTTTACTCAGCTTGTGGTTGGTCTGTGGAACTCCTTGCCACAGGATGTGGTGATGGCATCTGGCCTGGGCGCCTTTAAAAGGGGATTGGACAAGTTTCTGGAGGAAAAATCCATTATGGGTTACAAGCCATGATGTGCAAGTACAACCTCCTGATTTTAGAAATGGGCTATGTCAGAATGCTAGATGCAAGGGAGGGCACCAGAATGCATCTGTTATCTGGTATGCTCCCTGGGGCATTTGGTGGGCCGCTGTGAGATACCGGAAGCTGGACTAGATGGGCCTATGGCCTGATCCAGTGGGGCTGTTCTTATGTTCTTAAATGTTGGCATCAGAGACTTGGGTGGGTGGGTGGGGGGTGTTTATATGGCTTGGAACTGCGTATTTGAGAATGCACACACACCCTTGAAACAGCTCTGAGTGTGCAAAGCACTTGACACATGTGACTGTGCATGCTGCAGTCTTACAAAACTACTGTAAGTTCAGTAACAGCCCAATCCTATGGGCTTTTGATGCCAGTGAACCTCACATTACTGGGCATTTGAGGGGTGCCTTGGGTAGGGATATGGGCTGGTTGGAGGGATGATCTGTGGGTGGGAAGGGGAGGCTATAGGTGGCAGTGGTGTTGCTCAAATCCTGTGCTTCCATTCCAGGCTTAACATTGGGCCACTTGGACTTGAACCAGCTAAAGAACTGGGACATATATCCCAGTAGGCTCACTGGGAACCATGGCATGGCAGAGTAATGATAAAATTCTAATGGAGGTTTGTGCCAGTAGAGTGAGCATGTGCACAGTCACAAACATGTTGTAAAACGTGTTTCAACAGTGCACCATCAAGTAAGTGTGAAGCTAGCTTGAAAGTGAGGGAAGATGACAAAAGAAGGAGAAAAGCATACTAGAAATAGGCGTCAAGAGCCTTTAGTGAAAGATATATGACAATTATGGCCCAGTTCTAATTAGGACTGGGCCGGTGCAAAGCAGCATTTATGACAACGCTACACTGTCCTACTGTCATACAACAGTCTCAGGAGGCACTCCCAGCACACCACATTTCACCATCTTTTGCGAGCCACTGCAAGAGGCAGCGACATGGGAGTGTCTACTGGAGCCCGCTGTGTTCCCCCACTAATGGTAAGCCAGCAGTGGGGGCGGGGATTGTGCAAATCAGGGCAGGATTTTGGTCTCTTAGGAGGCATTTTGGGGGTGGGCAGAGGGTGGTTGCTGGCAGAGCAGCATCTCCAACATCTTCAGTTCTTCTTCACCCCCTTGGCTCTGCTTGGACTCATGCAATTTATAGAGCTGGCACAATTCTGGGAAAGGGAGATTTACAGAGTCATACAGAGTCAATGTTGGATTAATACTCTAATCCAGTGGCTCCCAAACTGGTGGGTCATGACCCACCAGGGTAACAGAAAGCAGGGCATTCCCCCTTAAGGGGAATGGCCGTGCTCCGATGGTAGCAACAGTACCACAGGGCTTTCAGTACTGCTGCTGCCAAGGGGCTTTTTTATTTACCTGGAGGGAAGCGCTGGCCACCTGCAGGATCCTGGAGACTCGCAGCCCCTCTGATTGCCTCCACAGCTCATTTGCAAAGCCCTTATCTCCGATCTAAAACTACTTTTGGTTTTCAGGGAAAATTACCTGCCAAGGCTGCCATCTCAGAGCCTCCAGGTGGTTTTCATTTCTCATTCCTTTGAGGTTTGGTCTTAAGGAGGAGAAGGAATTTGCAGCATGTGCAATGGCATAGATAGCACTGTAGATGCTGTAGCTTTCACCTGTCATTTTAAAAACATCCATTGGAAAGTCTTCTGGGTTTTCCTCCACACTACAGATTTCTTTGCTCTCTCCATCAAAAAGGTGTTCCAAACAGTGGAAGGCTTTCTTCCAGAAAAATGTACTAAAACCTTCTTCAGGGGAGTGAGGATTTAGAATTTGAAGGAAATTTTGGAATCCCACCACCTCTCTGGAGTGTATGGCAAAGGATAAAGCCCCATCAAAGATGTCTACATTATGCTTCCAGTAAAATGAGATGGAAGAGAAATCCCAGGGGGCTGTCATAATCCATACTTTTCCCATGGGTGCCTGTATCTTCTTTAGAGTTTCTGCCACTTCTACTATGCTTACTATACATACTACTGTTTGGATATTTGCATTTATGACAAAGACATTAGTCTTGGAAAGCTGGTCCATCCTATTCATCTGTGCAGATAAAATGTGTTGAAGGCTATTGCTGTAAAAAGTGGGTAGTAGTGTTTCAATGAATGCCGTACAGATTCCACTTTGGTGTAACATTGGTATCAACCTCTGCATGAAAGTTTCTCCATTCTCATCATCCATGGCAAATATTCCAACCCATGTCCACTGGAAATGCAAAAGCAACTGGACAATCCCTGAGTACTGATAGGTTTCATGTGAGGTCATCCCATACAAGGAAGGGAACAAAATTTTGTTCCTCATTTTTGTTGGAAGCAAACCATAAGTGATCTAAGGAGAGGGAAATGGATTTTGATACGCGGAAGATAGACTGCATTCATTCATTCGTTCATTCATTTAATAAATTTATACCCCCCCTTTCCAGTTAAAAAACTGTACAAAGCAGTTTAAAATCAAATCAAAAGTATTATCATTTAGAAATTTAAATACATCAACATAGAAATGAAAACACAAAAATGGGCAGCAAAAAACAAAACAAAACCACAAACAAACTAAGGGCTGTGTATGAAGGTACCTAAGAGACCTATTTGTAAACTGGGTTGGCCATGTGGATTTAAATTCTGTGGAGGAACTGAACAGTAAACCCCAAGCGCAAAAGGTGCTTTTGACTTTTGACAGTTTAAGATACCCAAAAATGATGTTGGACTCGAGGTATTTCTTAAAAAGCAGAGGGATTTTCATCACCCAAGTTTTTGGTAATTCCAACCATTACTGCCAAAACTTTCTCTGAGTAGAGATTTTCAGTGGGACTTCAGGACAGAGACTAAGGATGCCTCCAGGCCCAAAAACAGCATGGAAGATGCACAGACTTCATCACCTAGGGGTAGTTGCCAGGACATTTAAGGGTACTTGAAAAAGGACTGAAAAATGGCAGAAAAAGGCAGATCTATATTAGAATGCTTTGCAAGGCATTCTAGGAAGGAAGGAAGGCTGTGAAAGTCCCACCAACTGCTAATTTTTGGTCATCAATTGGTGTATTATCAGATAGGGATCAGTTGTTGAAAACCGGCACAGTTAAAAAAGCTGAAACATAATGTGGAAAGTGATCAATCACTAAGCATTTCTCAGGTCAAGTATGACACTTTGCTGCAAAATAGTGAAAAGGCAAAGTCTTCAGTTCTTCAAGCAGGTAAAATGAGAAATACTGCAATGAACACATGAAGTATGGATTTTCATATACAGGAGAGGAGAACTGTCCTAAGCTCCCATGTGTAGTGTGTGGTGTGTAGCATTAGTGTGAAGCATTAACCAGTGATAGCACAAAACATTCTTTACTCTTGTGGCATTTGCAAACCAAACATGCCAGCTATACGACAAGGATGTGGAGCTGGTGGAGAGCGCTTTCTCTTCTTATGCCTTCATGAAAAATAAATACCATCGTGAGTGAATGTAGTTCCAGCTTTAAAACTGTGGGCTCAAGCCTAACCAGGTCTACTCAGAAGTAAGTCCTATTTTGTTCAATGGGGCTTACTCTCAGGAAAGTGTGGTTAGGATTGCAGCCTGTATCTTACATTAGTTGAACCTGATTTAAAAAACTATGTGCCTCAAAATAAACTCAAGCATCACAGTGAACAATTGCTATGCGTTCTATAAAAGTTATTCCATTGCTTTTTAATTCTATTATTGTGCCATTCATTTACAGTTACAACATGTAAATCTGAAGTAACAGCAACTATGGGCGCAATTCAGACCCGTATTTGGGCCAGCGCAAGTCCTCCTCAGGTGGAAGCAGGGCCGGCGCATAAAGAAGCGCTGGCCTGCAGAGGCCAATGCTAATCTCCATGCCGGCTTCCTCCTCGTGAGGGAGGGAGGTGTTCCTGAGTGGGGGGCGGGTGGGGGGCATGTGGGGGGCAAGCGGGCAGGGAGTGGGAGGTGGGGCTGGGATCCGGCAGTTATGCTGGATCCCAACCCCCATTCCCAGGGAGAGCAGAGTGGCTTCAAGTCACTCTGCTCTCCTCTGACTTGTGCCACCTCAAGAGGTGGCACAGATCTGAGGAGACCCATAGGGGCCAGCAGCGCTTACCTGGAGGCAAGGGGAAATGTTACCTGGAGGCAAGGGGAAATGGAGGCAAGGGGTTGAGCTGCTTATGGCCACTATCTTGTGCTGGATATAGCGCAAGCCCCTTGGCTTGCCTGTTCCAGCACAGTATAGGACTGCGCCCTATATTAATTACAGATTAATTTTACTAATATTGTACAATTTATAGAAATTGTCTGCTAAAGGGTACACAAGTGAAAAAAGGTTGGAAACTTTTACCAAGAGTCTAACACTCCAATGGGTGGCCTACATACCTGTGGAATTTTATAGATGCCTGAGACTGTGTTGATCTGGAGGGATGTTATATAGTCCATTCCCCCAAGGACAGCTATTGGTCTCTTCTGGAGGTCACAGTTGTAATTGGGAACCATCCTTTTCGGACTGGAGAGGAGGCTCAGTGTGTTGTGATAAGTCATCCTTGCCTGAAGGTAGCTGTCATAGATACGGAACCCGAAGCTGATGTTTGCTAAGGTCTCAAAGTTCTCCTTGATCTCCTTTGCAGCATATGCCAAGGAAAAGATGTGCTGATAGTTGTGGGATTTAGCACTGAGACAAGAATTAGTAGATAGGAAAAAAGTGGTTTAATACACTTCACACACTCCTTGCTTTTCTTCCTAATCTAACATAACAATACAGGTAGTCTCTCTTTATCCACTGGGGTTCCATTCCGGAACACCTAGTGGATGAAAAAAATCAGAGTATTAAAAAAGTGCATTTTGGGTCTGTGACTGTAAATAAAGAATGATGATGATGAAAAAAGTGGAAAAATATATTTAAGGACCCACTTCCAGGTTTCTTGCCCCTCCACTGCACCTAATGGAATAAGGTCATGCCTCGACATCCGCAGGGGTTTGATTCTGGGACTCCCTGCTGATACCATAAAATGTGTTAAATAAAAGCATTTTTAAAAATTAAAAAGTGCATCCCTTTACAATTGTGGTTTGATAACAGCTTTTCTTACTGTTGCAGAGAGGCAGTCAGCATTTAGAAATGGAAAGGTCCCATTTCTGCGCTTGCCTGGCTCAGCTGAAGAATGGAATGATCGCATGCATGACTGTCTCTCTACAACAGTAAGAAAAGCAGTTTTTTAAACTGATTTTAAAGAGATGCATTTTTCCCCTTCTCCAGGAACTAGCACATTTCTTCTAATTTGCAGTGGCCATTTGTGTTGAGTCAAATCTGTGTATAAAAAATCTGTTTATAATACGGTTGGACTTGTAGTTCAAGGCATGCCTTGTATATGTGGCCACTTCTGTGGGATAGACTTGGTGTAGTTTTGATATTAAAACACATTGATTTCACTATGCGAAAGACTATCTCAGTTTGATAAAATAAATGTGCATTTAGTTTATGGGCATCTATAAAGTTATGAAAAAGAAGACCCCAGTGAAGCATAAGAAGGGCGTGAGCATGAAATAGCAGGAACTAAGAAGGAGAATAATTGTGAAATAGGCTGCAAGACAGAATTGTAGAACAGAGAAAAATATAGTTTATCAAGAAGTTGAGAAAAACACAAATAAAAATGAGGATATTTTGCTGAAGGTCTTGCATATACAATATTAAATAAGCTAATATGGGGAAAATATTTTTTATCTAAATGAGGAGTAAATATGCTATCTAAATATGTCATCAGGCATTACATAATTGAATATAACAGTAAAATATGATTTTATGTATGTCATGGAATATGGCTTCCTTACCGAACATGATAGATATATTTGAACTGAGGATATTTATCGAACAAAACAGGTTCTGAAAGGGCAGTAAGTTGAGAAATTATTCCTCCAATGATGAGACTCCCAGCTTGGTAATATTCATGTGAGATCTGGAGGGGATCATCCGCCATGAGCGTAACACCACAGTCTTTGCACTCAATTTGAGGCAGCAGCAACAGAAAGAGCAACAGCCCCAGAAATAAGGCTGCCATCTTGGAGGGAGATCTTCTCCTGACACAGAATTGAATGTGTTCCCCCCCCCCAATCTAGCTGACACTAATCTGTTTGAATGGGATCCTATGCCTGATCTGCAATTCTTCAAATGCAGCCATACTTACATACAGGGCACCTCTTTAGTACTTTACTCTTAGTCATATATAAAAAAATTCTTGTTGATCATACATTTGGTCTCTAGAAATAAATGTGGGGTTAAAGTAATTATAGGGCTCAAAATTACCTCCCCAAGTATTATGGTCTTGTGGCACTGTGTACAAAAGTAAACATGTTTGGCACAACTTTTCCTGCTCCTTGATTGTACAGGAAGGTGCCACAAAGGACTTCCAAGTGATGAAAGTGATGAAAGAAGTTAGCTCAAAGTGATTAAAGAACTGCATTGAACAGTTTGAATCATGGAGCCCCCAACAGATTTGGAATGGAAGTCTCACTTCAGTCAAGAGCTTTCATGATACTGCTCCCCTAATTTGGAGGTCTGGTCTAGAGGGTAGAGCCTCTGTTTGCCTGAAGATAACATCCACAGGTCGCCAGTTCAAGGCCAACGGCACCATGTGACCTTGAAGCAGCTGACAAGCTGAGCCGAGTTATTCCATCTGCTCTGAGCGTGGGAGGATGGAGGCCAGAATGTGAAACCAGATCAGAAAGAAATATCTGAATGTTGTGGTTCTTGAAAGATAGAACCTTCTTTCAATTGTAAAAATCCCTACGGGGATTTAAATAGCCTGCCTATGTAAACCACCTTGAATAAAGTCTGAATACCTGTATTAATATTTATTATTATTAATTTCTCTGATGCCTAAGGCCAAGCACTCACTCCCTTCCCATTGCCCACTCTTCCACTTGGTTTGAACGCGCAGCTTAATGGGGCCTTGGTACTTCTAAGCTGCTGCCATCTGTCCAGGGCAGGGGTGTCCAAAGATTTTGGCAGGAGGGCCACATTAGCTCTCTGACCCTGTGTCGGGGGCCAGGGGAAAAAAGAATTAAATTAAATTTTAAATTTGAATAAATTTACATAAGTTTACATAAATGAATATATTAAAGATGAACTTATATGAATGAATGTAAGTCTTGAGATAGCTCAAGGCCTATAAAAGGCCTTGCACAAAGCAAGGGTGGCCTTTCCTTTGCTGCTGCTGCTGCATCACAGACATGAAACAGCAAGCAGTGGAAGTAGCCCTCATCCCATAGCTCGCATGAGAGGTCAGTCGCCCTCACGCTGAGATCAGTTGCATCAGGCCAAAGTGGGCTCCAACAAATCTCAGGAGGGCCAGAAGCTCATTGGAGACTGGGGGCTCCCTGAGGGCCGCACTGAGAGGCCTTGAGGACCAGGGTTTGGGCACCCCTGGTCCAGGGTAACTGGTCACTAGAGGGGTTTCCTGAGTAAAACCCTTCCTAGAATAGGTTGTGACTTCAATGTGTCACTACTGAACTCACTCTTACAGAGGCACCTGCAGAGTGAAAAGGTTGATAATGCACTGTTATCCTAGAACAATGCAAGTTGGTTTATATGCAAAAACGTTTTATTAAAAGATTGATAAAGGGAAATAGTTGATTTAGGGATAAAGTTGAGGTCTGAACCCAGGAAATCACTCAGGTCCTGTGCACAGTAGGGAATGTAACAAATGCTGTGGTGAACAGTCAGTTTGTAACAAGTAACAGGGAGCAGCTGTTCCTGATTGCTGACTCTGTGCAGCTGATTGTGGGTGTGCCTTGTGCATATACCAAGGCCGAAGACAAACACTCCTCGGTGAGTGAGGGGGTGAGTGTGAGAACCCCCCACCCCAACCGGACGCTGCTGAAAGGAGGTTGGTGGAACATGCGCTGGCTACCATTGTGTTATGTGTGGGAGAGAGTCAGATTGTGCATGTTCGTGGCATCGCCTCTGCAGCTGTGTGTTGGGAGACCTTGAGACAGATTCATATACAAACAACTGTGGCCTCAAAAATTGCTCTCACACGGCAGTTGTATCGTGCTCGGATGCGGGCAGGAGCCAGTGTTACAGAGCACATGCTCTACATGAAGAACTTGTTCCTGAGGTTGCAGGAGCAAAATATGACTTTTCCAGAGGTGCAGAAAGCCTATATTGTGTTATCTTCCTTGGATCAGACCTTTGACCATTTGGTCACTGCCTTGGAATGTTTACCAGAGGCTCAATTGACTCTTGCTTACATCACTGGCCGGCTGCAGCAGGAGCAAGAGCAACGTCTGGAAAACAACTCCAGAGGAAGGACTACGTCTGCCCCTGTTTCTGCAGGTGCAACCTGCGGTATGGGTGTGTCCTCCCCCATGCCTGCACTGCACTATGTGAGGAAGTGTTTTTCCTGTGGTGCAGAGGATCATTTACAAAGGGCCTGCCCTGCGAGGAGGGGCTCCAGGAAGCCTCGAAGGCAAGGGCCACCCAGCAGACATAGACCAGATATTTCTCTGGTACATGCAACTGAAAAGGAGTCAACCTCCATTGTATGGATATTGGACAGTGGTGCAACTGAGCATGTAGCAAATTCTAAGAGTGTTTTTTCCACTTTAGGATCACCTGATAGGTCTTACGTGGTATTGGCAGATGGGCTGTCCTCTTCTGTGGAAGGATGTGGGGTGGTTCGCTTGCCAGAACTGTGTGAACCTTTGGAGGGGGTCCTATATGCTCTGAATTTACAACACAGTTTGCTCAGTGTATCAGCGTTGTGCAAAAAGGGCTATCATGTTGTTTTTGCTGGGAAGCATTGCACAGTGTCCAAACAAGGGAAGAAATGTATGCTGGGAATTGAAAAAGATGGCCTGTTTGTTGTCCAGCCTAGGGCTGAGGCACATGTTACACATGCTATCCACCCTAAGCATCATGGTTGCATCCATGTCTTGCATAGGTCCTTAGGACATCCAAGCTTTAAGGCTGTTTTGCAAACTGTAAAGCATTCAAAGGGCTTGAATTTAACCCCTTGTAAAGAGTTCCTGGACTGTGCTGTTTGTAAAAAGGTTAATATAACAGCAGCTTCTGTGGCAAATAGGAGTGAGCGGGTAGCTAGTAAACCCCTAGAGCTTGTTGACTCAGATCTAATCGGACCCATGGATAAATCCATTGGTGGTGCCAGGTTCCTACTGCTTGTGCTTGACAGATATTCAAAATATATGTTCTGTTTTCCACTAAGGTCTAAAACACAGGTGTTTTCTACGTTTAAAAGATGGGCGGCTTATGCAGAACGTAGGTTTGGCCACAAGCTAATTAGTCTGCAAACAGATCGTGGCACTGAATATTTAAACGAACCTTTTATGACTTGGCTAGAGAGAAAAGGTGTGCACCATCGTTTGTCAAATCCTAATTGTCCTCAGGAGAATGGTGTTGCGGAAAGATATGGCAGAACGTTGCAGACCAAGATACGTGCTCTTCTAACAGATAGCCAACTTCCTTATGGCTATTGGGCGGAGGCTGCAAAATGTGCCTGCTATGTCTTTAATCGTACCTACTCCTCTGTAGTTGGAATGACTCCCTATCAAATGTTACATGGGAAACCTCCCTCTTTAAAACATTTATACCCATTTGGTACATGTGGGGAAGTACTGGTGCAGAGAAGGAGCAGAAAGCGAGCTCCCAGAGCTCAGCCTGTTACCCTGCTAGGTTATGAACCTGGAAGTAAGGGGTATAGGTTAATGACCAAGTCAGGCAAGTTAATAATATCCAGGTCTGTGAAATTTTATAACCCTAAGTGGACTTCAGTAGAACAAACTCCCTCTGTGTTTATACCTCTCGCACCTGGGATTGATGAAAGGGAGAATGCTTCTCAATCGCCTAGAGGGGTGTCACCTAGACAACAGGTACAACAGAGTAGGAGAGAAGAGGGACTACGTGAACCCAAAATTGAAAGTAGGCAGGAAACTGAAATAACTACACAGGATCCTGTTTCACCTGTCTTACGCAGAACCACACGAGTGACAAAACCCCCTGAGCGGTATGTGCCCGAGTCAATTTCAATGTGTCAGACTGTAGGGCCGGAGCCCCGGGATTACTCCCAAGTTCAGAAGCTCCCTAGAGCTGAGAGGATACGCTGGGAGGAGGCCATGAAGGCTGAAATTGTACATAAAAGATCATGGAGAAAACCAGATACTTGTGACAGTGTTTGTGGATGATCTAATTGTTTTGGCTAAGACTCAGCAGAAAATTGAGGAGGTATTAATAGAGTTAAGGAAACACCTCACTCTAAGAACCCTTGGTCCCATTAGTAAATATCTCGGAGTGAATGTAATACCCACTCCTGGAGGGTACAAATTACACCAGGCACAGAAAATAGTAGAGTTACTAGAGAGGTACAATATGAATGAGTGCAAAGGTTGCAAAACACCTATGGTCCCTAATTTCATGCAAACTGCAAGTGCAGAAAGTCCACCTTGTGATCGAGAAATGTATCAATCAGTAGTGGGCAGCGTGCAGTATCTTTCTCAGTGGACTAGACCTGATGTTGCTTGTGCTATTAATATATTGAGCAGGTTTGTATCCGCTCCTACACAGCAACATTTCCAAGCACTAAAAAGACTGCTAAGATATCTGAAGGGTACTCTACATCATGGGCTAGTTCTTCATCCACAAGGTCCAGAAGAACTACTCATATATGCTGATGCAGACTGGGGCAATTGTCCAGACACAAGAAAGTCTATTTCTGGACTAGCTATATTGTTTGCAGGTGCTCTGATCGGCTGGTGTTGCGTAAAGCAGACCTACGTTGCGCTATCCTCATCAGAAGCAGAATATGGTAGTCTATCCTTGGCCTGTACCGAGGTAATATGGTACAAACAACTGTTGCTAGATCTAGGGCTTAACATGAGTGTACCAATCCAAATTCTGGAAGACAATGAAACCTGTATTGCCATGGCTAACTCTGATAGAATTAAAAACAGAACGAAGCATATAGAGCTGAGACATGCTAATGTAAGGGAGGCAATACGAAACTGTTTAATTGTATTAAACTATTGCCCTACAGAGGCACAGCTGGCAGATGTATTGACAAAACCATTGTCTGTAACAAAACATGAAAAACTCTGTTATCAGTTAAATGTAAAAGATTGTGCACTGGGACAGGACCAGAATGATTTGGAGGGGTGTTGAGGTCTGAACCCAGGAAATCACTCAGGTCCTGTGCACAGGAGGGAATGTAACAAATGCTGTGGTGAACAGTCAGTTTGTAACAAGTAACAGGGAGCAGCTGTTCCTGATTGCTGACTCTGTGCAGCTGATTGTGGGTGTGCCTTGTGCATATACCAAGGCCGAAGACAAACACTCCTCGGTGAGTGAGGGTGAGCGTGTAGGGTGGTGAGTGTTAAGGAATAGGAATCAGGATGCCGTATATGTGTGTTGCTGTATGATTGACCAGTGTTGCTGTAAATATCCTTGTATATAATATATCTTGGTGATGGAACCTAACTCTCGTGTCAAGTGCCTCTTTGCCTTCTGAGAGTTTGCCTTGAACATCAGCCTCGAGTTTCTGTTGTGCTGCCGTTTGAGTTTGCTCTGCTGGAGACTCCTACACTCCACCCCCAAACCTCCCGCAACAAACACAATCCCATTGAACAGAGGCAAACAACCTTAAAAGGCTCGGCTAATGCAAAAGGATTTGCTAGGGCAGGGGTCGGCAACCTTAAACACTCAAAGAGCCATTTGGACCCATTTTCCTGAGGAAAAAAAAACCTCGGGAGCCACAAAACCCTTATGATATCTAAAATGAAGATAACACTGCATATATAGTTTTTTTTTTTTTTACCTTTATGCTCTTATAGGTCCCATTTTTATAATGTAGGCCCCTCTTGAAGCTTTTAGTTAGCTTTGTCATACATTCTTGTCCTGTGCTTTCAGATGCCTGGTCCTCTATGGTGTTTTGCCTGATTCCAAGGCCATTCTCTGCCTGGAGAATTCTCTGCCTGGAGAATTATGTACACTTTAAGCAAATTAGCTCCCCTTCTTTCCCCCAACACATGACCCTGGTTCTGCCCTGCAGTCCTGCTGGACCCCACCCTGAGGGTAGCTCGCCTGTTCAACCTGCAGAGGTCCTCTCTCCTGGCAGCAGCCTCCCACCACCACAGCAGACCCTTGGTCCTCAGCAGGTCTTGGGCACAGCAGCCACACACCAAACTCCAGTGTCTCCAGCAGTCCATTAGTCACAAAGTCAGTCAGAGCATCCAGGGCAGAGTCCAAAGTCAATAAGGCAAGTCACAGTCCAAGGTCAGATTCCAAAGTAAGTCAGTCTCCTCTCCAACCTGCACTCCTTCTCCAACCTGCACCCCCTTCCTGCCTCAGGGGCTCCTTATATCCCTGAAGGCCCTATTGCCTTCAAGTGGCTGCAGCTGTGCAGCACACTCTGCTGGATGCCCAGGCCTTACCCTTAAAGGGGCCACTGCTGACACAACATCTACCTCCTCACCAGATCTTCCAGGATTCCAGTACATATGGTGGTTATGACATCTGCTTATCTTACATGGATACTAAAGAACT
Organism: Tiliqua scincoides; assembly: GCF_035046505.1. NCBI lineage: Eukaryota > Metazoa > Chordata > Lepidosauria > Squamata > Scincidae > Tiliqua > Tiliqua scincoides. The sequence goes on from NC_089825.1 coordinate 113,099,907, forward strand.
CCCCCCACCTTCCAGAGGCACACTGCTGGAAGGAAAACAGGACACAGACTCCAGAGGTGGGGAAGAAAAGAAGCCAGAGCTGGGGGGGAAGGTGGGGGGCAGCCACAGGCCAGCTTCTGCCCTGCCTGCCTGCCTGCCCTCCCTCACTTAGGCTGTAACCCTCTCCACACTATCCTGGGAGTAAGCCCCATTGACTACAATGGGACTTCTGAGCAGACAAGTTGGTTGGAGCTCTCAGGTTGCAGTCCTCTCCACACTTTCCTGGGAGGAAGCCTCACTGACTACTTGTGAGTAGGAGGGGGCAGAGGCTGCAGCCCTCCACACCTTCCTGGGAGTAGCCCAGGGACTACAGCGGGGCTTGCTCGAAAACAGACCTGCTGGGCTCAGGCTCCCACTCACCCATCCTTGCACTTGGCCTTGAGCAGGCTTCAAGGCTGCAATCCCAGGCACCCTTTCCTGGGAGTAAGCTTCATCCGCTGTAATGGGGCTTACAACTGAGTAGACATGCATAGGAGCAGGCTCCAAGGCTGCCATCCCAGGCACCCTTTCCTGGGAGTAAGCTTCATCCACTGTAATGGGGCTTACAACTGAGTAGACATGCATGGGAGAGGCTGCAATCCCAGGCACCCTTTCCTGGGAGTAAGCTTCATCCAATGTAATGGGGCTTACAACTGAGTAGACATGCATAGGAGCAGGCTCCAAGGCTGCCATCCCAGGCACCCTTTCCTGGGAGTACGCTTCATCCACTGTAATGGGGCTTACAACTGAGTAGACATGCATGGGAGCAGGCTGCAATCCCAGGCACCCTTTCCTGGGAGTAAGCTTCATCTGCTGTAATGGGGCTTATTACTGAGTAGACACACAGGATGTCTCCTCTGCTGTGGAGGAAAAGCCTCTCCTTCCACTGAGTGGGGACCTGCTCAGGGAAAGGCAGGCTGCAATGGCTGAGGAGGAGGGCATCCTACTGGAGAGTTGGGGAAGGGAAAAACAGGGAGCTTAAACCCGCAGAGCGGGCAAAATTGAAAAGGGAAACCAATGTGGGGCAGGTGGGGGTGAAGAGAGGAGGGCAGTGAGCTCAGGGGGCGGAGTAAAGCAGCCTGCCCTCCCAACACAGGTGCCTCCTGTCACCCCCTTTGCCACTTTCACCTGGAGGAGCTGCAGCAGACAGAGCCACAGGTTGCCAACCCCTGCGCTAGGGAAAGACACATAATTGGTCAGTAGATGGAGCTGGTGCTATGCAGGTCATGCTAGTCCCATGCACTCATGAATTAAAGCCAGGAGATAAGAAATTCCTTCTAGCGTGCAACTTGTAATGTAATATGACAGGGGAATAACCAGAGAAAAGATAATCGGATGATTTCTGGCTAGTAACTTGCTCTGTCTCTGTATCTGAGCTGCTGGGCTCCTCCCAACAGTCTTCCACTCTCATTACTAGAGTGGGTTCTCCGTGGCTTGACCACTCCGGCAGAAAGCAGACAGGAAAGAGGAAGAGTCTTTGCTCCTCCTGTAATCCTTTATCTGGCAACTCTCTGATTGGTTGGCAGTTGCCCAGCCCCCTTTTGAAGCATGATCTGTGCCTTTCCCCCTCCCCCTGGCTGGGGCATCTTTGAGAGTGATTGATAGCTGGGTCTTGGCAGACCAGACCCTTTGAATTGCTCTCTAGCCAGAGGCAAAGGGTGAGGGAAAATCCGCCCATTGCCACACATTATATAGAAAGTAGGTAAAAGAAAAAGAGGAGAACATAAAAATAGGTTATGACCTCACAAATATGTTGACTGGGGCAAGCTTGAGCTGGGGCAACATTCATTCCAGACATCCGTATGCAGAAAAAGAAGACATACTTTTGAAATGAGAGAGTTGATGTAACCCAGTGTGTCAGTGCATGCGCTCTAAGGCCACAATCCTATCCACACTAACTGCACCATCCACCCTAATGGGGAGTAAACCCCGTTTATAATGAGAGTTACTTCTGAGTAGATGTGCATAGGATTGGGCCCTGCCACTTTCCCCAGGTAGGAGAGGAGGCCCCACAATGGGGTTACCTGACTCTGTGCTGGCTATTCAGCTGGCACAGAGTAAAGCAGCCCCGCGTCTGGCTAGGAGGCCCAGCTCTGCTGGTCCCACTTCTCTGCTGCCCCACTTCTCTCCCCTGCCCCACTGACCTTCTTATATGCTAGTCTGATTGGTTACTTACAAAAGCAGAAAAAAGCAAGGATTCTCAGAATTATTAATTCTTAGTTTCTTTTTCTTATTAATTGATCCTTATTATTCAAGTCAGGCCTGACCATAATGATATAGCACTTAGGGGAAAAAATACACCCCAGTAACCCAGCACTAGAAGCCAAGATGGAGAAGATCTCCACAGCCACCATGTATTTCCCCTTGGTGCTGTTGTAGGTTGGAAGGAAAGAGACCCAAACACTACAAAAGACCAACATGCTGAAGGTGATGAACTTGGCTTCATTGAAAGTGTCGGGTAACTTTCTGGCTAGGAAAGCCACAGTGAAGCTGACAATGGCCAGGAAGCCCATGTAGCCCAAGACACAGTAAAACATGGTAGCTGAACCCTCATTACATTCCAGTATAATGTTCCCATAAACTGAGAACATGTCCATATCTGGGAAAGGAGGAGAAATAATTAACCAGACCATACAAATGCTTGCTTGAACCAAGGAACAGGACAGGATTATGGAATTAGCTAGTCCTTTCCCCACCCATTTCCTCATCCCAGATCCTGGCTTGGTAGCCATGAACGCCACAACCACAGTAACGGTTTTTGCCAACACAGAGGAAAGGGCCACAGAGAAGACCATTCCAAAAGCAGTTTGTCGGAGGAGGCAGGTCACCCTTCTGGGCCTTCCAATGAAGAGCAGGGAGCAGAGGAAGCAAAGAAGGAGGGTGGTGAGGAGGATGTAGGTGAGGCTGCGGTTGTTGGCTTTGACAATGGGAGTATCTTGATGCTTTGCAAAGATTCCAAGCACCCAAGCTGTGATCAGAGCCAAAGCAACAGCAGCCAAAGATAAACCAGCTCCCAAAGGTTCAGTGTATGAGAGGTAGCTGATAACCTTGGGAATGCAATGATGTTGCTCTTTGTCAGGATATTGATCATCTGGACAATTGATGCAAGCATCCATGTCTGGAAAGAAAAAAAGAAGTGATACTTTTAAATAACAGCTGCGTAATGTAATGTCAATGTCCGTGATCTCTAAGCCAGGAAAGCCCAGGTGAAAACAACCCCTCAAGCTCATAAAGGAGCCTTAGATAAGAGATCCCTGTGTCCCTTGCTAAAGTGTAATGTTGCACAGTCATTGCAAAGGGCAACATACTCAATATTTATGAATGTTCCGCCTCCTACCCTTCTGGCCAGAGACCTTCCCTTCTGGACATGGATCACAATCATAACAGCAGAATGATTCCCCTTCCCTCTTTTTCCGGCTGGAGCCAGGATGACAGGGGTCATTGCACACAGAGATGGGCAGCACCTGAGCAGAGCCAAAATGGAGAGGATTTTGATTAATTGAATTTCTTTCCATTGTTGTGGTTTCACAAGGCTATATAAAGAAAAATGCTGTGCTACAGGAAGTGGAGGTTCATGGTCTTGTTTGCTATACTTAATAAAACTGTATTCTGAGTCTAGGTGCTTTGGTATAGAGATCATTGTTTCCTTCTCTGGGAATAATTTTCTTGCCACAATCACATGTAAGAATCCTTTTGTTGTGTCAGATATTGAACTGCTGATTTTTTGTGTTCTTCTAAGCACATTTCTATGTGCATGTGCTTATTTTGAAATCTCTTCACATCCATCACCATCTCCCTAATATACTTTTTATATTGTTGGGGAAAATGCTAAATTCATGTTATCATTTGTATGTACAGGCATGCCCTCGTATCAGCAGAGGTTCCATTCCAGAACCTTCCACAGTTACCTGAAGCTACGGATATTGGGAACACCTGCCCCGCGGAGGCAGAGGGGTGAGCTCCTCTCCTCTCGCCTCTGGAGGGTCATCTTAACCCAACAGATGCCATGGAGCAGGAGAAATTTCCTTCTCCCCTCCCCTCCCTTCCCTGCCCATGAAATGCCCCCTTATCAGCACTAAGTTCTGAACCCATGACAGTATGGCCACAATGCTGTTGCCATTTTGTGATGGAGGCTTGGACTAGCCCACTGGCGGTATCGCTGCGCCATTTACAACAGCAGAACATTGTTTCTCTCTCATAAAGAATATCATAGGATTGAACTATAATGTTTATAGTGTAGATTGCTACATTTTTTTTGTATTCTTGTAAATAATGTATATGTACTTTCCCCCTTTGTTTTCATTTCCTGTTTTTGTTTGTTCTTTAGTTGATTGTGTCACTTTCACAAATAAGGAGAGAGAAAAAAATATTAAAAACGCCAAGAAGATTTAAGATGTGGAAAAGCGAAGTCAGATTCATGTGAATTAGCTATTTTCCAGCTATGTCAAACTGGACATAACTTGCAGTCCTTTCTATCTCACCTGGTTAAATTTTCCATACCACAGGATGCTTTCGTCTTGAATTATTAACTGTTTTCCTGGAGGTGCCTGGAGATCCAGTCTTCCAATGTTGATTCTTGCAAGTGACAGATTCGGCAAAATAACCCAGTTTGTCACATCAAATCCTGCCACTAATTCTCCATTGTCATCAAAATGCACAGACTCTCCAGCACTATTGTTGAAGAAGGTGCTCCTTAGAAAGGGATGGAGCTAGAGTAAAGAGAAAAAGATGCAAAGGGGCCAATAAACGTCATTAAAATATTCAGAATGCCAGTGACAAACACCTGCCCTGATTGGTTTGATTATTATATGATTTGTCTGAGCCCATCGCCTTTAGACTGTATCTGAGAGCAGGAGGTAGTACAAGCAAAGCAATGTCTGATTGTGTGGCACAGCTCAGCACTTGAGCTTGCCTACTCAAGTTTCCATCCTCCTGAAGAAGACTTTTCTCCTTCAGCAGGACTTGTTCATTAGGAGCAACAACTAAATCTGCAAGAAGAAGGACAGCTAAGGGTAGAATTCTATACTTGAATGGGAGACCACCTAGGAATACCGGGTGCTGTAGGCTTATACCATAGTCTTTCGAGGTTTCTTAAATAAAGATTTATGGGAAATAATGGATTTGAAGAATTACCCACAATTTGGAAGGCTTTGATATTCTAACGCAGGGGTGTCAAACTCATTTCATACAGAGGGCTGGTTAGCATTCATGGTGCCTACTGAGGGCCAGAAGTGGCATCATTAAGCAGGAAGTGATGTCATTAAGCAGATGATGACCAGAAATAAACTCTTTGTTCTCACATAGAAATTCATTAGCTGCAAGTGGCAGAAGAGAAAATGTGCAAATCTTATTCATATTTTCAAGATATGAGGAAGCTCATGCTGGGAGAGCCCAATTATACTGGAGGGAAGTGGATAAATTGCTTCCTGAGGCTTCACTTGGTCCACGGGCCTTATGTTTGACACTCCTGCTCGGACGTACGAAAGAAAAAGAGCTGTGTCATTGGGCGAGTTCATTTTTTAAAAATATTTTCCAAACTATTTAGAACACCTGCATTCAAAGTGGATTTAAAAAGGAATCAAGGCAAAAAAGCAATACCAAAATATAGAACTAATCAATTTCCAAGGATATTTTTAAAAAGAGTGAAAAGTCTAGGGGTCCAATCCTATCCAACTTGCCAGCACCAGTGCAGCCACAATACAGCCCGAGGTAAGAGATGAAATGTTATCATACTTTGAGGAGGCCTCTGTGACTGTCTCCCCACCACAGGATGCAGCGCACGACCTGTTAGCACAGCTGCACCAGTACTGAAAAATTGGATAGGATTGGGCTCTTGGTCTGATAGAAGGCAAGAAGCTCCAGAGAGGATGTTCTGTAGGTGCCAGCAAAACCTGCACAACCCAGGAGCTCAGAGATGCCTTGGGTATATGATGCCTTAATACATTGATTCACAAGGGAGGAGAAGGTCCCTCATGTACTTGAGTCCCACCTGCATAGGACTTTTACCTTCCAGGGCTGCAGATTCCTCAGTTCCAGCCCTTCTCCAGCTTTCCAAGTCCTGTGTTTTAATCTAAATTCAAGCACAGTATGTAGAGCACGTGCAACAGCGTGGACAGCATTGTAAATACTGTAGCTAATGCCAGTCGTGCTCAATTCAAAAAGAATTCCAGGAAGGCTCTCCAGCTTCTCCTCCCCAGTGCAGGGTTCCTTGGTCTTCTCACTCTCACCTATCGTAGAATTTTTCAATGAACAATTGAAGAACTTCTCCCAGATGTCCTGGATAAAACCATCATTTTCAGAGAAAATATTGGCGTTCTGCAGAAATTTTCTGAAGCCTGGTGGTTCATTTGAGTGAATGGAGAAGGAGATGGCACCCTGGAAGGGTTGAACATCCCAGTTCCTCTGATTTGAACATAGCGTGAAATCCCAGTGCGTTGTCACAATCCACACCTTTCCTAAAGGTGAATGAAGAACTGCCTCTTGAAAATACCAGGCCAAAAGTGACATGGTTTGTTGAGAACCATAAGCAATATACACATTGGCTTTGCTCTTTAAGGCATCTGAAATATTTCGCAGTTCCCTAAATTTGGACTGGAGTATCCTATCCGTATAGGAAATTTGTGGGAATCTTTTTACAAAGGCAAAACAGATGCTATTTGTGGAAAGCATTGACTGCAGCGCTTGTAGAAAGAGCTCTTCATTTTCATTTGATATAAATATTCCAACCCATGTCCATCTGAAATGCAGAAGTAATTGGACAATCCCTTTGTACTGATGGATGTCATTTGGGACCATCTGGTACAAGGAAGGGAAGCGGGACTTTTTCCTCATCCTCGAGTCAAGTGAACTGTAAATGATCTAAACAAAAACATGCAGATATCTATCATGAATTGAATAAAGCTATAATATGTGTGAGCATTGCATCATGTACCAGTGTGCAATGCTTTTGCATAAATACTTGCTTAGATCAAAGGTATCAAAGGCATATGCCTCTGTTTTGCTCCCACCACCCAGAATGGCTCTGAAGGGGAGGCGCAGGGGCAGCTTGTCTGTTGTGGTCAGGCTCCCTGCAAAACTCAGTGATTTGCACCCCCAACTAGTTATGCCACTGAGCGTGACAGATTGAAATAAACAAATGAGGAAGGTGACATCCAACTCTTATCAAGTGTGCAGCTTTTGCTGGGCATGAGGCAGACGTCTTTTGAGCTCTTTTAAAATAGGTTCAAGGAAAGTTTTGGGGTGGCAAAACTTTCAGTATGCATAAGAAGATTCTTACATGGCCCCTATATACACAACTGTACACACAAAGGGTTCTCTCTGCATCAAAGGGGACCCCATACAGTGCCTCCATGGGATCGGCATTTCAGCACCTGAAAGAACAGGTGAAGTTTCATGGAGTGATGTCTCCAAATGTACCTGTGGAATCTTGTAGTGGTCTATGATGGTAGCTATGTTCAGGGAGGTGTCTGAGTGCATACTCCAAGTGATGGCTACCAGATTGTTCTTCAGATCACACTTGTAGTTAGGGACAAATCTCTGCTGTGTAGAGAGCAGATTCAGTAGGGTCTTGTAAGAAACTGATGTACTGGCATAGTTTTCATAGATGTGGAATCCCAAGGTGATGTTATTTAAGATGGCTGGATTTTCATTGATCTCCTTTGCAGCAAATGCCATGGCCAGAACATGTTGATAGCGCTTTGGCAGCACACTGCAATGAAAATGAGGATTGGGAAAACAAAATGATCAGGGCACAGAAGCCCCATGAAGAATGTCATGTGCTCATATACTTGGTTGTTTCCCAATTATAAAGCATAAACAAATACACAAATGAATGAATAGTAAATCCTTTGAGGATGTTGGATATGTGCTTCAGTTACACTTGCCTCACCCAGTCTGTGAAACGTTTGAGACTGAGGCTGCAATCCTAACCACACTTTCTTGAGAGTAAGCCTCATTGAACAAAATAGGACTTACTTCCGGGTAGACCTGGTTAGGCTTGTGCCCTAAGTGGTTTAGTTTCTTCTTGACTGGGGAGAACGGAGTCTTAGGGTGCAATCCTAATCAATTTTCCAGCACTGACATAGCTGTGCCAGTGTGGTGTGCACTGCATCCTGCAGTGGAGAGGCAATCAAGGGGGCCTCCTCAAGATAAGGGTATGATTGTTATCTTACCTTGGGGCTACACTGTGGCTAGATCAGTGTTGGAAAGTTGGTGAGGATTGCACGCTTATCTGCTAATGCAATGAAACAACTCAAGAGTCTACTTATCTTTTCCCAGTATTTAAATTCAGCAAGAGAAGAAAAGCTGCCATAAAGATGGGCTATGCAGATAAATGATAAATAAAAAGAACATAGAGAACATTAAAACCATGAAAGCAATACATCCAAGTTCAGCCATTTCTGCCCAACATTGCATATACGCAACAGGGATCAAATGTGTACGCCTGTGGCCTGGGCAGAAAAGAGTTAATGCTGAAACACAGGAAAATATTAAGTGAAAGCCACAGAGCAGAATGGAACAAGGTGAACCGTAGGATTGAGACCCATAGGATCAACGGTTAAATAAATACCAGCAGCGTAGCTAGAGGGGATGTGAAGCGCTACGCATGACATGCAATGTGTAGGCATCCAAAATGGAAGCATCCGTTCCATTTTGCTCTAGCGGTCTGGAGTGCCCTCAAAAGGAGGGACCCTCCTCAAAATGGAGGGACCATTGCAGTGCAAAACTTAGTGCATTGCACCCCCTCTAGCTACACTACTGAAAGATCCCACATGGTAGTTGGAATGCATTGGATACAAAATGTATTTCAGATGTTCAAAATGACATGCAGAGACTGAAGGAGAAATGTCAGGGGAGGAGAGGTGGCCCCCCAAAATATACTGACATCACAGTCATCATCATCATCATCATCATCATCATCATCATCATCATCATAATAATAATAATAATAATAATAATAATAATAATAATAATAATAATAAAAATAATAAAACTAATAAAACTTTATTTTTATCCCGCCCTTCTCCCTAACGGGACCCCGGGCGGCTAACAACATATTAAAAAACAATAGATTTTAAAAACATTAATACAAGCAGATAAAAACATTTAAAAACACACTACAGGGCCATAAAAACAGTAGTCAGATTAAAAGAGTAAAAGAGCAGATCACCGAGGAATCAAGCCTGTAAAACTAAAAGATGTATAAAAAAGTTAAGAAGGCCAGAAATCAGAAGGCTTGTTTAAACAACAGTGTTTTCAGGAGTGATAGTAGGATTGAGACCAGAAAGATCTGCAGGCAGATTAATACCAGTGGCGTAGCTAGATGGGATGCAAAGCACTACACATGCATAGTGCCTCACCATGGCACTCACTCATGGCACTCATTCACTCACGTCGATTCCATTCTGCTCTAGTGGTCTGGAATGGCTTCAAAGGGGAGGGGTCACTTGTATGTCGCGGTGCGGTGCAGTGCAAAACTTAGTGCTTTGCACCCCCTCTAGCTACGCTACTGAAAAATCCCACATGGTATTTGGAATGCATTGGATACCAAGTGTATTTCAAATGTTCAAAATGACTTGCATACATTGGAGACTGAAGGACAAATGGAGATGTGGCCCCCCAAAATATGCTGACATCACAGTCATAGGGAGTGTAAGAGTTTGTACTACGTAGAAGAGAAAAATCTATGAAATTACTGAGGTATGGACTTCAAACATCTGGATGAAAGTAGAAAGGAGTGCTGAGAAAAGCTAAGCAGAGTCACAAACATCCTCATGTGGCTGAATGCCATCTTTCATATATAATGTACTTCTAACTGTCACTTAAATATCTGCACCTGGTTATGATGTTCTCAACCAAGAAATGGAAAGGAAGGAAAGAGTTTCTTACATGAAATCCTTGATCAACATTTGAGAGGGGTGCTCGCTGAAGTTAGTAAAGGTACGATTGACAAAGAACTGCGTAGCAATCTTTCCAATGATGATATCTCCTGGATGATAGAACTCATGAGAAATAGGAAAGGCGACTCTTCCTCTGCATGGAGTGGAATGAACAGTCTCTGGCTTGCACGTAACAGGAGAGAGCAGCCCCAGGATTAATGCCAAGAAGACAACCATTTGCAGGACAGAAAGTCCTCTTCAGACAGACATTGTACTGTTTTCCCCAACTGCCTTCAATTTCTCAGCCTCAGCTTTTTTTACAACCTCCTTGGAATTTAAATTGATTGATATGCTGATCAGTTGATACCACAACTGGTATGATAAGTTGTTCAATGGATCCCAAGAGGATGCCTGCAACAGTTTCTTCCAAGCCTTAATATTATTCTCCTTGGTGTCAAAGGCTGATTTGTTTTGGCTTTTTCTTTAGGAATTCACCAGGTTTGATTTGTTCCTCTTGAAGAAATGTGATAGTGGACACTCCTCAGGAGAAGAGGTGGAACTAGCTGCAGACAGCTCAAACCGCTCACAAGATGTGGCCTCTGGTAAAAATTGTGGAAACCTAAGGACATATCATGAAAGTATTGATGCTGAAGAGTGATAGAGCCCCACCTGCTTCTGTAGCCTTTTAGTCTGACCGTGAAGATTATGGGAGGGTTTTATTACCACTTTTGGTGAGATTGTTTTTCCTGTGGTCTCTCTATATTTCTTGGGGTCTGGGGAACAGAACTTGCCAGATTCATGCTTGTAATTACAAAGTAGGGAAAGTACTCCCTCTTGTTCTGAAGCTGTTGTCGTAGAGCACAGGAAAACATAGCAACCTGGTACACTTGAGCAGTGGCTGACCTCCTCAGCCCCACGTCCCTGGACAAAGGTCCGCAATGGGCGCCCTCATGGGATGCAGCCACCCCCCACATGCAAATCTGCCCCTCCCCACTTATCTGGAGCGCACAGAGCCTTTCACAACTCCAGAGCTCAACGTGGAAACCTACTGGAGCTTCCCTGGGCTCTTAAACCGTACTTCCGGTGGACCAGAAGTTTTTTGACCACATCAGGAGCCTCAGAGAGGCTTCTGTGGGGTCCTAGAGGTGCACAAGGCTCTGTGCCCCTTTTTGTTCATGGCGGTTCTGCAACTGTGCTTGACCTTAATCATCCCAGAGGTACAGACAGTCATTCAGCTTCCTGCTGTAGCTTGTCATGGAAGTAAACAGATGAGATAGGAGAGATTTTTTGTTATGCCGTTAGGGCGCAATCCTGACCCTCACTTGGGCCGATGCAAGTCCCTTGTGCCAGCCCAGAACTCTTGCAAAAGTGCCATAAAGCACTTTTGCGCTACTCAACAGGGAGATAGGCTGGTGCAGTGATGTGCATCAGCCTCCCTGCACCACTGCGGTCCCCAGGGACAAGGTGAGTTGTGTCAACTAAGCTTGGCTGACACAGAGGTTGGGGTGTGTGTGGGGAGAGCAGGGAGGAGGTGTGAGGGAGGCGTTTGGGGGCAGGGGGAAGGCAGGGGGTGGGTGTTCCTGGAGGCACGCGGATGAGGATACGAGATGGCACAGATCCGAGTAGACCCACTGGGGCCATTACAGCCGAGACGGGGTAAGGGGAAAAATTTTCCCTTGCCTCTGGGTACACCACTTTTAGCCCCAAACTTGTGCTGGATGCAGCACAGGTCTGCTTGCCCTCCTGTTTCCAGCACAAGTTAGGATTGCACCCTTAGTTTTATGGCAACCTCACAGTTGGAGGTCTTGATCTTGGTACGCGTTCATACTCAGTGTATGTACTTGGGGAACACATTCACACTACTCATTCCGCTTTGTCTTATAGGTGAAATTGACATCATTTGAGAAAAATAATCTCTGCATGTACAAACATCTACCCCTGCAGGCTCTGCCTAACCCTTCTGACCGGGCTGAAGGATCATGCCAAAAGCAGCTACCGTTTCTCCATGACGTCCTAATCTCCTTACTGTTTTTGATTACCTGAAGCATGACCATAGTCTGTCAGAATGGGAAGTACTCGTTTAGGTTAATTGAACTTGTCATTCCTGGATGACCATGCTAACAGGACACACTTCTGTGAGAAAGAATGAGGTGCAAATCAAGAACTTCATATGTAGTTTAAATTTATTCCAAAGATTTATAGATACATTTACATTGTTTGTTGGATTAATGCCCCAACTCTGTCCCCCATTTAGGAAGATGGAACTTGCATACCTGTTATCATAAATGATGTGGCAACACCATAAATGTTGTGCCGCTGCTGAGTGGGAAGAAAACTCCAGTGGAAGTGGTTCTTACGACAATGTTGTTTCTGTTCCACTGTTTTAACTTTGCAGATAGGATTGGGAGATAAATCCCAATAAATCTGGGATTCTGTGCCATAAATCAGTCCTTTACCAATGAGACCCATGCTCATAGCCTTTTTCCAGGGTAAGAGCAGAGATGTTCCTTACACTGCGGAGAACTCTGCAAACGCCCCCCACCACAGGATTTGCATAATACTGGGGTCATAGAATTTCTTCCCTGTGAGCAAGACACCTGGAACTAAGTCAGGTCCTACTTACTTACTTCTGACTAAAGATGCATATAATTGCATGGTGCAACAGGCCATTCATAAATTTTTTATTGGTTTCCACAAGAACATGGGACAGGCCCTTTCCCTCTCAATATATGCTGTTGCACTCAATATACACCTCTGATGTCAACAGTCCTGAAATGTGCATGTTTAGGCAGTGAACGATACAATTCAGACGTGAACATAATGATGTAGCATTTAGGGGAAAATAATACATGCCAGTAACCCAGCACTACAGGCCAAGATGGAGAAGACCTCCACAGCTACCGTGTCTTCCCCCTTTGTGCTCAGATTCTCAAATAAAGATTCTGAGAATGTTTATTGCTTAATTATTTGCCTTCTTCTTAGCTGTTCCTTATTATTCAGCTCAGGTCTGAGCATAATGATATAGCACTTAGGAAAAAAAATACACCCCAGCAACCCAGCACTGGAAGCCAAGATGGAGAAGATCTCCACAGCCACCATGTATTTCCCCTTAGTACTGTTGTAGGTTGGAACAAAAGAGACCCAAACACTGCAAAACACCAACATGCTGAAGGTGATGAATTTGGCTTCATTGAATGTGTCTGGCAACTTCCTGGCTAGGAAAGCCACAGTGAAGCTGACAATGGCCAGGAAGCCCATGTAGCCCAAGACACAGTAAAACATGGTAGCTGAACCCTCATTACATTCCATTATGATGGCCCCATTCACCGAGAACATGTCCATATCTGGGAAAGGAGGGGAAGTAATTAACCAGAACATACAGATCCCTACTTGAATCAAGGAGGAGGAAAGGACAATGGAGTTTGCCAGTCCATTTCCCAGCCATTTCCTCATTCCGGATCCTGGCTTGGTAGCCATGAACGCCACAACCACAGTGACGGTTTTTGCCAACACAGAAGAAAGGGCCACAGAGAAGACCATTCCAAAAGCTGTTTGTCGGAGAAGGCAGCTCACTCTTCCAGGCCTTCCAATGAAGAGCAAGGAGCAGAGGAAGCAAAGGAGTAGGGAGACAAGGAGGATGTAGGTGAGGCTGCGGTTGTTGGCCTTGACTATGGGAGTGTCCTGGTGCTTCATAAAGGTTGCAAGCACCAAAGCTGTAACCAAAGGAAAAACAGCAGCAGCTGAAGTTAAACTGACTCCCAAAGGTTCAGTATATGAGAGGTAGCTGATAACCTTGGGAATGCACTGTTGCTGGTGTTTGTCAGGATATTGATCATTTGGACAATTGCTGCAAGCATCCGTGTCTGGAAAGAGAAAAGGACCCATTTTAATATATCTGTGCATTGTAATTTTGAAGAATGTGACTTCTGAACTATGAAACCCCAATTTGAAAATAGCGCCTTGGCCATGAGTGGGCCTTAGGTAAGCCGTTTGTGTGTCTCTTGCCACAGTTGAGATTTCACTGTCCATTCTAAGGCCACAACAACCATCATTACTTGCTAGACATGATGCCATCCACGATATGCACAGTACTGAGGAATGTTTTGTCTCCTACCCTTCTGGTCAGAAACCTTCCCTTTTGGACATGGAGCACAATCGTAACAGCAAAAGGGCTCCCCTTCCTTCTTTTTCCTGCTGGAGCCCAAATGGCAGGGATCATTGCACACAGAGATGGGCAACACCTAAAGCAGAGCCAAAGTGCAGAGGATTTGGTATTAATAGCATATCTTTTAAGTTGTGCTTTAATATGGGCATATCAATAAAGATGGATGCTGCTGTAAATGGGATTTAACAATAATACCATAATGCCACAACCACAGTAATGGTTTTTGCCAATACAGGGGAAAGGGCCACAGAGAAGACCATTTCAAAAGCAGTTTGTCGGAGGAGGCAGGTCACCCTTCTGGGCCTTCCAATGAAGAGCAGGGAGCAGAGGAAGCAAAGAAAGAGGGTGGTGAGGAGGATGTAGGTGAGGCTGCGGCTGTTGGCTTTGACAATGGGAGTATCTTGATGCTTTGCAAAGATTCCAAGCACTCAGGCTGTGATCAGAGCCAAAGCAATAGCAACCAAAGATAATCCAACTCCTAAAGGTTCAGTATATGAGAGGTAGCTGATAACCTTGGGAATGCAATGATGTTGGTGTCAGGATATTGATCTCCTGGACAATTGATGCAAGCATCCATGTCTGGAAAGAAAAAAGTGTTACTTTAACAGCTGCGTAATGCAATGTCAGTGACCATGACCACTAAACCAGGAAAGCCCAGATGAAAACAACCCCTCAAGGTCATAAAGGAGCCTTAGATAGGCCATCCCTGTGTCCCTTGCTAAAGTGAAATGTTGCACAATCACTGCAAAGGGCAGCATACTCAATATTCATGAACGTTCTGCCTCCTACCCTTCTGACTGGACGTGGAGCACAATCATAACAGCAGAATGATTCCCCTTCCTTTTTTCCTGCTGGAGCCAGGATGGCAGGGGTCATTGCACACAGAGATGGGCAGCACCTGAGCAGAGCCAAAATGGAGAGGATTTTGAATAACAGACTTCCTTTTAATTGCTGTGATTCATGAGGGTAGATAATGTAAATAGAAATGCTGTTCTACAGGAAGTGGAGGTTCATGGTTTTGTTTGCTTTTCAGTGGAATATTTATGGTCCCTCTACTTAATGAAACTGTTTTCTGAGTTTGGATGCTTTGAGCTAGAGATCATTGGTTCCTTTTTTGGAAATAATTTTCTTGCCACAATCACATGTACGGAGTCCTTTTGTTGTGTCAGGTATTAGACTGCTGAGTTTTGGTCTGCTTCCAAAAGTATGTTTCTATATGTGTGTGATTATTTTGAAATCCCTTCACATGCATCTCCATCTCCCTGCTATACTTCTTATATTTTTTGTGTATACAGTGGTGCCTCGCATAACGAATGCCCCGCTCACCGAAAAACCTGCTTAATGAAAGCTGTTCGCGAAGTTTGGTAACTCGCATAACGAATTTTTGTGACTTATACTTCGCATAACGAATTTTTTTTTATTGTCCTGTCCTGGTTTGTTTTAAATCACACAACCGTTAATACCCAGGATGCATTGTGCCTGGAGGTTTAAAAAGCCTCCCCAATGCAGCCTGGGCTCACTTCTCCACATGCAGTTCCAGGGTTGACTTCCAGGAGCCTGTGCTGTGAGCGAACCTTGTCTTTGGTCAACTGTTCTGAGCAGTTCTGAGCAGTTCACCAACTCCTTGGGGAACCTACTACCAGCAGTTAAGGCGAGTTTCTTTGAACTTTTCATAACTTTTGGGAAGTGGTGGGCAGCATTTGAGGTATGTTTTGGGGGGCCAGCTGGCCAACAGCAGTTTTGGGCTGCTGTTTTGGGGAGGTTAGGGGAGTTTTTCCAGCAGTTTGGGGAATCTGTGGAACTCATTTGCAACCGTTTTTCCAGACCAGGATTTAAGGAGCTTCTTCACAGGGACATCTCAAGCAGTGGAAAGGTAGGGAGCATAGCTTCACCATGTGCATTTGTTCTCCTGTGTTGGGGGGTGGGGGGTGTTATGCCACTTTTTGGTCCCAGGCAGGTTTGGCCAGGTAGGGAGCGTAGCTTCACCATGTGCATTTGTTCTCCTGTGTTGGGGGTGGGGGGTGTTATGCCACTTTTTGGTCCCAGGCAGGTTTGGCCAGGTAGGGAGCGTAGCTTCACCATGTGCATTTGTTCTCCTGTGTTGGGGGTGGGGGGGTGTTATGCCACTTTTTGGTCCCAGGCAGGTTTGGCCAGGGGTGGGAAGGTGTGCGTGAAGCGGATGTGAAGCACTGCCTTTTGTTTTTGCGAACGTAGCAACTGCTGACATGGGTCCCAAGAAGGCTGCTCCTGCAGAGGCCGGGAAGAGGACAAAGATGACGCTAGAAATGAAGAAGGAGATCATCCAGAAGCACGACGGAGGCATGCGATTGACAGACCTCGCCAGGGAGTACGGGAGGAATCCATCCACCATCGGGACCATCCTGAAGATGAGGGAGAGGATCCTTGCGACAGATGCAGCCAAGGGAGTCACCAGGATCGTGAGGAACCGGCCACCTGTTCTGGAGGAGGTGGAGAAGTTGCTGCTCATCTGGATGGAAGAGAAGCAGCGTGCAGGGGACACCGTGACTGAGGCTGTCATTTGTGAGAAGGCCAAGGCCTTGCACGCAGACCTCGTACAGCAAGAGCCAGGAACCTCAGCTGAGCCAGAAGTCTTCAAGGCAAGCAGAGGCTGGTTTGAAAGATTCAAAACCAGATCTGGAATCCACAGCGTGGTCAGGCATGGAGAGGCTGCCAGTTCCGATGTTCCTGCGGCTGAGGACTTTGCCTCGGAGTTCCTGGAGATCGTGACTACACAGGGCTACCTTCCACAGCAGGTCTTCAACTGTGATGAGACCGAGCTGTTTTGGAAGAGGATGCCCAAAAGGACCTTCCTCACTGAAGAGGAGACCAAGCTGCCTGGCCACAAGCCCATGAAGGACCATCTGACCCTTCTCTTCTGTGCCAATGCCAGCGGGGACCTGAAGATAAAGCCCCTGCTGGTGTACCACTCCAAGAACCCACGGGCCTTCAGGAAGCACAAGGTCAACAAAGACTGGCTGAGCGTGTTGTGGCGATCCAACGCTAAGGCTTGGGTCACACGCGTCCTGTTTGTGGAGCGGGTCAATCTGGCTTTTGGCCCTGCTGTCAAGCAGTACCTGCTGGACAATGACCTGCCGATGAAGGCCTGCTCCTGCTCATCCTCCAGGCCTTGAGGAAGACTTGTTAGAGGACTTCCGCTTCATAAACATCATGTTCCTGCTGCCTAACACCACCCCACTACTCCAGCCAATGGATCAGCAGGTCATCGCCAATTTCAAAAAACTGTACACCAAGGAGCTTTTCAGGCACTGCTTCGAGGTGACCGATTGCACCAACCTCACCCTGCATGAATTCTGGAGAGACCACTTCGACATCGTCAGCTGCGTGAAGATGATCACCAAGGCCTGGGACAGGATCAGCCAGAGAAATCTGAATTCCGCTTGGCGCAACCTGTGGCCAGAGTGTGTGGCAACAAGTGACTCTGATGCTTCTGCGCCTGCACCAGAGTCAACAGTGCTGGAGGACATTGTTTCCTTGGGGAGGACCATGGGCCTCAAGGTCACAAAGGAGGACATCTGCGAGCTGGTGGAGGACCATGACCAGGAGCTGTTCACCCAGGAGCTGGTCAAACTTCAGGCAGAGGCTACACAGGAGCAGGCCTCTTTGGAAGAGGAAGAAGCGACAAGTGAGGAACAGCTGTCCTCCACGGAACTGAAGGACATCTGCCAACAGTGGCAAAACGTGCAGACTTATGCACAGCGGCACCACCCAGACAAGGCTCTGGCACATGACCTTGCGAACATGTTTGATAGAAGGATCATGTCCTCTTTCAGAGGGGTGCTGAAAAGGTGGCTGAAGCAGCAGACCATGGACAGGTTCTTCATGAAGAAGCAAAGAGTGGAAGAGGAACCTGCTGCTTCTACCAGTGGTGCCCAGTTGCCTTCTTCCTCCTCCTCCTCGTCCGCCTAGAAGCCTTGAAGTCAAGCCTTGAAGCCTTCTCCCAGTTGTCCAAGTTGTTAAGTTAAGGTAAGTTAGAGCAGTGATGCTGAGACTTGGGGAACAGAGGGGTCTGTCTCCAGGTTGTCTTTGGCTAACTGCAAACTGCTTCTGTCCTAGCCAGACAGCCTGAGACCGTTCCTGCATGCGTCTTCTCCACGTTTGCCAGTGTCCCTGCCTACTCTACTGCGCCTTCCCAGTTGACCAGCGTTCGTGCCATCCTGAGAGAGACCCTCCGCAGCTCTGGGAACGCAAAAGACTGCTGCTGTGATGTGGAGACAGTTCTGTCTGCCTCCAGTTTCCTGACTTAAAAGACTGGTCCTGTAGGTTGAGACACTTCAGCCTGATTTGGTCACCTTAAAATGTTTGTGTACAAGTGTCCCCTAGAGCCTTAGAGAGTCCTTTGGTGATTTTAAAAAGTTTCTGTATTGGTTTCTGTATGATGTCCCTGTTTACATGCCTTAAAAATGTACTTTCTGAAGAGTTTTGCACAGTCCAAGGACTGTTTCTGACTGTTTCTGTTCAGTTTCAGTGTTGAGCCTCAAGTCAGATGGTCCTGCCTCATGTTTGCTGATTTTTAAATGTTTTTCTGTCATGTTTAAAAAGTTGAAGTTTTGTGCTTGAAATTTTTGAAATCCTCAGTACAGTATGTATGCCTTTAAAGAGCACTTAATAAACACTTTGTAAACCAAATTTGACTTTGTTCTGACTTTTCTTGCCCATAGGAACGGATTAATTAAATTTCAATGCATTCCTATGGGAAAACGCGTTTTGCATAACGAAAAATTCGCATAACGAAAGGACTCGCGGAACGAATTAATTTCGTTATGCGAGGCACCACTGTATTTGTTAAATCCACTTTACCATTTGTATGCACAGGTTTGCTTCCGTATCCACAGAAATCTTTGCCAGAACATAGAAGATGGTTAGCTGAAGTTGTGGATACTGCAAATGCCTGCTCCCCCACGCTCCGAAGGCGAGGGTGAGCTCCGCTCCTCTCACCTCTGGAGGGTCGCCTGAGCCCAGCAGGGGCTGTGGATCATGGGGAATTCTCCTCTCCCCTCCCTTCCCTGCTCATGAAATGCCCCCTGCATCAACTGGATTGGTCCAGAGGCCATGACAGCATGGCCGCAATGCTGTTGCCACTTTGTGATGGAGTATTGGACTAGCCCAGTGGCGGCATCTCTAGGTCCTTTACAACAGCACAATATTGTTCCTTTGTCATAAAGAAGACCATAGGATTGGATTATATGGTATAGATTGCTATATATATTTTTGTATTCGTGTAAGTAACGTATATGTACTTTCCCCCTTCGTTTTAATTTCCTGTTTTTGTTTGTTCTTTAGTTGATTGTATCTCTTTCACATATAAAGAGAGAAAGAAAAGCAATTAAAAAACACCAAGAAGATTTAAGATGTGGAAAAGAGAAGTCAAATTCATGCACATTTGATATTTTCCAGTTATGTCAAACTGGAAATAACTCACAGTTCTTTCTTTCTCACCTGGTTAAATTTTCCATACCACATGATGCTTTCATCTTGAATTATTAACTGTTTTCCTGGAGATGCCTGGAGATCCAGTCTTCCAATGCTGATTCTTACAAGAGATTGATTTGGCAAAATAACCCAGTTTGTCACATCAAATCCTGCTACTAATTCTCCATTGTCATCAAATCGCACCATCTCTCCAGCGCTGTTGTTGAAGTAGATGCTCCTTAGAAAGGGATGGAGCTAAAGTAATGAGTAAAAGATGCAAAGGGGCCAATAAACATTATTAAAATCTTCAGATTGACAGAGACAAACACCTGTCCTGGATGTGTTTAGATCAAGGGTGTACAAACTTTTTGGCAGGAGGGCCACATCACCTCTCTGATACTGGCGGCCAGGGGAAAAAAAGAAAGAATTTACATTTAAAATTTGTATAAATTTGCATAAATGAATATATTAGAGATTGAACTTCTATGAATGAAAGGCACCAGGATGCAGGTCTCTTGCTGTCTTGTGTGCTCCCTGGGGCATTTGGTGGGCCACTGTGTGATACAGGAAGCTGAACCAGATGGGCCTATGGCCTGATCCAGTGGGGCTCTTCTTATCTTCTTATCTTCTTATGAACGAATGAAGGTCTTGGAGTCCTACAAAAGGCCTTGCACAGAGCAAGGCCGGCCTTTCCTTCACTGTCACTGCTGCATCACAGATGTGAAACAGCAAGCAGTGGAGGGAGCCCTTGTCCTGAAGCTCAGGCAAGAGGTCAAACAGTCATCCTCATGCTGACAGCAGTTGTGTTGGGCCAGTTGCAGACTCCAGCAGGTCTCTGGAGGGCCAGACACTCATTAGAGACAGGGGCTCCCTGTGGTCTGACTTGGGGGTCTTTGAGGGATGTAAATGGCCCCCGCCAGGGGTTTGGACACCCCTGGTTTTGATTATTATATGACTGGTCTGAGCCCATCGCATTAGACTGTATCTGAGAGCAGTAAGTAGTACAAGCAAAGCAATATCTGATTGTGTGGTACGGCTCACCACTTGAGCTTGCCTCCTCAAGTTCCCATCCTTCTGAAGAAGACTTTTTTCTCCTTCAGCAGGACTTGTTCCATAGGAGCAACAACTAAATCTGCACAAAGAAGGAAATCTAGGGGTATAATTCTTGATCTCTGGGGAAGCATTGAAGATCTATATACAGGTGCAGCCTATTTATCCACAGATTTTTTATCTTCTGATTTGTCTCAATGCTAATGGGGTGGGGGAACCAAAAGTCACACACACCTTTGCCTGGTGTCTTGCTCCAT
The DNA here is from genome assembly GCF_035046505.1 of Tiliqua scincoides. Classification (NCBI taxonomy): domain Eukaryota; kingdom Metazoa; phylum Chordata; class Lepidosauria; order Squamata; family Scincidae; genus Tiliqua; species Tiliqua scincoides. Next base: position 113,120,726 of record NC_089825.1, read on the forward strand.
TTCCAGGCAGCCCAAAATACTGCAAAAAGGCTCTGCCTCACCTAGACAGGGAAATAGTCCTGGAGCCATGGAAGAGGTTCCCCTTGTGAAGGAACAGTAACACTCTTGGAGCCCCTGAGGCAGCCAAGACTGAAGCGGGGAAGGGGGGCAGAAAAGCTCTGTAGCCTGAACACGTGCAGCAAGGTGGAGCATCCTCTCTTTCTCTCTCTCTCACTCACAGACACACGGGGGTAGGTGTGGTAGCAACAGAGGGGATTGCTTTAAAAAACCCAGGGAGTGTTTGCCAAATTCCCACCCCCCAAGATGGTGCAGGCTATCACTGACACAAGCAAGCCTTCATAGCAAGCAAAGCATGAGATTTAGGCTACAATCCTCTCCACACTTTCCTGGGAGTAAGCCCCATTAACTGGAATGGGACTTACTTCTGAGTAGAAATGCATAGGACTGGACTCTTAAAAGCTCAGCATCCCAGCTGGCAAGGGAGGGCTGAGTATGGAGCAGAGGGGAGGGGATTGATAACAGCTGCCTTAGTTTCCTTCCAGCCCCAAGTGTCAGGCTGCAGCGTATTTGCGTAACTCCATGGAATTTAGCACAATGGGTTTTTTCTTAATACCGGGTCATGGAAGGGAACTAGCACGAATAAATAGGCTCCACCTATATATCAGATTTCTTTAAATAAAGATTTATAGGAAAGAATGGATTTGAAGAATTACACAAAATTTGGAAGGCTTTGATATTCTAGAACAGGAGTGATAAACTCCTTTCATAACAGAGGGCCAAAGTTAGCATTCATGCGGCCTGCTGAGTAACATCATTAAGCAAGAGGTGATGTCATTAAGCAGTTGATGGCCAGACAGAAACATTTTGTTCTCACGTAGAAACTCAATAGCTGCAAGTAACAGAAGAGAAAATGTGCAAATCCTGTTCATATTTTCAAGATATGAGAGATCCCACTCCTCACACTGGGAGAGCTCAATTATAATGGAGGAAAGTGAATAAATGGCTTCCAAATGAATTTGTTGTGGCTCTTGAAAGATAGAGCCTTATTTCAATTGTAAAAATCCCTCCGGGGATTTAAATTAGCCTACCTATGTAAACCGCCTTGAATAAAGTCTTGAATAAAGACCAAGAAAGGCGGTATATAAATACCTGTATTATTATTATTATTATTATTATTATTCCTGAGGCCTCATTCGGCCCCAGGGCCTTATGTTTGACACTCCTGCTCCAGCATACAAAAGGAAAGAGCTGTGTCTTTGGGCGAGTTCATTTTTTTAAAACACCTTCCAATCTATTTAAAACACTAGCATTCAAAGTGGATTTAAGAAGGAATCAAGGCAGAAAAGCAATACCAAAGTATACAACTAATCAATTTCCAAGGATATTAAAAAAAAGAGGTCTAGGTCTGCTAAACCTATCATGCTATGAATGAGGCAAGAAGCTCTAGAGAGTATGTTCCATAGGTGCCAGCATAACCTGCACAACCCAGGAGCTCAGGGATGCCTCTGGTACATGATGCCTTAATACATTGATTCACGAGGGAGGGGATGGTCCCTGATGTACTTGGGTCCCACCTGCATAGGACTTTTACCTTCCAGGGCTGCAGATTCCTCAGTTCCAGCCTCTCTCCAGCTTTCCAAGTCCTGTGTTTTAATCTAAATTCAAGCACAGTATGTAGAGCACGTGCGACAGCATGGACAGCATTGTAAATACTGTAGCTAAAGCCAGTTGTGCTCATTTCAAAAAGAGTTCCAGGAAGGCTCTCCAGCTTCTCTTCCCCGGTGCAGCGTTCCTTGGTCTTCTCACTCTCACCCGTCGTAGAATTTTTCAATAAACAATTGAAGGACTTCTCCCAGATGTCCTTGATAAAACCATCTTTTTCAGAGAAAATATTGGCGTTCTGTAGAAATTTTCTGAAGCCTGGTGGTTCATTTGAGTGAATGGAGAAGGAGATGGCACCCTGGAAGGGTTGAACATCCCAGTTCCTCTGATTTGAACATAGCGTGAAATCCCAGTGTGTTGTCACAATCCACACCTTTCCTAAAGGTGAATGAAGAACTGCCTCTTGAAAATACCAGGCCAAAAATGACATGGTTTGTTGAGAACCATAAGCAATATACACATTGGCTTTGCTGTTTAAGGCATCTGAAATATTTAATAATTCCATAAATTTTGACTGGAGTATCCTATCCATATAAGAAATTTGTGGAAATCTTTTTACAAAGGCAAAACAGATGCCATTTTCAGAAAGCATTGGCTGCAGCGCTTGTAGAAAGAGCTCTTCATTGTCCTTTGATACAAATATTCCAACCCATGTCCATCTGAAATGCAGAAGTAATTTGACAATCCCTTTGTACTGATGGATGTCATTTGGGACCATCTGGTACAAGGAAGGGGACTTTTTCCTCATCCTCGAGTCAAGTGAACTATAAATGATCTGAATGAAAACATGCACATATCTATCATGAATTGAATAAAGTTATAATACGTGTGAACACTGCATCATGTACCAATATGCAAGGCTTTTGCATGAATACTTGTTTGAATCAAAGGTATCAAAGGCATATGCCTCTGTTTTGCTTCCACCACCCAGAATCAGTGGCGTCACCAGGATTCGCGTCACCAGGTGCGGGAGGCCTGTGCGTCACCCCATGTAGTGGGTGGGGCAACGCCCCAGGTGGTGAGCGTGGTGATGTACCATCGCCCCACCCCCACTGGTTTTTTGTCTGTACCTTTTGTTATAACACAGATATTTCAACGTGGTTTGTTTCATTGCATTCTGCATGAAATTACGCATTGTTTAATATATAACATGATGGCCTTATTCCTCCAAATTCTGATTTTAGTGATTTTGAAAACTTGTAGAGTCTCAAACACACACACACACACACACACACACACACACACACACACACACACACACACACCCCAACATCCTGTGTCAACTTACTAACACCTTATTGCAGCAGTTCTCAAACTTTTAGCACTGGGACCCACTTTTTAGAATGACAGTCTGTCCAGGACCCATTGAAAGTGATGTCATGGCCAGAAGTGACATCATCAAACAAATTAAAATAAATAATTATAAATAATTAAATTAAAATGAAATAATTAAATAAGGGGGAGCCAGTCCTGCTCCACCAAGTGAATCTACTCTGAAGTAAGTCCTATTGTGGTCAATGGGGCTTACTCTCAGGAAAGTGTGAGTAGGCTGATATGCCAATAAAGGTTTCAGAAAGAGAGAGAGAGAGTGTGAGTAGGATTGCAGTCTGTGAGCCCAAGCCTATGCATGTCTACTCTGAAGTAAGTCCCATAGTGGTCAATTGGGCTTACTCTGTAGTCTGCCTGCAATAACAACCCCCCAAAAAGAATCAGTGAGCTCTTCAGCCTTCCCAGTGCCCACTTTAAAGTTCTTCTGTTTCAGGCACATCAGAATAAAGACCCAGCTGGCTTCTCAAGTGCAAAATAGAAAACTTTCCCCTTACCATTCAAGCCTCTTTTTTGTTCTTTTTAGGGGGGAAGAGGCTGCCTTCTGGAGCAGCTCCATCGGATCAGGACCCTTCTGGTGCCCTCACATTCCCCTTTGCCTGGCCTGACCGCCAGCCAAGGAATGTCTGCCTACTCGTGAGTAAACACGACTGTGAGGCTGCTTTGCATTCCATAGGGCTCCATAGACTGGGAGGGAGGCAGCTGGGAGGGAGGAACCTCCTTCTCTGGTGTTTTTGGGGGCTGCACTCATTGGATGAGGACCATTCTGACGTCCTTGGAGCCTCTCAGTCTGCCTCAACTAAGACAAGTTCACCTACTTGCGAGTAAATGCGGCCATGTGGCTTCATTTCGGGCTCAGACTCGCAACTGGGAAGGGGGAGATTCTTGGGTGTTTTTGGGGGGGCTTCATTTATTGGATCGGGACCATACAGGTGTCGTTGGATTCCTCTCAGCCTGCCCTTTCCGATGGACCATGGCAAGTATGCCTACTCACGAGTAAACATGCGATACGGATCACTTTCACTTTCCATAGGGCTCCATGCATTTTTTCCTTCCGTTATTTGGCCATAACTTTTGAATGAAAGCAGTGATATCAATTCTGTTTATTGCACCACACTCCACACTCCACAGGCCATTCCACATCCGTGTATGGCATGATGCGATAGCTCCTAACCCCGCGATGTTAGTGTGTCCTCCCCCAGGGTGCGTCACCCCCCCCGGCGTGTCACCCGTGCGGCCCGCACTCCCCTAGCTATGCCAGTGCCCACAATGTCTCTGAAGCTTGCATGTTGTGATCAGGCTCCCTGTAAAACTTAGTGATTTGCACCCCCAACTAGCTATGCCACTGAACATGACAGATTGAAATAAAAAAAATGAGGAAGGTGACATCTAACTTTTATCAAGTGTGCCGCTTTTGCTGGGCATGAGGCAGATGTCTTCTGAGGTCTTTTAAAATGGGTTCAAGAAAAATTTTGGGGAGGCAGAACTTTCAGTATGCATAAGAAGATTTTTACAGGCCCCCTACTCACACAACTGTACACACAAAGGGTTCCCTCTGCATCAATGGGGACCCCATACAGTGCCTTCATGGGAGCTGCATTTCAGCACCCGAAAGAACAGGTGAAGTTTCATGGAGTGATGTCTCCAAATGTACCTGTGGAATCTTGTAGTGGTCTATGATGGTAGCTATGTTCAGGGAGGTGTCTGAGTGCATACCCCAAGTGATGGCTACCAGATTGTTCTTCAGATCACACTTGTAGTTAGGGACAAATCTCTGCTGTGTAGAGAGCAGATTCAGTAGGGTCTTGTAAGAAACTGATGTACTGGCATAGTTTTCATAAATCTGGAATCCAAAGGTGATGTTATTTAAGATGGTTGGATTTTCATTGATCTCCTTTGCAGCAAATGCCATGGCCAGAACAGGTTGGTAGCGTTTTGGCAGCACCCTGCAATGAAAATGAGGGTTGGGAAAACAAAATGATCAGGGCACAGAAGCCCCATGAAGAATGTCATGTGCTCATTTACTTGGTTGTTTCCCAATTATAAAGCATAAACAAATACAAGAATGAATAATAAATCCTTTGAGCATGTTGGATATGTGCTTGTATTGGAATTGTGGAAAATCTGGGGAGGAGGTAGATGTGGTGTCAGCAGTGGCCCCTTTAAGGGTAAGGCCTGGGCATCCATCAGAGTGTGCTGCACAGCTGCAGCCACTTGAAGGCAATAGGGCCCTCAGGGATATAAGGAGCCCCTGAGGCAGGAAGGGGGTGTGGGTTGGAGAAGGAGTGCAGGTAGGACGGACGGACGGACGGACGGACGGACGGACGGACGGACGGACGGACGGACGGACTGACTGACTGACTGACTGACTGACTGACTGACTGTGACTTGGCTTATTGACTTTGGACTCTGCCCTGGATACTCTGACTGACTTTGTGACTAATGGACTGATTAAGGGATTGCTGGAGACACTGGAGTTTGGTGTGTGGCTGCTGTGCCAAGACCTGCTGAGGATCAAGGGTCTGCTGTAGTGGTGGGAGGCTGCTGGCAGGAGAGAGGACCTCTGCAGGTTGAACAGGCGAGCTACCCTGGAGGTGGGGTCCAGCAGGACTGCAGGGCAGAACCAGAGTCATTTGTTGGGGGAAAGAAGGGGAGCTAATTTGCTTAAAGTGGGCATAATTCTCCAGGCAGAACTTGGTTTGGGATTTGGCAGAACAGTGCTTCAGTTACACTTGCCTCACCCAGCCAAGTTTGAGACTGAGGCTGCAATCCTAACCACACTTTCCTGAGAGTAAGCCCCATTGAACAAAATAGGACTTACTTCCAAGTAGACCTGGTTAGGCTTGTGCCCTTAGTGGTTTAGTTTCTTCTTGAATGGAGAGAATGGAGACTTAGGGTGCAATCTTAATCAACTTTCCAGCACTGACATAGCTGTGCCAGTGTGGTGTGCACTGCATCCGGCAATGGAGAGGCAATCAAGGGGGCCTCTTCAAGGTAAAGGGATGATTGTTACCTTACCTTGGAGCTGCACTGCGGCTAGATCGGTGCTGGAAAGATGGTTGGGATTGCACCCTTAGCTGCTAATGCAATGAAACAAATCAAGAGTCAACTTATCTTTTTCCAGTATTTTGATTCAGCAAGTGAAGAAAAGCTGCTATAGAGATGGGCTGAGCAGATAAATGATAAATAAAAAGAACATAGAGAATATTAAAACCATGAAAGCAATACATCCAAGTTCAGCCATTACTACTCAACACATCCCTGTATACGCAACAGGGATCAAATGTGTACACCTGTGGGCTGGGCAGAAATGAGTTATTGCTGAAACACAGGAAAATATTAAGAGAAAGCCATAGAGCAGAATGCAACAAGGTGAACAGTAGGATTGAGACCCATAGGATCAACGGTTAAATAAATACCAGCAGCGTAGCTAGAGGGGATGTGAAGCGCTACACATGACATGCAATGTATAGGCATCCAAAATGGAAGCATCCATTCCATTTTGCTCTAGTGGTCTGGAGTGCCCTCAAAAGGAGGGACCACTTCTACATTGCAGTGCTAGCTACACTTCTGAAAAATCCCACATGGTATTTGGAATGCAGTGGATACAAAATGTATTTCAGATGTTCAAAATGACATGCATCTGTCAGAGACTGAAGGAGAAATGGTAGGGGAGGAAAGGTGGCCCCCCAAAATATATTGACATCACAGTCATAGGGAATGTAAGAGTTGTACCTTGTAGAAGAGAAAAATCTATGAAATTACTGAGGTATGGACTTCTAACGTCTGCATGAAAGTAGAACGGAGTGCTGAGAAAAGCTAAGTAAATGCAGTATCCTTAGTATCACAAATATAGTATCCTCATATGGCTGAATGGATTCTTTCATAGATAATGCACTTCAAACTCGTCTCTTAAATATCTGCGCTTGGCTATGATGTTCTTAACCAAGAAATGGAATGGAAGGAAAGAGATTCTTACATGAGATCCTTGATCAACATTTCAGAGGGGTGCTCGCTGAAGTTAGTAAAGGTACGATTGACAAAGAACTGCGTAGCAATCTTTCCAATGATGATATCTCCTGGATGATAGAACTCATGAGAAATAGGGAAGGTGACTCTTCCTCTGCATGGAGTGGAATGAGAATTCAAGGTGGAATGAACAGTCTCTGGCTTGCACTTAACAGGAGAGAGCAGCCCCAGGATTAATGCCAAGAAGACAACCAATTGCAGGACAGAAAGTCCTCTTCTGACAGACATTGTACTGTTTTCCCCAACTGCCTTCAATTTCTCAGCCTCAGCTTTTTTTACAACCTCCTTGGAATTTAAATTGATTGATATGCTGATCAGTTGATACCAAAACTGGTATGATGGGTTGGTCAATGGATACCAAGAGGATGCCTGCAACAGTTTCTCCCAAGTCTTAATGTTATTCTCCTCAGTGTCAAAGGTTGATTTGTTTTCATCAGGGTTGGATTTGTTCCTCTTGAAGAACTGTGATAGTTCTTCAAGACGTTCCTCTGGAGAAGGAGGTAGAACTAGCTGCAGAGAGCTCAAACCGCTCACAAGATGTGGCCTCTGGTACTAATTGTGGAAACCTCCAAGACGTGTCATGAAAGTATTGGCTCAAAGTGTGATGGAGCCCCAGCTGCTCCTGTAGCCATTCAGTCTGACTTGAATTATGGGAGGGTTTTATAATCACCTTTCTGGTGAGATTGTTTTTCCTGTGGTCTCTCTTGGGAAATGGAGAACAGAACTCGCCAGATTCATGCTTGTAATTGCAAAGTAGGGAATGTACTCCCTCTTGTTCTGAAATTGTTTTTGTAGAGCACAGGAAAATACAGCAGCCTGGTGCACTTGAGCATTGACTGACCTCATCAGTCCCACTCCCCTGGACAAAAGTACGCAATGGGCACACTCATGGGATTCCGTTACCCCTTACATGCAAATCTGCCCCCCCTCCACTTATCTGGAGTGCATAGAGCCTTGCACAATTCCAGAGCGCAACAGTGAAGCCTACTGGAGCTTCCCTGGGCTCTTAAACTGTGCTTCCGGGAAACCAGAAGCACAGTTTCTGACCACGTCGGGAGCCTCAGAGAGACTTCTGTGGGGTCCTAGAGGCACACGAGGCTCCGCGCCCTTTTTCATGAATGGCGATTCTGCCACTGTGCTTGAGCGTAATCATCCCAGAGATACAGACTGACATTCAGCTTCCTACTGTACCTTGCCATGGAAGTAGACAGACAGGATAGGAGGGATTATTTGTTGCATAGTTAGGGCGCAATCCTGACACTCACTTGGGCTGATGCAAGTCCCTTGCGCCAGCACACAACTGTCACAAGAGTGCCATAAAGTACTTTTGCATCACACAACAGGGAGATAGGCTGGTGCAGTGATGTGCGCCAGCCTCCCTGTGCTCTTGCGGGCCCCGGGGACAAGATGAGTTGTGTCAACTAAGCTTGGCTGACACAGAGGTTGGAGGGGTGGGGAGGGCAGGGAGGAGGCAGGTGGGAGGCATTGGGGGGAGGCAGAGGGTGGGTGTTCCTGGATGCAGGTGGGTGGGGATCCAAGATGGCACAGATCTGAGTAGACCCATTGGGGCCACTGCAGCGCGACACAGGGTAAGGGGAAAGCTTTCCCCTTGCCTCAGGTCATGCCACTTTTAGCTCCAAACTTGCGCTGGATGCAATGCAGTCCTGCTTGCCCTCCTGTTTCCAGCGCAAGTTAGAATTGCGCCCTTAGTTTTATGGCAACCTCACAGTTGGAGGTCTTGATCTTGGTACATGTGCATATTCAGTATATGTGCTTGGGGAACACATTCACACTACTCATTCCCCTATGTCTTATAGGTGAATGACATCATTTGAGAAAAATAATCTCTGCATGTACAAACATCTACCCCTGCAGGCTCTGCCTAAGCCCTCTGACCGTGCTGAGGGATCATGCCAAAAGCAGCAACTATTTCTCCATGAAGTTCTGTTCCCCTTATTTTTCTTGATTATCTGAAGCATAGCCATAGTCAGTCAGAATTGGAAGTTCTCCTTTAGGTTAATTGAGCTTGTTATTCCTGGATGACTATGCTAACAGTACACACTTCCTTAAGAAAGAATGAGATGCAAAACAAGAATTTCAAATGTAGTTTAAATTTATTCCAAGGAATTACAGACACATTTACATTGTTTGTTTGATTAACGCCCCAACTCTGTCCCCCATTTAGGAAGATGGAACTTGCATACTTGTTATCATAAATGGTGTGGCAACACCATAAATGTTGTGCTGCTGCTGAGTGGGAAGAAGACTCCATTGGAACTGGGAAAGGGTTGGGCCATAAAACCCAATAAATCTGGGATTCTGTGCCATAAATCTGCCCTCTAACAAAGAGACCCATACTCATAGGCTTTTCCCAGGGTAAGAGCAAAAAAGTTCCTTACCTTGAGAAGACCTCTGCAACTGCCCCCCACCACAGGATGCAGAGCATACTTCCTTGGAGCACGTACATCTGCTGGGGGGATTTGCATAATATTGGGGTCATAGAATTTCTTCCCTGTGAGCAAGACACCGTGAACTAAGTATGGCTTTCTTCTGACTAAAGACACATAGAGTTGAACTGTGCAACAGGCCAGCCTTATTCTTAAATTTTTTATTAGTTTCCACAAGAACATGGGACAGGCCCTTTCCCTCTCAATATATGCTGTTGCACTTAGTATACACCTCTGATGTCAACAGTCCTGAAATGTGTATGTTTAGGCAGTGAACTATACAGTTCAGACATGAACATAATGATGTAGCATTTAGGGGAAAATAATGCATGCCAGTAACCCAGCACTACAGGTCAAGATGGAGAAGACGTCCACAGCTACCAGGTCTTCCCTCTTTGTGCTCAGATTCTCAAATAAAGATTCTGAGAATGTTTATTGCTTAATTTTTTGCCTTCTTCTTAGCTGTTCCTTATTATTCAGCTCAGGTCTGAGCATAATGATGTTTCACTTAGGGAAAAAAATACACCCCAGCAACCCAGCACTGGAAGCCAAGATGGAGAAGATCTCCACAGCCACCATGTATTTCCCCTTGGTGCTGTTGTAGGTTGGAACAAAAGAGACCCAAACACTGAAAAACACCAACATGCTGAAGGTGATGAATTTGGCTTCATTGAATGTGTCTGGCAACTTCCTGGCTAGGAAAGCCACAGTGAAGCTGACAATGGCCAGGAAGCCCATGTAGCCCAAGACACAGTAAAACATGGTAGCTGAACCCTCATTACATTCTATTATGATGGCCCCATTCACCGAGAACATGTCCATATCTGGGAAAGGAGGGGAAGTAATTAACCAAACCATACAAATCCCTGCTTGAATCAAGGCGGAGGAAAGGACAATGGAGTTTGCCAGTCCATTTCCCAGCCATTTCCTCATTCCAGATCCTGGCTTGGTAGCCATGAACGCCACAACCACAGTGACGGTTTTTGCCAACACAGAAGAAAGGGCCACAGAGAAGACCATTCCAAAAGCTGTTTGTCGGAGAAGGCAGCTCACTCTTCCAGGCCTTCCAATGAAGAGCAAGGAGCAGAGGAAGCAAAGGAGGAGGGAGACAAGGAGGATGTAGGTGAGGCTGCGGTTGTTGGCCTTGACTATGGGAGTGTCGTGGTGCTTCATAAAGGTTGCAAGCACCAAAGCTGTAACCAAAGGAAAAACAGTAGCAGCTGAAGTTAAACAGACTCCCAAAAGTTCAGTATATGAGAGGTAGCTGATAACCTTGGGAATGCATTGATGTTGGTGTTTGTCAGGATATTGATTGTCTGGACAATTGCTGCAAGCATCTGTGTCTGGAAAGAAAAAAGGACCTATTTTAATATATCTGTGTATTGTAATTTTGAAGAATGTGACTTCTGAACTAAGAAACCCCAATTTGAAAATAGCGCCTTGGCCATGAGGTTTGGTATGGGCCTTACATAAGCCGTTTGTGTGTCCCTCGCCACAGTTGAGATTTCACGGTCCATTCTAAGGCCACAACAACCATCACTACTTGCTAGACATGATGCCATCCACGATATGCACAGTACTGAGGAATGTTTTGTCTCCTACCCTTCTGGTCAGAAACCTTCCCTTTTGGACATGGAGCACAATCATAACAGCAAAAGGGCTCCCCTTCCTTCTTTTTCCTGCTAGAGCCCGGATGGCAGGGGTCATTGCACACAGAGATGGGCCTCACCTAAAGCAGAGCCAAAGTGCAGAGGATTTGGTATTAATAACATATCTTTTAAGAGTTGTGCTTTAATATGGGCAGATCAATAAAGATGAATGCTGCTCTAAATGGGATTTATTTATGTTTTGTTTTGTTTTTATTGGGGACTACTGATATCCCCAAGTTATTGGTCTTTTTGATGCGGCTGCACCCTGCTGCGGCCCCGTGTTTAGGACCGGGCTGTAATTGCCTCAGACCCTCAGACTATTCAAAAATCAGATAGCTGCGAATTGCCCTGCAAAGAGTTGCACTCCTGCAGTTTGCCAGGCTTCTGAAGCTTGTGTGCCTTGTTCTTTCAGTAAGGAGCGCACAACTCTGAAGTGTCACTGCTGGAAGGATTTTTTTGCTGGTGGAATGCTACTTCTACCAGTGGGGCTGACCGGGATTGGGTTGTCACAATGGCTTATTGTGACATTGTTTCCCAAACTGTGGGTGAGTCCGATGTGTGGTGGGTCGCAACCCAATGCTTGCTGTTGCACTGTAAAGCATGGTAGGGCATCACCAGTGGTTGCTTCCAGGTGGCACCAGTCCCAGGACTCACCCCATTGGCCTTGGTGTGTCCCAGAATGCCTTGCAGAAGCAACCTGGAAATGGTGGGAGCAAACTGGAAATCGCTTCCCAGTCGCCGGCACAAGGCATCCCGCAGTGCGCCAAGGGCAACAGGGTGGGTCCCGGTGCAACCTGGAAGCAGCTTCCAGTGAGGCCCCATCATGCTTTGTGGTGTGGCAGCGAGCTTTGGGACGTGACCCGCTGTGGAGGATGAGTTGGGTCACAGCACAAAAATGTTCAGGAATTGCTGGCTTGTGGTATCAGTTAGAAAGATATTTTTGTTACAAACAATAAAGTAAAAGAAAACACAAAATGAAGGAGTTGAAACAAGATCAAATGGAGAAGCAAGGAAGTCAGACTCAGAAAAGTTCTGTGCAAAGAACCTGAACCTCGTCTTCTAGAATTTGAGTGAATGATTACAGAAGTAGCTGTGGCTGGAGGGAATCTGAATGTGTGGAAGGGAACAAAGTAGTGGAAAGAATTGGAAGAGTCTCATGCGTCCTACGCATGCTGCAATGTCTCATCCATACTACAGCCCTCCTATATCAACCCAATATATGTCAGTTCACAGTAGAGATAGTAATGTCTTTGGAATACAATGAAATGAGAACCAATTCAAAACTTAGCCCTGAAGGCTTCTTTCTACTCATTACTTCAACTGAAACACAACTATGTTATCAAGGCTGAGGCAAACCTTTCAGTACATGAACGAAGCGTTGTCCCCTAGAAATGGACAGTCATTTCCTACCTGCTTGAATACGCCATGCCAAGCGACTGCTGAGTCGTTCATGACGAACTCCTTGCCTGATGAGGCCTGGAGATCCATCCTTCCCACTTTCACTCTTGCAAAGGATTTGTTTGGTAAGAGATTCCAATTTATGATGTCAAATCCCGCAGTCAGTTTACCATTCCCATTCAGAGATATTGTGTCCCCAACGCCATTGTTAAACGAGGTGCTCCTCAGGTAAGGGTGAAGCTAGCTCGAAAGGAAGGAAAGTGTGGAGTAGACAAAAGAAGAAGGAAAGGATAGGAGTCAAGAGCCTTTAGTGGAAGATTTATGACAATTATGGCCCAGTTCTAATCAGGACTGGGCAGGTGCAAAGTAGCATTTATGACAATGGTACACTGTCCTAGTCATCAGTCTCAGAAGGCACTCACAGCACGCCACTTTTCACCATCTTTTGCGAGCCACTCCAATAGGCAGTAGCATGGGAGTGTTACTGCTGGAGCCCACTGTGCCTTCCCACCAGCGGTAAGCCAGCAGTGGGGGAGGGGATTGTGCAGATCAGGGTGGGATTATGGCCTCCTAGGGGGCATTTTGGGGGTGGGCAGGGGGTGGCTGCTGGCAGAGTGGCATCTCCAACATCCTCGGCTCTTCTTCACCCCCTTGGCTCTGCTTGGACTCATGCAATTTATAGAGCTGGCACGGTTCTGGGGGAGGCAGATTTACAGAGTCATACAGAGCCAATGTTGGATTAATAATCTAATTCATTGGCTCCAAAACTGGTGGGTCATGACCCACCAGGGGAACAGGAAGCAGGGCATTCCCCCTTAAGGGGAGTGACCCTGCTCTGGTGGCAGTGACAGCACCGCAGGACTTGCAGTGCTGCTGCTTCCAAGGAACTTTTTTCCTTACCTGGAGGGCAGGGCTGGCCACCTGCAGGGTCCTGGAGGCTCACAGTCCCCTCTGATCACCTCCACAGCTTGTTAACAAAGCCCTTAGCTCCAATCTAAAACTACTTTTGGTTTTCAGGGAAAATTACCTGCCGAGGCTGCCATCTCAGAGCTTCCAGGTGGTTTTCATTTCTCATTCCTTTAAGGTTTGGTTTTGAGAAGGAGAAGGAATTTACAGCATGTGCAATGGCATAGATAGCACTGTAGATGCTGTAGCTTTCGCCTGTCATTTTGAAACCATCCGTTGGAAAGTTCTTTGGGTTTTCCTCCACACTACAGATTTCTTTGTTCTCTCCATCAAAAAGGTGTTCCAAACAGCGGAATGCCTTCTTCCAAAAGAATGTACTAAAACCTTCTTCAGGGGAGTGAGGATTTAGAATTTGAAGGAAATTTTGGAATCCTACCACTTCTCTGGAGTGTATGGCAAAGGATAAAGTCCCATCAAAGATGTCTACATTATGCTTCCAGTAAAATGAGATGGAAGAGAAATCCCAGGGGGCTGTCATAATCCATACCTTTCCCATGGGTGTTTGTATCTTCTTTAGAGCTTCTGCCACTTGAACTATGCTTGCTATACATACTACAGTTTGCATATTTGCATTTAGGACAAAGACATTAGTCTTGGAAAGCTGGGCTATCCTTTTCATTGGTGCAAATAAAATGTGTTGAATGCCAGTACTGTAAAATGTGGGTTGTAGTGTTTCAGTGAACGCCGTACAGATTCTACTCTGGTATAATATTGGTATCAACCTCTGCATGAAAGTTTCTCCACTCTCATCATCCATGGCAAATATTCCAACCCATGTCCACTGGAAATGCAAAAGCAACTGGACAATCCCTGAGTACTGATATGTTTCATGTGAGGTCATCCCATACAAGGAAGGGAACAAAATTTTGTTCCTCATTTTTGCTGGAAGCAAACCATATGTAATCTAAGGAGAGGGAAATGGATTTTGATACGTGGAGGATCGATCGCATCCATTCATTCATGTATTCATTCATTCAGTGAATTTATACCCCCCCTTTCCAGTTAAAATCTGTACAAGGCAGCTTAAAATCAAATCAAAGGTAATATCATTTTAGAAATTAAAACACAACAACATAGAAATTAAACAGAAAAATGAACAGCAAAAAAAACAACAACTAAGGACTGGATATGAAGACACATAAGAGACCTGTTTGTAAACTGGGTTGGCCATGTGGATTTAAATTCTGTGGAGCAACTGGACAGCAAACCCCAAGTGCAAAAGGTGCTTTTGGCTTTTGACTATTTAAAATATCCGAAAATGATGTTGGACTAGAGGTATTTCCTCAAAAGCAGAGGGATTTTCATCACCTAATTCCAAGTTAGAACCATTACTGCCTAAATTTTCTCTGAGAGATTTTCAATGGGACTTCAGGACAGAGGCTAAGGTTACCTCCAAGCCCAAAAATAGAAAAAAAGATTCATACTCCATCACCCAGGGGCAGGGCCTTTGAGGAATTTTATCAGGCAGTACAAAGTTTCTTCTCAGCCCCTTCCCAAAGGGGGAGGGGGGCAATGGGATCAGACAGACAGGGGGCAAAATAGGATAGGGGAGGGTGCTGACAGCCACAATAGTCTTTGGAGCCCAGGTCTACAGGGCTTCTTGATACAGAGCCCAGGTCTACCCGACCATGCGGCATTGGCTGCTAGACAAAGTAATATTGAAAACCAAACCCACTCCTAAGTCTCTCTAGAATCTTTGAAATATAGAAAATCCATTGCAGAAAAATAGTCTTATCATATTTAGGCTCACACTAGAATGGAACTTCTGCAGCAGCTGTAGCCCCACAGCTGGGTCCCTGAGCTTCTATACGCTCCCTCATGGTTATGAGATCCACAAGCCAAACAGCTACTGTGGCAGGCCAGTTTCCTCCCAGATTTTACGCTGTGTTAAGGAGGGCCATGGATGCATTCCCGGGCCTGGTGTGCATGGCTTGCAGCAGCAGTTGTACCCCTGCTGCTGCAAGCCATGCAGCTTGCAAGCTGCTTGCAAGCTTGCAAGCTGCTGGCACGTGGTTGTACCCCAGCATTATATGCTGGCAGCAAGTTCAGGTGAGATAGGAAAACGTGAGATCCCAGGAACTTTCTGGGCCCCCTCCTTTGGCTCCTGGGCCCCCTTTCTGATCCTGGGTACAAATTACCCCCATTACCCCCCTCTTCTGCTGAGGGTTACTTGCCAGGACATTTAGGGGTACTTGGATTGAATAATGGCAGAAAAAGATAGGTCTATATTAGAATGCCTTGCAAAGCATTTTAGGAAGGAAGAAAGGAAGGAAGGCAGCTAGCTGGCTGTGAAAGCCCCACTAACTGCTAGTCTTTGGTCATCAATTTGTGTATTGTCAGATATGGATCAGTGGTTGAAAACTGGCACAGTAAAAAAAATCACAGTAAAAAAATAAAACATAATGTGGAAAGCGATCAGTCACTGAACATTTCTCAGGTTGCGTCTAACACTTTGGTGCAAAATAGTGAAAAAGAAAAGTCTTCAGTTCTTCAAACAGGTAAAAGAGAAAAAAACTGCAATGAATACGTGAAGGGTGGGTTTTCGTATACAGGAGAGAAGTACTGCCCTGAGCCCCCAGAGTGTAGTGCATGGGAAAGTATTATCCAGTGATAGCATGAAACCTTCTTTACTCTTGTGGCATTTACAAACATACCAGCTATACAAACAAGGAGAGGGCTTTCTCTTCTTTCCAAAAAACCTGATTTCAAAAAACGGTGTGCCTCAGAATGACCTCAAGAACCACAACGAGCATTTGCTGACTGTTTTATAAAAATTATTCCATTGCTTTTCATTCTGTTAGTCTGCCATTTATTTACAGTTACAACATATAAATCTGAAGTAACAGCAACAATATTAATTACAGATATTTTGCTAATATGAGGGGTACAATTAATGGAAATTGACTGACAAGGGGTACGCAAGTGGAAAAAGGCTGGGAACTAGCACCAACAGTCGAAGGGAACAATCCTATCCTGTGCTGGAACAGGCAAACCAAGAGGCTTGCGCTGTATCCAACACAGGATTGTGGCCATAAGCGGCTCAGCTGGAGGAAAGGGGAAACTTTTCCACTTACCCCTGGGTAAAGGCCAGTAGACTCTATGGGACTCCTCAGACTTGCGCCACCTCTTGAGGTAGCACAAGTTCGAGGAGAGCTGAGCGGCTTGAAGTTGCTCCGTTCTCCCTGGGAACA
Source organism: Tiliqua scincoides (assembly GCF_035046505.1). Classification (NCBI taxonomy): domain Eukaryota; kingdom Metazoa; phylum Chordata; class Lepidosauria; order Squamata; family Scincidae; genus Tiliqua; species Tiliqua scincoides. The sequence goes on from NC_089825.1 coordinate 113,137,394, forward strand.
GGGGTTGGGATCCAGCATAACTGCAGATCCCAGACCCGCCTCCCACTCCCTGCCTGCCCACCCCCAATGCCTCCCCCCACCCAGGAATGCCTCCCTTCGGCCTCCTCTCCACCTCCCCCCTGCTTACCTTTTGTATTTGTGTTGGCCCAGCTGGGCTGATGCCAGAGTCGAAGAGGAAGCCTGCATGGAGGCTTGCGTCAGCCTCCGCAGGTCGGTGCTTCTTGGAGTGCTGGCCCAGCTTTCTCTTGAGGAGGCGCAAACGTGCCTCGGCCCAAGGGCACCTCTGGATTGCGCCCTAACACTCCAGCGGGTGGCCTACATACCTGTGGAATCTTATAGATGCCTGATATTGTGTTGATCTGGAGGGAGGTTTTATAGTCCAGTCCTCCAATGACAGCTATCAGTCTCTCCCAGAGGTCACAGTTGTAATTGGGGACCATCCTTTTCTGGCTGGAGAGGAGGCTCAGGGTGTTGTGATAAGTCATCCTTGCCTTAAGGTAACTGTCATAGATACGGAACCCAAAGCTGATGTTTGCTAAGGTGTCGAAGTTCTCCTTGATCTCCTTTGCAGCATATGCCATGGAAAAGATGTGCTGATAGAAGTCGGGTCTAACACTGAGAGTTATGGAATATAAATAATGGTTTAATACACTTCACACATTCCTTGCATTTTCTTCTTGATCTAACATATTAGTAGTTGAGGGCATGTCACTGTATACATTCCCACTTGTGTGGAATACACTTGGTATAGTTGAGATATTAAAGCACATTTATATCATTTATTATACATTTATATTTATATGCAAAAAAGTATGCAAAAGAGCGCAATTCTTATGTCAGTGCTTTCCAGCACTGGCATAGCAGTGCCAATGGGACATGTGCTGCATCCTGCAGTTGGGTGTCACTCACGGAGGCCTCCTCAAAGTAAGGGAATGTTTGTTCCCTTACCTCAGAGCTGCATTGCCCTTATGTCAGTGCTGGAAAGCACTGAAATAAGGGGTTAGGATTGTGTCCTCAGTTTGATAAAGTAAATGTACATTTAGTTTACTGGAATCTATAAGATTATGGAGAAGAAGACCCCAGTGAAGCATAAGATTTGAAGGGCGTGAGATAAGATAGAAAGATATATTTAGCATGAAATAACAGGAAATAACAAGAAGAATTGCAAAATAGATTGCAAGACAGAACAGAGAAATATAGTTTATCAAGAAGTTGAGGAAAACACACAAGTAAAATGAGGAAATTTTGTTGAAGGTCTTGCATATACAGTATTTAATAAGCGGATATGGGGAAAACATTTTTTATCTAAATAAGGAATAAATACACTATCTAAATATGCCATCAGACATTATATAACTGAAGATATAACGGAAAAACAGAGTTTTATGTACATCATGCTTCCTTACCCAACATAATAGATATGTTTGAACTGAGGATATTTATCGAACAAAACAGGTCTTGAAAGGGTAGTAAGTTGAGAAATTATTCCTCCAATGATGAGATTCCCAGCTTGGTAATATTCATATGAGAGTTGGAGGGGATCGTCCACCCTGCACATAACACCAAGTTCTTTGCACTCAATTTGAGGCAGCAGCAACAAGAGCAACAACCCCCGAAAAAAGTCTGTCATGGGAAAGGTAGATCTTCTCTTGACACAGAATGGAATCCTCCCCCCATCTAGCTCAAATGGATGAGTTTGAACAAGACTCTGCACCTGATCTGCAATGGGAAAAGTTCTTCAGATGCAGTGCTGCTTACCTATGTGATACCCCTCTAGTATTCTATGGGTCATTTAACAAAATATCTTATTAATCATACATTTGGTCTCTAGAAATCCATATGGGGTTTGAAAAATGGAGAATGATTTAGAGTTATCTGAAGTAATTATAGGGTTAAAAATTACCTCCCCAAAGTATTCTGGTCTAAAAATAAATAAAAATCTAAAAATAAATAAACATGCTTGGCACAACTTTTCCCTGCTCCATGTTGGAGGAAATTAAGAATAGTTTCCTCTTTGGGAGGAAGCAGAGTAGCTTAAACAGTGGACCCCCCCCTTTCGGTATCAGCCCAGGGAACCTCCCTCACCCGGCTGACTATTAATCAATAAAAAAAACAAAGAGGCAATGGCTTGTTAAAGTTGCAAAAAAGGAAGTTATTTACTTACAGTTCCATTGAGTGCATATTTATAGCATCTGATTAGGATCAGAGGTTCAACTATTACTTAGAGATAGCAAGGCCCTGGAGCTGCCTCGCTCTGCATGCCTTGTGCTCAAGATGGCCTGGGCATCAGAGTCCTTGTGTGCCCATCTTAACAGGTCAGTGGTCAGAGGACAAGAGGAAGTGCTCAGAGGAGAAGGGAAGGATAAAGGGTTAGGGCCACACCCCACAAGGATCACAGAGAGAACAGGTAGAAAGGTCAGAGTCACTGGGCCATAGCTTGACCCCTTCTGGACAGCATCCTACCCCCTCTGGACAGCAGACGGAGTTGCATCAACTCCAACAGATGTTCTTTTGACACAGAATGGAATTCCCCCCCCCCATCTAGCTCACATGGATATATATATATATATATATATATATATATATATATATATATATATATATATATATATCCATTTGCATAATACTGAGGTCATAGAATTTCTTCCCTGTGAGCAAGACACTGTGAACTAAGTAAGGCTTTCTTCTGACTAAAGACGCATAGAATTGCACTGTGCAACAGGCCAGCCTTATTCTTAAATTTTATGTTGGTTTCCACAAGAACATGGAACAGGCCCTTTCCCTCTCAATATATGCTGTTGCACTCAGTATACACCTCTAATGGCAACAGTTCTGAAATGTGTGTGTTTAGGCAGTGAACTATACAGTTCAGACATGAACATAATGATGTAGCATTTAGGGAAAAATAATGCATGCCAGTAACCCAGCACTATAGGCGAAGATGGAGAAGACCTCTACAGCTACCGTGTCTTCCCCTTTGTGCTCAGATTCTCAAATAAAGATTCTGAAAATGTTTATTGCTTAATGTTTTGCCTTCTTCTTAGCTGTTCCTTATTATTCAGCTCAGGTCTGAACATAATGATGTAGCACTTAGGAAAAAAAATACACCCCAGCAACCCAGCACTGGAAGCCAAGATGGAGAAGATCTCCACAGCTACCATGTATTTCCCCTTGGCACTGTTGTAGGTAGGAAGGAAAGAGACCCAAACACTGCAAAAGACCAACATGCTGAAGGTGATGAATTTAGCTTCATTGAATGTGTCTGGCAACTTCCTGGCTAGGAAAGCCACGGTGAAGCTGACAATGGCCAGGAAGCCCATGTAGCCCAAGACACAGTAAAACATGGTAGCTGAACCCTCATTACATTCCATTATGATGGCCCCATTCACCGAGAACATGTCCATATCTGGGAAAGGAGGGGAAGTAATTAACCAGAACATACAGATCACTACTTGAATCAAGGAGGAGGAAAGGACAATGGAGTTTGCCAGTCCATTTCCCAGCCATTTCCGCATTCCGGATCCTGGCTTGGTAGCCATGAACGCCACAACCACAGTGAAAGTTTTTGCCAACACAGAAGAAAGGGCCACAGAGAAGACCATTCCAAAAGCTGTTTGTCGGAGAAGGCAACTCACTCTTCCAGGCCTTCCAATGAAGAGCAAGGAGCAGAGGAAGCAAAGGAGGAGGGAGACGAGGAGGATGTAGGTGAGGCTGCGGTTGTTGGCCTTGACTATGGGAGTGTCCTGGTGCTTCATAAAGGTTGCAAGCACCAAAGCTGTAACCAGAGGAAAAACAGTAGCAGCTGAAGTTAAACTGACTCCCAAAGGTTCAGTATATGAGAGGTAGCTGATAACCTTGGGAATGCACTGTTGCTGGTGTTTGTCAGGATATTGATCGTCTGGACAATTGCTGCAAGCATCTGTGTCTGGAAAGAAAAAAAGACCCATTTTAATATATCTGTGTATTGTAATTTTGAAGAATGTGACATCTGAACTATGAAACCCCAATTTGAAAATAGCGCCTTGGCCATGAGTGGGCCTTAGGTAAGCCGGTTGTGTGTCTCTTGCCACAGTTGAGATTCAAAAGGCCACAATAACCATCATTCAAAGGCCACATCGTTCAAAGTTCACAATAACCATCATTACTTGCTAGTCATGATGCCATCCATGATATGCACAGTATTGAGGAATGTTTTGTCTCCTACCCTTCTGGTCAGAAACCTTCCCTTTTGGACATGGAGCACAATCATAACAGCAAAAGGGCTCCCCTTCCTTCTTTTTCCTGCTGGAGCCCGGACGGCAGGGGTCATTGCACACAGAGATGGGCAACACCTAAAGCAGAGTGAAAGTGCAGAGGATTTGGTGTTAATAACATATCTTTTAAGAGTTGTGCTTTAATATGGGCGTATCAATAAAGATGTATCAATAAAGGTGAATGCTGCTCTAAATGGAATTTATTTATCTCTGTTTCTCTTTACTGGGGACTACGGATGTCCCCCAAGCTATTGAAGTTACTTTGTTTGTTGGCTGCTTTGGAATACAGACTTTAGGGGAAGGGAGTGCTAAGCATTGTATCCCAGTTGGTGAGATTGTTGGTTTCTTTTTTGGGAATCATTTTCTTGCCCCATTCACATGTAAGGAATTCCTCTGTTGTGTAAAGGCATTTGTGTGTCTTTGAGTGTGCAGGTTGCTGGTCTGTTTCTTCTTTTTTTAAATTAAATATTTTATTTATTTATTACAGATACAGGTAAGGAAAATGGGTTATACTTGGGGCTGGTACTACACAGGTTACAAATGAGGGTATTGGCCCTAGATTACAACATGCATCATTCCAAAAAAAAAAAAAAAAAGCAATCAAAATGACTGAAAAAAACCCCAATAATCATTAGTACAATTATATATATCAGTATAAAAATTAAGATTTATTGAAACACTCTATTGTTTAACTCAAATTATCTATCCAGTCATAAAAAGGCTTACAATATTTTCTTACTCTATCTAAATCTCTCTCTTTCATTCTTTCTGTTAAAACTTCCATTTCTGCTATTTCATAAATTTTGTCTATTAAATTTTCTCTAGTTGGCACACCTGTAGATTTCCATTTTTGCGCAAACAATATTCTTGCCACTGTAGCAATATGTACAATAAGGTATTTCTTACATTGGTCTTTAATTTCTGTTGTCACATTTAGGAGGAATATTTCTGGTTTGAATGGTAATACACATTTCAATATCTCTTACAACAATTTATGTATCATTTTCCAGTATTTCTTTGCTTTTTCACATGTCCACCACATATGATAAAATGTTCCTTCAACCTCTTTACATTTCCAACACTTATTTGATGACCCAGAATACATTTTTGCTAATTCCTCTGGAGTTAGATACCATCTATAAAACATTTTATATAAATTCTCTTTAAAAGACACTGCTTTAGTTATCTTAATATTTATATTCCAAATTTGCTTCCAGTCATCCATCGATATATTATATTCAAAAATTTTTGCCCAGCGCACTCTTGCATCTTTAACTGTCTCATCCTCCATTCTTATCTCAAGGAGAAAATTGTACATTTTTTTATATACTTCCCCTCATCAATCAAAAATATTTTATCAAAACTTATATCTTCTTCATAAAAACCTATTTTTTGGTCTTCTCGTAATCTTGTTCGTATTTGCATTTCATTTCACCAGTCCAATTTTATTCCTTTCTCTTCTAACTCAGGATCTCACCTTTAATATTCAGCAGATTGCTGTATGATTTATTTTGGTCATTTTTAATCCAGTTTGGATTAGTTGCTATTTCAAGCGGTTTTATCCATCTGGGTAATTTAGAGTATATCTTGTACTTTATCTGTTCCCATATCCAAATTAAAGATCTTCGTAAAATGTGATTTTTATTTTTTTATTTCCTTATGTTATTTTTAAATCCTCGGAATTGCCTGGAACTGATATCTGAGCACTATGATGAGTGAATATGCTCTGCCTTCCCTCCTCTGAATTGTTTGACCTCCATAAGTGTGATTTTACAGTCTATGAGGCAGAATGCACTGAAGCTGCCCAAATAGTGTTGACAGCATCAGTAGAAGCACAAGATACTGCCTTTGAAAGTTTTCTCAGAGGTGATGCTGTAAAGTATCATGTTCAGTAGGAGGCTAACGGAGAAATTTGTTTAGGGCCATATGTTTTATCTACATCAATATTTCCTAGCCTGTGGGTTGCCACCCACTAGTGGGTGGCGACCTGGTTTTTGGTGCGTCCTGTAGCCTCCAATGGCAAAGAGCGTTCTGTATCCTCTCACAAAGAGAGTCTGGTCCAACAAGAAGCTGACAGAACATACCAAGATCCAGGTCTACAGAGCTTGCGTCTTGAGTACACTTATGTACTGCAGCTAGTCATGGATTCTTCGCACACAACAGGAGAAGAAGCTGAACGCTTTCCACATGTGCTGCCTCCAACGCATCCTTGGCATCACCTGGCAGGACAAATTTCCAAACAACACAGTCCTGGAATCCCCAGCGTGTATACACTGTTGAAACAGAGACGCCTGCGTTGGCTTGGTCATGTCGTGAGAATGGGCAATGGTCGGATCCCAAAGGATTTCCTCTATGGAGAACTTGTGCAGGGAAAGTGTCCTACGGGTAGACGACAGCTGTGCTACAAGGATATCTGCAAGAGGGATCTGAAAGCCTTAGGAATGAACCTCAACAGATGGGAAACCTTGACCTCTGAGCATTCTGCTTGGAGGCAGGCTGTGCAGCATGGCCTTTCCCAGTTTGAAGAGATACTTTGCCAACAGACTGAGGCAAAGAAGGAAGGCCCACAGGCAGGGAGACAGACCAGGGACAGACTGCACTTGTTCCTAGTGTGGAAGGGATTGCCACCCCCGAATCGGCCTTTTCAGCCACACTAAACGCTGTGCCAGAACCACCTTTCAGAGCGCAATACCATAGTCTTTCGAGACTGAAGTTTGCCAACAAAGTCCCATGGACTATCATTGTTAAAAGCATATACATAGTAGCTTGTTAAAAGTACGGGTCTGTAACATATCCCCAAATGCAGTCACATACCATGGTAGCATCAATATATTAAAAATAAAATATTGAAATGAATGAGAACCCACCTGAAATTGGCTCATGACCCACCTAGTGGGTCCCGACCTACAGTTTGAGAAACACTGTTCTAGAATATATATTTGATTGAATGATTACAGAAATAGCAGTTTTTGAAGAGAATCTGAATGTGTGGATAGGCGCAATGGAATGGAGAGAACTGGAAGAGTCTCCTGAGTCAATGCATGTTGCAATGTTTCATCCATACCACAACTCTCCTGTATCAACCCAATATATGACAGTTCACAGTAGAGATAATAATGCCTTTGGAATACAACGAAACGAGGACCAATTCAAAACTAAGTCCTGATGGCCTCTTTCTAATCCCTGATTCAATTGAAACACAACTACAATATCAAGGCTAAGGCAAACCTTTCAATACATGACCACAAAAAGATTTAAAATGTGGGAAAGGGAAGTCGGATTCTTGTGAATTAATCATTTTCCACTTATGCCAAGCGAAGGACTTGCAGTTTATTTCCTGTCGCACCTGATCGAATTTCCCGTGCCACATGATCCTTTCATCTTGTATTGTCAACTCTTTTCCTGGAGGAGCCTGAGGATCGAGTCGTCCAACTTTGATTCTTACGAGAGATCGATTTGGCAAAATAACCCAGTTGGAAACATCATATCCTATCACTAATTCTCCATTGTCATCAAATCGCACCGTCTCTCCAGCGCTGTTGTTGAAGGCGATGCTCCTTAGAAAGGGATGGAGCTAAAGTAAAGAGAAAGAGATGCAAGGGGACAGTTAGGAGGTTTCAGAATATCCACAATGACATTGACAAGCATCTGTCCTGAATGAATTTCGTTTGCTTTATATCTGGTTAGAGCCAGCTCCTTCAGGCGATAATTGTGGGGTCAATAAGAGGAGGCACATAGGCCAAATCTCTAAGAACAGAGAAGTGGCACTTTTTCTAAGTGGCTGTGGCACAAGTGAAAGAGGCATGCTTCTGAAAATGAGAAGTACAAGGAAAGGTTGAGGGAACTTGACAAGTTCAGCCTGGAGAAAAGAAGGCTGAGAGGGGATATGATCGCTCTCTTCCAATACCTAAAGTGGTGTCATATGGAGGAAGGGAATAATTTATTCTCAGCTGCCTCTGAAAGTAGAAATAGAACAAATGTGTACAAACTGCAAGAGAGGAGATTTCGATTAGACATCAGGAAAATATTCCTGATGGTAAGGGTGGTTCGGCAGTGGAACAGATTGCCGAGAGAGGTGGTGGACTCCCTCACTAGAGATATTCAAGCAGAGGCCCGACAAGCAGCTATTGGAGATGCTGTAAGAGGATTTCCTGCCTAAGGCAGGGGGTTGGACTAGATGACCTATTAGACCCCTTCCAACTATATGATTCTATTATTCTGTGATTCTAGGAAAACATATCATGCCAAGAACCAGGCAAGCAACTCTGGGGAGAGTGTTCCATAAGTACACACAAAACCGTCATAACCCAGAGATGTCCCTGGCATATGATGCAGATCTTAATACATCATATGGTTCGTTCATGCAGGAGGGGATAGTCTTTTATGAACTTGGATCCAAACTCCATAGGACTTTTACCTTCCATGGCTGAAGATTCCTTAGTTCCAGTCTCTCTCCAGCTTTCCATGTTCTATATATGGATCTGGATGCAAGCATAGCATGTAGAGCATGTGCAACAGCATGGACAGCATTGTAGATAATATAGCTGTGTCCTAACATGCTCTTTTCAAAGAGAGTTCCAGGAAGGCTCTCCAATTTCTCCTCCCCAGTGCAGCGTTCCTTGGTCTTCTCAACCTCACCCAGAGTAGAATTTTTCAATAAGCAGTTGAAGGTCTTCTCCCAGATTTCCTGGATCAAACTATTGTCTTTTGAGGAGAAAACATTTGTCTTCTCCTGGAATTTTCTGAATCCTGGTGGTTCGTTGGAGTGAATTGAGAAAGATATGGCGCCCTGGAAGGCCTGTAAATCCCAATTTCTGTTATTTGTAGCTAGTGTGAAAACCCAATATGAAGTCACAATCCATACCTTTCCTAATGGCAAATGCAGGACTGCCTCTTGTAAATACCCCACCAAAAAGAACATGGTTGTAAGACAGCCATAAGCAACAAACACATTGGCTTTGCTTTTTATGAGAGCTGAAATACCTTGCAGCTCACTGGAAAATGTCTGGAGCAATGTAGCCATATAAGACACTCTGGGAAATATTTTTACAAAGGCAGAACAGATGTTGTTTGAGGAAAGCATTGGCAGGAATTTTTGTAGAAAGAGCTGTTCACTGTCATAATTTGATGCAAATATCCCAACCCAGGTCCATCTGCAATGAAGAAGTAATTGGACAATTCCCTTGTACTGATGGATGTCATTTGGGACCATCTGGTACAAGGAAGGGAAACGGGTCTTCTTCTTCTTCATCCTTGAGTCAAGAGGACTATAAACGATCTAAAAGGTAATGCAGATTACTATGAATGGAGCAAAGTTGTGATATTTGTGTGCTTTGGGTCATGTGGCAATATGGAATGCTTTTGCCTATAATAGACACAGAGTGATTGAATGGTAAGACTAAGGACATAGTTCTATCTTCAGCCAGCTGCCGATGTAGAACATGCTGCATGCTGTAGTGAGGGGGCAACTAGGCAGCCCAGGAGGGCTGTAAATAAAAATCTCCTTTATTTACTTCCCAATGGCCACCTATCCTCCACTGATCTCCATGTAGCCTCTTCATGCCTTTGCCTGATGGTGTAATTGAGAGACACAGGGGCAAGTCTAGAAAGGGAGGGGAGAATCCTGGCATGCAAGACTGCTGTGGAGCTTCCTGTTCCGGTCCCCACCCTGATCCACCCACAAAGCTCAACTATTCTGCCTTCCACTGACTTACCTGCTCCAGCAGTACTCCTACACACTGTTGTTGCGGGCAGGGGGTCTATGGGCATTTGTTCTGGTGGGATCTGCTTGCACACCAGCAATGCAGCTTTCATGCCATCGACCTGGCACTTACTAGTGGGTTGTAAGATAGTATTACATCGGCCCCAGATAGTATTGAGCTGTTTGTATTTCTTATATATTAACATCAATGCCAGCACTAACCAGTGGTACTTTTTCTCAGTAGTTCTGCTGCTCAGTGGACAGCCCAGTCAGGTGCACTCTCTGATGGACATGGACACTTGGCCAATACCTGACATGGTGACTTAAGGAAACCGACCCCTTTAATGTTTTCGAATAGTCATCCTTAAATTTTGTTTTCTTCATTTTTGTTTACATTTTAAATTGAAATTGTAAATGCTTGTATCGACAGAAGTCAATCACAATGTTTTTACAGGAATGTCTTCTTATTCTCTTGGAAGTGATCATCTATGATATTTTCATCTAGTTCAAGGCTCTCCAAACTACAGCCCAGGAGCCAAATCTGACCCATCACAAGATTTTATCCCACATGCAACAACTTGTCTTTTTGTCCAAGCTTTTGCTAATATTTGACATTTTTACTCATTCTATATGATTTCTCAGCCTAAGCATGGCATTGTTTCTTCGTAATTGTCACATTTGTTTTGAAACATTGTAAGCCAATTACAAAAAAGATCCAAGTAAAACACAGTCATTCATTTAAATTTCATTCATTCATGTATAAAACTGTGTTGTTTTTGGGGAGGGGCAACGACAATGTGTAAAATATACAAAGTGGCCCTGATACTGAGGAGTTTGGAGATCCCTGATTGACAGCCCAATCCTATCCACATTTTTGTAAGATTAAGCCCCATTAACTCTAATGGGACTTACTTCTGAGTAGACATGCATAGGATTGGGCTCCTAATTTGTCAAAGTAGCAGATGGCTCTAGTGAAAGAACTGAGGTTGCAGCAGTTTCAACAACCAGAACTTTCCTACCTACTCATCCCACTCTTTAAACATAGGGCTCCCACTAAATGATTTGCAAACCCCTTACATGCTTTCATGGTAACCGTTTTTGAAACCTGAAAGAACCTCACAAGATACAGTTGCATTAAACTGTAGTGATGCCTCCTTTGCTAACATGCATTAAATCTACCTGTGGAATCTTGTAGCTTTCTATGATGGCAACCATATTCAGAGAAGAATCTGAATCTATACCCCAAATGACGGCTACCAAATTCCTCTGTGCATCACACTTGTAGTTAGAGACAAATCGATGCTTTGCAGAAAGCAGATTCTGCATGGCCTTGTAGGAAATTGTTGGATCCCAGTAGTTTTCATAGATGTGGAAACCGAAGGTGATGTTGTTTAAGATGGTTGGATTTTCATTGATCTCCTTTGCAGCAAATGCCATGGCCAGGACACATTGGAAGCTCTTTGGCACAACACTGCAATGAAAATTATGATCGGCATAACAAAACGATTAATGCATGGAAGGCGCATGGAGAATTCAAGTTTCTTCTATACGTGGTTATTTCCCCCATTAAAAACAATAAGTGCATAAACAAAAGAAGAATTAGCAACTCCTTTGAAGATGTAGGAAGTGTGGTTCTTATGTAGCTGCTTCACTTAGGCTGCATCCTATACATATTTTCCTGGGAGTTAACCCCACTGACCACAATGAGAGTTAGTACTGAGTAGACATGTATAGGATTTTACTCTTAGCCAATCAGTGAGAAGTTTGATAGTAATTCAGAGCGCAATCTAGAGTGCTACTTGGGCTGGCTCTTGCATTGGCTCGGGACATGCTGAAGGGCACATTTGCAATGACTTTGGAGCAGCTCATGTCAGTGGAAGGACGTGCAACGGCCTGCTTCCTGAGGATCTGGACCTGGAAGGGGTGTGTATGCACTGGCCTGGGGAGGCCAGCAAAGGGGTTAGGGATGATGGGGAAAGGGCGGAATTGTGGCATTTGGGTCAAGGGGATGGTGTGTGGTGTGTGGGCCGGTGGGCAGACTGGGACTGGGAAGAATGTGGGACTGGCTTCCCGCACTTAGGCTGGATCCTAATCCCCCTGCCAAGCAGCCCGGCATTACACTGGGCTGTTTGAATCTGCTCCAGCTGGTGAAGGTTCGAGTATTCCTATTATGGTGGCTGGGGACATAAGTCTCCTTACACTGAGTTGCACCCCATCCACCTTCAAACCTGTGATGGATACAACACAGGTCATTTGGCCTGCCTGTTCCAGCACAGGTTGGCATTGGGCTGTCAATTTCTTTTGGACTGATGAGAACTGAGACTTATGGCATTTTTAAAGTTTGAATTTAAAATAAGAATATAGACATGGAGCATCAGTGGAGGTAAAGAGGTATTCCTTCAAGGCAGCTGAATTTTACAGCACTGCATCTCTCCAGAAATGAACCAAATATGTACTACCAATGCATGGCCATCTTTCAACCAACCCATAGAATTCTCTCTCATCTGGCTTCTGGAGGATATTAGTCTTATTTTCATATTGCAGATGGGAGAGGGAGGACTCTAGGATTACTGAGGTTTGCCTAATGATGCCTAATGTTTGCCTAATGATTCATGTCCAAAGTAAGAATGGAAGGGATTACCCTGATCATACATAAGAACTTAGGAACGTTGTTTTTATTGTATATTTCAGTGTTTTGTAATGTTTTATTTGTAAGCTGCCTTGAGTGCCATTATTGGGGTAGAAAACAGGAGTATAAATTCTATAAATAATAAATAAACATAAGACCTGTAGGATCAGGCATAGTCCTATCTATTCCCACGTTGTCTTTTCATCAGACTTATCAGCTACCTCTGGGAAGTCCAAATGCTGTAGAGAAAGACATGCACCTCTCAGCATTTCTCCCTCATAACTGGTATTCAGAGGCAAACTGCTGTTGAATATGGAAGTAGCATTTAGCCATTCTGATTAGGAGACATTGATAAACCTTCTTCCATAATTTTATTCCATCACCATCAGAAGGAGATGGTTTGAGACATTGTATTGCGGGTAACAGAAGACATGCAGAACATTAATGTTATAAAGTATACAAATCCATGTTTGATAAGGCAACACAGGAGCACATCAGAGAAAACTAAAGGCGTGGACTTGCTTTTTAATATTTAAAGTTTTTTTTAAAAAATGAAGAAATTGTGTTTCTCAGTCACCCATATAGTTAGAGAAACACAGGGAGATAAATGCAGCATGATAATCCAAAGATATTAAAACCAGTGGTTCCCAAATTGGTGCATCGTGACCCACCAGAGGAACTGGAAGCAGGGCATTCCCTCTTAAGGGGAAATTCCCCCTTAAGGCAGCGACAGTGCCTCAGGGATTGGGATGCTTCCACTTCCAAGGGTTTTTTTCTTTTTCTTTTTTACTTATTGGGAGGCAGTGAGGTCCTGGAGCAGTGATTTTCAACCTTTTTCATCTCGCGGCACACTGGCAAGGCACTAAAACGGTCAAGGCACACCATCAGCTTTTTGACAATTGACAAGGCACACTGTGCTATCAGTGGGGGCTCACATCGCCTAATGGTCCTATTGATAAATGACCCTTTCCCAAATTCCCGCGGCACACCTGGGAACCATTCACGGCACACTGGTGTGCCATGGCACAGTGGTTAAACTTGGCTGTCCTGGAGGCTCACAGCCCGTTCTGATATCCTCTGCAGCTGCAGTATAAAGCACTTATCTCAGATCTAAAGCTTCTTTAGAAGCTTTAGAATTAGCTTTAGATCAGAGATAAGATCTGTTTAGGGCAGTCAGGAAGGTGATCAGAGGGAGCTGTGAGCCTTCAGGACCCTACAAGAGGACAGTGCTGCCCCCCAGTAAGTAAAAAAAAACCCTTGGAAATGGCAGCACTGCTGCCCCCCTCCTCGCCCTCTCTCCGCCCATGCAAACCCTTACCTGGTTCCTTCCCCCCTTGTAGGAGTTTGGGAACCCACTGTATTAGACAGAAAATAAAATGTCCAAAATCACCAAGTATTTGAATCACATTGGAGTTTTAGAAAATGTCCAAAATCACCAAGTATTTGAATCACATTGGAGTTTTAGAAAATGTCCAAAATCATATGGATCTGTGAGGAGAGAGAGAAGGAGAGAGAGAGGGCAGATGAGAGGTGAAAAACGTACTGACACCACGGCCATAGGGAAAAGAAGAGTACCTTGTTGTAGATAAAATCTATAAAACTATTGACCGGACCACATGGCACATCTAGAGGAAAACGGAAAGATATGCTTAGAAAAGTGGAATGAATTCTCAGTGAATACAGATCCTCATGTGACTGACTGCCATCTTTAATGCACTTCATACTCCCTTGCCCTTAAATATCTGCACCTTATTATGGTGTTCTCAGCAAAGTAACGGTATAGGGATGGAAAGAGAGTCTTACTTGATATTCTTGATCCATATCTGAGAGGGACGTTCACTGAAATTAGAAAAGGTATGTCTAAAAAAGAACTGAGAAGCAACCTTTCCAATGATGACATCTCCCGGATGATAAAATTCATGGTGAATAGGAAAGGGGTCTCTCCCTCTACATGTAATGGAACGAGACTTCAAGATGGGATGAACAGAAGGGGTCTTGCACACAATATGAGGTTGCAGCCCCAGGAGCAACACCAAGAAGAGAAACATTTGTGGGGCAGAAGGTCCCTTTCAGACATACATTCTAGTGATTTCCCCAACAGAATTTTAGTTTCTGAGCATTCGTCTTTTCTAGTCTCCTTTGACTTGGAGCAGCATTGATTGGTATGCTGATCAACGATACAAGAGGATGCCTGCAACAGCTTCCCTCAACTGTTAATATTATTTGTTGCTGCTTCATCCACCTTACAGTTCAAGGGAGGCTTTCGTGTTTCTTTAAACAAATATCCCAAATGGAGCACTCCTTGGAGGAAAAGATGATCCTAGGTACAAATTGCTCAAGCCGCTCGCAAGGTGCTGCCTCTGTTAGAAACCGCAGAGAGTATCATGAGTGCAAACATAAAATTAAAGTATTGGAGCTCAGATAGAGCCCCATCGGTTCATGTGGTCGATCAGCCTGACCATGAACATTATGAGAAGGTTTTAGAACCACTTTTTGGCCTTATTCTTTGTTTTTCCTGTGGACTCCAAATACCTCTTGGGATCTGAGGGGCAGTACATGTCCTTGGACAGATGTTCACAACTATGAAGGAGGGAGTGATCTCCCTTGTGTGTTGAAACTGCTGCCTGGAGCACAGAAAAAAACATGGCACATGCTTAATTATCTTTAGCACCTGAGCTAGAGTGAGATCATCCTGTTCGCAGTTGTACTTGTTTGACCCTGAAGTACACAGTCAGAATTGGTTGTATTATTTGTTATATTGAGGGAGTTTGACCGCAATATGATGTCTTGATTTTGGTATGTGTGCATAGTCCGATTGTGAGCAGCATCCTGTTCCATAGGGAAGCCTCAACAAAGCTCCTCTGTTCACCCCCATTCCTCCTCACGTCCAGCTGCTTCTGTCTGAAATCTGGGCGCAAAGCCTGCTGGGGTGTCAGAGTTTGGAAGCGGCTGGATGCAAGGAAAATGGGGCAAACAGAAGTGCTTTGTCGAGGCTCTCCCACAGAATGGTAAGGACTTGGGAGGGCATTGGACGGGTGTCGAATCCTGCCCATAGGCCAGAGTCTAGAGAGCCCTGGCTTAGGTAAGGCTAAGGCTTAGTTAAGGTTGGTAAGGCTAGGCAGGCCTCAGATAATTAACTGACCTTTAAAAAGCCTTCTTTTAAATAGCCATTTGGTGTGTATCTATCTATGGGCGCAATCCTAACCCGCGCTGGAGTAGGCAAGCCAGGAGGCTGGCGCTGCATCCAAAGCGGGATTGCAGCGAGCAGTGGCTCAGCCACGGGCAAGGGAAAGCTCTTCCCCTTACCTGTGGGTAAGGGCTGCGCGCCCCTATGGGTCTCCTTGGACCTGCGCCACCTCCAGAGATGGCGCAGGTCCGAGGAGAGCAGAGTGACTTGAAGCCACTCCGCTCACCCCAGGGATGGGGGTTGGGATCTGGCATAACTGCCAGGTCCCAGCCCCACCCCCAGCTCCCCACGCACCCGCTCCTGGGCCCGCCCTCCCCCTTCCAATAACGCCCCCTCCCGTCCCCTCCCCATGCCCCCTACGCCTACCTTTGCTGCTTATGTCAGCACACTTGTGCCAACACAAGCAGCGGCGCGGTGGAAGCTTCTGCCTCCGTCTGCACATCGGCGCATCTGAATGCGCTGACGCAGCTCCTGCCTAAGGAGGCACAAATGTGCTTTACGGCATGTTTGCGACCTTCCAGGGCCACCTATACCGGCATAACTGCCAGTTAGAATTGCGCCCTATGAGAGACAAGACGACTGCCATGCTATCCAGGTAGGTACTCATCAGCAAGTACATGGGTGTAGTTTCACTCTTGGTTTTTTCCCTTGCCATATAAAACCTGTCACATCTTTCTGCCACTCTTTAAAAGGTTTATCAGAAAGTAATATTGGTATATTCTGGAAGAGAAAAAGCATTTTTGGTAGTACATTCATTTTAATTACAGATATTCTTCCCAAAAAAGATAATTTCAACCTTTCCCATCTTGCAAAATCTTTTTTAATCTCACCCCAAACTTTAACATAATTATTTTGAAATAACATACAATTCGTGTTTGTCAGAATAATACCTAAATACTTAATCTTCTTCTCCACTTTGAACCCAGTCTTATTCATCAACTTCGATTGATCTTGTTCATTCATATTTTTAGATAAAATTTTAGTTTTCTGTTTATTTATCTTAAATCCTGCTAATGATTCAAACTTCTTCAACTTAACCATCAACAACTCTATGTCTTTTAAAGGTTTTTCTAAAATCAAAACCATATCATCTGCAAATGCTCTTAATTTAAAGCATTCATCTTTAATCTTTGCACCATGTAGTCTTTCATCTTGTCTAATATCTCTACACAACACTTCTAGGGCAAGTATAAATAAAAGTGGTGACAATGGACATCCTTGTCGTGTTCCATTTTGAATCTCAAACACTGTTGATAGTTCTCCATTTACCACTACCTGCACAGTTTGTGATGTATAAATTGACTTTATCCATTGTATAAAGTTCCCTCCAAAGTTCATCTTCTCTAAGACAGCAATCAAGAAAGTCCAACTCAAATTGTCAAATGCCTTCTCAAAGTCCAAAAAAATCAATGCTAATTGTTTCTCTATCCTTTTATTATAATATTCCAGCAAATCCAATACTATTCTAATATTATCACTCATGTGTCTTTTTGGTAAAAAACCACATTGATCTTCCATGTATAAGATTTTGTAATATCTTCTTCATTCTGTTTGCTAAAATTGCTGTAAATATTTTACAATCATTATTCAACAAGGAAATAGGCCTGTAATTTTTTATATCCATCAAATCCTGTCCTTCTTTAGGAATAAAAGTTATATTTGCTGCTTTCCATGAATCTGGCATTTTCCCTGTCTGCAAAATATCATTCATCATGTTAAGCAATGGTAAACTTACTTCTTCTTCTAAACATTTATAGAATCTACCTGTTAAACCATCTGGACCCGGAGCTTTATCTATATTAATCTTCTTTATTGCCTCTACAACTTCACACAGAGTTATTCTATTATTTAAGATTCCCTTTGTTCTTCCGACATTTCTGGTAAATTTTGTTTATCCAAGTAGTTCTTTACTTCTACTTGATCTATTTTTTGACTTTTGTATAAATTAGCATAATAATTTATCATGCCAATGGTTTCCATGCCAATGGTTTATGTATTTACAATTATTAGAAAGATTTAAAATTGATAAAAAAATCATATGGTTTTGAAGAGGGAGAGACAATATTGGAGAAACAATTAAGATCAGATGAGCAGGTAATATCTAAAATATATAAATTGCTTTTGAAGTTTGAAACAGAAGATGAACAGGTTAAAGAATGCATGATCCAGTGGGCAAAAAATGTGGGTTATGAACTTTCAATGGACAGATGGGAGAAATTATGGATAAAACAGACAAAATTTACTTTGAGTGTTAGCATTAAGGAAAATATATATAAGATTATCTATCGTTGTTATGTGACACCAAGTAAATTAGCTAAAATGTATGAAACTATGTCCAATAGTTGTTGGAAATGTAAGAAACAAGAGGGAACATTTTACCACATGTGGTGGATGTGTTCAAAAGTTAAAAAATATTGGTCACAAATTCATGCACAGATACAGTTGATCTTAAAAACAAATATACAATTGAAGCCAGAAGTATTTTTATTAGGTATGACAGATGAGTATGTGGAAAGAAAAAATGAAGTTTTATTTTTGTATATGATAAGCGCTGCCAGAATACTTTATGCTCAAAATTGGAAGACTATGAATATACCTTCGGTGGAGGAATGGTGGATAAGACTTATGGATTATGCGGAGATGGATAAATTAACAATTTTGCTTAGGGAGAATTCAACAGAAACCTTTTTGAAGAATTGGAGTCCAGTTATTGATTTTTTGAATCAGAGAGAGGCTGGGGATTTGAGGTATTTTGGATTTGAAGATTGATTTTGAAGTATTAGTGGTATAGATTAACATTTGTTAATGTTTGGACTGTATCTATTTGGATTATAAGTATGGGAATGTTTTGGCTTCGCTCATGCTGCTTTATTGGAATTTTGTTTATGTATGTATTTGTTTTTCTATTTTATGTTTATTATAGTTAAATAAATAATTAAATGGCAAAAATGGAAAAAAAAAGCAAGTACATGGGTGTAGCCAGTGCTTTTTTTGTAAAAGAAAAGGTGCAGGAACTCACAACTTGTTAATCTTTTATTTATTTATTTATTTATTTATTTATTTATTTATTTATTTGTAAACCATTTTTTATTGTAGAAATAAAATATTTTTTATGTGCTTCCCCCCTAAAGATGAACTTACTTCTGAGTAGACATGCATAGGATTGGGCTTTCAATCTCCACATCCCCTTCCCCCTAGCTACTTTTTCTACACATGGGGAAAAATACTGTACAGGTGCACTTGTAGCTGGTAGTATGTAGGGTGGCACTACTTCAAGGAGAGGAAGCAGTGAATGGATTCCGAAAAATGGCTTACATGAGTTCCATGTAGTAAAATTACTTTAAGCAACTGTGGGAGTAAGAACAAAAAAGGAATTCTTACATGAGAGGGGTCCTTAGGTGCACATAGAAACACCTATGTTTGCAAATAAGCTATTAAATATGGTTAAATATGGTTTAATTCAGGTATCAGAATACTCTGCGTCTTTGGGAAGGTGATTGGCATGCAATTGTATGTTCTCTGCTGCCCTGAGCAGCTGTTTTGCATTGCTGGAGAGGAGCTGCAAACGCTTGTGAGATGAGGGCATGCTTGTGGGGGAAGGATGAGGAGGATCTCTGGCAAGGCTGGACAGCACACGTAGAATCCCTTTTCACCTGCCCTTAGCATGTGAAAATGGGTGCAGATATATATCTCTGCCAAGATTAAGTGCCCAATCCTAGGTATGTCTACTCTGAAGTAAGTCTTGTTCTAGTCAATGGAGCTTACTCCCAGGAAAGTGCCTAGGATTGCAGCCTAAGAGCCAAATCCTATGCATGTCTACTCAGATGTCCACTTTAGTGAATGGGGCTTACTGTGGATAGGATGGGAGCCTCAGGGCCCAATCCTGTGCCTGTCTACTCAGCAGTCCCATTAGAGTCAATGGGGCTTCCTCCCAGGAAAGTGGAGAGGACTGCAGCCTCAGAGCCAAAGCTTATGGCTGTTGATAGAGAGATTTCTGGGACTTGGTCTCTGGGTCAAATGCTAAGCAGACATAGATTCTTTTAAAAGCATATAGAAAATTTATTTACATGCTATTTACAGATTAAGAATAGATTAGGATGGATGCAGGTTTGAAGTTACCTCATGGTGGATCTTTGATTTCTTTCTGAACTACACCTAAAACTCTTTTACTTGTACTCTATGAAAAACAAGTGATATACATGTCATTTCTTTCTCCTTATTTGGCATACTGGTGCATGGTTCCAGCCCTAACTGGGAAGTCTGTTAGCCATGTATGGAGAAGTTCTGGCCTGCAACTTTGATTTCACAAGACCCTGGAATGTTCCTTTTGGGAAAGCTATGACGCACATGTTTTTCTCTCTCTGCAGGTCATCTTGACATAATGACTTTCCTATCCTGCTTTTAACAGAAAACCAGTCACAATTTTGGCTCCTAATTTTCAAGTGTTTTTCTTATCTGAAGAGAAGTTAGGTTAACCCTAAAAATCTATATCACTGTCTCCTCAGAAGTCAGTCCCACTAGAGGCAGTGGGGCTTCCTCCCAGGAAAGTGTGGACAGGACTGCAGCCACAGAGCCCTTCCTCTGCCTGTCTCCTCAGAAGTCAGTCCCAGTAGAGGCAGTGGGGCTTCCTCCCAGGAAAGTGTGGAGAGGACAGCAGCCTGAGAGCCCTTCCTCTGCCTGTCTACTCAGGCTGCAATGCTATGACACTTTCCCAGGAGTAAGCCCCATTGAACACAATACAACTTACTTCTGAGTAGACATGCATAGGCTTGGGCTCTCAGGCTGCAAGGCTATGCACCCTTTCCCAGGAGCAAGCCCCATTGAGCACGAGACTTACTTCTGAGTAGACATGCCTAGGCTCGTGCTGCAGATTGGCATGGGGGCTGCACCAGTCAGCTTCCTTCCCCTCCTCCTCTGCCAAGCCAGTACCTGGGCATTCTGTGGGTGCCGAGCCCGTCTCCCTGGCTGACTGGCTGGCTATCCGTCCTCCTCCTCTGTGTCGGTGCGTGTTCCCCACGCCCTCCACTGGCTGGGAAGCAGAGCGTGGGGGGAGGGGAGGCGGGCTGGGCTCAGGTGAGAGCTTGGAGATGGGGGCAGGAGGGGGTTATTGTGCGGTCAGGCAGGGGCCAGGCGCCCGCCCATCCTGCACCCCCCAGCACCCACCCACAAATGCCTCTGTTTTGCTCCCTCCCCCTCCTGGAATGCCTCCGAAGAGGAGGGGCCCCTGCAAAAAGGTGCCGGAACTCCATCCCCCTGTGTTCCATTAGAAAAAAAGCCCTGGGTGTAGCAATTCATTGCCTCCAGCATGCCTCACAGCCCAACCCGAACTAGGCTTTACCGCAATGTATGCCAGCAGCCATTCTGGAATGGCTGCTGCAAGGGCAGCGGTGCTGGATTCTTGCTGCCACAGCTGGCTACATGCAAGACCACAAGTAAGCCAGAATAGAGGACAGGCTGTGGAATGAATTAGACTGGTGGGAACAGGGGAGTGTTGTGGGCAGGAGGTGGAAAAGGAGGAGGGAGGGAGCAGCACCGGGAGCACCCCATTTCTTCCTCATTCCCACTCCCTTACTGTCCTCAGTTCTGTGCCAGCAAAATGTATGGCTCTGAGTCAAAGAGACCTATTGGGCCAGTGGAGGCTTGCCCCAAGATAAGGGAATGAAATTTCCCTTACTTTGAGAAGACCTCTGGGACTGCCCCATAGGATGCAGCATGCACTCTGATGGCACAACTGCACTGGTGGGAGAATTTTGGTTAGAATTAGGCTGCCATCAAACAAAAAAAAATATTGCTCATCCAACAAGTAGAAGCAGTATTCTTTTTAATAGATTAGTCTGACGCAGTGGTTCTCACACATTTAGCACAGGGACCCACTTTTTAGAAAGAGAATTTGTTAGGACCCACCAGAAGTGATGTCATGACCGGAAGTGACATCATCAAGCAGGAAAACTTTTAACAATCCTAGGCTACAATCCTACCCACAATTACCCAGGAGTAAGTCCCATTGTCTATCATTGTTAAAAGAATATACATCGTAGCTTGTTAAAAGCACAGGTCTGTAACATTTCCCCAAATGCAGTCACATACCATGGTAGCATCAAGTCTAATATATTAAAAATAAAATATTGAAATGAATGGGAACCCACCTGAAATTCACTCGCGACCCACCTAGTGGGTCCCAACCCACAGTTTGAGAAACACTGGTCTGATGAATTATTCACAAAAGCAGAAAACAAAGACCCTCAGAATATTTACTGATTTGTTTTTGGTTTTCTTCTTAGCTGCTCCTTATTATTCAGCTCAGGCCTGAGCACAATGATGTAGCACTTTGGGAAAAAAATACACCCCAGTAACCCAGCACTAGAAGCCAAAATGGAGAATATCTCCACCACCACCATGTATTTCCCCTTTATGTTCTTGTAGGTTGGGAGAAAAGAGGTCCAAACACTGCAAAAGACCAACATGCTAAAAGTGATGAACATGGCCTCATTTAAACTGTCTGGCAACTTCCTGGCTAGGAAAGCCACAATGTAGCTGACAATGGCCAGGAAGCCCATGTAGCCCAAGACACAGTAAAACATGGTCTCTGAGCCCTCGTTACATTCCAGTACGATTTTCCCTTTCATTGAGTACATATTCATATCTGGGAATGGAGGAGAAGAAATTAACCAAACAATACAAATCCCTACTTGAATCAAGGAGAAGGAAAGGACAATGGAATTTGACAGTCCTTTTCCCATCCATCTTCCTATCCTGGAGCCTGGTTTGGTAACCATGAACGCCACAACCACAGTGATGGTTTTCGCCAACACAGAGGAAAGTGCCACAGAGAAGGCAATGCCAAAAGCGGTTTGTCGGAGAAGGCAGGTCAGCCTTTGGGGCCTTCCAATGAAGAGCAAGGAGCAGAGAAAGCAAAGGAAAAGGGAGGTGAGGAGGATGTAGGTGAGACTTCGGTTGTTGGCCTTGACTATGGGTGTCTCCTGGTACTTCAGGAAGGTTGCTAGCACCAAAGCAGTAATCAGAGCAAAAGCAGTAGCAGCTGAAGTTAAACCGACCCCCAAAGGTTCACTGTATGAAAGGTAGCTGATAACCTTGGGAATGCACTGATGCTGGTGTTTGTCAGGATATTGCTCTTCTGGACAACTGATGCAAGCATCCATGTCTGGAAAGAAAAAGGGAAATGTTTTTAATATGAGAGCTGTGTATTGTAATCTCTAAATCAGGGGTGTCAAACAGAAGGCCTGGGGGCCAGATGTGGTCCTCAGAAGCTTTTTATTTGGCCCTTGGGATCTCAGCTGCTGAGCAATGCTAAGGTGTCACTGCTGAAAGGGTGGTCCTCATGATAATTGAGCTCTCCCATATCTTGAAATATGTTCAAGTTTTGTGTATTTTCTCTTCTGTCATTTGCAGCTAATGAGTTCCTAAGTGACAAAAAGTGTTTATTTCTGGTTATGACCTGTTTAATGACATCACTTCCTGCTTAATGACATCACTTCCAGCCCTGTATTTGGTCCACTGTATGAAAATGAGTTTGACACCCCTGCTCTAAATTATCTAAGTCCCAGTTTCACAGTAATCTCTTTGGCATGAGCTCCCAAGTCAATGTGTGTAAAGCTAGCAAATCCTGTGCCTCTCGCCACAAACTTTATATTCCAAGAGCAATTCAAATGCCAAGACAACCATCATTTCTTGCTAGCTGTGGTGCCATACATGAAATGCTCAATATCTGTGTATGTCTCCTACCCTTCTGGCCAGAAACCTTCCCTTCTGGACATGGAGCACAATCGTAACAGCAAAAGGGTTCCCCTTCTTTCCTTTTCCTGCTGGAACCAGGATGACAGTGGTCGTTACACACAGAGATGGGTAGCACCTAAGCAGAGCAAAAACAAAGGTGATTTAGGGATTTAAAAACTATGCTTTAATAGTTCTGCTTTTAATGGGTTTATAAATAAATAAGAATGCTGTGCTAAATGAGGTAGACTGCCTGGATGCAGTATCATCCAGTAGACTGCCTGGATGCAGTATCAGAGCAAGTAAGTTGTGGTGCGGCCAGTTCATGGACCATTCGGGAGAGGCTTGGTGTGGAGACTGAGGTCGAGGGTGGGGGGTGACAAGGGACACCGATATACCACACCCCTGGCTCGGGCTCAACATGCCCCTATAGAATCACTCAGGTTTACACCAGCACAGAAGCTGGTGAAAATCCAAGTGGGCCTCTTAGGGGCCAGGCAGTGCCAGAAGTATAAAATGTCTTTGCTTAGCTCTCTTTGCTGCCCCATTTGGCCCATAGCATCCCCCCATTTGGCCCCATTTGGCCCATAGCATGCTGTGGTGACTGGTCCAGAGATGCTTCAGGATCTGAGCCAGCTCAGGATAGAATTGGGCTGTTCGTGTATTGCCACCATGGGTGAAATTTTTGCTTCCTTTCTTTGAATTCATTTTCTTATCCTAATCACATTTAAGGTATATCCCTGTCATGTTAGGTGTTTCTGGGCCCAATCCAAAGGACTGCTTAGGCCAGCGCACTTACAGCACTTTTGCACCACCACGGGAGCAAGCAGGCCGGTGCACTACATGCACCAGCCTCCAGAGGCCAAGTCTGGCCTCCAGAGTACCAGTGCCTGATAAGTTTGTGCTGGCCTGCCTCAGCCTGTGTGGGGGTCTGGGTAGGGCAGGGGGAGGGTGCACTGGAGGCCCGATTTGGCTTCCAGAGGCTGGTGTGCCAGCCTGCCTCCTCCCATGATAGCGCCCTGGTTCCAGGGTGGGAGGACCAGACCAGTGGGAGGACCAGTCCTGGTAGGGGTTGGCACCAGGATCCTGTACTTAGGCCAGATCCTAACCCCACCTGCTGTGCGGTCTGGCTTTATACTCATGGATCTGCAACACATTTTTAGGCCATTGTGACGTAGGATAAGGGGAAGTGACTCCTCTTATTTGGAGTTGTGCCCCCACCAGTTCCAACCCTGTGCTGGATACAGTGCAGGCCAACTCGCCTGCCTGTTCCAGCACAGGTTAGGATGAGGTTGTGTGTCTCTTGGAATGCTCTGGTTCTTTGTCTTTTTCAAGTCAAACTTCGGTGTTCGTGTGTTTATTTTAAAATCCCTTCATGTGTTCGGGAACTAGATATCTGAGCACTATGTTCTCTTGCATGAAAACGACCCACCTGGACTTCTCTGAGTCCCCTTAGCTTTGTAAGTGTGGCGGTAGCTTTAAGGAGGCAGAGTAGACTGAAGCCCCGCAACTTCTCTTACAGCTGGAGTGGTTGCATTATCCAGAAGATGAGTGCTTCATTGCTGCCTTTGAACATTTTCTCACAGGACTTTTATTTAAGAAGAATCGCGGTCAGCTAGAGGCCAATTCAGAAACCAAGCACCAACATGAGAGTGGCAAACAATGTGCAAGGAACTGTAAGAGTCTCATGCTTCCTCTATACACTATGTTGTCTCATCTATACTACACTCCCCTATCTCTCCTATCTCCACCCTAATGGAGACCTAATGGTTTATTTCTAATCTTTCCTTCAAGTGAAACAGAATTACAATATCAAGGCCAAGGTATAACTTTCAATTTACAACAAAAAAATTTAAAATGTGGGAAAGGGAAGTCATTCACATGAATTAACCATTTTCACTTGTGTCAAGTGAAGGACTTGCAGTTTATTTCCTGTCTCACCTGGTTGAATTTCCCGTGCCACATGATCCTTTCATCTTGTATTGTCAACTCTTGTCCTGGAGGTGCCTGAAGATCCAGTCGTCCAACTTTGATTCTTACAAGAGATTGATTTGGGAAAATAACCCAGTTTGTCACATCAAATCCTGAAACTAATTCTCTATTGTCATCAAAATGCACCGTCTCTCCAGCGCTATTGTTGAAGGAGATGCTCTGCAGAAAGGAATGGAGCTAAAGGAACAAGAAGAAGATGCAAGGGGACAGTTACTGGGTTTCAGAATATCCACAGTGAAATTGACAAGCATCTGTCCTGAATGAATTTTGTTTGTTTTATATCTGGTTAGAGCAGTTAGGCGATAACTGTGGGGTCAATAAGAGGAGGCACATAGGCCAAATCCTTAGAACAGAGAAGTGACACTTGTTCTAAGTGGCTGTGCACAAGTGAAAGAGGCATAGTTCTCAAAACATATCATGCCAAGAACCAGGCAAGCAACTCTGGGGAGAGTGTCCCATTGGTACACACATAACCGTCATAACCCAGAGATGTCCCTGGCATATGATGCAGATCTTCAGGGCCTCTGAGAGGAGTTTTATCAGGGGGTACAAAGTTTCTTTTGGGCCCCTTTGCAAAGGGGGAGGGGTGAAACGGAGTGGGGGAGGGTGGTGACAGGTGATGGCAGAATAGGGGCAGGGAGGGGTGAAACAAGGTGGAGGGAGGGTTGAGACAGCTGGAAAAGTCTTTGGAGCCCAGGTCTACCAACCCATTTGGCATAAGTAGCATCCCCAGTCATAGTAGTGTCCCAAGCATCCTGTGCAGGCAAAAAGTCTGATAGGAAAACTTAAGATCTCAGGAAATTTCTGGGCCCCCTCCTTTGGCTCCTGGGCCCCCCTTTTGACCCTGGGCCTGGGTACAAATTACCCCCTTTACCCCCCTCTCCTAGGCCCTGCAGATCTTAATAGATCATATGTTTTGTTCATGCAGGAGGGGATTGTCTTTTATGAACTCGGGTCCAACCTCCATAGGACTTTTACCTGCCATGGCTGAAGATTCCTCAGTTCCAGTCTCTCTCCAGCTTTCCGTGCTCTAAATATGGATCCGGATGCAAGCATAGTATGTAGAGTATGTGCAACTGCATGGACAGCATTGTAGATACTGTAGCTGTGGCCTGTCATGCTCATTTCAAAGAGACTCCCAGGTAGGCTCTCCAGCTTCTCCTCTGCAGTGCAGTAGTCCTTAGTCTTCTCACTCTGATCCGTAATAGAATTTTTCAATAAGCAGTTGAAGGTCTTCTCCCAGAAGTCCTGAATAAAGCCATTATCTTTGGCACAGAAAATTTTGGTGTTCTGCAGAAATTTCCTGAATCCTGGTGGTTCATTTGCATGAACGGACAAGGATATGGCACCCTGGAAGGCTTGAACATCCCAGTTTCTGTGATTGGTACCTAGTTGGAAATCCCAGTGTGTTGTCACAATCCATACCTTTCCTACTAGCAGGACGGCATTTTAAAAATTCCAAGTCAAACGCAACATGGTTGTTAGAGCACCGTAAGCAATAAATACATTGGTTTTGCCTTCTATGAGACCTGAAATCTTTTGCAGGTCACTATAGTATGCCTGGGACATTCTGTCAGGATGACGAATTTTTGGAAATATGTTTACAAAGGCAAGACAGATGCTGTTGGATGATAGCATTGGCACCAATGTTTGTAGAAAGGCCTCCTCATTGTCATAATCTGCTACAAATATCCCAACCCATGTCCATCTGAAATGCACAAGTAGTTGGACAATCCCATTGCACTGATGGAGGTCATTTGGGACCATCTGGTAGAAGGTAGGGAAGAGTATGTTCTTGCTGTACCTTGTGTTGAGGGAGCCATAAATGAGCTAAAACAACATGAAGATACCTTTCATGAATGGAGCAGAAGTTGAGACGTGTGTGCATTATAACATTTGCCGACTAGCAATACATTTGCCTAGATTCCAGTTTGGATCAAAGGTATGTTTCATTTTGTGCCTTCAGATAAGGCACGTGTTGCAGCCTATTTCTTGGAAAAGACAATAACCATGTTACCAAATTTCCCCTATGAATGAAATTTTATTAGGAAAAAAAAGATTAATGGTACTAGAAGCTGAATATCTCAATTATTAATTATATTTGAATTGTCTTGCTTCCTTATGCCAGCCCACATCTACATAATTTAGGGCACATTCCAGAACACCACCTGAACTGGCACAGGCTCCCTGTGCTGACTCCTGAGTGTTGCAAACTTGCTCTAAGTCGCGTTTATGCCGACTTGGGAGTTGGTTGGTCCAGTGCAGAGAAAGAGTCAGATCTGGACCCTGAGCTGGCCCAACAGTGTAGGTTTGTACCAGGCAGTGCGGTGGGTGGGAGAGCATGGTAGGAGGGCAGAATGGGAAATGTTTATTTCTTGAACATTCAAAGCTGCATTGACAGGGCTTAGAGTGTTGCTTACATTCAGTACCCTATGATCTTGAAGGCTCAGACACATTCCTTCTTCACAGTTTCTCCTTGAAGCTAGAAACAGCAGAGGGTCTTAAAAACTATACTTTTTAAAGAGTTTTCTGAAACCCTTTCAAAAATCTTCAGTTTCCCAAGGTGCTCAACATAGCCAATCCCAACCACATCTCTGTTTAATTTATTTGAACAGATGACCTTAATTTTAGTTCTATTCATGTTTCTTTTATATTTCAAAGTGTAACTGTTAATTGTTGTATGACCCAAAACCAATAGCAATGTTTTTATTTAAAGTTCCCAGCTCAAAGCGTCTTTCATGCATTGTACCTACTTTTGAACACCTGAAATGAAACAAATGGTGAAATTGGGTATCACAGTAATTCTGTCCCCATAGCTACCCATCACCAAACCTACCTGTGGAATCTTGAAGTTGTCTGTGAGAGTGGCTGCATACAGGGAGGCAGCTGATTCTGGACTCCAAGTGATGGCTATCAAATTGTTCAGCATGTCACACTTGTAGTTTGGAAAAAATCTATGCTGTGTACCAATCAGATTCAGTAGGGCCTTGAATGTAAGCTTTGTATAGAAGTAGGTATCATAGACTTGAAATCCCAATGTGAAGTTACTTAAGTTGGTTGGATTTGCACTGATCTCCTTTACAGCAAATGCCAAGGCAAGGACATTTTGGTAGTTCTTTGATAACACCCTGCAATGAAAATTATGATTGGCATAACAAAATGACAAAAGGCTTAATCCTACCCAACTTTCTAGTGCCGAGACAGCCAGAATAAGATCCTAAAGTAAGGGAACAAATGCTCCCTTACCTTGAGAAAGCCTCTGCAGCTGCCCTCCCACTGCAGGATACAGTGCACACCTCATTAGCATGACTGCATCAGCACTGGAAGTTGGATAGAATTGGGCTCAAAGGCACTGGCCCAATAGAGAATGGCAGGTTCTTTTATATGTGCTTATTTTCCAATGAAATCTTAGGTCCTCTTCTGAATAGTGTTTAACAGCAAAATTCGACATATGCTGAAACCTATTGCAATTATACAAGTAAACATGAGTGCAGGGGAGTGATGAGAGCAATAGCAGATGGATTAAGGAAACCACCTTCAGAGGATCAAAATAGTATTCGTTTTTAGACAAGTTCTGAAGAGAGTAAGGGTGTAGGATGAAAACGTTTTCTGTCGAGCTTCTCTTCTGCTAAAAGGGTAAATGGTGAACCTGCCATGAAATGAAAATGCCCCAGGCACAGAGTCTTGTGCACCTCTAGGATTGTGTGGAAGAACATAAGAACATAAGAACAGCCCCACTGGATCAGGCCATAGGCCCATCTAGTCCAGCTTCCTGTATCTCACAGCGGCCCACCAAATGCCCCAGGGAGCACACCAGATAACAAGAGACCTCATCCTGGTGCCCTCCCTAAGATCCCTAAGCCCATCTTTGAGGCTCCCAACGTGATCAGAAACTGTGCTTGGGATTTGCCAGAAGCGCAGTTTAAGATGCTGGAGAAGCCTGAGGAGACTTCCCCTACATGTTCTGGAGTCATGCAAGTCTCCTTGCGCTCCGGGGGGGGGGCATTAGTGAGTGGGTGGGTGGTGATTCCACAAGGGGGTGCCATCATGGACCTTTGCCCTGGGCCTGGAGCCTTTCATACAGATGGGTTCTAAACTGCAAGTATTTACTCTGTAGGAAAGAGAGAGTTGGAAAATCTTAAAATGGAAAGGAGTACATAATGGTGCAAGCACAGAGGGGAAAGAGAAAGGTCAGATTCTTCTGTGACTGAATGCCATTTTCACATTTAATGCAAATAGCTCTTCAAACTCTGTGTCCCTTAAATATCTGCTCCTAGTTATGGTGTTCTTAGCAGAGGAATGCTCTAGAGCAGAGGTGGGCAAACCTTTTGGCAGGAGGCCACAACATCTCTCAGACACTGTGTCGGGGGCTGGAAAAAAAGAATTAATTTACATTTCAAATTTGAATAAATTTACATAAATGAATATATTAGAGATGGAACTTATATGTATGAATGGATTTTACTGAGCGTATTTACAATACACATGAGAAGTGTAGTGCAGGCACATGAGACCACATGAGAACTATGAACTGGTTGCCACATAGCTCTTTCACAGTGAAAACATACAGACCAAGGCAGAAACAAACAGAGACAAGTTGTTCAGAGGCAATGGGTGTGTGTGTGTTAAAATAATGCCCAGGGAAAAGCAGAAAACACACGGAGACATGAACTGATGAACTTGGGACAATCATGGATGTGCTTTTGCCAGACATGTGGACCAAGCCAGAAAAGTGAAGGGGGAGGGGTATAAATAACTTCTGAGCACAAGCTCCAACACAAAGCACAGATTGAAATATAACTACACAGGCCTACAAAACTGAGGGTCAGAAAAGTTTTTCCCAAACTTTATGGTGGTTTGATATGAATTTGGGTTGCCGATTCCAAAAATGGCATCTGTTTTGCTTTATCACGTCTAGTTTATGAGATATAGTATAATCTCATTAGTGAATGGTTCAAGCAGCCTCCTCATGAGGAAGCCATGTTGTAGGCTTCCTCAGAGACTATGCCGTGTCTCCAAAACTAGACGCGATAGGGCAAAACGGATGCCATTTTTGGAATCAGCACCCCAAATATACCCAGGCATTGGTGTAACATTTAAGGAAGGAAAATGTGTGTTGGCCTGTGCTATCGGAGCAAGGAAAAACATGGAATGCTTTGGAATTTGATTTCACCAGAGTCAGCAAACCTAGCCTCTGGATCTGATGGCCACGCCCCAAACTTAAAGCAGAGATTGAGACACAATTGTATCAGAGGCAAGGAAAAACATGGAAAAATAAAAAATAAAAGCAGATATATCTGAGGGATGAAATGGAAAAACACCAGGGATTTCCAAAATTTTCCAAATAGAAAAGGCAGACCTAGAGCTCCCCTCGCCTCTAGAGGTTTATGGGCTTGCTGCGGGTTGCATGGAGGCTCACTGTGGGCTCCATCTAGCCCGTAGGCCAGGGTTTGCCCACCCTTGCTCTAGAGGGAAAGAAAAAGAATGCTTACACTCGATCCTTGAACATCAGAGCAGGCCGCTCACTGAAATCAGAAGAGAAACAACTGAAAAAAACCTGAGAAACAATATTCCCAATGATGACATCTCCCGGATGATAAAACTCATGGAGGATAACAAGAGGGTCTCTCTCTCTGCATGCAACGGAATGAGACTTCAAGCTGGGATGAACAGAATGTGTCTTGCATGCAATTTGAGGTAGCAGCCCCAGAAATAATACCAAGAAGACCAACATTTGTAGGGCAGAAGGTCCCTTTCAGACATATATTCTAGTGTTTTCCCAAACACTATTTAATTTCTCAGCATCAGCCTTTTTACAGCCTACTGTGAATTGGAACTGAATGTATTGATACGTTGATCAATAGATCCTCTGCTCTTGATATCATTTGTTGCCACTTCATCCACCTCAATGTCTCATGGGAGTTTTTCAGGCTTCTCTTTTAGCAATGTACCAAGGTTTGACTTGCTCCTTTTAAAGCAATATCTCACAGTTGATATGAGAGAAGAACTGGAACGAGGTGCAGACTGAGCAAGCTGTTCCAAGAAGTTGCCCCAGACAGAAATCCTGAATGCAGCCATATCATTCAACTACTGGAGCTCCAGAGTAATAGAGCCCTGCCAGTTCCTGTACCTCTCAGTATGACCCTTGAGCATTATGGGAGGGTTTTATAACCCATGTTTGGTACTATTTGTTTTTGCTGTGGCTTCCAGATATCTCTAGGTGACTGGGATCACCAGCAGGACAATTCCTCAGATACATGCTAATAATTGCAAAGGAGGAAATGAGCTCCCTCATGCGAGGAAACTGTTGTTCCTGAGCACAGGAAAGCACAACAGGTACTTAAGCCATTTCTGCCCAAAGCGGCATATACACAACAGGGACCAAATGTGTACACCTGTGGGCCAGGTAGAAATGGGTTAATGAACTGGTACACTTGACCTTTATCAGGCCACAGTTAGAGTGAGATCATCCTGTTTCTTGCTGTCATTTTTTTTGACATCAAGTCAACAGACAGAATTCATCATATTATTCAGTGGACTATGAGATGGGTAGTTGAACCGCAACCTCACAATTTGGTGTCTTGATCTTGCTGTTTATGTATATTCAGTGCTTATATTTGAGGAGGAGGATCACACTACTCTGTGGCCATGCTGCCAAAAAACAGATGACACCTGTTGCCTAACAATTCCTTTTATGGCCCAATCCTATGCACTGAGCCTGCGCTTTGCAACAGTGCAGTTCCCAGCTGTGCCTGGAGGGATGCCCCCCAGAGCAAGTTAGTCTCGTGCAGCAGTGGGGCAGGGTAGGGATTGGTGTAATGGGATGGAAAGGACAGAAATGGGGCTGGGTAGATTGGGTCTTGGAGAAGGTGGGAATGGTGGCACTGGTGTGTGCTGTATCCTGTGCCCTTCCCAGATCTGCTGTCTCTGATCAGCGTGGACTTGCACCAGCAACATAGCTGGCACAGGTCCAAGTTGACCCATTGCAGCTGCTGGGGCTCACCCTCGGGCAAGGGGTCAAATGTCCCCTTACTTCTAGGAGACCTCCAGCAGCCAAAATTCTCCCGTGGGATGCAGCTTGCGCTGCTGCATTGGCATGGGGAAATTTAGTTAGGATTGGGTTGCTCTTTCTTTTATTAATTACGAAGAGCACCATCTATGCCTGATGCAAAATTGCTAGCCCACCAATTTCGTGACCAAACTCATTCAAGAAATCCACATGAATGAAGCAACTGATCTCCAGAGCTCCTCACAAGTTTTTTTGTTGCGTCATTTAAAATTCCCCTTCTGTGCATTTGTAAAACTATTCCCACAATAGAAGTTGGGTTTTTTCACAATCACCTTCAACCAATTGCAGACCTGGCCCCGGTGCCACTCCCCACCCAAAATATGCCACGTCCGGTTTCTGCAGTAAGCCGGAAGTGCTGTTTCCAGTATTTTGAAAGCATGCAAAGGCCTTCTGGGGGCTGGGAAGGCTGTGGGCAGCTTCCCTGTCCCCCAGAAATGCTGAAAAATGGGACTTCAGGTTTTCCAGGAAAACCAAAGTGCTGTTTTATGGCATTTTAAAGACCTCAGAAGTCCTTCTGGGGTGGGGAGTCCGTGGTCAGCCTCACCAGCCCCCAAAAGTGCTGAAAATGGCATTTCCAGTTTTCCGTGAAAACTGGAAGTGCTGTTTTTGAAGGTCTCAAAATGCCTCCTGGGGGACAGGGAGGATGCGGGCAACCTCTCCAGCCCTTAGAAGGCCTTCTAAGGCCTCCAAAACGGGGCTGAACACAGTGGTGGTGGTGGGAATTGGTCAGCCAGAAGGAGTTACGTACAATATTTTTAACTGATCCTTGGTAGGTTTCCCAGTCACCTGTAAGTCTCTCAATTAATGCCTGCAGTTTTGCTGGTGTAAGTTCAAAGAGGAAAAAGGGGCTGGGAGGCGTAGGGAAGGGGACAGGATCCTGGTGCGTGCTGGTGCTGCTGTGATCAACCCCCTCCCTGTCCTGCTCCTGCTCTCCCCGTCTGCTCCCAAACAAGTGCCTTCCCGTGACACACCTCCACTGTCCATGTACCAGCATCAGGAGTCATGACTACATGAGCCACTCTGCTGCCCATTTGTGTCAACGGCCCAGAAATATGTGACAGTAGCCCTGCTTCTGTGTTACTGGAAAGCACCATGCAAAAATAAATAAATAACTTTCTTCTCCATGACGATTTCCATCCCTGTTGAAATCCTACACTAAATCTTGCATTGCATATTCTGGACTGATTTGGCATCTCTTTTAACTCTTTCTGCTGGTTGGTGCATGAAATCCATCAGTTCAGGGTCTCATCTGCACACACACGATCTGATACATGTAGGATTGCATGCCACGTATCCCAGAGCATGTATGGTAACAGGATGCCCATATCCCAATACTCAAACCATCTCTACAGGCGCAGATTTCAATCTTTCTGCCTGTAAAGGACGTTTTTCAAGGTCTTTCTGAAAATAGATTTCCTCTCTGTGTGCATGTTAATGTGTGTTCTGGTCCACCTCACCCCAGCAGTGTCTTTTCTAGTGGCTGTCTGCTGGTGTTGCATCTTTTTAGATTGTGAGCCCTTTTGGGACAGGGAGCCATTAGATATTTGATTTTCTCTGTAAACCGCTTTGTGAACTTTTTGTTGAAAAGCGGTATATAAATACTGTTGTTGTTGTTGTTGTTGTGTGTTCTGAAAAGTAACCCATTGACACATCATTTGAGAAAAAGCCTATGCATATATATTTACACATGCAGGTTCTGTCTGCATTCTGTCAATGATTAAAAAAAAAGAAGACTTTGCCAAAGCAGGGGCCATGTCTCCATGATGGCCCTCCATGATGAGGTCCTCTTCATTTCTGTGGGTTGTCTCAGGTATGGCCACACCCAAGCAGAAGTAGGAAG
This sequence comes from Tiliqua scincoides, assembly GCF_035046505.1. Classification (NCBI taxonomy): domain Eukaryota; kingdom Metazoa; phylum Chordata; class Lepidosauria; order Squamata; family Scincidae; genus Tiliqua; species Tiliqua scincoides. The sequence continues at coordinate 113,171,796 of NC_089825.1, forward strand.
TGCTGGTTTAGATTCACTGAACCTATGATTCTTCGGTTGACTGAGCTGACCTAAAGATATGCTTCACTGAGAAAGAAACAAATAAATCAAGGATTTCACATTTTATTTTATTCCTAAGAATTACAAACATATTTGTATTATTTGCATTTTTTTTGATTGACCAACTCAAAGGGAAAAATTTGCAGTTTGAACCAAGAATGTTCATGTGAAAGGACATCTTTCTGAATCCAAAGGGCTTCCTCTGGGTAGTAAACATTACTTCCGAGTAAAAATGAATAGGTTAAGGCTCTACTAGAATTTTTTATATATGTCTGGATAGTCTTCAATGCCATCTTTTTATACCTTTGAAATTAGAGCAATACATTGCAAGAGTCTGAGATGAAATGAGTGAGATCTTTAGCACAGCCTGCATTCAACTGTGGTGGTGGTGGTGCAATAGGTCAGCCAGCAGGAGTCATGTAAAATATTTCTTACTTATCCCTGGTAGGTTTCCTGAACACCTCTGAGTCTTCTCAGACCTATGCCCACAGTTTTGTCAGTGTAAGTCCAAAGAGGAAAATGGGATGGGGCGGCCTGGAAAAGAGGGGATAAGATCCTGGTGAATACTGGTGCTGCTGAAATCCATCTCTCCTTCCCCAGCCCCTGCTGCCCACTGATCTGCCCCCAAACTTCCCTGCCTCCCCATGACACACCTCCACTGCTAGATTACCAGTGCCAATGGAGGATTCAGAAGCCACGGCTACATGAGCCACTCTGCAGCCCATTTGTGGCAAGTGTCCAGAATCATGTGACAGTAGCCCTACTTTTGTACCACAGGAAAGCACCCTCTGACAACACAGGGAGACCATAAAATTAGGCCCTCAGTGGAGTTGCCTTCTTCTTCTTTTACAGCAAACTTAAGGCTGCCTTTCTATATTCACTTACCTCAGAGTAATTTGCACTGAAGTCAATGGAATTTACCTCTGAGTAGACTTGTAGAGGACTGTACCATAATTCTTTGAATGCCCATCAGAGAGATAAAGCAGGGTATGAATGAACAGATGAATAAATAGATAAATAATTCTATTATTTCCTGGTTCCTTCTCCATGAAGATTTTCATCTGTGTTGAAATCTTTCAATAAACCTTACGTTATAATTTCTGGACTGCCCATCTTTTGGGAATCACCTTTAATTACATGTGCTGATTTTTGGTGGGTGCATGATGTCCATCAGTTCACATCTGGACACAAATATTCTGGTACATGTAGGATTGCATGCAATGTATCCCAGAGCATATATAGTAACAGGATGCCCATATCCAATACTGTGTTTTAAGCATTCAGGATTTTTCAGAGAATCAAATTGTACATTTGACAACAGGGTAACTCTTGTTTATTTGTGAAAGTAGGTGCACAGCTTTTACTCCACAGATAATTCAAGCTAATTATTTAAACTTTCAGGGAAAAGAAAAGATTATCTGCTGGATTAATGTTTTGGTTCCCTGGTTTTCATCCTTGTTAGCTGCTCCCTTTTGTTCAGCTCAGGTCTCAATAAAATGATGAAGCATTTTGGGAAAAAGATGCAACTGAGCAACCCAGCACTGGAGGTTAAGATGGAGAAGATCTCCACAGCCACCATGTATTTCCCTTTAGAACACAGGTAGGCTGGAAAAAAGGACAACCAAACACAGCAAAAGACCAACATGCTGAAAGTGATAAATTTAGCTTCATTGAAAGTGTCTGGCAATTTCCGTGCTAAGAAAGCCACAGTGAGGTTGACAATGGCCAGGAAGCCCATGTAGCCCAAAACACAGTAAAACATGGTCGCTGAGCCCTCGTTGCATTCGACTATGATATTTCCATGTAGAGAGTGCATGTCTGTATCTGGGAATGGAGGTGAAGTACTCAACCAAAGAACACAAATCCCTGCCTGTATAAAGGAGCAAGAAAGGATAACAGTGATTGCCAATTTTTTGCCCACCCATTTTCTCATCCTGGATCCTGGTTTGGTAGCCATGAAAGCCAGAACCACAGTGATGGTTTTGGCCAACACAGAGGACAGGGCCACAGAGAAGATGATGCCAAATGCTGTTTGTCGGAGAAGGCAGGTCACCCTTCTGGGCCTTCCAATGAACAGCAAGGAGCTAAGGAAGCAAAGGAGAAGGGAGATGAGGAGGACATAGGTGAGGCTCTGGTTGTTGGCTCTCACTATAGGAGTGTCCTGGCACTTGACAAAGATTCCAAGTACTAAAGTTGTGATCAGAGACAAAGCAATCGTCAACAAACATAAAATGTTCCCTAAATGGTCCTTATAAGAAAGGAAGCTTACAACCTTGGGAACACATTCATCTTGGACTTTATTGGGATACTGATCTTCTGGACAAAGGACACAGGAATCCATGTCTGTAAAAAAAATAAAAAATGAGAAGCTGGTTAAATTCTTCTAGATTCTGACCAACTTTCAAGGATAAGATTTTAATTTCAAGAGCTGTGATTGGACCTGAAGTGCTTTTTTGGAACGTTTTCAAGATCAAATAAATTTTTAAAAATATTCTACTGCAGTGGCTGCCAAACTGTGATCTGTGGTTCCCCAGGGAGCAGTGGAAATGAGCCAGAGGAGCTGTGGAATCCACACAAAAACTCCTGGACTGGGCCTCATTGGTGTCGCATCTCTGTATGAAAAGATTCCTACCTATCTGGTCAGAGATCATCCCTTCTGGACATGGAGCACAATCATAACAGCAAAACTTTTCTCCCTCCTTCTTTTTCCTGCTGGAGCCAGGAAAGCAGTTGTCATTGCATAAGGAGATGGGTGGCACCTGTTTGTAAGCAGAAAAGGGAGATTCACTTCCAATTGAACAGGCACCTATTCCTTAGTTGATGATTGGGTGGTGGACCATCGATAAGGAATGATGGCATCAGAGAAGTAGCGGCTGTTTGTACTTTGGAAATATTCACCACTGTTCTGAATATGGTGTCATTCGGCTGCTTCAAACATGTCTAAACCTGAAAGCAGAACTCTAATCTTCGCCTGTTCCTCTACCTCCCCTCCCTGCTGAAGCACTGAATTGTGCTGTTGGCCACTGCACATGTTCCATCCTAGTTCGTGTAATAGATTTCCTGCATACACCCACATTTTGAAAAGCACATCTAGGCACCACCTTACCCGATTAAAATGTTGGTGCCATACAATTCTAGCATCGTTAATGGTGAACTCTTTCCCTGAGGAAGCCCACGGATCCAGCCTTCCAACGTTCACTCTAGCAAAAGAGTTATTTGGGAACGTAACCCAATTTGTCAGGTCAAAACCTTCAACTAATTGTCCGTTCTGATCAAAACGTACGGTGTCTCCAGCACTATTGTTGAAAGAGAGGTTCATTAGAAATGGATGGAGCTAGGGAGGAAGAGGAAGAGAAACAAAAAGATGTTGGACTTCTTTACAGTGAAAATAATTAGAAATACATTCATCTGTGTTTCTTTTTCACTACAAATATAGCAGTTTTGCTAGAATTCGGAAATATTTGTCTTTTTGACTATAGCAGGGGTACCCAAACTCTCCAGGAATTGGGAAGTGCTGTGAGTTTCTGCAGGGCAGGGCCAAAGGCAATTAAGTGCCGCTGCACAGGGCAAAAGGGGTTTAAAAAAACAAAACTTACCAGATGCAGTGCTGGCCTCCTGGAGTTTCTGGGGAGCCTTCACACCATTCTGCAGGGCTCCCCAAGCCTTCAAACTTCTGAAAATAGTAAAAAATGGCCATTACCAGTTTCATGACAAACAAAAAGTGACTTTTAAAAACTATTTTCAGCTGTTTCGTAGGTTAGAGGGGTACGCAGGCTCTCTGGACCCTCCAGAAGGCCGGCACACCTCAGGTGAGTTAAAAAAAGAAACACTTTTGCCCTCAGTAGCAAAATCAAGTAGTGTGAGCAAAGCAATCATGTTGTTTCCATCACAATTATCCCATCTCTTAAGGGAGCACAGACAGGGCTTCTCTGACTGAGATGTTGCAACACCCCAGTTTGGGACCTTCTGGACTACAGAATGGCAGAGTCCAAACCAGGAAGGAAATTAAAAAAAACAAAAACAAAAAAAAAACACTCTTGATAATGTTATGGCTAGCAACACATTACCAAATAGATTCACAAATGTGAGTGACTGATGCTCTCAGTGGAATACATTTATGCTCATTTGGATTACACTGACAGCCTAATCCGATCTAAATCCTCATTCAGCCATGCAGTGGCCCTGGTGTGGCTACCTCTGTATTCTTTGGGGGTTTTCTGGCAGCTGGATGTCTCCTAAAGGTAAGGGGCATGTGTCGCCTTGCTCCTGCATAAGACCCAGCAGCTTCTATGGGCCAACTCAGACCTGCGCCAACTCAATCGCTGGTGCAAGTCCACATTTACCAAGGAAGGCGGATGAGGTGCAGGAAGGGGGTCTGGATTTGACATGCACAACTGCTGATCTTGTCCCCTTCCTGGGCCTGAACCTCACTCCTCCTTGCTCCATCGCCATTCTGTTCTGCCCACTCCACCCAGTTCAAGCCCCTCCCCACCTCTCTCCCATCCCCTGTGCAGGCTTTGTTATGTGAAAATCCCCTTTTTCCTTTTTGTGATTTTCTCTCTATATCTGGTTATGTTATTAAAATATCATGCAGGCCAAACCTCACACAGGCTACATTTCCAAAACTCAACTCAAGTCGCAAGGCTCATGTTTACACAACCTCCACCTCCCTGTGGTCACACATTACGGGAGGAAGTCTGGCATCTTAAATCATTGTTTAAGTGTCTCCTACATTACTGTATTCATTGTATTGTTTTAACCCAATCACTGTTTAAGAACTGTATGCAAAAGTGTCTCCTAATCCAATCACTGTTTAAGTACTGTATGCAAACTTGAACTGCCTTCTTGTGTTGCGGATTGTGTAAGCTCCCCCGTCTAGGACACAACCACCACCTCCCTATGGTCACACATTATGGGAGGAGGTCTGGCATCTTAAACATTACTGTATTCATTGTATTGTTTCAACCCAATCACTGTTTAACTGCCTTCTTGGGTTGCTGATTCACTGTATTGTGTAAGTAAGCCAGCCATTGACCCCATTGAATTTTGCTGATAACTGATCCTTTCAATGTTTTACATACTCCAAGCACCCTGCTGGGTGGTAGTAATTAAGCTACAATCCAGCTCAGCTCTGTCTGAAAACCCTTTTTAAGAGAGGGCTTCCTCCCACATGCTCGCTCTGGCTCTCTCTCTCCAAGGACAAACACATGTGTGTTGTGTCAGAGGGTCCTCTTCACAGGACTCTCCCCCCCTGCAACTGCTCTACAGGACAGGTAACTATCTTGCACCTGAAACTCTTTCCCTTCTTCTCCCCCCCCTTTTTCTCCCCTTCTCTCCTTATCTTTAGTTAGCAGCTGGGGTTGGCAGATCAGGGACCCCTAAAATCCTTCCCTACAACCTTTCCCTTTTTCTAATTTCCTCGGATGCACCAAATACTCTTCACATGCAACCACCATGAAAGCTAGGTACATTGGATTCAAGTATTAGAACCAAGAAACATACCCTTATCATTTCTCCATGTGCATTATGTTTACCTTTGTGCTTTTGTAATAAAACTATAATCTTTTATTGAAAGTTGTCTTTCTCCCAGTCTCCTTTCTAAGCAAAAGGGAATTTCTCTGCATTATGCCATCTTGATATCCAGCCTGCGATCCTAAGGTTCCAATAAGGGCAGTGTAATAATTCCCCTAAACAAAACAGCCCTTTTGGTAACAGCTTAGCTGCTTCAGCTGGTCTCTGTGGATCTGCCAGCATGTGGAAGGCTGCATTTGACTCCCAGTCAGGGGCCTGCAGGATGCACCAGCTGTGGCAGCACTGTGAGTGCCACAGAGAAGCCTCTGCCTGCACCACACTAGTTATGCCAGCATGAGAGGGGGATCAGATTTGGCTGTTAAACATTCATCCCTGGGTTACATGCTTCACCTGTTTAAAAAAAAATAGAATTGGATCTTTGGGGATAAAATTACCTGCCATGGCTGAACATTCCGATGCTCGGGCATTGCTCTGTATTTGGCTCTGTGTTCGTATATGGTATGTAAAGCTAGTGCCACAGCATGGAGGGCATTGTAGATATTGTAGCTGTGGCCAGTCATGCTCGTCTCAAATATTGTTTCAGGCAGGCTCTCCAGCTTCTCCTCTCCAGTGCAGGTTTGCTTGCTTTCTTTTTCCACACCAGATGTTTGAAATAAACAGTCAAATGCCTGCTCCCAGAAGTCCTGGATAAAACCATCTTCTTTGGCCCAGGAAGGCTTGATGGTCTGAACGAATTTTTTGAAGCCAACTATCTCATTTGAGTGAATTGTGAAGGATAAAGCACCATGAAATGAGTGGATCTCCCAAGTTCTTTGCACATTCACTGTGATGAAGTCCCAATGGCATGTCACAATCCATACCTTTCCCAGAGGAGGCAATGCAAGTCTATCTAATGCAAGCAGAAATAGTCTCAAAACAGTCATGGATGGAGGTTCTCCATATACAAAGAAGACATTGGCTTTTCTCTTTACAAGAACTGGGTATTTCTCCAATAGCATTATAGACAAACCTAAGAAATCATGCAAGTAAGTTCGTTGTGGTGTTCTTAGGATGAAGGCCTCACAGATGCCATTCTGAGAAAGCAATGGAACCACTGTCTGCAAAAACCTGTCTCCATTGTGTTCATCTGAAGCAAAGAGCCCAACCCACATCCATCGGAAATGCAGGAGTAACTGGACAACACCCATGTATTGAAAATCTTCACTGGGAACCATCTGGTACATGGAAGGATGTGATGTCTTGTCACCCAGTGCTGGAGAAAATGTTCCATATGTGAACTGAAGGGAAATACATTGTTATTTTTCAGGAGGGTTTTGAATGAATTTAAGGTTTCAAATGGTACAAATAATATACTGTCATGAACACTACTTACCTGTGGTAACTTGTAGATTTCTAAAATGGTGGCCATGTTGAAAGAAGAATCAGAAAGAAGAGCCCCAATGACAGCTATCAGAGTGTTCTGGGTGCCACATCTGTAGTTGGGGACAAAGCTATGTTGTGTGGAAAGTAGACTGAGGGTGACCTTGTAAGTCATCTGCACAATTACGTAGTTGTTGAGGATATGGAAACCCAAAGTGATGTTTGGTAAAATGCTGGGATGATTGTTTACCTCTTTGACAGCAAATGCCAAGGCTAAGATATGCTGGTAGTTCTTTGGTATTTCACTGCAATGAGAGTAATTTGAGCATCACATCAACAAACGCCCCACTTTGCATGTTAAAGTTCAAAGTTCATGTCATTCAGGTTCAACAGACACATTGACCCAAAATATTCCCCTTGTGTAAATGGAATAGGTCTGTAAACCCCCTCCCCCACCCCCCACCGCCCCAAAAAAATCCTATCCTGGGCTGGCACAGCTGCATACTATTGGTTGTCTAGGACCAGGCAGTGACGAAGAGTTAAATGAAAAACCTTTTTACTTACCTGCTCTGCTGCACCATAACCCCCAATGGGGTCCACACGAGCTTGTCGAGGCTGGGCCAGTGGCACAGGATATACAGTAGCCTAGCCGGTGGGGGGGGGATAAGTACTGCAGGCGCTGCAAGACACCATGTAAGTGACCCACTTGCAATCAGAGCCATTTGAGGCAGTGGCAGCAATGCCCAGGACGCATTGTCTGGTTCGGCTAGTGTCCGCGCATTGCCATCCCTGCATGGAATGGCTCTGATAGCAGGTGGGAGGGGCTGCTTACACAGTGCAGTGACCACCTGCTGAACTTAATGTTTTGCCCCCTCTGTAGCTATGCTACTAAGGATATTGGCAGCACTGTCAGAAATATCCACCTCTAGTCTGCCCCTGGCGGGCCCCAATCCCTGCCCTGATCCTGCCCCCTGTATAAGGAAAATTCTAATTCTGAGACGTATGAAATTTTCCTCTGAATAATGTACAGTGAGTTTTCTTTTCTCCTTTGCCTCTCCTCATGCAATCACTTTTTAAATTCCTTTGATTCTCTGTATGAAGAGGGAATGGATGACACAGGAAACATGAAATGAAGCCTGCCGGTAGTGTGGATGGATCATTTCCATAAACTGAAACTTCTAATGTAATAAAAGTTACAGTATCTGACACTTAATTATCTGGGTACCACTACTAACTAGCTCAGTGAGCTCAACCATTCTGACATGCAATTTGCCCCGACTCGGCGGAGGACTGAGGAAGCCATTCTGCAGAATTTACAGAATGTATAGGAAATGGAAATACACAGAAGAAATATAAGATGAAAGCAAAAGTTCCCCAACTTGAAAGAAATATCTGAATAAAATTCATCAATGTATATGGCAACAGAGGTGATAATTACAGAGATATAAAAACATGACAGTATTTGAAATGTACAAATACCATTTGAAAAGTTCAATTTTTTGAAACTAAGCAAGAGGACAGAGGTGTGTAGGAAGAGACAGAGAAAGAAGCTCATGGGAATATCAACTCCAAAGCAAGGGAAAACAAATGACTTCTTTTCTCAATTAAAAGGCAATTGCATATCACATCTCTCTCTCTCTCTCTCTCTCTCTCTCTCTCTCTCTCTCTCTCTCTCACTCACTCACTCACTCACTGCTTACACTGGTTCCTCAATCAAAGACTGTGTGGGATCTTCATTGAATAAAGGGGCATCATCGTGGAAATAGAAGACCTGAGAAACAATTCCTCCGACCACAAGGTCACCTGGCTGATAAAACTGATGAGAAACATGGAGGGGATCATATGCAGCACAAATCAGAGCATGTGTCTTGCACACAGTGTGAGGAAGCAGTCCAAGTAATAGGATCGGTAAAGCCACCACCATCCCAACAGTCAGAGCATCCCTCTAGGCACAGATATATTTCTGCCTATAGCATCATCCCAATATAAAAGGGGAATCAAAAAAGGAGGGCATTATAACATTTTGCTTGCCAGATTTGCTTCTTAATAGGTTTTTATAATACCTGCCAGATTTGTTTTTTTTTTTTTCCTAGTAGCATTTGGAAAAGGAAGTAGAAAACCAGTACTCATGCAAATTATAGGGGGAGATAATCACATCCCTAGTACCTTGGCTTTCTACCCATCCAGAAAACAAAATGTATGATCTTTTCTGGAGCCTCAGAACAATTGAAATACACGTTTACTAGTCTGCTAAATAACACAGGCCTACAAAATTGAGGGTCAGGAAAGTTTTTCCCAAACTTTATGGTGGTTTGATATGAATTTGGGGTGCTGATTCAAAAAATGGCATCCATTATACCCTATCACATCTAGTTTTGGAGATATAGTATAGCCCTGCAGTTTTCAAACTCTCTGGGAGTTTGAAACCTGCAGTAAGTCTTTTCAGGGGTGGGGGGGAGGCAGCAGGGGAAGGCAGCGACGTGATCCCCAGGATCGCATCGCTCAGGGGGCTGCAGGGACTGGGGTGCACCCTCCAGTCCTTGCAGCAGCTGTCCCTATGTGTAGGGAGCCCTGTGCGAGCACCTGCAGGGCGCCCCAGGTCAGGGAAAGGGAGAGTGGAGCGATCTGCTCTGCCTCCGCAAAAGCCTCCGCAAAAGTGCACCCAAGCCCCTGCACCCCCCCTGAGCGGCGCGATCCTGCGGATCACGCCGCTGCCTTCCCCGTCTCCTTGCTGTCCCCGCCCCTTAAGGGGGCAGAGGCCAGAACCCACAGGTTGCTCCCCGCACACAGTGATGGCTGCTGCAGTGACTGGAGGGTGCACCCCAGTCCCTGCAGCCCCATCAGAAGGGAAAGCGGAGCGACCGTGCACCGCTTCCAGTTTTGCGGAGCAGGGCGTGATCGCTCCGCTTTCACTTTTCCTGACCTGCACCCAAGCCCTTGCACCCCTCCTGAGCGGCGCGATCCTGTGGATCATGCCACTTCCTTCCTCCTGTCTCCTTGCTGCCCCTGCCCCTTAAGGGGGCAGAGGCCAGAACCTACAGGTTGGGGCGTCACGACACCCCAGTTTGAATACCACTGGTATAGCCTCATTAGTGAAGGGTTCAAGCAGCTTCCTCATGAGGAAGCCATGGTGTAAGCTTCCTCATGAGGAACCTGCTTGAACCATTCACTAAAGAGCCTATGCCATGTCTCCAAAACTGGACATGATAGGACAAAACGGATGCCATTTTTGGAATCAGCACCCCAGATATACCCAGGAATTGGTGTAATGTTTAAGGAAGCAAAATGTGTGTTGGCCTGTGTAATCTGAAGAACAAAGGCCATATGGGCAGGTCTGAGCAGAAGGTGAGCATAACCTCTTGGGTCTGGGCTTCCAGGGGGTCTGGGTCATGACAAAAGAAACTATAGAGCAGTGGTTCTCACACATTTAGCACTGGGAACCACTTTTTAGAATGAGAATCACGCACCGGAAGTGATGTCATGACCGGAAGTGACGTCATCAAGCAGGAACATTGTTAATAATCCTAGGCTGCAATCCTACCCACACTTATCCAGGATTAAGTCTCATTTACTATCATTGTTAAAAGAATATACATAGTAGCTTTTTAAAAGTACAGGTTTGTAACATTTCCCCAAATACAGTCACATACCATGGAAGCATCAAGTCTAATATATTAAAAATAAAATATTGAAATGAATGGGGACCCACCTGAAATTGGTTCATGAGCCACCTGGTGTGTCCTGACCAACAGTTTGAGAAACACTGCTACAGAGTACAAAACAAATGTATTACAAAAATTGGGAATAGGGGGACAGGACAGAGCACTTTCCCTGGCTCAGTGCCAGCTCTCAGTATTCCTCTGTCCATGGGCTGATACATGATTGCTCTATCTTTGATTAATGAAAGGTGCAGCCAAGGTCACTGATTGTAGGAGTGTTCAGACAGGGCCTCTGAGAGGAGTTTCATCAGGGGGTACAAAGTTTCTTTTGGGCCCCGTTGCCAAGGGGGAGGGGTGAAACAGAGTGGGAGAGGGTGGTGACAGGTGATGGCAGAATAGGGGCAGGGAGGGGTGAAACAGGGTGGGGGGAGGGTAGAGACAGCTGGAGAAGTCTTTGGAGCCCAGGTCTACAACCCATGAGGCATTCGTAGCATCCCCAGTCGTAGCAGTGTCCCCAGCATCCCATGCAGGCAACCAGTCTGATAGGAAAACGTAAGATGTCAGGAAATTTCTAGGCCCCCTCCTTTGGCTCCTGTGCTCCCCTTTAGACCCTGGGCCCAGGTACAAATCACCCCCTTTACCCCCCTCTCCTAGGCCCTGTGTTCAGACATTGCCATGAAAGAAAAGAACAGGGTTTGATTACACTTGTTGGTCCCCCTTGCTCACAGTGTGCATCTGGCACAATGCAAAGAACAGCCAACATACATAAAAATGCATGTATATGATTTTCACACATGGTGCTTTGACTGCCTCACCGCACTAGAGTGTACACTTGAAGCAGACTTCCCATAAAAGATCAGTTGAATTGTACTCAAAATTCAATACTGTCCTGGTATCTTCCCTTCTTGGTGCTTCAAGTGTTCCCAGCAATAGTGGGAGGGAACTGAGGTAGGAAAGGAACTGGAGAGAGAGAGTAGAGAAGTGTCTACTAAGGTTCCAACCACAGCAAGAAACTAGGGCAGCGTTGCAGTGGCAGTTTTCTGGAACCTGAATTAGGTCCACGGGCAAGGCATGAGTCCTTCGATAGGTCATCTCACCCATTTGCCATGGGAAGGATAGTCTCTCCTACCATTTGATTCCTGCTAACCAGTGACCCAAGTCATAAGAACAGCCCTGCTGGATCAGGCCAAAGGCCCTGTATCTCACAGTGGCCCACCAAATGCCCCAGGGAGCACACCAGATAATAAGAGACCTGCATCTTGGTGCCATCCCTTGAATGTGGCATTTTGAGGTAAGCCTCCAAGAGAAGGTCAACAGGAAGAGGAGATCTTCCTTGCCTTTGGAGTTCTTTATGGATTATTGTGGGGAGAAAAGAGAAGCACTTTATGACTTGGGTGCCTTCAGGAAAAAAAGCAGCATAAAAAGCAAAGAAAATACAAATAGGGGAACTGGTATACAGGAGACGTAGATCTGATCTCTTCAAAAATTAGAAACCAAGATTGTCATGAGCAGGTAAGAATCTAGGCCTGGGTCTGTGTCCAACTTAGAAACTTACAACTGTCCCTCCACAGCTGTTGTGAATGATGATAACTGACAGTGCTATCTGCTCCGTGGTAGCCAAGAGGACCAGCATAGAGATAACGAAGCAGCATGGCCAGACTTTCAAGCTCATCAAGGAGATTGGTACCAGCTGCAGGGTTTCTGACTGGGTGAGAACAAGCGACTGAGGACAAATATGATATCTGGGGAAGAGGATTGCACTGCTCAGTGGTCCTGCCTCTGCTCACTAAACGCAGTTGACATCTGTTGCCTGACAATTCTTGCACTTAGATTAACTGTGCAAACTCCATCTAGGTCTGTGCCATGTCCACTAAGACTGAGTGTTGGGAGAGTTAGAATAATAATAATAATAATAATAATAATAATAATAATAATAATAATAATAATAATAATAATAATAATAATAATAATAACTTTATTTCTACCCCGCCTTTCTCCCCGAAGGGACTCAAACAGACAAAAGAAAGTATTTCTTTGCCCAGTGTGTGAGTGATCTGTGGAACTCCTTGCCACAGGATGTGGTGATGGTGTTTGGCCTAAATGTCTTTAAAAGCAGATTGAACTGAGTTCCGGAGGAAAAGTTCCTCACAAGTTACAAGCCATGGTAGGTATATGCAACCTTCTGTTGTTAGAAGTAGACTACCTCTGAATGTCAGATGTAAGGGGGTGTGCTCCCTGAGGCTTCTGGTGGGCCACTGTGAGATAAAGGAAGCTGGACTAGATGAGCCCTTGGCCTGATCCAGCGGGGCTCTTCTTGTGTTCTTAACCAAAGCTACACCCTGAAGCTCTCTAACTTGAAATAAACAAAGTCATTAGTGGAGCAAATTGCCCAGCCCCAGCTATCCTAAACAGAGCTGGTTTAGATTCACTGAACCCATGATTCTTCGGTTGACTGAGCTGACATAAAGATATGCTTCACTGAGACATAATCAAATAAATCAAGGATTTAACATTTTATTTTATTCCTAGGAATTTCACACATATTTGTATTTTTTGCATTTTTCAGTTGACCAGCATGAAGGAAGAAATTTGCAGCTTGAACCAAGAATGTTCATGTGAAAGGACATCTTTCTGAATCCAAAGACCTTCCCCTGGGTAGTAAACATTACTTCTGAGTAAAAATGCATAGGTTAACGTTCTACTAGAATTTTTTATGTATGTCTGGATAGTCTTCAATCCCATCTTTTTATACCTTTGAAATTAGAGCAATCAACTCAAAGAGTCTAAGATGAAGCAAGTGAGATCTTTAGCACAGCCTGCATTCAACTGTGGTGGTGGTGGGGCAATAGGTCAGCCAGCAGGAGTCATGTAAAATATTTCTTACTGATCCCTGGTAGGTTTCCTGAACACCTCTGAGTCTCCTCACAGCTATGCCCACAGTTTTGTTAATGTAAGTCCAAAGAAGAAAATGGGGTGGGGCAACCTGGGAAAGAGAGGATAAAATCCTGGTGCATGCTGGTGCTGCTGAGATCCACACCCCTCCCCAGCCCCTGCTGTCCCCTGATCTGCCCCCAAACTCCCCTACCTTCCCATGACACACCTCCACTGCTAGATTACCGGTTTGAATGGAGAATTCAGAAGCCACGACTACATGAGCCACTCTGCTGCCCATTTGTGGCAAGTGTCCAGAAGCATGAGACAGTAGCCCAGCTTTTGTGCCACAGGAAAGCATCCTCTGACAACACAGGGAGACCATACGATTAGGCCCTGAGTTGAATTGTCGTCGTCGTCGTCGTCTTCTTCTTCGTCGTCGTCTTCTTCTTCTTCTTCTTCTATTTTCCTGGTTCCTTTGCATGAACATTTTCATCCATGTTGAAATCCTTCAATAAACCTTACAGGATATTTTCTGGACTGCCCATCTCTTGTGAATCAGCTTTAGTTAGTTGGGCTGATTTTTGGTGGGTGCATCATGTCCATCAGTTTCCATCTCGACACAAATATTCTGGTACATGTAGGACGGCATGCAGTGTATCCCAGCGCATGTATGGTAACAGGAAGCCCATACCCAAGAGTGCAGTGGTTCTCAAACTGGTGGGTTGTGACCCTCCAGTTCTTATAAAGGTTCCCCCATCCCTTTTAGGAGCGAGGGAAGGGGAGTGGCAGGGAAGTGATCCCCTGGATCATGCCTGTATAGGGGGCGAGGGGGCGCTCGTACTTTATGAAAGTAGGGCTGTAGCAGGCTGCAGGAGGTGCGGGGAGCCCTGCACAGCCCTCTACAGTGCTCCATGAGGCTTGAAACAGTCAGAGAGAGTGGGTACAAAGCACTTCCATTTTGCAGGAGGTGCTTTGCACCTGCTGTTACAGAATGTTCCAAGCCTTGGGGAGCACTACGGAGGGCTGCGCAGGGCTTCCAGCACCTCCTGCAGCCTGCTGCAGCCCTATATCTTTCCAAGTAAGTCAAAAGCACCCCCCTTCACTCCCCATAGCGACGCAACCCTGGGGATCGCGTCACTGCCGTAGCCCCTCCTCCACAAGAACTTGCTGAGGAAGTAAAGCTCCTCAAAGTTTGAGAACCGCTGCAATGGAGTGTTTTAAGCATTCAGGATTTTTCAAACATTCAAATTGTACGTTTGACAACAGGGTAACTCTTGTTTATTTGTGAAAGTAGGCCCACATAGACACATATTTTACTCCACATGTTTCACTCCACAGATAATTCAAACTAAATATTTAAACTTTCGGGGGGGGGGGGAGGAGATTATCTGCTGGATTAATGTTGTGGTTCCCTGGTTTTCATCCTTGTTAGCTGCTCCCTTTTGTTCAGCTCAGGTCTCAATAAAATGATGAAGCATTTTGGGAAAAAGATGCAGCTGAGCAACCCAGCACTGGAGGTTAAGATGGAGAAGATCTCCACAGCCACCATGTACTTCCCTTTAGAGCACAGGTAGGCTGGAAAAAAGGACAACCAAACACAGCAAAAGACCAACATGCTGAAAGTGATAAATTTAGCTTCATTGAAAGTGTCTGGCAATTTCCGTGCTAAGAAAGCCACAGTGAGGTTGACAATGGCCAGGAAGCCCATGTAGCCCAAAACACAGTAAAACATGGTCGCTGAGCCCTCGTTGCATTCGACTATGATATTTCCATGTAGAGAGTGCATGTCTGTATCTGGGAATGGAGGTGAAGTACTCAACCAAAGAACACAAATCCCTACCTGTATAAAGGAGCAAGAAAGGATAACAGTGATTGCCAATTTTTTGCCTACCCATTTTCTCATCCTGGATCCTGGTTTGGTAGCCATGAAAGCCAGAACCACAGTGATGGCTTTGGCCAACACAGAGGACAGTGCCACAGAGAAGATGGTGCCAAATGCTGTTTGACGGAGAAGGCAGGTCACCCTTCTGGGCCTTCCAATGAACAGCAAGGAGCAGAGGAAGCAAAGGAGAAGGGAGATGAGGAGGACGTAGGTGAGGCTCTGGTTGTTGGCTCTCACTATAGGAGTGTCCTGGCACTTGACAAAGATCCCAAGTACTAAAGTTGTGATCAGAGACAAAGCAATTGTCAACAAAGCTAGAATGTTCCCTAAGAGTTCCGCATAAGAAAGGAAGCTTACAAGCTTGGGAAGACATTCATCTTGGGCTTTGTTGGGATACTGATCTTCTGGACACAGGACACAGGAATTCAAGTCTATTTAAAAAAACACAACAGCACTTAAAGATGGAGAAGCTGATTCAGTTTCTGTGTATTCTGACCAACTTTCAAGGATAAGACTTGGGCAGCCCCATTCTCAGTTGGGTTGGCACAGCCAGGCCACACAGCCTGAGTTGCCTCTAATGAACTTTAGGAGGTGACTTATCCTGAGTAAAGACCCATCCATTTCTATGGGGCTTCACGAATCAGTGCCTGCTATATAACTCATTGAGGTTACTCGGCCCGGGAATGGGTATTAGGATGAATGCACCCCCTCCTAAGCCTGATCCTCCCCCTGTTCCATTCTTCCCCACCCAGAAATGCCCCCTTCCTGCCTTCAGTATGCTCTCCCACCATTTCCCCCCACCCCCTGTGCTACCCAGCACAAACCTACCTGTGCTGGTTGGCCCAGAGTCAGGATCCGCCACTGCTGAGCCATGTGAGCCTCTGGGCTGTGGCCTTATGGTACATTTGTGGCACTCTGAGTCAGTGTAGGGATGGCTTTACTGGCTCAACACTCACTTAGGATTGCTCTGAAAGGGCACAAGCCTAACCTGGTCTACTCAGAAGTAAGTCCTATTTTGTTCAATGGGGCTTACGCTCAGGAAAGTGTGGTTAGGACTGCAGCCTATGTTCCAAAGCTGTGATTATTGGACCAGAAATCTTAGGAACTTTTTCAAGATCAAATAAATGTTTAGAAACATACAATGGTCTGGAATTTTCTTCCAGCACCCAAGATCACTTTGGCCAGTAGAAAGGTGGACATTTTTTATTATTATTTTACTACCTCAAGAAGCAAGTGAAAGAAATCGCGTCTCTTTCTTTTTATGTTTTTTGAGTGATATAATATTTCATGTGTAATCTCTTATGTTTTTTCTTTCCCAATTACAGGACTGGAACTGTCATGATGAATATGGTCCCATAGTGGAGATGACTGCATTGGGGGGTGGGGGGGGGGAGAGAGAGAGAGAGATAGAGAAGCAGGTAATTTACTGAACTACTTAGGAAATCCTAAATTACCACACTGAGAGCTTTCGCAGAAAAACAGTTAAAATACAAATGCTCCCATTTTAATCTCTCCTAAACAGAGCATATTGTTCAGACATGTGCATGTTCACTTTTCTGTAAATCAACAGTATGTTTGTTTCCCTGCATTATTTGAGTCTTCTTTATTTTGGCACTTTGTTGTGATGATCAAGCAACAGCCTACGGTTCTCATTTCCCGGTATGGAAAACACGTTGTATCTCTATATGGTACAGTTCCTACCTATCTGGTCAGAGATCATCCTTTCTGGACATGGAGCACAATTGTAGCAGCAAAACTTTTCTCCTTCCTTCTTTTTCCTGCTGGAGCCAGGAGAGCAGTTGTCATTGCACACGGAAACTGGAACCACCTGTTCATGACCAGAAATGGAAATTCACTTCCATGTGAACACGTACCTATTCCTGAGTTGCTTTTCAGGTGGTGGTCCACTGATAAGGAATGATGACATCAGAGAAATACGGGCTGTTTGACTTTGGAAATGTTCATAATTATTCTGAATACAGGCGTGCGCCACTTGGCAACAGACTGCATAATGATGAACCACATATATGACGGTGGCCAAAGCACAACAAAGAGGTTCTTAATGAGGCAATCGGGTCTCCCAAAACCTGAAGCAGAGTGTCTGTTTACACAACACCCAGGCTCTGAATGCGAAGAAGAGGCAGTCTATCTCTAGTAGCCCGTGCAGCCAGCAAGTGTCTGGCAGGGAGATACACTCTTTACACATCAAAGGCACTAGATTGGGTGGGATGTTTGCTTAACAACCTAACTGCATCACTACAGGGATCTGAAAACATATCCCTGTCATTCTGCTGCTTCAATATGTTCAATTCTGAATACATATCTCTAATCTACACCTGTGCCTTTATCTTCCTTCTCTGCTGAAGCACTGATTTGTGCTGTTGGCCACTGCACCCAATTCTAGTTTGTATAAGAGATTTCCCACGTATGACCACGTTTTGAAAAGCACATCTAGTCACCACCTTACCTGATTAAATCTTTTGTGCCATACAATTCTAGCATCATTAATGGTGAGCTCTTTCCCTGAAGAAGCCCATGGATCCAGCCTTCCAACATTCACTCTAGCAAAAGAGTTATTTGGGAATGTAACCCAGTTTGTCAGGTCAAAGCCTTCAACTAATTGTCCATTCTGGTCAAAATGCACAGTGTCTCCTGCACTGTTTTTGAAAGAGATATTCATTAGAAATGGATGGAGCTAGGGATAAAAGAGGAAAAGAAACAACAAGATGTTGGATATCTTTACAGTGAAACCGAATAATTAGAACTAGATTCATTTGTGTTTCTTTTTTACTGCAAATATAGCAATTAATTCTCCTAGAATTCTGTAATATTTCTCTTTTTGACTACAGAATGGCAGAGTACAACTCAGGAAGGAACAAAAAAGCCACTTTAATCATGTCATAATAATATAATAATAATAATATTAACATAACATATACTTAACATAATAATGTCAAGTTTAATAATGCTGGCAAAGCATTGCCAAATAGATTTTGGTAGATTCAAATACTGAATAGATACCAAATAGTTTCACAAATAGGTCACTAGAAGAATTTTATATCCATTTGGAGATGCTGACGACCAATCCTACCTAAATCCCCACACGGCAATGCAGTGGCGCTGGCATGGCTACCGCTGTATCTCATGGGGCAAAGGGATCATTTGTCCCCTTTCATCAGGGAAAGCTCTGGGTTAAACCCCAGCAGCCACTATGGGTCAACTCGGATCTGTGCCACCTCAATTGCTGGTACATGTCTGTGTTAACCCAGGAAGGTGGATCAGGCTTGAATAGGTGGTTGGGATTTTGCATGTGCCACTGCCGCCTGTCCTTCCACCCTCCACCCCATCACAGCCCCATTCTGCTCCCCCTTCCCCCATTCAACCCCACCCCATACGCCATATAACCCCTTCCCCACCTCACGCCAACTCACTGAGTGAGTCTCCATGAATTTTTGAGCTGTGGGAGGCCACTGTGCCCTCCCAGTCACCAGGCCAGCAGTGGGCACTGGTGCAAGCTGCTTTGTGACTGCTGTACAGCTCCACTGGTGGCATATTAGTTCTGCTGGTGGCAGGAGACGGGGGGAGTAGAATTGGGCCATTAAACATTCATCCCTGGGTTACATTTTCAGTTACTTGAGGAAATAGAGTTAAATATTACTTGCCAAGGCTGAACAATCTGATGCTCTCCATTTACCCTATATTTGGCTCTGTGTTCGTACATGGTATGTAAAGCTAGTGCCACAGCATGGAGGGCATTGTAGATATTGTAGCTGTGGCCAGTCATGCTCATCTCAAATATTGTTTCAGGCAGACTCTCCAGCTTCTCCTCTCCAGTGCAGGTTTGCTTGCTTTCTTCTTCCACACCAGACATTTGAAATAAACAGTCAAATGCCTGCTCCCAGAAGTCCTGGATAAAACCATATTTTTTCGCCCATGAAGGCTTGATGGTCTGAACAAAATTTTTGAAGCCAAATAACTCATTTGAGTGGATTGTGAAGGATAAAGTACCATGAAATGAGTGGATCTCCCAAGTTCTTTGCGCATTCCCTGTGAGGAAGTCCCAATGACATGTCACAATCCATACCTTTCCCAGAGGAGGCAATGCAAGGCCATCTAATGCAAGCAGAAATAGTCTCAAAACATCCATAGATGGAGGTTCTCCATGTACGAAGAAGACATTGGCTTTTCTCTCTACAAGAACTGGATATTTATCCCACAGCATTATAGACAAATCTAATAAATCATACAAGTAAGTTCGTTGGGGTGTTCTTAGGATGAAGGCATCACAAATGCCATTCTGAGAAAGCAATGGAACCACTGTCTGCAAAAACCTGTCCCCGTTGTCATCATCTGAAGCAAAGAGCCCAACCCACGTCCATTGGAAGTGCAGGAGTAACTGGACTACACCCAAGTACTGAAAATCTTCACTGGGAACCATCTGGTACATGGAAGGATGTGATGTCTTGTCACCCAGTGCTGGCGAAAATGTTCCATAGGTGAACTAACAGAGAAATGCATTGTTATTTTTCAGGTGGATTTTGAATGAATTTAAGGTTTCGAATGGTACAAATAATATACTGTCCTGAACATTGCTTACTTGTGGTAACTTGTAGATTTCTAAAATGGTGGCCATGTTGTAAGAAGATTCAGAAAGAAGACCCCCAATGACAGCTATCAGAGTGTTCTGGGTGCCACATCTGTAGTTGGGGACAAATCTATATTGTTTGGAAAGTAGACTGAGGGTGGCCTTGTAAGTCATCTGTGCAGTGAAGCAGTTGTTGAGTATGTAGAAGCCCAAAGTGATGTTTGGTAAAATGCTGGGATGATCATTGACCTCTTTGACAGCAAATGCCAAGGCTAAGATATGCTGGTAGTTCTTTGGCACTGCACTGCAATGAGAGTAATGTGAGCATCACATCAACAAACACATAAACACCACATGTTGCATGTCAAAGATCAAAATTCATGTCATTCACATTCAACAGCAACACTGACCCAAAATATTCCCTTTTGTAAATGGAATAGGACTATAACCGCCTCTCCTACCCTATCCTGGGCTGTCCCACAGTAGCTGTGGCACAGGTGATGCTCTGCTGCATGCTATGGGCTGGCCAGGGAGCAGGGAGTGATGAAGAGGGAAGTGAAAATCTTTTTTATTTACCTTCTCTGCTGCATCATGATCCCTGATCCCTGATCACTCAGATCTGTGCCAGTACTCTGACTGGCATAAATCTAAATGAGTCCAAGGGGGCATGTTGAGACTGGGCCAGTGGCATACGATATCGGCAGTGCTGCAGTTGCCAATATCCAGCACCAGCTTTCCTTCGGCATGCCCCTGGCTTGTCCCAACTCCCCCTTCCCCCAATCAATCAATCAATCAATCAATCAATCAATCAATCAATCAATCAATCAATAGTACCTTTATTGGCATTTAAGAAAGTAAATGAGATTACAACAATCTTCCCCTCAATCCTTCCTGTGAACTCTGCACAAGGCAGATTCTAATGTTGATGTATATGATAAGCTGTTCTGAATAATATGCAGTGTGTTTTTTCCCCATTTCCTCTCATCATATTGTAATGCAATTTTTTAAAATTCCTGTGAATCTAATTTGAAGAGGGAATGAGTGACACAGGGAAAATGAAATAGATGTGCACAGTTGGTACGGATGGATTATTTCCATAAACTAAAACTTCTAACGTAGTAAAAGTTGCAGTATCTGGTGCTTAATTATTTGGAAAATTATACTTAATTGTGTATTAGTATTAACCAGCTCAGTGAGCTCAGTCTTTCTGACTTCCAGTTTGCCCCCAAAGTGGCTGACATCTGTGGAAGCCATTCAGGAGCATTCAGAACTTATAACAAATGGAAATACACAAAAACAATATAGAATTAAGACAAGTTCCCCTTTGAAAGAAATACTGTTACCCTGCACATGCCTGGTCTTGTCCGATCTCGGAAGCTAAGCAGGGTCAGGCCTGGTTAGTACTTGGATGGGAGACGGCCTGGGAATACCAGGTGCTTTAGGCTTATACCATAGTCTTTTGAGACTGAAGGTTGCCAACCAATGCATGAATGTAGATGGCAACAGTGGTGATAATTACAGAGAAAACAGAACATTATAGTACTTTGCAAAGTATAATTCAATTTATTGAAACTAAAACAAGAGGACAGAGGTGTGTAGGACGAGACAAAGAAGGAAGCTCAAATTGGTGATGGACTGCAAGATGAGCAACTCTGGCTTGTCAGAAAATTCACAGGAATATCAACTCCAAAGCAAGGCAAATCAAATGTAGGAAAAGTAATCTGTTTTCTTTTCTCAGTTATAAACAATACAATTGCATGTTGCATCAACAATAATACCCCCCCACACACACACACACATACACAAAGACAGACAGACAGACCCCTTACACTGGTTCTTCGATCAATAACTGTGTGGGATCTTTGTTGAACAAAGGGGCATCATTGTGGAAGTAGAAGACCTGAGAGACAATTCCTCCGACAACAAGGTCACCTGGCTGATAAAACTGATGAGAAACATGGAGGGAATCGTATGCAGCACAAATCAGAGCGTGTGTCTTGCACACAGTGTGAGGAAGCAGTCCAAGTAATAGGACCAGTAAAGCAACCATCCCAATACTCAATCCATCTCTACAGGTGCAGAATTCAATACTTCTGCCCATAGCATCAACATAAAATGGAAACCAACAGTACAAAAGATGGGTTCCTGCTGGACAGATTTGCTTCTGAACCAGTGAGGTTTTTATAATACCTTTCAGATTTGTTTATTATTAATTTTTCCTAGCAGCATATGGAAAAGGGAGGAGAAAACCTGTACTTATGAAAATTATAAGGGAGATAATCACATCCCTAGAGTGTTGGCCTTCCAGCCATAGAACAAACAAGATGCACAATCTTTTTGAGGTGTCAGAGCAATCCATTGGGGGGGGGGGCATATCTATCGATCCTGTATCTGTGGATTCACTTTTCTATGGATCCAGTCCATTGGTACCCCTTGCACATCCCCTCACCTCCAGTAGGTCCTCTCTCCTACCATGTGATTCCTCCTAACCAGTGACCCAAGACTCCTAGAGAAGGTCACATGGAAGAGATCTTCCTTGCCCATGGAGTTCTTGATGGATTAGTGTGCTTTGGGAAGAAAAGAGGAGCTCTTTATGGATTGGGTGCCTTCAGGAAACAAGCAGGATAAAAAACAAATAAAAATATAGAAGCTGGTACTTTGGAGGCCTGGATCTGATCTCTGTTCAAAAAGGATAGTCTTAGATGCAGCACCACACACTGCAGGCACTTAGCGAAGCAAACAATAGAAGCAGGCAAGAAGCTTACATTCAATCACAGGTGGCTGCGCATATGGGCTGGCAGGCAGGCCACCATCCATTGGTGAAAAGGGAAGGCAGCCGTGGTGTGAGGGGTGGGAGATACAGAGGTGGGAGGGGGAGGTATGGGGGAATTTCTGGGTGAGCAGGAGGAGTAATGAGGAAGGCGGTTTTAGTAGAAGGAGTGTGTGACTAAATCCTATACCTCTCCCTCTCTGCTGCCTTTACACACCACAGTCCTGAGCCAGCAAAATAGCTGGCACAGGTCTGAGGAAAACCATATGGACTGTGGGAACTTTCCTCAGGGCAAGTGAATAAACGTTCACTTGCACCAACATATCAAACTGTTCCCCCCCACCACAGGATGCATTGTGTGCTCCCTGGGTGTGCCTGCATCGATGGTGGGTGGGATTTAGGTTAGATTGGTCTGTGATTGCATCTAGTTTGGAGCACTGTAATGTAGTCTACTTATTACTGCCCTTGAAGATTGTTTGGAAACTGCAGTGGAAATGCAGTGAAGAAGGTGCTTTTGGGTGCTCACAGGTGGTCAGTAAATTGCATTGTCTTCTGGTGTGTTTCTGGGCAGAATTCAAGGTGCTGATTATGACCTAGGAAGCCCTACGTGGCTTGGGACTTGGGTACCTGATAGACTATTTCAACATTAACCTGTTTGCTCATCGTGCTTATCATCAGAAGCTCTGCTTCACATCCCACAGCCAACAGTTGGGGAGATGCAAGATGGTGTTTTCAGTGGCAGGCTCTGAGCATGGAAGACTCAGTGGACCCCAGTGCTTCCTACCTCCAAGCGAGGTGCAAAACCATTTCATTGCCTTACACTTTTTCTTGAGCTCTTTTTAGTTCTTGTTTTTATCTGCTCGGTATGCATTTTGTTGCATGCCACTCTGTTGTGATAAGAACATAAGAAGACACCCGCTGGATGAGACACAGGGCCCATCTAGTCCAGCTTCCTGTGTCTCACAGCAGATGCCTCAGGGAGCACACACAAGACCGCAAGATACTTGCACCTCACTGTCATCTCCCCGCATCTAGCATTCTATTTACACTCACACCCTCCAGCAAAGACACCAGATTGCAATTGGGTTGAACTTGTGCTTCTTTATTAAACACAGTGACCAATTTTTAATGCATGAAACCTACTGAATATGCCTTCCCTCCCTTTCCAGTCTGGGGTAGGCGATTTTGGGTAGGATGACTTTGATGACTGTTTTTTGAATGCCATTTTTCAACATTGCTTTATTGAAATGTTTTAAGTTGCCTTCATGTTTCCTTAAAAGGTATCAAACATGACCTAAAAGTTATTTTAAAGAAACAAAGTCTATTTGACCAAAATCATGGTGAAAGCCCTGCAATGTCCTTGTCACGGCGAGCCCATGACCAACCAAAAATTGGGCCGCAACCTACAGTTTGGGAACACATCACATGATGCTCTTCTGATTCATTTGTAAATTAACATCTATTATGAAAGTGTCACCAGACTCCAGTATATACTGCTATCCCTGGACATTTCACTGATTAGGAAACTTGCTCAAGTAAAGCCACAGCACTGAAAAGTGATTCTGAAGTTGGCCAACTCAAAGTTCCAGTTCAAGTAGTTGCAACTACAAGCATGAAATCCCATAAAAGCTAAGGGGGCAGCTAACTCATTCAAGGAGGTGGACAAGTTAAGGACTATCCATAGATAATGTAGAAAATATAAAATAAAATAAAGCAGCTAAATACAGTGTCTCATGGGCAGTTACATTATTAGGACTTTATTTTATTCCATTAATATTAAAAAGAAAAAAAAAATCTTCCACAATTTCTATTGATTCTATTGGCTGGTTGAGTGAGCCAGTACTATGAAGTGTGATTGAGCAATGGCTAAAGTCCAGAGTTTTATTTCACAGAATAAAGACATAATCACATTACACATTTAAAAAAGACCTGAGTTGGTGGAACAAAAACTGGCTTCCACAAATAAACTGACACTCTATAGTATTTGAAGACAGCAATTCCCTCTCCACTCATGGAATTTACGAAGGGAATACATACCAGAAAAGTCACATGAGAGAGAAAGGTTTATATTTTTTCATTCTTTTTCAGTAGGAGCTGATCTTTGTTATTCAGCTCAGGTCTCAGAATAATGATGTAACATTTGGGTGAAAAAATGCAACCCAGTAACCCAGCACTAGAAGCCAAGATGGAGAAGATCTCCACAACCACCATATACTTTCCTTTGGTGCTCAGATAGGTTGGAACAAAAGACAACCAAACACTGCAAAACACCAACATGCTGAAAGTGATGAATTTTGCTTCATTGAAACTGTCAGGCAGTTTCCTGGCTAGGAAAGCCACAGTGAAGCTGACAACGGCCAGGAAGCCCATGTAGCCCAAGACACAGTAAAACATGGCAGTTGAGCCCTCATTACATTCTATTATGATATTTCCATGTAATGAGAGCATGTCTGTATCTGGGAATGGAGGTGAAGTACTTAACCAAAGAATACAAATAGCTGCTTGTACAAAGGAACAAGAGAAGACAATAGTATTTGAAACTCGTTTCCCCACCCATTTCCTCATCCCAGATCCTGGTTTGGTAGCCATGAACGCCAGAACCACAGTGATGGTTTTTGCCAAGACACTGGAAAGAGCCACAGAGAAGATGATGCCAAAAGCCATTTGTCGGAGAAGGCAGGTCACTTTTTGAGGCTGTCCAATGAACAGGAAGGAGCAGAGGAAGCAAAGAAGGAGGGAGATGAGGAGGATGTAGGTGAGGCTCCGGTTGTTGGCTTTGACAATGGGAGTGTCCTGGTGCTTCCTAAAGATTCCAAGCACTAAAGCTGTGGTCAGAGTGAAGGAAAGAGCCAACAAAGCCAAAATTTTCCCTAAAGGATCCTCATAAGAAAGGAAGGTTATAATCTTGGGAACACATGCATCTTGGGCCCTGTTTGGGTACTGATCTTTTGGACACATGACACAAGCATCCATGTCTGAAAAAAGAAAAGAAGGAAGAACAGCTTCAGTTTCTATAGATTCCGACATACATTCAGGGAAAAGACTTTAATTTTAATAAATGTGATAAATGGAATTGTGTTTTGATTTCCTGTTTTACCTATTAGATGGGGCCATTTCACTGGCAACACCACAACTCTGGAACCCTCTCTCCAGAGAAGTCTGTTGGGACTCTTTGCCCACCTTTAAATGGTTCTTGAAGACATTTTCGTTTTTCAGGGTTTTCAAATATCACACACACATGCACAGAGAGAGAGAGAGAGAGAGAGAGAGAGAGAGAAGGGCATCTTGAAGGGCACACCTTTTTCAAGGTTTTCAAATATCACACACACACACACACACACACACGCAGAGAGAGAGAGAGAGAGAGAGAGAGAGAGAGAGAGAGAGAGAGAGAGAGAGAGAGAGAGGAGTTTGGTCTTCAGCAGTCATTTATTTCCTCCGGACAGCATGCATTTTTAAACTGTCTTGAAGGGCACACAGGTACAGAATAGCACCATGTTCTCAGGGTTACATCTCAATGAATAACAGAGTGTGCGATCTATGAATGCTTGCCTAGGAGTAATTATTTAGGAGTTAGCTGTTGACCCCAGCTGGACTTCCTTCTCAGGAAGCATTCACAGCATTGCACAGAATGTTTAGTTCACCTGAATAGTAAGATAAATGTACATTTGTCATTATTATTGATAATGATGATGATAAAGTTATAATAATAATAATAAAAGGTGCCAATTGTCATTTGAGCCCTTGGAGCAGTACTCAGAAGTCTGAAGAAGCATGTCAACATTCTTGCCCTTGAGCAAATTACACGGGATCGCTTCCAGAAAGCAATATTGCTTAGAACAGCAAGAATCCTACAGCAATATTCTGTGATTCCCAGGATCTTGGCTAGATCCTGAAGTACAGAATATAATCAGCCCACCATAGGCTGATGAAATATACAGCAGTGAAATATATACAGTGATGAAATACATAGCAGCAGCAGCAGCAACAGTAATAATAAAACAGGTTGCATCCAAAGAACACAGTCTCAGGTGTGCGATGAATGCATGGGGGATGTTCTTTGAGCTTGCATGGTATCTCTGTACATTAAGTTTCCTACCTATCTTGTTGGACATCATCCCTTCAGGACATTGTGCACAATCATAGCAACAGAATTTTTTTCCTTCCACCTTTTTTCTGCTAAACCCTGGAGAGCAGTTTTCATTGCACAAAGAAACAGGCAGCACCTGTCCGTAAATATAAAGAGAGATTAACTTCCAAGTCAACAGCTATTTCATTCCTTACTTGTTTTCCAGGAAGTGCACTATTGAGTCCTTCCCTGACACAAAATGGGCAGTTTGAACTTTCTCCTCTGATCATGGATGTTGCCAATGAGCTAGTCACTTGTCAATTGACTATATGCATTTCCACAGATTCATAAACTGTATATAAAATTATTGTATATAAAATAAATTAAATTATTTTTAAATTTACATATTTTTTTACTTACTTACAGTTAAAAAGAAAAACTACTTCCATTTTCTCCTTGAAACTGGAATGATGTTTTTAACACCTTATAGGGCACTAGGAGGCCTGGGAAGCTCTCTGGGGCTTCCCCAGGCATCCCAATGCCTTATAAGGCATTAAGAAGTCACTTCCAGTTTCACAGAGAAATCAGAAGTATCATTTTTTAAGCTGTTGCACTCAGTTTGCTGCCTCTTCTGGATCCTGCTCTGCCTCAGAGGACCCTCCAGGAGCTCCCTTTGCCTCCAGAAGGGGCATGCGCAGGGGTCATGTATGGGGGACCCCGCAGATACGGGATCTGTTGATACATGGGGCCCCTGTATAAGTGTCTTTTCAAAGGAAGTGTCAGGGTACTTACAACGTCATCATAGTCATTGGGGTGAAAGGCAATAAATATTTTATCCTTTCTTTCTCTGAATAGTGGTACACCAGAACCAAAATAGACTTCTTTAAAAAAAAGTCCTTAAAGTTGTGTGCCCTGTTCCATTAAGAATTGATTAAAATTGGCTTCCAAGTATGTAGCACATCAACTGAAGCTACAATTGGCAAATCCACCAACTGAAACATTTTGATGTAAATATACCTAAGTGGAGATATAATTTCCAATGCTATTAGATGTGGAGCATCCTGTGACTTGAGTGTCCCTATGCCTAAAACATGTTAATAGCCAGTATTTAATAATCGAGAGGTCATAGATTGGGCTGTAGGTTAAATTCAGAGGCATTCCATATAATTATTTTAAAGTGTTGGAGATGTGATATATGGGGGAATGGAGTGCTCCATGAAGACTGATTTGTGGATAACTGCTAGGAGGAGGACTCCATCTATGAGGTTACATTGCTTTTGCCATTTCAGAAATTCCAGGCAAGATACAGGAAGCTGGACTAGATGGGCCTATGGCCTGATCCAGTGGGGCTGTTCTTATGTTCTTATGATAAAATATGTTCCAGAATTTTACAGAGAACCTTTAGTGACGCCTATATTATGGACCTTACTCTCAGGTAAATGTGTACAGGATTACAGCTCAACAGTCCAATCCTATCTCCCACTATGTTATAGCATGCAGCCTCACCAGTGGAGGCTGTGCTGCATGATATGGGGGAAGCTGAAGAAGGTTAGTAGATATATTACTCACCCCACCACAGTAGGCTGTCTGATCACCTATGGGTCCCCTTGAACCTATGCCAGCCATTTTGCTGGTGTATGTCCGAGGAGAGAAAAGCAGCATGGGGAGTTCAAAAGGAAGGGATAGGAGCCTGGTGCAAATCGCTGTGGCCAAGATGCAGCATTTTCACCTTACCTGGTTAAAACGTCTATGCCATGTAATTCTTTTGTCATCAATGGTTAATGCTGTCCTTGAAGAAGCCCATGGATCCAGCCTTCCAACTTTGACTCTCACAAAAGAGTTATTTGGGAATGTGACCCAGTTTGTAACATCAAAACCTACAACTAATTCTCTGTTTTCATCAAAATGCACTGGATCTCCCGCACTGGTGTTGAAGGAGATGCTCCTCAGAAAAGGATGGAGCTTGATTGAAAGAAAAATAAAAGAAACAGGAACGTGTTTCATCCTTTGCAATGACACTGACAAGCAGATATCTTACAGCACAATCCTAGGCATGTCTGCTTAACGTAAGCTCAATGGAACTTCCAGGTATATGGGTATAGGACTGTGGCCCTAATTAGACCAAATAATGCCCAAATCCTAACCCACTTTCTAGCACTGGCATAGCTGTGCCAATGGGATGTGTGCTGGAGCCTGCAGTTGGGGGACACTCACGGAGGCCTCCTTAAAGGAAGGGAATATTTGTTTCCTTAACAAGGTGCTGCATTGCCATGTCGGTGCTGGAAAGTGGGTTAGGATTGCGCCCTTATTAAACTAAGACTATTTTTATTGTTTTAACTGTATATGCAGTCCTTTAATTGTGTTAGGATTATGCAATGTTCATCTTCTTTCTCCTGAAAAAAGTGGCCTTGGGTAAGCCACTCTCTCTCAACCACGACAGCAGTACTGGGACAAGAATACTCAGGGCCCAAACTTATGCTTCCCCAGCACCCAGTAAGATGGTGATGCTGAAATTGCTGCTGATTTATCCTATGGGGCCAGGGAAACTCCCAGAAGTCTCTTTGGGGTAAGGGAACAGTGGTTCCCTTACTCTGTGTCAAGCCCAGGTGGCCTGGATGGGCCTGCTTGGATCTGTGCTTGCTATTAAGCAGGTGCAGAACCAAGGGGGCCCATGTTGGTCTCCATGGCTCAGGAGGGAATGTAGGATGCAACGGTAGGCTCTGCTGCCATCCCCTCCCCCTCCTGGACATAATCCTCTCCTTGATTTGCCCTCCCTCTACCCCATTCTGCGCCCTTTCCCTGCCCTGAAAGCCTCCCCACCTCCTGGTGGGGAAATTTACCATTCCGAGTTGGTGAACAAATTACACCAAGAGAATGTGCCCCCTGGCATTACAAGAGACCATGGCATCCAGGTGGTGATAATATGACATCACTTCCAGGTTTGGTAAAGAAAGAAGTAGCAGCTCAGCAAATCTAGGAGCCTGGAGCAAATCTAGGTGCTTTCTGGAGCAACCACTCAGCATTGCCAAGTTTCTGCAGTGCTTCCTGTTCTCTCATGAGAACAGAAAGCAGCGACTAGGCAAAGCCTGATGCGGTTGATCTAAGAAACAGCTGGGCTTGGCTGAGTGACTGAGGACGAGTGTCTGCTGCTGTTGTCTTGGCTGGGTTTTGATTGGCATCCCTTCCGATCTTGAAGTTCTAGACCAGGGGTTCCCAAACCCTGGCCCTGGGGCCACTTGCGGCCCTCGAGGCCTCTCAATGCAGCCCTCAGGGAGCCCCCAGTCTCTAATGAGCCTCTGGCCCTCTGGAGATTTGTTGGAGCCCGCACTGGCCCAATGCAACTGTTCTCAGTGTGAGGGCGACTGTTTGACCTCTCGCGTTAGCTGTGGGATGAGGGCTCCCTCCACTGCTTGCTGTTTCACGTCTATGATACAGTAGTGGCAGCAAAGGAAAGGCCAGCCTTGCTTTGTGCAAGGCCTTTTATAGGCCTTGAGCTATTGCAAGACCTTCATTCATTCATTCATATAAGTTCATCTTTAATATATTCATTTATGTAAACTTATGTAAATTTATTCAAATTTTAAATGTAAATTAATTCTTTTTTTTCCCTGGCCCCCCCGACACAGTGTCTGAAAGACGATGTGGCCCTCCTGCCTAAAACTTTGGACACCCCTGTTCTAGACCAAGGCTAAGTATAATGCTAGTGATGATTATCTGATTTGAAGTAAAAGAGCTATTAATTTAAAATTACCTGCCATGGCTCAATATTCTGAAGTTTCAGCAAAAATTTGGATTCATACGCAGTATGTAAAGCATGCGCCACAGCATAGAGAGCACTGTAGACATTGTAGCTGTGACCAGTCATGCCCATTTCAAACAATGTTTGAGGCAGGCTCTCCAGCTTCTCCTCTCCAGTGCAGATTTGCTTACTCTCCTCGCCCGCATCAGGCGTTGAAATTAAGCAGTCAAACGCCTGCTCCCAGAAGACCTGGATAAAACCGTCTCTTTTTGCCCAGGAAGGCTTTACAGTTTGAACAAATGTTTGGAAACCTGGTGGGTCATTGGCGTGGATCGTGAAGGATAAGGCACCGTGGAACGACTGTACATCCCAATCCCTTTGCATACTCTCCGTGGTGAAATCCCAATGGGCTGTAACAATCCACACCTTGCCCAAAGGCGGCAATGAAAGTGCATTAAATGCAAAGAGAAATACTCTCAAAACTATCATGGATGGAGGTTCTCCATACACAAAGAAGACATTGGCTTTTCTCTCTACAAGGATTGGGTATTTTTCCTGCAGCATTATAGCTAAGTCCAGAAAATCACTCAGGGAAGTTTTCCTTGGTGTTCTTAGTATGAAGGCATCATAGATGCCACTCTGTGAAAGCATGGGCAGCATTGTCTGCAAAAATCTGTCCCCAGTGTCATCATCTGCAGCAAAGAGCCCAACCCATGTCCACTGGAAATGCCAGAGTAACCGAATGACCCCCTTGAACTGATATTCTTCTCTTGGAACCATCCGATACAAGGAAGGGAACAGCTTCTTTTCACCCTCTGCTGGTGAGAATGTTCCATAGGTGAACTGAAAGAAAATGTATAGATATTTGTCAAATGCAGTGTGAGGTTGTTCATCGCAGTTTTGAAACATTCACGCTAATATATACATAGCTTACCTGTGGACACTTGTAGATTTCTAAAAGCGTGGCCATGTTGAAAGAGGTTTGAGCAAGAAGTCCTCCAATGACAGCGATCACAGTGTTCTGGGTGCCACATCTATAGTTGGGGGCAAACTTATCTTCTGTGGAAAGCAGATTGAGGGTGGCCTTGTAGGTCATCTGTGCACTGAAGTAGTTGTTGAGGATACGGAACCCTAACGTTATGTTTGGCAAAATCCTGCAGTCCTCGTTGACCTCTTTTACAGCGAATGCCAAGGCCAGGATGTGCTGGTAGTTCTTCAGTGCTGTACTGCAGTGAGTGTAATGTGATAGTCACATCAGCAACCAAAACCCCACATTTTGAATGCCCCTAACAGCCAGGTTTTACAGAAACACTGGCCAAAAGAGGCCAGTGTAACTTGAAGGGAGCTGTGATTCAGATCATCTATTTGACCTACCAATTCATCTACGAAGAACATAAGAATAGCCCCACTGGATCAGGCCATAGGCCCATCTAGTCCAGCTTCCTGTATCTCACAGCGGCCCACCAAATGCCCTAGGGAGCACACCTGATAACAAGTGACCTGCATCCTGATGCCCTCCCTTGCATCTGACATAGCCCATTTCTAAAATCAAGAGGTTGCACATGGCTTGTAACCCGTAATTGATTTTTCCTCCAGAAACTTGTTCAATCCCCTTTTAAAGGCATCCAGGCCAGACGCCATCACCACATCCTGTGGCAAGGAGTTCCACAGACCACGGAGGCTCATTGGAGACTGGCGGCTCCCCGCGGGCCTGATTGGGAGCCCCCGAGGGCCTCATGTGGACCCCCTGGTCGGGGTTTGGGCACCTATCTATAATCATCTATTGTATGATGATGATTATCATCATCTATTAGTGCTAGGGGAGAAAAAAAGAACCAGGCTAAAATTGTGAAAAACTGTTGCTAATCAGCATTACAAAAACAAGCTTGATAGACCAGTGTTTCTCAACCAGTGATACAGGTGCCACCAATGGTACTTGAGATGGTGTCTTGTGGTACTTGTGGGCCCCCCAGACCCCTACCACCCAGCAGCGAGACCAGGAACACGACACAACAAACAGCAGTAGGAAGCTTGACTCGGTGGGCAGAGCTCCAAAGCATGCTTTTCTGCACTGGAAAAAGATCTCCCTTCCACCCTGAGCTTCTTTATGGGTGTTTGTCATGCTGCATCTGGCCTCCAGACCCAGAAGTAACCGACAATGATATCATCACCAGTTACTTTTGGTGGTACTTTGAATAGGTGGACCATGTGTAGTGGTACGGCAGAGGACAAATGTTGAGAAACACTGTGATAGATCAATAATCTGACTCAATATAAGGTATCTTCCTATGTTCATATGCATGAGCTTCTACAGCCTTGAATACTATAGCCTGGAACAATATACATTCTTTTCTTTTTCCCCTCCCTATTTGGTTATACACTCATGGTTGTTTGTTTTCTTCCTTATGGTCAACCTCCTTACCAAAATCCTGAATGAAACAGGATAAAGTTCCTCAACAAATGTGGATGGATTATTTCCATGAAGTAAAATTTGTAACATAGGAATGTATGAATGTGGAAGAAGGGAATATTTCATAGAGGAATTACTTCAGAGAATATATTGCAAATGGTACACACAGAAGCCATATATGATTCAGACTCAAACCTTAACCAACTGAGCTGCATTGCCCACACCTCAGTGCTGAAAAATTGGTTAGGATTGCACCTTAAAGCAGCTAACCCACATTTGAAACTAAAATCTGGAAATAACATATGACTGAGTGGTACAGGGCAGGTGACAACTATAAATATATTAAGCTTAAAGTACTTGTAAAATACAATTCAGTGTAATGAAACTAAACCTAGGTGTGTAGGAACCGACCAAGAGAAGGTGAGAAAGGTGAGGAAATTGTTAAGTCCAACCTTGTTAGAAAGTCATAGAGAGAGAATCTCAAACGAAGGACAAATCAAATCGTTGGAGAGTATTGTATGGTCTTTTCCCAGGTATAAACAATACAGTTACAAATTACAAACAGGGGAAAAAATGCTTACAATGGTTCCTCAATCAATGACTGGGTGGGTTGTTTCTCGAAAGAAAGAATGTCGTCTTGGAAATAGAAGATGTGAGTCACAATTTCCCCAACAACAAGATCGCCAGGCTGATAAAACTTATGAGAAATAGATCGAGCATCATATGCAGCACAAATCCGTGAACGCGACTTGCACACAGTGTGAGGCAGCAGCCCAAGCAAGAGCACCAGTAGCATCACCATCCTGAAAATCAAGCAGAAATTTTCTCTTTAGGCAGAAATTTCCATATTCCTATCTGGGGCATCATCTCAGGAGCATCCCTTTTCCTGCAGCTTTCCTTGAGTCTTTTCCTTTTCCTTGAGATTCTGTTGCCGCACCAATTTTTGACTTTGCATAGAACTGTAAGCCTATGTATCTACCACAGTCCTTTGCTCAAAGTCTGTAATACAGAGGCTGCAACCCTATGCGTGTATAAAGGCCCATTGCATTTAGCCGGACTTACGTCTGAAGCTCAGCTTGCACAAACCCTGAACTGTAGGGTCTGGACATGGGCAGAATCCACCAAATTATGCATTGGCTTTGTCTGTTTCTTTCAAGAAATGTAGAAAAATTAGCTGGGAGAATGTACAAAAGACTGACATAGCCCCACCAGTGCCAAGTGTCTAGATACACCTCTGACCAACGAGTGGAGTTTTTATGATCACTTTCAGATCAGTTCTTGATGTTTTTCTAACAGCATCTGGTAAAGGAAGCAGGAGACTGATCATTATGAAAATTATACGGAGATAATCACGTCCCTCATGTGTTGGCCTGCCAGCCACATGTATTATCTTTTCTGAAAAGTTGTAGCAACTATTCTCCCCCACGTCTTGTTGAATAATTAGAAGTAAAAAGATCAGATCAGAGGCTGATGCAAGACTTCAGTATCTATGTTTCAACAAAGGCCTGGTCATAGGTCACTGTGTTCACACATTACAATGTAGAAGGTGGTGAGGAATGGTATATGCTGGTCCTGCACTTGCTCCCTATGTGCAGTTAGTTTAACTTGAGAAAGCGCTTGCACATCTACACACATATGTGTGTGTTTTTTATACGTGATGCACTGATTAACTCACCACATGATAAGAACATAAGAACAGCCCCACTGGATCAGGCCATAGGCCCATCTAGTCCAGCTTCCTGTATCTCACAGCGGCCCACCAAATGCCCCAAGGAGCACACCTGATAACAAGAGACCTCATCCTGGTGCTCTCCCTTGCATCTGGCATTCTGACATAGCCCATTTCTAAAATCAGGAGGTTGCACATACACATCATGGCTTGTAACCCATAATGGATTTTTCCTCCAGAAACTTTGGACACAAAGTCCAGGTGTGGCCTTACCATCAAATTGTACAACGGCATTATAATATTAGCCATTTTGTTCTCAATACCTTTTCTAATGATCCCAAGCATAGAATTGGCCTTCTTCACTGCCGCCGCACATTGGGTCGACACTTTCATCAACCTGTCCACCACCACCCCTGATCTCTCTCCTGATCTGTCACAGACAGCTCAGAACCCATCAGCCTATATCTAAAGTTTTGATTTTTTGCCCCAGTGTGCATGAACTTACACTTACTTACATTGAAACGCACCTGCCATTTTGTAGTCCTCCAACAATGGCTATCAAATTGTTTTGAACTTCACACTCGTAGTTGGGGACAAATCTATGCTGTGTGGAAAGCAGACGCAGCATGCTCTCAGAGACCATTTTTTCATGATAGTAGATGTCATAGATATGGAACCCCAATGTGACATTAGGTAAGAGTGCTGGATTTTCATTTACCTCCTTTATAGCAAATACCAAGGCGAGGGCATGCTGGTAATTCTTTGGTATTCCACTGCAATAAAATTTATGTTCTATATAACACAACATAAAACCAGGCAAGGCATATATTCAGGCCGTGCAGCCTGACACGGAGCTCAGGGTTCGATGGGCCTGAGCCCTACCAGTCCTGCCCTCCTCCCACCCCACTCCTTTCCTCCAGAATGCCTCCTTCTTGTCCTCTCCCTGCTCTCCCTCCACCTCCCCCCACCCTAGAAAGCCATCTCTCCCAACGCCCCTTCCTACCGAAGAGTGTATACTTTCCCCAGGGCAAGGGAAGAAAACTACCCTGAGAGAGCACTGCAACTGCCTCTCTATCCTAGAATGCAGCACACACTTCATTGGCTCGCTTGAATCTGCACATTGGGGTTAGGTAAGATTTTGCTATTAGTTGACTCCTTTGCCAAGTCAATTGTTTAAATAGTTGATGCTTCTAAATTTTGGAGTGAAGGCTTTTCTCTGTGTGGTAAAACTGAAGGATATACAAACAGCTATTCCTGAGTAATGCCCAGTGCAAGGATATAAGCCTATGCCCCCAATCAAAGGGATGTTTTCACTGCAATTGCTGATGTTGCACATTAACACATCCTCTGGATTAATGAATGGCCTTTATGAGGCGCATCCAAAAGGGAACAAATACCCCACATCACGATCTCTCCAAATTGGCCCTGAACTCCCAGGGGGTCTCCAGTCTTCTTTGAAATAGTTATTGCCTCTGTCTGCCTCTCCCAAATTGCAAAACATATTTTTTCCCCTAAACATACACACTTTATGTCTACCATCTACCAGCAGGAGGAATGTCACATTTGAAAAGCTTTGGTGGGTACCACTATTAAAAACACAGTGGGTTTCTAATTAGGAACTAATGCAGAAGCGTCAACTAACCAATCAGAGACAGGAGGTAAAGTGTTGGCGGCACTGATGTGCGGCCATTTCCTGACACCCTTCCACCTCTCTTTCCACCTCCCTTACTCTCCTTGGTTCTGTGTCGACTAAATATCTGGTGCAGATCCAAGGAGACCCACTGGGGAGGTTTGAACTTTCCCTTTCTCCAGACTGCTTCCCTGCTAGATGCAGTGTGAGCTCTGGTGGCATGGCTGCATTGGCAGGGGGAGTTAGGATTGAGCTGTAGGGCTGCAATCTTATAAACACCTCCTTGGGAGTAAATCCCATTGAACAATGTAGGACGTACTTCTGAGTAAATGTGCACCAGACTGCACTGTAAATGACATTCCTCAAAAACCAGAAAAGTTTCTCTAGTCGCTTAACGGAGAGACAGAGAAAAGCAAGGGTCTGAGAACTGTGGTGATATTAGTCACATTCAAACGAAGGTATACAGCATACAGCTCCTTAGGCATTAAATTTATCTGTTCCTAGTTATCATCTTCTAAGCAACCAGATGCTATATGCTACATTAAAACTTACATTATCTCCTTGATCAATACTGGAGCAGGCAGCATCCTGAAACTTGCGGAATGTTCCCTAAAGAAGCTCTGGGAAGTAGTCTCTCCAACTACAAGGGTTCCTGGTTGATAGAACTCGTGTAGAAGAAAAGAAGGATCATTTACTCTGCACTTCGTCAAAGGAGACTTCCAACTGGGATGGACCGAATAGTGCTCACACCCGGTAGAAGGTAGCTGACCCAACAGGAGCAGCAAGGACACCACCATTCTGAAAACAAGACCACCTTTCCAGAGGCATTTCTTTCCACTCTGCTTCAACAAAGAAGAAATACTCTCCTTGGAATAGGAGCTGACCCCATTGCTACTTTGACCAGCAGGATGTCATCAACTGTGTCCTTCCCTTCGCAGAATTCTGAATGGCACTGTTTCAATTTCCGGTCCTTCAGTGACTCTACAGAGGTTTTGTAGCGTTTCTGGTACTGACTCACTACAATCTCATTGTTTTCTTTTAAAGGATTACTGAGAAATGAAATGCAGTGGAAGAAAAGAGAATGGACAAGGCATTGACCTTAACCCTTTGGGCCCTCCCTCAACACCACAGCATGCTTTTATAAACAAGTATAGTGTTTGTTTTTCTTAAGTTCTCCAGACACCCCTTGGGTTTGGTGAACTGGACAATTACTGTAGATAATCATAGGCGAGAAAATTAGCTTCCCTTGGATCTCTTGTGGTAAAAACCCAGCAAAGTAGCAGGTGGTCAGTGAGTTGCCTGACTAGGTTTTTCACCTGTATTTAGCTGGTATGATTTGTCTGCATGTGTACGTGGTGCTGGGCGCCTGCTGGGGGAGCATGAACCTTGCTAAATGTCACGAATGACTGCATCTTGCATGCACAGCACATTTTAACCTGCAAACAAAAGCTGTAGCTTCCTGATACGGAGTAAACAAAATTGTTAGTGACACAAACACAAAGTCAGGAACCCTACCAGCCCTCACCAACTCTTTGGCTACATTGAATCGAGGCGTCAACACTAATTAAGCTACTAGCAACCACAGCTTTGGGGAGGAGTGGGGGGAGGCAGGAGGGAAGGGAGGGAGGCTGGGTCCCAACCCCCTTTCCGGGGGATGTCAGAGTGGCATCATTCATTCACTACACCATTAATCCAACACTGGAAGGTAAGATGAAGATGGTCTCCACAACCACGATGAAAAACTTATATTCTTTCAGGTTTTCTCTGTCTTAGGTGCTCCCTATTATTCAGATGAGGCCTTAGCACAATAATGTAGCATTTAGGGCACTGGTTTCCAGCCTGTGGTTTGGGGGTCACAGGTGGTCCGTGCGGTCTCAGAAAAAAAGATCACTTCAATCAGCTCGCCGAGAGAGCACTCCCCCACAGACCACCAGAGCAGACAGTCTGTTGATGTTAATGAAGTGTCAGCTGCGGCTGTGGGCAGTCCATCCTCTGTCATCTCTGGTAATCCATGGGGAGGACACTAGCTTAGGAAGTGCTTCCCCACAAACCAACAGAGAGAGCAGAGAATGGACCACCTGCAGCTACAGCTGGAAACAAAAGCAGCAAGCCAGAAATCTTATCTATAAATAATAAATCTAATAAATCTCTAATAAATATTCTCTAATTGTACTTTTTAAAAAATTGTACTTTTTGTGTGCAGGGGAGTAGTGTGGTCCATGATAATCCCAATTTTTTCTCAGTGGTCCGCAAGCGCCTGAAGGTTGGAATCACTGGTTTAGGGGGAAAAATGCAACCCAGTAAACCAACACTGGAGGCTAAGATGGAGAAGATTTCCACAGACACCATGTATTTCCCCTTGGTGCTCAGATAAGTCGGAACAAATCTCAACCAAACACTGCAAAAGACCAACATGCTGAAAGTGATGAACTTGGCTTCGTTAAAACTAGCAATTTCCTGGCTAGGAAAGCCACTGTGAAACTGACAATAGCCAGGAATCCCAGGTAACTCAGGACATAATAAAGCAGGGCAGGAGATATTCTGCTGTGACTTGCCCCATCAGTGAGTGCATGTCCACATCTGGGAATGGAGGAAAAGTACATAACCAAACCATACAAATTTTTTTTTAATTTTTATAGACTTTTATTTTTCCCCACAAATGTACAAAACAATACAAACAAACAAACATATAAACATATTTAGAAGTGCTGAATACCATATATCATTTTTATAATTAATCATTCTGCTGGAGTGCTCGCTCCAGTATTATAATGCATGTTTAAAGAGAGGTGTAGACTGTGGTACTCATACGAAGGATCCATGAATATGTCTTTTTAGGTTTACTTGGAGATGAATCTCACTGCTTAAAAATATTATAGGAGCAGTCATTCAAATGGTTAAGATTCCTACTTGTTTTTCCTAGTTAACTGGTTCCTGCTGTTCAGCTCAGGCCTCAGGACAATTATATAGCATTTGGGGAAAAATATGCAAACCAATAATCCAGCACTAGAAACCAAGATGGAGAAGATCTCCACAGCCACCATGTATTTTCCCTTGGTGCTCAAGTAAGCTGGAAGAAAGGACACCCAAACACTACAAAACACCAACATGCTAAAGGTGATGAACTTGGCTTCATTAAAACTGTCTGGCAAATTCTTAGCTAAGAATGCAATAGTGAAGCTCACGAAGGCTAGAAGTCCCATGTAGCCCAATACACAATAAAACATGATGACTGATCCTTCATTACATTCCACTACAATCTCACCAGACACTGAGTGCATATCAAATCCTAGGTGTGGAGGGGAAGTTCCCAACCACACCATACAAATCCCTCCTTGAATAAGGGAGCAAGACAAAACAATCAACTTGGCCAAGCCTTTCCCCAGCCATTTCCTTTTCCTGGCTTCTGGCTTTGTGACCTTGAATGCCAGAACCACAGTGATGGTTTTGGCCAACACACAAGAAACAGCAGTTGTGAAGGAGATTCCAAATATTGTTTGCCGTAAGTAGCAGGTCATTTGCTGAGGCCGACCAATGAATAGTAAGGCGCAGAGGAAGCAGAGCAAGAGGGAGCTGAGCAGAGAGTAAGTGAGGTCCCGATTGTTGGCTTTGACGATGGGAGTGTCCTGGTACCTAATAAAGATTCCCAGCACCAAAACTGTGATCAGAGAAGGAGAAAGAGTCAACGAAACTAATGTGATTCCAAAAGGTTCTTCATAAGAGAGGTAGTTTAAACCTTTGGGAAGACATTTTGTTTGGTCCTTGTTTGGAAATTGATCTTCTGGGCATTGGAAACAGTTGTCCGTATCTGAAAGAAAGAAAAGAAGCCATGCCAGTCTTTCTGAAGTATACCACAACTTTCTTTTTTCTATGGACTCTCCTGTATCTCATGAAATGAAATGTATCATCCACAGTCTCTGAGTTGTTCTGCCTATAAAGTGAACTTTAGATAAAAATGAAATTATGAAAGTTTACATTGAGTTAATCACTTATGGGGATGATAGCCACTCATATTATCAATGATTAGAGGTCCCACTGCCCCCAAACCCTGGATATACACACTTCTTACGGAACAGAATCATCGTTACTACTACTCCTCAATTGAGTCCTCCCCCAGCTTCCACCAAGATCTTGTATGCCCTTTCAAATGGAGCACTAAAATCATCCCACCCTATTTTTATCTTTGCATCAATACCGCTGTTCTCTTCTGCTTTGTTTTGTATCCAGGAAATGCTGGACTTTGCATGGATATAAATATAATAGGGAGCAAGAGTTGTCCTAGTCCCTGTCAGAAACTGGACATGGGCTGTGAGGCCAGTGCAAAAAGAAATTCCATGCTGTGACAGATATAAGTGACTGTATACATTAATTTAGTCTCTTCCACATCATCTCCATGCAATCTGAAGCAGTGTCCAGCTATGATGATGATGAATTGAAACAATTTCTTGGAGCAGAACAGCAAAGCAGAAATGCAAATAAATGCTTTACTGTCAGTTAGGGTGTACAGGATACAGTATGTATTATTAACAGTATTTATATACCGCTTTTCAACTAAAAGTTCACAAAGCGGTTTACAGAGAAAAATCAAATAACAGTTGCATCAACTTGCATCAAACCAATAGGACAATGTCTGTTCTGATGGTGAAAAAGAAAACCTATGTATCACATGGAGGAAAAAAAAAAACTAGAGAGAAAAGTGATTTGGTTACGTCACCTTGGCACTTTGTGCATCCGTTGGTGTTGTGTAATTCCTTCTTTCACCTATGATGGTGGCTTTCAAAGCAGGAACCCATGAAAGCGTATTCAGAGCTCTTCACTTAGAAGATTGGTAAAGGCAGACAAGGCATTTTGAAAAATAGCATGTCCACCACTACCAGCTTATGCATTATAAGTTTATGTTCAATATTTCAAGAACACTTTTGCAATCAATGTGGGGGTTGCAGTGAGGTCCAGGAGACAATGCGCTTGAAAATGCTCCAGAAGCATCTTACAGTGCGATCCTATGAATGTCTTATGCACAGAATTAAGCCCCATTGACTTCAGTGGGACTCCCAAGTAGGTGCATATAGGTCCAGCCTATTTATACACGGATTTGACTCAACACGAATGGCCCCTGCAAATGAGAAGGAATGTGCTGATCCCGGGAGAAGGGGAAAATGCACCCCTTTAAAAGCAGTTTAAAAAACTGAACAGTCCTTTAACAATAATGAGAGAGAGAGAGAGAGAGAGAGAGAGAGAGAGAGAGAGGGCAGCTGGCTGACAATCCATCAGTCCTGCTCTCCCCAGTGGACCCCTCCATTCCCCCTGAGCACATGAAAGAAAGGTGATCCCTTTGCATTGGTGAAGTGAGGGGCTGAGTGTAAGCTCTCAGCTCTTTGTAAGCTCTTGGAGGAGGACTGATTGATGGATTGTCTTGTTAAGGACTCTTATCTTACATCACAAAGGTCAGCAAGGCTGTTTTTAAATCACCAGAGCAAAGAAACTTTTTTTAAAATTGATTTGCTATTGATTTGCACTTTTTGCCATTCACTGTGAGTGCTTGAAACAGAACCAACGTGAAGAATTAGTCTCAACCTGTATAGGGTGGCAGCCTTGGATGTTCAAGAAGTTCTACAGCAGATATTCAGGCTTTCTTCAGCAGATAAACCACTATGAGAAGTGGAAAATCCACTAATTAAACTGGAATATGGAATCCCTCCAGTAGGTTTCATGCAAGTTAGCCTCCCAGCAGCACTATTAGTTTTCATCCAACCGAACAGTGGA
This sequence comes from Tiliqua scincoides, assembly GCF_035046505.1. NCBI lineage: Eukaryota > Metazoa > Chordata > Lepidosauria > Squamata > Scincidae > Tiliqua > Tiliqua scincoides. The sequence goes on from NC_089825.1 coordinate 113,213,776, forward strand.
GTGCTTGCTGTGCTAGAAGCTCAGGTTTTGTGGTAGCAGATCACGAGATCCTCCAGCGTAATGCCCAGATACGATTATGCTTAAATTAGTAAATGCACATTTTATATTTCAAGGGCATACTGTGATTTGTGTGTTGCAAATCCAAAGCAGCTGAGATATTTACATTTTGGTTACTCAAGCATAAGTACTTTGTCCTGTTTTGCATATTTTGCAAATGTTACATATTTTGAGATTATTAGAAGAAAATGATTTCCTACCCAACTGGTGAGCGATCTGTCCTTCTGGGCATGAGGTACAGTCATAGCAACAGAAGGGCTCCCCTTCTTTCTTTCTTTTGCTGTAACCTGGAAGGCATTCGTCTGAGCACTTGGAAATTGGTAGCATCTATCCATAAATACAAAGAAAATAAATTAGAATTCAGTGCTTAGTGAATATTATGTACATTGGTTCTGCTGAGCTTGCATAATTTTGGACACCATCCTAACCAGCTCTACTCAGAGGTAAGTCTGATTTTGTTCAATGGGGCTTACTTCTTTTCCTTCATTGAAATGGGGGTGGGGCAGCAGTCATTAGACAAAGAGATGGGCAGCGTCTGACCAGAAACATGAGTGGGAAAAATTGAGGATTAAGAAAGTATGCTTTGACAGTTGAGGTTTCAATAGCAATGTACAGAAGGTCTCAAAGAGGTGCATTTTCACCAAACTTAAACTGGTACTCTCCCATCCCCTTTCACGGTTTCAATCTCTGGACTAGAAACTTGAAATCAACATATTCAGCATCTCAGTAATGGCCATTGCCTTGGTGTATCAAGAACACTAGTAGAAATGACTCATTTTTTTCAGATATCTCACCACACGGTCCTTGAGCAGTTCCCTCTCACCTGGTTTAATGCTTTAGGCCACCAAATGCTTTCTTCAGAAATGCTTAACTCTTTTCCAGGAGGAGCCTGAAGAGCCAGGTTTCCAACTTTGACTCTCGCAAAAGACTTATTTGGGAATGTGACCCAGTTTGTAACATCAAATCCTGCAACTAATTTTCCTTGTTTGTCAAAATGCACCACCTCTCCAGCACTGTTGTTGAATGAGAGACTCCCGAGAAAGTGATGGAGCTAAGAGCAAAGAGAAGGAAGTTACAAAAGGATAATATCAGGGTATTAGAACTGACTAGTATCTTTCATAGGCTGATTCAGAGTTTTTTAGGTTTTGACCAGATGAGCTTTGCTTTGTGCTTTGCCTGGGCAGTTAGGTCCATTGCCTCCCTGAGAGATGCCCGTGGTTATAAACATTACTGAAAGAGTTGCAAAAGAAAATAGCATCTTGTGCACCAGAACTCAGTGGCACAACATTTTATGTAGTGGAGCACTGAGGTGCTAACTAGACAAATTTGCTCCACTCTTCAGGGAGCCTTCAAATAAACTGCAGATAAGAACTTGGTGTCAAAGATGGGGGAAACCAAAGCTGAAGTAGCAACATCATTGTGATTGTCATATTGCACAATATTACTTGGCTAAGCGTCTTGGCTGCCCTCCATGTGAGAGATGGAGCTGCTTTTCAGCCTGCGTGGAAGAACCGGAGGCCAGAAGTGAGACCAAACCAGGAAGATCCATTCTGAAATGTTGTTGGTTCTTGAAAGAGAGAACCTCTATGATTGTAAAAATTCCCCTGAGGGATTTAAAAATGCCTGCCTATGTAAACCGCCTATGAATGCCAGCCTATAAATAAAGTCAGAGGAGGAATCTGATGACCAGAAAGGTGGTATATAAATACCTAGTTGTTGTTGTTGTTGTTGTTGTTGTTGTTGTTGTTATTACTATTATTATTATATTTATTTATTTATTTATTTATTTATTTATTTATTTATTAAAGGCATCCAGGCCAGATGCCATCACCACATCCTGTGGCAAGGAGTTCCACAGACCAACCACACACTGAGTAAAGAAATATTTTCTTTTGTCTTTTCTAACTCTCCCAACACTCAATTTTAGTGGATGTCTCCTGGTTCTGGTGTTATGTGAGAGTGTAAAGAGCATCTCTCTATCCACTTTATCCTTCATGCCACGGCTCTTTCTCTGGCTGCTTGTTTGCAGACATAGCTTCTCTCCGCTTGATGCAGTTACCAGGTCGTGCTGTACCAGTTAGAACCAGTTTTAAAAGAACTACTGTATACAAAAGTATAGAGCCAAACCTTCCATTGCTGTAAATTCCATGAATCCATCATTCTCCCAGGCAACTTTATTCTGTGTTTAGATCTGGATTCATACATCATATGCAAAGCATGTGCAATGGCATGTATAGCATTGTAGATGCTGTAGGTGTAGCCTGTCATGCTCATCTCAAAGAGTGTCCCAGGAAGGCTCTCCAGCTTCTCCTCTCCTGTGCAATTTTTTTTGGTTTTCTCATTCACACTAGAAATACTGGAATTGGTCAATGCACAGTCAAAGGTTCGCTCCCAAAAATCTTTGATAAAACCATCTTCTTTAACCCAGGAGGGACTGATGCTCTGAAGAAATTCCCTAAATCCTGGTACTTCATTTGAATGAGCTGATAGGGATATGGCCCCATGGTATGGTTGGACATCCCAGTTCTTTTTATTTGTATGTGTTTCAAAATTGCCATGTGTTGTCAAAATCCACACCTTTCCTAATGGTGAGTGCTGGAATTCGATTTGAAAATACCAGTCCAAGTAATACATGATCATAGAGGAAGAAAAAACTATAAACACATTGACTTTACTTCTAACGAGAGTTGACATTTTCCTCCAGTCACGATACCACAAGTCCAATGTTTTATCAGTAGAAGTCCATTGTGGCATTTCCTCAATACAAGCAAAGCAGATACCACTTTGGGGAAGTATCTGCATCAATGCCTTCAAAAAGCCTCCTCCAGTGTACTCAGCCTGGGTAAAGATCCCAACCCATGTCCACTGGAAATGCAAAAGTAATTGAGCAATCCCATAGCACTGTTCGGTCTCCGTTGGGAGCATCTGGTATAAGTAAGGGAATTGCTTCTTTTCACTTAGGCTTGAGTCAAGGGAACCATAGGAAAGCTAAAAGAGACCAGAGAGGAATAACTTGAATAGAGTGAAAACAGTGATTCTCAAACATTTTTAGCATTGGGATCCACTTTTTGGAATGACAATCTATCCAGGACCCACCGGAATTGATGTCATGGCTGGATGCGTCATCATCAAGAAAATTAAAATAAATAGTTAAAAATAATTAAATTTAAGTAAAACAAATAAATAAGGGGAACTAAGATGAGGAAGCCAGCCCCATTCCACGAAGTGAATTCTCTCTGTAGCCAGCCTGAAATAACTTTTACCACCCCCACCTACCCCAAAAAATCAGTAAGGTATTCAGCCCTGTCCAGTTCAGTTTCAGTTCTTACATTTAAACCAGTTCAGTGCGATTTCAGATGAAATCAGTTTTAAATTAAACATGCACATGATGAGAATGATCTGGGGGCAGAAATCTGTGGCAGCAGCACCGCCGTTATCCTGTCCTCCCTTCCTGGTCTTGAATGCTGCCTTGGATCCAACTAGATTTACACCAGACAAAGGGATGGTGCAGATCTGAGCAGTTCCATTGGGAACCACGATGCAGTAGAATAGGTAAGCTTAAGATCTTTTGCTTGCTCCTCATCTTGCCAAAAGCATGCAGCAGAGCCCAGGGGTAGGACTGGGCTGCTCAAAAATGATTTTGTTTTGGAATGAGGAAAAAAAAAGCAATGGCTGGTGCAGCAGCTTTTCAGTTACGCTCAGAATAGCTCAGGAAAGGTGCCTGCTCAATGGGCAATAGAGTGACAGTTTCTCATTGCTGAGGAAGCAGGGCAGTGAAGAAGTAGGGAAAAGGCTGGAAAGGGAAAAGAGTGCCCAGTTACAAGTCCTGGGTGCTGACTTGGCACAGTGATTCTTTTATACTGGTGGAAAAAGTGTGCTTGGGCCCACGAGGCTCAGCTGCAGCTCATCTCACCACTGAAAGTTTTCTGATGTGCCCAGTGTTGACACTGATGGATCTCTTGTGGACTATAGAGTCCCAGCCAGGACATGTGGAACCAAGGCTCCAGAGGGGCTTGGTTTTAGTGAGGCAGTGGAGTTTAAAAGAGAGCCAGGATGATTTAGTGGTTCTGTTATTGGACTTAGACCTGGAAGGTCCAGGTTCAAATCAGAGGGGACCTATAAATTCTCTCTGAAGTTGAGATGAGTGTTCCTTTCTTTGTTGGTTTTGGAAGAGAGATTTAGGATTGGTGGGGTTGGCATTGACCATGGCGCAAGAGAAGCAAATGTCACAACATGGACTCACATCTTCTTTCATTTTTGCCACCAGCATAGTTCCTTGACTCTTGTATCAGTTTTCTCTTTGTGTTCTTTGTCATGCTAAAACTGGATAAGATTGTCTCTTAAAATTGTGGGGTCTATCTAGTGCCTTCTCTCTTCCTTGTTTATTGTCCACCAAACCTAATCCTGCCATTCTGTTTTTAGTTTCTGAGTTTTATCTTTCCCTAATTTTAACTTGCAGTTGTTTTTCTGCAGAGTCCACAACTCTAACTTCCATTTTGAAACCTTAGTTTGGGACCAGAGGGTGACAGGAGCTCTAGGAAGGAGATCAGGAGAGTCTTGGGCTTCTGGAGTTCCAGATAGTTCAAAAATGGGAACTACAACATCCTTGGCCAGTTTCTCCACTAGAGTTTTCCAATAAGCAGGTTGGTCCTGCTTCATAGAATGACTTTTCCTATGGGCAATCCATGAGGGAGTAGAAAATATGAAAAAAAATTCCTCTTTTGATCCACATGAAATTCATAGTACTGGCTTGGGATTTGTTAATCTCTGCCTTAGACCAGTGTTCCTCAGCCGGTGGTACTTGTTCCATTGATGGTACTTGAGTTGGTGTCCAGCGGTACTTGAGGGACCTCCAGACCCCACTATCTGGCAGTGAAATCAGTAATGCAATGTGACAAGCAGCAGTAGGAGACTCACAACCCAATCCTGTGCATGTCTACTCAGAAATATGTTCCACTGGAGTCAATGGGGCTAACTCCCAGGAAAGTGCGGATAGGATTGGGCTGTCAGCTTGGCAGGCAGAGCTCCAGTGTGTGCTTTTTGTGCACTCAAAAAGTCCACCCATCCACCCTCATCCTCTTACTGTTTGTTGTGCTGTGTCTGGCCTCTCAATCCAGAAGTAACTGGCAATGACATCATTCCCAGTTACTTCTGGTGGTTCTTCCAATAGATGGAAAGTGGTATGGCAGATGACAAACATTGAGAAATGCTGCCTTAGACCATCTAGAGAGAAATTAGGCCAGGAGCAACATTCAAACTGAGGGGGTCCTGATTCTCCCTAATGGGTGTTGAGTTTACAATACTATAAAAACTGATCAATATAGAACAGGTAAACCCTCTAATGCAGCATTTCAAAACTGATTTTTGGTGGGTCATGGGCTTGTCACAACCTTGAAGTTGCTTCTGGTCATGCCGACCCACAACCTACATGATTGGCTGCATCACGCCACATTACATTGGTGCAGTGATGAATAAATAGATATGTATAAAGAAGTTACAGTATATGACAGGGTCTAACCTAATCATATCATTAAAACCTCTACACGTAAATGTACTAGAAAATAAAAGAATGACTTGCAGCCAAACCTATTCTCCAGATATTCCAGTCTGAATGGCATATGCCTTGGCATTCACAGATGCTGGCACAACAACAGCCCTAGCAGAGCAGCAGTTTACCCATCTGCAGATGGCGGTGAAGTAATTTTATGGAGAATTGGGCAAAGTGTCCACAAAGAGTGCGCATTGAGTGAGAGGGAGGAGGAGGTGAGGGGAACAGGGCAGTGACAGGGACAGCATAGAGGGCAGATTGGGACAGGGAAAGAAGTTGTTCTGGGAGTGCACACCAAAACTTAACCCCTTCCCGACCTCAGTCTCTTGATCCAGGACTTACACCAGCAATATTGTTGGTACAGGTTCCAGTAAACCCAGTGGACTGGCACAAGTTTATCCCAGGACAAGGGAATAGATAAACCCCTGCTAATTGGGTAAGAGGCACTTTTTCACGTGGGTGCTCCTTTTTTTAGCAGGGGGAGAGTAACTGGCCCATCTCACCCCAGCAGTGTCTGTTCTGGTGGCTGTCTGCGGGTATTCTTTTCCATCTTTTTAGATTGTGAGCCCTTTTGGGACAGGGAGCCATTTAGTTATTTGATTTTTCTCTGTAAACCGCTTTGTGAACTTTTAGTTGAAAAGCGATATATAAATACTGTTAATAATAATAATAATAATAATAATAATAATAATAATAATAATAATAATAATAATAATAATAATAATAAATATTCCCCTACCCTGAAAAGGCCTCCAGAGGCCGAAACTCCCCTGTGGATGCCAAAGTCACATTGGTGCCCCTACATCGTGCTGCAAGGAGTTGCAGTGGATTGGGCTGTCAGGTAAATTTAACATATTGGACGAAGTTATTATTATTATTATTATTATTATTATTATTATTACATTCACATCAAAATGACAACACAGCTGATAATGATCATATACACACAAAAACACAACATTTATCAGCTGGTAAATCCTCATCCACAAGGACATCTGCCTGACATCTAGGTGTAGATGAGCTTCTGATGAAGGTTGGATGCTGTACCAATTATGGCGGTCTTCTGTAAGTCAACTGGTGTTATTGCTGGGGCCTCCAGTAGTAGCAGTAGTAGTAGTAGTAGCAGCAGCAGCAGCAGCAGCAGCAGTAGTAGTAGTAATCATAATCCTAATCTGTTGATTCTTTGATTATTTCTCATCGTAATTGTAAGCAACAGCAACAGGGTAACAATATTGTTACAAAAAAGGTCCACTCCAGAATGTTCTCACTTTTGCTAGAAAATATAATACATACATTCTCACTTATGTACCATAGATGTTCACAACCAAATCCTATCTTCTGCAACATCTACCTGTGGAATCTTGTAGTGGTTTATCATCCTGGCAATGCTGAGTGCTGTGAAAGTTTGTAGTCCTCCAACAATGGCTATCAAATTGTTTTGAACTTCACACTCGTAGTTGGGGACAAATCTATGCTGTGTGGAAAGCAGACGCAGCATGCTCTCAGAGACCATTTTTTCATGATAGTAGATGTCATAGATATGGAACCCCAATGTGACATTAGGTAAGAGTGCTGGATTTTCATTTACCTCCTTTATAGCAAATACCAAGGCGAGGGCATGCTGGTAATTCTTTGGTATTCCACTGCAATAAAATTTATGTTCTATATAACACAACATAAAACCAGGCAAGGCATATATTCAGGCCGTGCCGCCTGACACGGAGCTCAGGGTTCGATGGGCCTGAGCCCTACCAGTCCTGCCCTCCTCCCACCCCACTCCTTTCCTCCAGAATGCCTCCTTCTTGTCCTCTCCCTGCTCTCCCTCCACCTCCCCCCACCCTGGAAAGCCATCTCTCCCAACGCCCCTTCCTACCGAAGAGTGTATACTTTCCCCAGGGCAAGGGAAGAAAACTACCCTGAGAGAGCACTGCAACTGCCTCTCTATCCTAGAATGCAGCACACACTTCATTGGCTCACTTGAATCTGCACATTGGGGTTAGGTAAGATTTTGCTGTTAGTTGACTCCTTTGCCAAGTCAATTGTTTAAATAGTTAATGCTTCTAAATTTTGGAGTGAAGGCTTTTCTCTGTGTGGTAAAACTGAAGGATATACAAACAGCTATTCCTGAGTAATGCCCAGTGCAAGGATATAAGCCTATGCCCCCAATCAAAGGGATGTTTTCACTGCAATTGCTGATGTTGCACATTAACACATCCTCTGGATTAATGAATGGCCTTTATGAGGCGCATCCAAAAGGGAACAAATACCCCACATCACGATCTCTCCAAATTGGCCCTGAACTCCCAGGGGGTCTCCAGTCTTCTTTGAAATAGTTATTGCCTCTGTCTGCCTCTCCCAAATTGCAAAACATATTTTTTCCCCTTAACACACACACTTTATGTCTACCATCTACCAGCAGGAGGAATGTCACATTTGAAAAGCTTTGGTGGGTACCACTATTAAAAACACAGTGGGTTTCTAATTAGGAACTAATGCAGAAGCGTTAACTAACCAATCAGAGACAGGAGATAAAGTGTTGGTGGCACTGAAGTGCGGCCATTTCCTTCCACCTCTCTTTCCACCTCCCTTACTCTCCTTGGTTCTGTGTCGACTAAATATCTGGTGCAGATCCAAGGAGACCCACTGGGGAGGTTTGAACTTTCCCTTTCTCCAGACTGCTTCCCTGCTAGATGCAGTGTGAGCTCTGGTGGCATGGCTGCATTGGCAGGGGGAGTTAGGATTGAGCTGTAGGGCTGCAATCTTATAAACACCTCCTTGGGAGTAAATCCCATTGAACAATGTAGGACGTACTTCTGAGTAAATGTGCACCAGACTGCACTGTAAATGACATTCCTCAAAAACCAGAAAAGTTTCTCTAGTCGCTTAACAGAGAGACAGAGAAAAGCAAGGGTCTGAGAACTGTGGTGATATTAGTCACATTCAAACGAAGGTATACAGCATACAGCTCCTTAGGCATTAAATTTATCTGTTCCTAGTTATCATCTTCTAAGCAACCAGATGCTATATGCTACATTAAAACTTACATTATCTCCTTGATCAATACTGGAGCAGGCAGCATCCTGAAACTTGCGGAATGTTCCCTAAAGAAGCTCTGGGAAGTAGTCTCTCCAACTACAAGGGTTCCTGGTTGATAGAACTCGTGTAGAAGAAAAGAAGGATCATTTACTCTGCACTTCGTCAAAGGAGACTTCCAACTGGGATGGACCGAATAGTGCTCACACCCGGTAGAAGGTAGCTGACCCAACAGGAGCAGCAAGGACACCACCATTCTGAAAACAAGACCACCTTTCCAGAGGCATTTCTTTCCACTCTGCTTCAACAAAGAAGAAATACTCTCCTTGGAATAGGAGCTGACCCCATTGCTACTTTGACCAGCAGGATGTCATCAACTGTGTCCTTCCCTTCGCAGGATTCTGAATGGCACTGTTTCAATTTCCAGTCCTTCAGTGACTCCACAGAGGTTTTGTAGCGTTTCTGGTACTGACTCACTACAATCTCATTGTTTTCTTTTAAAGGATTACTGAGAAATGAAATGCAGTGTAGGAAAAGAGAATGGACAAGGCACTGACCGTAACCCTTTGGGCCCTCCCTCAACACCACAGCGTGCTTTTATAAACAAGTATAGCGTTTGTTTTTCTTAAGTCCTCCAGACACCCCTTGGGTTTGGTGAACTGGACAATTACTGTAGATAATCATAGGCGAGAAAATTAGCTTCCCTTGGATCTCTTGTGGTAAGAACCCAGCAAAGTAGCAGGTGGTCAGTGAGTTGCCTGACTAGGTTTTTCACCTGTATTTAGCTGGTATGATTTGTCTGCATGTGTACGTGGTGCTGGGCGCCTGCTGGGGGAGCATGAACCTTGCTAAATGTCACGAATGACTGCATCTTGCATGCACAGCACATTTTAACCTGCAAACAAAAGCTGTAGCTTCCTGATACGGAGTAAACAAAATTGTTAGTGACACAAACACAAAGTCAGGAACCCTACCAGCCCTCACCAACTCTTTGGCTACATTGAATCGAGGCGTCAACACTAATTAAGCTACTAGCAACCACAGCTTTGGGGAGGAGTGGGGGGAGGCAGGAGGGAAGGGAGGGAGGCTGGGTCCCAACCCCCTTTCCGGGGGATGTCAGAGTGGCATCATTCATTCACTACACCATTAATCCAACACTGGAAGGTAAGATGAAGATGGTCTCCACAACCACGATGAAAAACTTATATTCTTTCAGGTTTTCTCTGTCTTAGGTGCTCCCTATTATTCAGATGAGGCCTTAGCACAATAATGTAGCATTTAGGGCACTGGTTTCCAGCCTGTGGTTTGGGGGTCACAGGTGGTCCGTGCGGTCTCAGAAAAAAAGATCACTTCAATCAGCTCGCCGAGAGAGCACTCCCCCACAGACCACCAGAGCAGACAGTCTGTTGATGTTAATGAAGTGTCAGCTGCGGCTGTGGGCAGTCCATCCTCTGTCATCTCTGGTAATCCATGGGGAGGACACTAGCTTAGGAAGTGCTTCCCCACAAACCAACAGAGAGAGCAGAGAATGGACCACCTGCAGCTACAGCTGGAAACAAAAGCAGCAAGCCAGAAATCTTATCTATAAATAATAAAACTAATAAATCTCTAATAAATATTCTCTAATTGTACTTTTTGAAAAATTGTACTTTTTGTGTGCAGGGGAGTAGTGTGGTCCATGATAATCCCAATTTTTTCTCAGTGGTCCGCCAGCGCCTAAAGGTTGGAATCACTGGTTTAGGGGGAAAAATGCAACCCAGTAAACCAACACTGGAGGCTAAGATGGAGAAGATTTCCACAGACACCATGTATTTCCTCTTGGTGCTCAGATAAGTCGGAACAAATCTCAACCAAACACTGCAAAAGACCAACATGCTGAAAGTGATGAACTTGGCTTCGTTAAAACTAGCAATTTCCTGGCTAGGAAAGCCACTGTGAAACTGACAATAGCCGGGAATCCCAGGTAACTCAGGCCATAATAAAGCAGGGCAGGAGATATTCTGCTGTGACTTGCCCCATCAGTGTGTGCATGTCCACATCTGGGAATGGAGGAAAAGTACATAACCAAACCATACAAATTTTTTATTTTATTTTATAGACTTTTATTTTTCCCCACAAATGTACAAAACAATACAAACAAACAAACATATAAACATATTTAGAAGTGCTGAATACCATATATCATTTTTATAATTAATCATTCTGCTGGAGTGCTCGCTCCAGTATTATAATGCATGTTTAAAGAGAGGTGTAGACTGTGGTACTCATACGAAGGATCCATGAATATGTCTTTTTAGGTTTACTTGGAGATGAATCTCACTGCTTAAAAATATTATAGGAGCAGTCATTCAAATGGTTTAGATTCCTACTTGTTTTTCCTAGTTAACTGGTTCCTGCTGTTCAGTTCAGGCCTCAGGACAATTATATAGCATTTGGGGAAAAATATGCAAACCAATAATCCAGCACTAGAAACCAAGATGGAGAAGATCTCCACAGCCACCATGTATTTTCCCTTGGTGCTCAAGTAAGCTGGAAGAAAGGACACCCATACACTACAAAACACCAACATGCTAAAGGTGATGAACTTGGCTTCATTAAAACTGTCTGGCAAATTCTTAGCTAAGAATGCAATAGTGAAGCTCACGAAGGCTAGAAGTCCCATGTAGCCCAATACACAATAAAACATGATGACTGATCCTTCATTACATTCCACTACAATCTCACCAGACACTGAGTGCATATCAAATCCTAGGTGTGGAGGGGAAGTTCCCAACCACACCATACAAATCCCTCCTTGAATAAGGGAGCAAGACAAAACAATCAACTTGGCCAAGCCTTTCCCCAGCCATTTCCTTTTCCTGGCTTCTGGCTTTGTGACCTTGAATGCCAGAACCACAGTGATGGTTTTGGCCAACACACAAGAAACAGCAGTTGTGAAGGAGATTCCAAATATTGTTTGCCGTAAATAGCAGGTCATTTGCTGAGGCCGACCAATGAATAGTAAGGCGCAGAGGAAGCAGAGCAAGAGGGAGATGAGCAGAGAGTAAGTGAGGTCCCGATTGTTGGCTTTGACGATGGGAGTGTCCTGGTACCTAATAAAGATTCCCAGCACCAAAACTGTGATCAGAGAAGGAGAAAGAGTCAACGAAACTAATGTGATTCCAAAAGGTTCTTCATAAGAGAGGTAGTTTAAACCTTTGGGAAGACATTTTGTTTGGTCCTTGTTTGGAAATTGATCTTCTGGGCATTGGAAACAGTTGTCCGTATCTGAAAGAAAGAAAAGAAGCCATGCCAGTCTTTCTGAAGTATACCACAACTTTCTTTTTTCTATGGACTCTCCTGTATCTCATGAAATGAAATGTATCATCCACAGTCTCTGAGTTGTTCTGCCTATAAAGTGAACTTTAGATAAAAATGAAATTATGAAAGTTTACATTGAGTTAATCACTTATGGGGATGATAGCCACTCATATTATCAATGATTAGAGGTCCCACTGCCCCCAAACCCTGGATATACACACTTCTTACTGAACAGAATCATCGTTACTACTACTCCTCAATTGAGTCCTCCCCCAGCTTCCACCAAGATCTTGTATGCCCTTTCAAATGGAGCACTAAAATCATCCCACCCTGTTTTTATCTTTGCATCAATACCGCTGTTCTCTTCTGCTTTGTTTTGTATCCAGGAAATGCTGGACATGGCATGGATATAAATATAATAGGGAGCAAGAGTAGTCCTAGTCCCTGTCAGAAACTGGACATGGGCTGTGAGGCCAGTGCAAAAAGAAATTCCATGCTGTGACAGATATAAGTGACTGTATACATTAATTTAGTCTCTTCCACATCATCTCCATGCAATCTGAAGCAGTGTCCAGCTATGATGATGATGAATTGAAACAATTTCTTGGAGCAGAACAGCAAAGCAGAAATGCAAATAAATGCTTTACTGTCAGTTAGGGTGTACAGGATACAGTATGTATTATTAACAGTATTTATATACCGCTTTTCAACTAAAAGTTCACAAAGCGGTTTACAGAGAAAAATCAAATAACAGTTGCATCAACTTGCATCAAACCAATAGGACAATGTCTGTTCTGATGGTGAAAAAGAAAACCTATGTATCACATGGAGAAAAAAAAAAAAAAAAACTAGAGAGAAAAGTGATTTGGTTACGTCACCTTGGCACTTTGTGCATCCGTTGGTGTTGTGTAATTCCTTCTTTCACCTATGATGGTGGCTTTCAAAGCAGGAACCCATGAAAGCGTATTCAGAGCTCTTCACTTAGAAGATTGGTAAAGGCAGACAAGGCATTTTGAAAAATAGCATGTCCACCACTACCAGCTTATGCATTATAAGTTTATGTTCAATATTTCAAGAACACTTCTGCAATCAATGTGGGGGTTGCAGTGAGGTCCAGGAGACAATGCGCTTGAAAATGCTCCAGAAGCATCTTACAGTGCGATCCTATGAATGTCTTATGCACAGAATTAAGCCCCATTGACTTCAGTGGGACTCCCAAGTAGGTGCATATAGGTCCAGCCTATTTATACACGGATTTGACTCAACACCTCAAAGGTAGCGTTCTCTGAAGTGCTACCTGTTCCACGCGCAGGGCCAGCTAGGCAGGCGGAGATCAGGGGTCTCAATGCGTGGATGAGACAGTGGTGTAGGGAGGAGGGGTTTAGATTCGTTAGGCACTGGGGAACATTTTGGGACAAGCGGGGCCTGTACAAGAGGGACGGGCTCCATTTGAACCAGAATGGAACCAGACTGCTGGCGCATAACATTAAAAAGGTGGCAGAGCAGCTTTTAAACTGATCCCTGGGGGAAGGCCGACAGGAGCCGAGGGGCATCCGGTTCGGGACTCCTCATCCCTATGGGATGAGGATGGGGAGGTTAGAGAACAACAAGACAAAGGCAGGGTAGGAGAAGAAATTGGGAAAGGTAGGGTGATGGGATGTGATAGACAGTTTGGCACAATGAGAGGATGCGGGGACAAAGGAGCGAATAAGCAGCCCATCCTGGGGCATTCCGTGTATAAATGCTTTTATGCGAATGCCCGAAGTCTACGAGCAAAGGTGGGAGAACTGGAATGTCTGGTGACAAGGGAAAATATTGACATAGTGGGCATAACGGAAACCTGGTGGAATGCGGAGAATCAGTGGGATACCGCAATCCCGGGCTATAAACTCTACAGGAGGGACAGGCAGGGGCGTGTTGGAGGTGGGGTGGCCGTTTATGTTAAGGAAGGGATAGAATCCAGCAAAGTAGAGATTGAAGGTGGGTTCGACTCCACCGTAGAATCTCTGTGGGTTAAATTACCAGGCTTGTGCAGCGATGTAATACTGGGGGTGTGCTATCGTCCTCCAGACCAGAAATCTGATGGGGACCTTGAAATGAGGAAACAGATCAGGGAGGTGACAAGGAAGGACAGGGTTGTAATCATGGGGGACTTCAATTATCCTCATATTGACTGGGTCAATTTGTGTTCTGGTCACGATAAGGAAACCGGATTTCTTGATGTGCTAAATGACTGTGGCTTAGATCAGCTAGTCACGGAGCCCACCAGAGGACAGGTGACTCTGGATTTAATTTTGTGCGGTACACAGGACCTGGTTAGAGATGTAAACGTTACTGAGCCATTGGGGAACAGTGATCATGCTGCGATCCGTTTTGACGTGCACGTTGGGGGAAGAATACCAGGCAAATCTCTAACAAAAACCCTTGACTTCCGACGGGCGGACTTCCCTCAAATGAGGAGGCTGGTTAGAAGGAGGTTGAAAGGGAGGGTAAAAAGAGTCCAATCTCTCCAGAGTGCATGGAGGCTGCTTAAAACAACAGTAATAGAGGCCCAGCAGAGGTGTATACCGCAAAGAAAGAAGGGTTCCACTAAATCCAGGAGAGTGCCCGCATGGCTAACCAGCCAAGTTAGAGAGGCTGTGAAGGGCAAGGAAGCTTCCTTCCATAAATGGAAGTCTTGCCCTAATGAAGAGAATAAAAAGGAACATAAACTGTGGCAAAAGAAATGTAAGAAGGTGATATGGGAGGCCAAGCGAGACTATGAGGAACGCATGGCCGGCAACATTAAGGGGAATAATAAAAGCTTCTTCAAATATGTTAGAAGCAGGAAACCCGCCAGAGAAGCGGTTGGCCCTCTGGATGGTGAGGGAGGGAAAGGGGAGATAAAAGGAGACTTAGAGATGGCAGAGAAATTAAATGAGTTCTTTGCATCTGTCTTCACGGCAGAAGACCTCGGGCAGATACCGCTGCCCGAACGGCCCCTCCTAACCGAGGAGTTAAGTCAGATAGAGGTTAAAAGAGAAGATGTTTCAGACCTCATTGATAAATTAAAGATCAATAAGTCACCGGGCCCTGATGGCATCCACCCAAGGGTTATTAAGGAATTGAAGAATGAAGTTGCAGATCTCTTGACTAAGGTATGCAACTTGTCCCTCAAAATGGCCACGGTGCCAGAAGATTGGAGGATAGCAAATGTCACGCCTATTTTTAAAAAGGGAAAGAGGGGGGACCCGGGAAACTATAGGCCGGTCAGCCTAACATCCATACCGGGTAAGATGGTGGAATGCCTCATCAAAGATAGGATCTCAAAACACATAGACGAACAGGCCTTGCTGAGGGAGAGTCAGCATGGCTTCTGTAAGGGTAAGTCTTGCCTCACAAACCTTATAGAATTCTTTGAGAAGGTCAACAGGCATGTGGATGCGGGAGAACCCGTGGACATTATATATCTGGACTTTCAGAAGGCGTTTGACACGGTCCCTCACCAAAGGCTACTGAAAAAACTCCACAGTCAGGGAATTAGAGGACAGGTCCTCTCCTGGATTGAGAACTGGTTGGAGGCCAGGAAGCAGAGAGTGGGTGTCAATGGGCAATTTTCACAATGGAGAGAGATGAAAAGCGGTGTGCCCCAAGGATCTGTCCTGGGACCGGTGCTTTTCAACCTCTTCATAAATGACCTGGAGACAGGGTTGAGCAGTGAAGTGGCAAAGTTTGCAGACGACACCAAACTTTTCCGAGTGGTAAAGACCAGAAGTGATTGTGAGGAGCTCCAGAAGGATCTCTCCAGACTGGCACAATGGGCAGCAAAATGGCAGATGCGCTTCAATGTCAGTAAGTGTAAAGTCATGCACATTGGGGCAAAAAATCAAAACTTTAGATATAGGCTGATGGGTTCTGAGCTGTCTGTGACAGATCAGGAGAGAGATCTTGGGGTGGTGGTGGACAGGTCGATGAAAGTGTCGACCCAATGTGCGGCGGCAGTGAAGAAGGCCAATTCTATGCTTGGGATCATTAGGAAGGGTATTGAGAACAAAACGGTTAGTATTATAATGCCGTTGTACAAATCTATGGTAAGGCCACACCTGGAGTATTGTGTCCAGTTCTGGTCGCCGCATCTCAAAAAAGACATAGTGGAAATGGAAAAGGTGCAAAAGAGAGCGACTAAGATGATTACGGGGCTGGGGCACCTTCCTTATGAGGAAAGGCTACGGCGTTTGGGCCTCTTCAGCCTAGAAAAGAGGCGCCTGAGGGGGGACATGATTGAGACATACAAAATTATGCAGGGGATGGACAGAGTGGATAGGGAGATGCTCTTTACACTCTCACATAATACCAGAACCAGGGGACATCCACTAAAATTGAGTGTTGGGCGGGTTAGGACAGACAAAAGAAAATATTTCTTTACTCAGCGTGTGGTCGGTCTGTGGAACTCCTTGCCACAGGATGTGGTGCTGGCGTCTAGCCTAGACGCCTTTAAAAGGGGATTGGACGAGTTTCTGGAGGAAAAATCCATTATGGGGTACAAGCCATGATGTGTATGCGCAACCTCCTGATTTTAGGAATGGGTTAAGTCAGAATGCCAGATGTAGGGGAGAGCACCAGGATGAGGTCTCTTGTTATCTGGTGTGCTCCCTGGGGCATTTGGTGGGCCGCTGTGAGATACAGGAAGCTGGACTAGATGGGCCTATGGCCTGATCCAGTGGGGCTGTTCTTATGTTCTTATAACACGAATGGCCCCTGCAAATGAGAAGGAATGTGCTGATCCCTGGAGAAGGGGAAAATGCACCCCTTTAAAAGCAGTTTAAAAAACTGAACAGTCCTTTAACAATAATGAGAGAGAGAGAGAGAGAGAGAGAGAGAAGAGAGAGAGAGAGAGGGCAGCTGGCTGACAATCCATCAGTCCTGCTCTCCCCAGTGGACCCCTCTATTCCCCCTGAGCACATGAAAGAAAGGTGATCCCTTTGCATTGGTGAAGTGAGGGGCTGAGTGTAAGCTCTCAGCTCTTTGTAAGCTCTTGGAGGAGGACTGATTGATGGATTGTCTTGTTAAGGACTCTTATCTTACATCACAAAGGTCAGCAAGGCTGTTTTTAAATCACCAGAGCAAAGAAACTTTTTTTAAAAAATTGATTTGCTATTGATTTGCACTTTTTGCCATTCACTGTGAGTGCTTGGAACAGAACCAATGTGAAGAATTAGTCTCAACCTGTATAGGGTGGCAGCCTTGGATGTTCAAGAAGTTCTACAGCAGATATTCAGACTTTCTTCAGCAGATAAACCACTATGAGAAGTGGAAAATCCACTAATTAAACTGGAATATGGAATCCCTCCAGTAGGTTTCATGCAAGTTAGCCTCCCAGCAGCACTATTAGTTTTCATCCAACCGAACAGTGGAGTGCTTGCTGTGCTAGAAGCCCAGGTTTTGTGGTAGCAGATCACGAGATCCTCCAGCGTAATGCCCAGATACGATTATGCTTAAATTAGTAAATGCACATTTTATATTTCAAGGGCATACTGTGATTTGTGTGTTGCAAATCCTAAGCAGCTGAGATATTTACATTTTGGTTACTCAAGCATAAGTACTTTGTCCTGTTTTGCATATTTTGCAAATGTTACATATTTTGAGATTATTAGAAGAAAATGATTTCCTACCCAACTGGTGAGCGATCTGTCCTTCTGGGCATGAGGTACAGTCATAGCAACAGAAGGGCTCCCCTTCTTTCTTTCTTTTGCTGTAACCTGGAAGGCATTCGTCTGAGCACTTGGAAATGGGTAGCATCTATCCATAAATACAAAGAAAATAAATTAGAATTCAGTGCTTAGTGAATATTATGTACATTGGTTCTGCTGAGCTTGCATAATTTTGGACACAATCCTAACCAGCTCTACTCAGAGGTAAGTCTGATTTTGTTCAATGGGGCTTACTTCTTTTCCTTCATTGAAATGGGGGGGGCAGCAGTCATTAGACAAAGAGATGGGCAGCGTCTGACCAGAAACATGAGTGGGAAAAATTGAGGATTAAGAAAGTATGCTTTGACAGTTGAGGTTTCAATAGCAATGTACAGAAGGTCTCAAAGAGGTGCATTTTCACCAAACTTAAACTGGTACTCTCCCATCCCCTTTCACGGTTTCAATCTCTGGACTAGAAACTTGAAATCAACATATTCAGCGTCTCAGTAATGGCCATTGCCTTGGTGTATCAAGAACACTAGTAGAAATGACTCATTTTTTTTTCAGATATCTCACCACACGGTCCTTGAGCATTTCCCTCTCACCTGGTTTAATGCTTTAGGCCACCAAATGCTTTCTTCAGAAATGCTTAACTCTTTTCCAGGAGGAGCCTGAAGATCCAGGTTTCCAACTTTGACTCTCGCAAAAGACTTATTTGGGAATGTGACCCAGTTTGTAACATCAAATCCTGCAACTAATTTTCCTTGTTTGTCAAAATGCACCACCTCTCCAGCACTGTTGTTGAATGAGAGACTCCCGAGAAAGTGATGGAGCTAAGAGCAAAGGGAAGGAAGTTACAAAAGGATAATATCAGGGTGTTAGAACTGACTAGTATCTTTCATAGGCTGATTCAGAGTTTTTTAGGTTTTGACCAGATGAGCTTTGCTTTGTGCTTTGCCTGGGCAGTTAGGTCCATTGCCTCCCTGAGAGATGCCCGTGGTTATAAACATTACTGAAAGAGTTGCAAAAGAAAATAGCATCTTGTGCACCAGAACTCAGTGGCACAACATTTTATGTAGTGGAGCACTGAGGTGCTAACTAGACAAATTTGCTCCACTCTTCAGGGAGCCTTCAAATAAACTGCAGATAAGAACTTGGTGTCAAAGATGGGGGAAACCAAAGTTGAAGTAGCAACATCATTGTGATTGTCATATTGCACAATATTACTTGGCTAAGCGTCTTGGCTGCCCTCCATGTGAGAGATGGAGCTGCTTTTCAGCCTGCGTGGAAGAACCGGAGGCCAGAAGTGAGACCAAACCAGGAAGATCCATTCTGAAATGTTGTTGGTTCTTGAAAGAGAGAACCTCTATGATTGTAAAAATTCCCCTGAGGGATTTAAAAATGCCTGCCTATGTAAACCGCCTATGAATGCCAGCCTATGAATAAAGTCAGAGGAGGAATCTGATGACCAGAAAGGTGGTATATAAATACCTAGTTGTTGTTGTTGTTGTTGTTGTTGTTGTTGATTTATTTATTTATTTATTTATTTTTTAAAGGCATCCAGGCCAGATGCCATCACCACATCCTGTGGCAAGGAGTTCCACAGACCAACCATACACTGAGTAAAGAAATATTTTCTTTTGTCTTTTCTAACTCTCCCAACACTCAATTTTAGTGGATGTCTCCTGGTTCTGGTGTTATGTGAGAATGTAAAGAGCATCTCTCTATCCACTTTATCCTTCATGCCACGGCTCTTTCTCTGGCTGCTTGTTTGCAGACATAGCTTCTCTCCGCTTGATGCAGTTACCAGGTCGTGCTGTACCAGTTAGAACCAGTTTTAAAAGAACTACTGTATACAAAAGTATAGAGCCAAACCTTCCATTGCTGTAAATTCCATGAATCCATCATTCTCCCAGGCAACTTTATTCTGTGTTTAGATCTGGATTCATACATCATATGCAAAGCATGTGCAATGGCATGTATAGCATTGTAGATGCTGTAGGTGTAGCCTGTCATGCTCATCTCAAAGAGTGTCCCAGGAAGGCTCTCCAGCTTCTCCTCTCCTGTGCAATTTTTTTTGGTTTTCTCATTCACACTAGAAATATTGGAATTGGTCAATGCACAGTCAAAGGTTCGCTCCCAAAAATCTTTGATAAAACCATCTTCTTTAACCCAGGAGGGACTGATGCTCTGAAGAAATTCCCTAAATCCTGGTACTTCATTTGAATGAGCTGATAGGGATATGGCCCCATGGTATGGTTGGACATCCCAGTTCTTTTTATTTGTATGTGTTTCAAAATTGCCATATGTTGTCAAAATCCACACCTTTCCTAATGGTGAGTGCTGGAATTCGATTTGAAAATACCAGTCCAAGTAATACATGATCATAGAGGAAGAAAAAACTATAAACACATTGACTTTACTACTAACGAGAGTTGACATTTTCCCCCAGTCACGATACCACAAGTCCAATGTTTTATCAGTAGAAGTCCATTGTGGCATTTCTGCAATAAAAGCAAAGCAGATACCACTTTGGGGAAGTATCTGCATCAATGCCTTCGAAAAGCCTCCTCCAGTGTACTCAGCCTGGGTAAAGATCCCAACCCATGTCCACTGGAAATGCAAAAGTAATTGAGCAATCCCATAGCACTGTTCGGTCTCCGTTGGGAGCATCTGGTATAAGTAAGGGAATTGCTTCTTTTCACTTAGGCTTGAGTCAAGGGAACCATAGGAAAGCTAAAAGAGACCAGAGAGGAATAACTTGAATAGAGTGAAAACAGTGATTCTCAAACATTTTTAGCATTGGGATCCACTTTTTGGAATGACAATCTGTCCAGGACCCACCGGAATTGATGTCATGGCTGGATGCGTCATCATCAAGAAAATTAAAATAAATAGTTAAAAATAATTAAATTTAAGTAAAACAAATAAATAAGGGGAACTAAGATGAGGAAGCCAGCCCCATTCCACGAAGTGAATTCTCTCTGTAGCCAGCCTGAAATAACTTTTACCACCCCCACCTACCCCAAAAAATTAGTAAGGTATTCAGCCCTGTCCAGTTCAGTTTCAGTTCTTACATTTAAACCAGTTCAGTGCGATTTCAGATGAAATCAGTTTTAAATTAAACATGCACATGATGAGAATGATCTGGGGGCAGAAATCTGTGGCGGCAGCACCGCCGTTATCCTGTCCTCCCTTCCTGGTCTTGAATGCTGCCTTGGATCCAACTAGATTTACACCAGACAAAGGGATGGTGCAGATCTGAGCAGTTCCATTGGGAACCACGATGCAGTAGAATAGGTAAGCTTAAGATATTTTGCTTGCTCCTCATCTTGCCAAAAGCATGCAGCAGAGCCCAGGGGTAGGACTGGGCTGCTCAAAAATGATTTTGTTTTGGAATGAGGAAAAAAAAAGCAATGGCTGATTCAGCAGCTTTTCAGTTACGCTCAGAATAGCTCAGGAAAGGTGCCTGCTCAATGGGCAATAGAGTGACAGTTTCTCATTGCTGAGGAAGCAGGGCAGTGAAGAAGTAGGGAAAGGGCTGGAAAGGGGAAAGAGTGCCCAGTTACAAGTCCTAGGTGCTGACTTGGCACTGTGGTTCTTTTATACTGGTGGAAAAAGTGTGCTTGGGCCCACGTGACTCAGCTGCAGCTCATCTCACCACTGAAAGTTTTCTGATGTGCCCAGTGTTGACACTGATGGATCTCTTGTGGACTATAGAGTCCCAGCCAGGACATGTGGAACCAAGGCTCCAGAGGGGCTTGGTTTTAGTGAGGCAGTGGAGTTTAAAAGAGAGCCAGGATGATTTAGTGGTTCTGTTATTGGACTTAGACCTGGAAGGTCCAGGTTCAAATCAGAGGGGACCTATAAATTCTCTCTGAAGTTGAGATGAGTGTTCCTTTCTTTGTTGGTTTTGGAAGAGAGATTTAGGATTGGTGGGGTTGGCATTGACCATGGCGCAAGAGAAGCAAATGTCACAACATGGACTCACATCTTCTTTCATTTTTGCCACCAGCATAGTTCCTTGACTCTTGTATCAGTTTTCTCTTTGTGTTCTTTGTCATGCTAAAACTGGATAAGATTGTCTCTTAAAATTGTGGGGTCTATCTACTGCCTTCTCTCTTCCTTGTTTATTGCCCACCAAACCTAATCCTGTGGTTCTGTATTTAGTTTCTATCTTTCCCTAATTTTAACTTGTGGTTGTTTTTCTGCAGAGTCCACAACTCTAACTTCCATTTTGAAACCTTAGTTTGAGACCAGAGGGTGACAGGAGCTCTAGGAAGGAGATCAGGAGAGTCTGGGGCTTCTGGAGTTCCAGATAGTTCAAAAATGGGAACTACAACATCCTTGGCCAGTTTCTCCACTAGAGTTTTCCAATAAGCAGGTTGGTCCTGCTTCATAGAGTGACTTTTCCTATGGGCAATCCATGAGGGAGTAGAAAATACAAAAAAAATTTCCTCTTTTCATCCACATGAAATTCATAGTACTGGCTTGGGATTTGTTAATCTCTGCCTTAGACCAGTGTTCCTCAGCTGGTGGTACTTGTTCCATTGATGGTACTTGAGTTGGTGTCCAGCAGTACTTGAGGGACCTCCAGACCCCACTATCTGGCAGTGAAATCAGTAATGCAGTGTGACAAGCAGCAGTAGGAGACTCACAACCCAATCCTGTGCATGTCTACTCAGAAATATGTTCCACTGGAGTCAATGGGGCTAACTCCCAGGAAAGTGCGGATAGGATTGGGCTGTCAGCTTGGCAGGCAGAGCTCCAGTGTGTGCTTTTTGTGCACTCAAAAAGTCCACCCATCCACCCTCATCCTCTTACTGTTTGTCGTGCTGTGTCTGGCCTCTCAATCCAGAAGTAACTGGCAATGACATCATTGCCAGTTACTTCTGGTGGTTCTTCCAATAGATGGAAAGTGGTATGGCAGGTGACAAACATTGAGAAATGCTGCCTTAGACCATCTAGAGAGAAATCAGGCCAGGAGCAACATTCAAACTGAGGGGGTCCTGATTCTCCCTAATGGGTGTTGAGTTTACAATACTATAAAAACTGATCAATATAGAACAGGTAAACCCTCTAATGCAGCATTTCAAAACTGATTTTTGGTGGGTCATGGGCTTGTCACAACCTCGAAGTTGCTTCTGGTCATGCCGACCCACAACCTACATGATTGGCTGCATCACGCCACATTACATTGGTGCAGTGATGAATAAATAGATATGTATAAAGAAGTTACAGTATATGACAGGGTCTAACCTAATCATATCATTAAAACCTTTACACGTAAATGTACTGGAAAATAAAAGAATGACTTGCAGCCAAACCTATTCTCCAGATATTCCAGTCTGAATGGCATATGCCTTGGCATTCACAGATGCTGGCACAACAACAGCCCTAGCAGAGCAGCAGTTTACCCATCTGCAGATGGCGGTGAAGTAATTTTATGGAGAATTGGGCAAAGTGTCCACAAAGAGTGCGCATTGAGTGAGAGGGAGGAGGAGGTGAGGGGAACAGGGCAGTGACAGGGACAGCATAGAGGGCAGATTGGGACAGGGAAAGAAGTTGTTCTGGGAGTGCACACCAAAACTTAACCCCTTCCCGACCTCAGTCTCTTGATCCAGGACTTACACCAGCAATATTGTTGGTACAGGTTCCAGTAAACCCAGTGGACTGGCACAAGTTTATCTCAGGACAAGGGAATAGATAAACCCCTGCTAATTGGGTAAGAGGCACTTTTTCACGTGGGTGCTCCTTTTTTTAGCAGGGGGAGAGTAACTGGCCCATCTCACCCCAGCAGTGTCTGTTCTGGTGGCTGTCTGCGGGTATTCTTTTCCATCTTTTTAGATTGTGAGCCCTTTTGGGACAGGGAGCCATTTAGTTATTTGATTTTTCTCTGTAAACCGCTTTGTGAACTTTTAGTTGAAAAGCGCTATATAAATACTGTTAATAATAATAATAATAATAATAATAATAATAATAATAATAATAATAATAATAATAATAAATATTCCCCTACCCTGAAAAGGCCTCCAGAGGCCGAAACTCCCCTGTGGATGCTAAAGTCACATTGGTGCCCCTACATCGTGCTGCAAGGAGTTGCAGTGGATTGGGCTGTCAGGTAAATTTAACATATTGGACGAAGTTATTATTATTATTATTATTATTATTATTATTATTATTATTATTATTATTATTACATTCACATCAAAATGACAACACAGCTGATAATGATCATATACACACAAAAACACAACATTTATCAGCTGGTAAATCCTCATCCACAAGGACATCTGCCTGACATCTAGGTGTAGATGAGCTTCTGATGAAGGTTGGATGCTGTACCAATTATGGTGGTCTTCTGTAAGTCAACTGGTGTTATTGCTGGGGCCTCCAGTAGTAGCAGTAGTAGTAGTAGTAGTAGTAGTAGTAGCAGCAGCAGCAGCAGAAGCAGCAGTAGTAGTAGTAGTAATCATAATCTTAATCTGTTGATTCTTTGATTATTTCTCATCGTAATTGTAAGCAACAGCAACAGGGTAACAATATTGTTACAAAAAAGGTCCACTCCAGAATGTTTTCACTTTTGCTTGAAAATATAATACATACATTCTCACTTATGTACCATAGATGTCCACATCCAAATCCTATCTTCTGCAACGTCTACCTGTGGAATCTTGTAGTGGTTTATCATCCTGGCAATGCTGAGTGCTGTGAAAGTTTGTAGTCCTCCAACAATGGCTATCAAATTGTTTTGAACTTCACACTCGTAGTTGGGGACAAATCTATGCTGTGTGGAAAGCAGACGCAGCATGCTCTCAGAGACCATTTTTTCATGATAGTAGATGTCATAGATATGGAACCCCAATGTGACATTAGGTAAGAGTGCTGGATTTTCATTTACCTCCTTTATAGCAAATACCAAGGCGAGGGCATGCTGGTAATTCTTTGGTATTCCACTGCAATAAAATTTATGTTCTATATAACACAACATAAAACCAGGCAAGGCATATATTCAGGCCGTGCAGCCTGACACGGAGCTCAGGGTTCGATGGGCCTGAGCCCTACCAGTCCTGCCCTCCTCCCACCCCACTCCTTTCCTCCAGAATGCCTCCTTTTGTCCTCTCCCTGCTCGGCTCCCCCCACCCTGGAAAGCCATCTCTCCCAACGCCCCTTCCTACCGAAGAGTGTATACTTTCCCCAGGGCAAGGGAAGAAAACTACCCTGAGAGAGCACTGCAACTGCCTCTCTATCCTAGAATGCAGCACACACTTCATTGGCTCACTTGAATCTGCACATTGGGGTTAGGTAAGATTTTGCTGTTAGTTGACTCCTTTGCCAAGTCAATTGTTTAAATAGTTGATGCTTCTAAATTTTGGAGTGAAGGCTTTTCTCTGTGTGGTAAAACTGAAGGATATACAAACAGCTATTCCTGAGTAATGCCCAGTGCAAGGATATAAGCCTATGCCCCCAATCAAAGGGATGTTTTCACTGCAATTGCTGATGTTGCACATTAACACATCCTCTGGATTAATGAATGGCCTTTATGAGGTGCATCTAAAAGGGAACAAATACCCCACATCACGATCTCTCCAAATTGGCCCTGAACTCCCAGGGTTCTCCGTATTTGAAATAGCTATTGCCTCTGTCTGCCTCTCCCAAATTGCAAAACATATTTTTTCCCCTAAACATACACACTTTATGTCTACCATCTACCAGCAGGAGGAATGTCACATTTGAAAAGCTTTGGTGGGTACCACTATTAAAAACACAGTGGGTTTCTAATTAGGAACTAATGTAGAAGCGTTAACTAACCAATCAGAGACAGGAGGTAAAGTGTTGGTGGCACTGAAGTGCGGCCATTTCCTTCCACCTCTCTTTCCACCTCCCTTACTCTCCTTGGTTCTGTGTCGACTAAGTATTTGGTGCAGATCCAAGGAGACCCACTGGGGAGGTTTGAACTTTCCCTTTCTCCAGACTGCCTCCCTGCTAGATGCAGTGTGAGTTCTAGTGGCGTGGCTGCATTGGCAGGTGGAGTTAGGATTGAGCTGTAAGGCTGCAATCTTATAAACACCTCCCTGGGAGTAAATCCCATTGAACAATGTAGGACATACTTCTGAGTAAATGTGCATCAGATTGCAATGTAAATGACATTCCTCAAAAACCTGAAAAGTTTCTCTAGTCGCTTAACTGAGAGAAAGAGCAAAGCAAGGGTCTGAGAACTGTGGTGATATTAGTCACATTCAAAGGAAGGTATACAGTATACAGCTCCTTAGGCATTAAATTATCTGTTCCTAGTTATTGTCATCTAAGCAACCAGATGGTATATGCTACATTAAAACTTACATTATCTCCTTGATCAGCACTGGAGCTGGTAGCATCGTGAAACTTGCAGAATGTTCCCTTAAGAAGCTCTGGGAAGTAGTCTCTCCAACTACAAGGTTTCCTAGTTGATAGAACTCATGTAGAAGAAAAGAAGGATCATTTACTCTGCACTTCATCAAATGAGACTTCCAACTGGGATGGACCGAATAGTGCTCACACCCGATAGAAGGTAGCTGACCCAACAGCAGCAGCAGCAGCAAGGACACCATCATTCTGAAAACAAGACTGCCTTTCCAGAAGCATTTATTTCCACTCTTTTCTTCAACAAAGAAGAAATGCTGTCCTTGGAATAGGAGCTGACCCCATTGCTACTTTGACCAGCAGGATGTCATCAACTGTACCCTTCCCTTCGGAGAATTCTGAATGGCACTGTTTCAATTTCCGGTCCTTCAGTGACTCCACAGAGGTTTTGTAGCATTTCTGGTACTGACTCACTACAATCCCATCATTTTCTTTTAAAGGATTACTGAGAAACAAAATGCAGTGTAGGAAAAGAGAATGGACAAGGCACTGACCGTAACCCTTTGGGCCCTCCCTCAACATCACAGCGTGCTTTAATAAACAAGTATAGCAATTGTTTTTCTTAAGTCCTCCAGACACCCCTTGGGTTTGGTGAACTGGACAATTACTGTAGATAATCACAGGTGAGAAAATTAGCTTCCCTGGGATCTGAGTTTGTTGTGGTAAAAACCCAGCAAAGTAGCAGGTGGTCAGTGAGTTGCCTGACTAGGTTTTTCACCTGTATTTAGCTGGTATGATTTGTCTGCATATGTACGTGGTGCTGGGCGCCTGCTGGGGGAGCACGAACCTTGCTAAATGTCACGAATGACTGCATCTTGCATGCACAGCACATTTTAACCTGCAAACAAAAGCTGTAGCTTCCTGATACAGAGTAAACAAAATTGGTAGTGACACAAACACAAAGTCAGGAACCCTACCAGCCTTCACCAACTCTTTGGCTACATTGAATCAAGGAGTCAAAGCTAATTAAGCTACTAGCCTCCAGAACTAGCAACCACAGCTTTGGGGAGGAGTGGGGGGAGGCGGGAGGGAAGGGAGGGAGGCTGGATCCCAACCCCCTTTCCGGGGGATGTCGGAATGGCATCATTCATTCATTACACCATTAATCCAACACTGGAAGGTAAGATGATGATGATGGTCTCCACAACCACGATGAAAAACTTATATTCTTTCAGGTTTTCTCTGGCTTAGGTGCTCCCTATTATTCAGATGAGGCCTTAGCACAAGAATGTAGCATTTAGGGCACTGGTTTCCAACCTGTGGTCTGGGGGTCACAGGTGGTCCATGCGGTCTCAGAAAAAAAGATCACTTTTGATCACTTCAATCAGCTCGCCGAGAGAACACTCCCCCACAGACCACCAGAGCAGACAGTCAATGAAGTGTCAGCTGCGGCTGTGGGCAGTCCATCCTCTGTCATCTCTGGTAATCCATGGGGAGGACACTAGCTTAGGAAGTGCTTCCCCACAAACCAACAGAGAGAGCAGAGAATGGACTACCTGCAGCTACACCTGGCAACAAAAGCAGCAAGCCAGAAATCTTATCTATAAATAATAAATCTAATAAATCTCTTATAAATATTCTCTAATTGTACTTTTTAAAAAATTGTACTTTTTGTGTGCAGGGGAGTAGTGTGGTCCATGATAATCCCAATTTTTGCCTCAGTGGTCCGCAAGCGCCTAAAGGTTGGAATCACTGTTTTAGGGGAAAAAATGCAACCCAGTAAACCAACACTGGAGGCTAAGATGGAGAAGATTTCCACAGACACCACGTATTTCCCCTTGGTGCTCAGATAAGTCAGAACAAATCTCAACCAAACACTGCAAAAGACCAACATGCTGAAAGTGATGAAGTTGGCTTTGTTAAAACTAGCAATTTCCTGGCTAGGAAAGCCACTGTGAAACTGACAATAGCCAGGAATCCCAGGTAACTCAGGACATAATAAAGCAGGGCAGGAGATATTCTACTGTGACTTGCCCCATCAGTGAGTGCATGTCCACATCTGGGAATGGAGGAAAAGTACATAACCAACCCATACAAATTTTTTTTAAAATTTTTATAGACTTTTATTTTTTCCCACAAATGTACAAAACAATACAAACAAACAAACAAACATATAAACATATAAACATATTTAGAAGTGCTCTATACCATATATCATTTTTATAATTACCTTATTTTTCACTTCATAAGCCGCACTTTTTCCCCCAAAAAAAGTGGGGGGGGGGAAGTGTGTGTGTCTTATGGAGCGAATACTGCAAAAAAGAGTGCACGTTGGGGATCTTAATGAAGGGGGGATCTTCATGCCAGTTTATGATCCCATTCACCCTAATAAAGGGAGGGATCTTCATGCCAGTTTATGATCCCATTTACCCTAACAAAGGGAGGGATCTTCATGCCAGTTTATGATCCCATTCACCCTAATAAAGGGAGGGATCTTCATGCCAGTTTATGATCCCATTCACCCTAAGAAGGGGGGAATGGTTCAAATGTTATTCTGTTATAGTTTATTAAATATTTTATTACACTATTTGGTTCAGAATATTTTTTTCCCTGTTTTCCTCCTCTAAAAAATAGGTGCGTCTTATGGTCAGCTGCGTCTTATGGAGCGAAAAATACAGTAATCATTCTGCTGGAGTGCTCGCTCCAGTATTATAATGCATGTTAAAAGAGAGGTGTAGACTGTGGTACTCATACGAAGGATCCATGAATATGTCTTTTTAGGTTTACTTGGAGATGAATGTCACAGCTTAAAAATATTATAGGAGCAGTCATTCAAATGGTTTAGATTCCTACTTGTTTTTCCTAGTTAACTGGTTCCTGCTGTTCAGCTCAGGCCTCAGGACAATTATATAGCATTTGGGGAAAAATATGCAAACCAATAATCCAGCACTAGAAACCAAGATGGAGAAGATCTCCACAGCCACCATGTATTTTCCCTTGGTGCTCAAGTAAGCTGGAAGAAAGGACACCCAAACACTACAAAACACCAACATGTTAAAGGTGATGAACTTAGCTTCATTAAAACTGCCTGGCAAATTCTTAGCTAAGAATGCAATAGTGAAGCTCACGAAGGCTAGAAGTCCCATGTAGCCCAATACACAATAAAACATGATGACTGATCCTTCATTACATTCCATTACAATCTCACCAGACACTGAGTGCATATCAAATCCTAGGTGTGGAGGGGAAGTTCCCAACCACACCATACAAATCCCTGCTTGAATAAGGGAGCAAGACAAAACAATCAACTTGGCCAAGCCTTTCCCCAGCCATTTCCTTTTCCTG
Source organism: Tiliqua scincoides (assembly GCF_035046505.1). Lineage (NCBI taxonomy): Eukaryota > Metazoa > Chordata > Lepidosauria > Squamata > Scincidae > Tiliqua > Tiliqua scincoides. The sequence goes on from NC_089825.1 coordinate 113,243,071, forward strand.
GCTTCTGGCTTTGTGACCCTGAATGCCAGAACCACAGTGATGGTTTTGGCCAACACACAAGAAACAGCAATAGTGAAGGAGATTCCAAATATTGTTTGCCGTAAATAGCAGGTCATTTGCTGAGGCTGACCAATGAATAGTAAGGGGCAGAGGAAGCAGAGCAAGAGGGAGCTGAGCAGGGAGTAAGTGAGGTCCCGATTGTTGGCTTTGACAATGGGAGTGTCCTGGTACCTAATAAAGATTCCCAGCACCAAAACTGTAATCAGAGAAGGAGAAAGAGTCAACAAAACTAATGTGATCCCAAAAGGTTCTTCATAAGAGAGGTAGTTTAAAACTTTGGGAAGACATTTTGTTTGGTCCTTGTTTGGAAATTGATCTTCTGGGCATTGGAAACAGTTGTCCATATCTGAAAGAAGGAAAAGAAGCCATGCCAGTCTTTCTGAAGTAGACCACAACTGTCCCTTTTCTATGGATTCTCCTGTATCTAATGAAATGAAATGTATCATCCACAGTCTCTGAGTTGTTCTGCCCATAAAGTGAACTTTAGATAAAAATAAAACAATGAAATTTTGCATTGAGGTGATCACTTTGGGGGATGATTGCCACTCACATTATCATCAGGGGATATAATCAGAGATCCCCCCCCCAGCCCTGGATATACACATGACTTACTGAACAGAGTCATCATTACTACTACTCCTGAATCTAGTCCTCCCCCAACTTGACCCAAGACATTGTATGCCCTTTCAAATGCAGCACTAAAATCATCCCACCCTGATTTCTCCTTTGTATCGCTAACCCTATTTTCTTCTGCTTTGTATTGTATCCAGGAAATGCTGGACTTTGCATGGATATAAATGTTATAGGAAGATAGAATAGTCCCTGTCAGACACTGGACATGGACTGTGAGGCCAGCGCAAAAATAAATTCCATGCCGGGACAGATATATGTGACTGTTTACATTAACTCTTCAGCATCATCTCCAAGCAGTCTGAAGCACAGTGTCCCACTATGATGATAGTGATGATTTGGAGCAATTTATTGGAGGAGAACAGCAAAGCAGAAATGCAAATTAATAAATAGTATTGCAACCTATTTTGCTGTCAGAGTTAGTTAGGGTGGGAGGCTTGATACAGGAGATGTCCATGTGCCACTCACATTATCAATGATTGTTAGAGGTTCCCACTCCCAACCCCTCAAAAAAGAAAACTAGGCAGAAAAGTGGCTTGGTAAAGCCACCTTGACACTTTGTGCATCTGTCGGTGCTGTGCAATCCCTTCTTTCACCTATGATGATGGCTTTCAAATCAGGAACCCATGAAAGTGTATTAAGGGTTCTTCAATTAGAAGATAGGTAAAGACAAACAAGGCATTTTGAAAAATAGCATGTGCACCACTACCATCTTATACATTGTAAATTTATGTTCAGTATGTTAAGTAACACATTTACCATCAATTTGGGGGTTGCAAACGCCCTTGAACATACCCCAGAATCCTCTTACAGTGTGATCCTATGAATGACCTATTCACAGAATTAAAGCCTGTCAACTTCAATGGGACTCCCAGGTAAGTGCATATAGGGCTGCAGCCTTGGATGCTCAAGAAGTTCTACAGCAGATATTCAGGCTTTCTTCAGTAGATAAACCACTGTGGAAAGTGGAAAATCCACTAATCGAACTGGAATATGCAATCCCCCTAGTAGGTTTCATGCAAGTTATCCTTCCAGCAGCACTATTAGTTTTCATCCAACAGAACAGTGGAGTGCTTGCTGTGCTAGAAGCCCAGGTTTAGTGGTAGCAGATCATGAGATCCTCTAGTGTAATGCCCAGATAATAATAATAATAATAATAATAATAATAATAATAATAATAATAATAATAATAATACAGGTATTTCTATACCACCTTTCTTGGTCTTCAGATTTCTCCTTAGACTTTATTCAAGGCGGTTTACATAGGCAGGCAAATTAAATCCCCGTAGGGATTTTTAGAATTTGAAAGAAGGTTTCTATCTTTCAAGAAACCGCAACATTCAGATGTTTCTTTCTTGATCTGGTCGCACATTATGGCCTCCATCCTCCCACGCTCAGAGCAGATGGAATAGCTCGGCTCAGCTTGTCAGCTGCTTCAAGGTCACACAGTGCCGGTGGCCTTGAACTGGCGACCTTCGGATGTTATCTTCAGGCAAATGGAGGCTCAACCCTCTAGACCAGACCTCCTGCCCAGATAGGATTATGCTTAAATTAGTAAATGCATATTTTATATTTCAAGGGCATACTGTGGATTTGTGGATTTTGTGTTGCAAATTCTAATTAGTGGAGACGTTTACATTTTGGTTACTCAAGCATAAGTACTTTGCCCTGTGTTATGCATATTTTGGGATTGTTAGAAGAAAATCATTTCCTACCATACTGGTGAGCAATCTGTCTTTCTGGGCATGGTGTACAGTCATAGCAACAAAAGGGCTCCCTTTCTTTCTTTCTTTTGCTGGAACCTGGAAGGCACTCGTCTGAGCACTTGGAAATGGGTAGCATCTATCCATAAATAGAAAGGAAAATAGAATTCAGTGCTTAGTGAACATTATGCACATTGGTTCTGCTGAGCTTGCATAACTTAACTGAAAGTCATGATGACAATGTCCTTCCTCTCCCTTTCTCACAACCTGACTCACCCTGAAAATTACTTCAGATTTTTGAGATTTAATGCTGAATGCTTAAAAACTCTCAAAGCTTTCAAGCATTTAACAAGAATATTGGAAGAGCCCAAATGGGTGGAGTGCAGCTCACTTCCTAGCTATTTCCTGCTATTCCACAAGCAAAAATAACTGCACCTTTCCAAGTGAAAAGGAAGGGTATGCAGGAAGGTATATAGGAAGTATACAAGCATCAGTACCACGCAGTAGAAAGCCTACAGGTAGCAGCCGGGGTCAGGTGTAAACCTTATTTCATGTTGGGGCCAGCTTGAAAAGATATGGGTCCAATGGGGGGGGAGGGTGTTTCATGTTCAGCCCTCTTCATTTGGAGGCAGTTGAAAACTTTCAACAAACAGAACTCCAGAAAAACGGTGCTGGGATTAAACCTAGTGATTTTGAAGCAGAATTAATGCATCAGAATGCATTGTCTCAGTGCAGTGGTGGACTATATTCTTATGTGGTCTACTATATTTTTTCTACTTTCCCAAAGGCAAGAGTACATGAACTTTATGGTTAAAGAATGTTAATTTCTGCTAAGTGTTGCGGAATAGGTACTCTTACTTAAGTGCATCAGAAGTGCCTTGTTGGATCATGCCAAAATCCATTTAAACCATTGTTTGTTGAAAGAATTTCAACAACTGGTGCTCATAGTGCACCAGAAATTGGCTAATGGTTTATAGGCGGGCAGCAATCTACCATGTACCTTTTTAAGAGCTGGAAAATAGACATGTTAAGTGATCGGAAGAACTAAGTGCATAGGTAGAGGTTTGGTTAATCTGTTTCCCAACAGCAGTTCTCACTGACAAGAATGCTGGTGTTCAGTTAAGGAGTATTTGACAGTGGGAAACATGCAATTGAATCAGATGTGAATATGCTTTATTTGATTCTTTGAATACAGTTTTGCATTCCCCTTTGTAAACCAGTATTTAAATCCTACCTGATTAAAGTCTCTATGCCATGTGACACCCTCCTCGTTAATGATAAGTCCTTGGCCCAGTAATGCCTTTGGATCCATCCTTCCTACTTTCACCCTTAAGAGGGACTGGTTTGGGAAGGTAACCCAATTTATAATATCCATTCCAGTTGCTAAGTCTCCATTCTCATCAAAATATATCTCCTCTCCCGCACTGTTATTAAATACTGTTTTCCTCAAATAATGGTGAAACTAGATTGAAAAAAATAAGATGTTAAGGAAAAGGATAATAGTTTGGGATCATTTAAGTTTTGGACATTTGTTCCACCTGAAAGTACAAGTTATGATTATTACATGTCATAGAAGCCCCTCTGTGAAAAATGAAGGGAAAATCAATGTCATAGCACTTTTGCCAACTCAAAAACATCAACCAAACTAAATTTGAATTCAGTGTTCATCCGAGTGACTTCTCCGCTTGCTTTTAGTAGCAATGCCTCATTCTACTAGTTTTACCAAGGTGGGGTGAAAAGAATGGAGACAAAGATGCACATGGAGATCTCTTCAGTGGTGGTGTCATTAGGTTTTGCATTCAGGGCTGCATTCAGGGCTGAAAGATAGAAATAAAACCAAATACACAGGGACACTTTGCACACTTTCACAAGTAGGTATGTCTATGGACAGTGCAAGTATGGGAGTAGATGTACTTCCCAACATGGTTCTGTACATGTATAGGCATGGTTTCTTCAGACCTGATCATTATAGGTCAGCATGATTCAGATTTGCAGTTTCTCAAAGCCATGCCCAACGTATTCATCACAGATTGAAACTGATAAAACAAAAAGCTGGGCATGTTCAGGAAGGGCTGATGCACCGTTTTGCGCACTGTTTTGCGCACCCTTTGCGAACTGAGATTCTTCTTGTATTAAATGTCTCACATGATATACTGTAACTGCTTTGAAAGTGAGAAAATACCTGCCCAGGTTGTCGATTTGAAGGTTCAAACTGATCTTTTCCCAGCTTTGATCCATATTTGGGTCTGGATGAAGACATGGCATGTAAAGCATTTGTGATGGCATAGATTGCATTGTAGATACCGTAACTGTGGCCAGTCATGGTCATTTCAAAAAATGACCCAGGAAGGCTTTCCAGCTTTTCCATCCCAGTACAAGTCAATTCATTTTCTTCCTCTAAACCAAAATCAGGAAATGAACAGCCAAATGCCTGTTCCCAGAAAATCCTGATAAAACCATCACCTTTGGCAGGGTGAGTATGTAAGGACGCAAGGAAACTATGGAAACCGTGCACTTTGTTGGTATTAGTGGTAAAGGATAAGGCACCATGAAAAAATTGTATATCAAAAGACCGGTGAAATGTGTATGCTGAGAAATCCCACTGTGCTGTCATAATCCACACTCTACCAATCTTTGGCAGGCCTTCAAACTCTGCCAGATAGATCTTCCATTTCAAACCAGACATGGTCTGAGAGTCTGCATTGACAACAAATACATTAACTCGGTTCTTTGTGCTAATAAGAACAGTGTTCTGCATGGCCTTTGGATGAATGGAGTCTGCAGAGGCATATGCTGTAGTGAGCAATTTCACAGTATAAGCAACAAAGATGCCATTCTGAGAAAGCATGGGCTCCAAGGTACGCACAAACTTTTCTCCGTGATCATCGTCCATTGCAACGATCTGAATCCATGTCCAACAGAAATGCTGAAGTAGTTGGACAATCCCCCTGTATTGATATGCTTCATTTGGGCCCACTCGATAGAAGGAAGGGAGGTGAGTGTTCTCATTCAGGACGGGTGAAAATAAACAATAGGGAACCTAAACAAAAAAAACAGGTGGGTTTGGGTAGGCTTCATGTGTGTCAACTGCTTGCGGAGGAGTCATTCCAACAAAAAGAAGATGAAAATGTCAACTTGGTTTATGGCCATGCCGTTTAGAATTCAGGGAAGGGGCTGACATGACGGAATGCACATCCACATTAAGAAATTCACGTACGTGTGCTGGTAAAGGCAACAGTTGCAGACTTGACCCCTGGGCCTCCCTGGGGCACAAGACCACAACATGACATCCCCTCCACAACATACCACCCCCCTGGATTCTTACTCAGCCATATGGAGCCTTGCGTTACACACTTGAGCACTCCAAAAGCCTTCTGAGGCCTCTGGAGTGCCATTAAACAGTACTTCCCGCTTTGCAATGAAAACTGGAAGTACTATTTAAGGGTGCTTTTGGAGGCCTCAGAAGGCTTTTGGAATGCTCGGGGACACAGCATGGGGCTTTGCCTGCCCATGGTACTGCTCCGGAGTTGCAGGCGGACAGACGTGACAATGGTGGCGCAGCAGTGCTGCCCCCACAGGGCCCACAGGTGTGGCACCTGAGGGTTTTGCTCCCCTGGCCCCCCAGGACCATCCATCATCCTATATTCTCTTGTGTGTGTGTGTGTGCTTGTTTTGCAGGCACCCCAGAGCCTCTGAGAGGGACGGTGCAGGGAGTACATCATACCTGGGCTCAGGGTCAAAAAGGGGGCCTGGGTGCCAAAGGCGGGGAGCTGGAAATTTCCAGGGATATCAGCTGGCCCCATGGAGAGCAGAAGATGGAGGCTGAGCCAACCAAGAGGCCAGGTCTACTGGGCTGGTAGACCAGGGCTCCACATTGGGGAACCTGGTAGATGTGAATTCTGGAGACTTTTCCAGACATTGTCATGCCGCATTTTGCCCTCTCCCTGTCTCTGCCCTCCCCACCCCATTTTGCCCCTCCCCCTTTCAGAAAGTGGCCCAAAAGAAACTTTGTACCCCCTGATAAAATTCCTCTCAGAGTCCTTGAGGTACCCTGATTGATTTTTGTCATCTAAGGTTATGAGAGTCTAGGGAGGAATTTTTGTTCATGTGCTGTATTGGTTCCTGGGAACTGGATGGTTCACCTTCCCTGGGATGTCTGCACATTTCAATCTAGACTAATAATTTCACTCCGCAGTCCCAATCCTAATCCCCTCCCTGCACCATCTGTAATTTAAGGAGGGGAGGGAGGAAACTCATGCAAACCCCTCAGCCTGAATGTTTCCTGAAAAATAAGCAAAATATTAGCATTTTATGTTATGAAACATGTTATCTTTTCTTCTGTCTTTTAAAAGTAAGCACAATATGTGGGAGAATAGACACGTGTCAAACCTCTGAAATCTTCATGCTTTATAGACATGGCCTACCTGTGAAACCTTGTAGATGCCCAAGATGACTGTCATGTGGAAAGAAGTTTCAAAGTCAAGCCCCCCCAATGACTGCGAACGTATTTTTCTGGATGTCACAGTTATAATTAGGGGCAATCCTAATGTGACTAAAGAGGTTTAGAGTGCTTTGATAAGTCATCTTTGCATTGGAGTAGCTGTCATAGATGTGAAAACCCAGGGTGACATTGGGTAAGATCTTGGAGTTCTCATTGATTTACTTCACGGTGAATACAAATGAGAGGACATGTTGGTAGTTCTTTGGCATTGCACTAAAATGAAAATAGCAATCATTATCATCATCATTATTACTATTGTTAACAGTACGGTAAAAATAGTCAACACACCATAAACTCTTAGCTACTCTTTCTTCTTCCTATAGGTTCATCTATCTCAGAACACAACCCTCTATACATTATGATAACTTGTACCTTTTGATAATTCTAATTCTTTAGAACAATGTTTCTCAAACTGTGGGTCGGGACCCACTAGGTGGGTTGTGAGCCAATTTCAGGTGGGTCCCCATTCATTCAATATTTTATTTTTAATATATTAGACATAATGCTTCAATGGTATGTGATTGTATTTGGGGAGATGCTACACAGCTGTACTTTTAACAGACTTCTCTGTATATGCTTTTAACAATGATAGAAAATGGGACCTACTCCTGGGTGAGTGTGGGTAAGATTACACCTAGGATTGTTAAAAATTGTCCTGCTTGATGATGTCACTTCCAGTCATGACATCACTTCCAGTGAGTCCTGACAAAATATCATTCTAAAAAGTGTGTCTTGGTGCTAAAAATTTGAGAACCACTGCTTTAGAATTAGGATGCAGAATTATATTAATGTAAGATAATGGCATCAAGATAAGTTTTATGTATATTGCAGTAGCCATTTTTTGTAGTATGGTCAAAAAAAGATCAATATACGTATTTATTTTATTCTGGCGTCTTTGACCTACCTTTCTGCCCCTGAAGGCCATTTACATAATATTCAGAGAAATACAAAAACCATATAATCCTAAAAAAAAAATAATAAATAGCTGGAAAACATTAAGTAACAAAAGCAATTAAAAATTTTATATATATCTCATACCCCTGGGGACTGGGGATAAGAATAGGCCCTCAGTTTGGCTGTACTTGTCGTAAGAGGCGACTAAACAGCCACCGGGTAGATGGGACTCGTCAGCCTGGGAAGGCAGCTCATCTGAGAGAACTCTGATCCCAAACCTCCACTGCCTTGTGGCTACATCCAGTTATGGAAAAGGCTTCAGGAGTCAACCTCGAGGCAAAATCCGGAGCCGGAGTCCCTGAGGCAGTTTATGGCTGAACACAGTCACATTCTGGCAACTCCTGCGACGCCGCTGGAACCAACCGCATTGGCTTCTGCCTTTCCATTGGACCATTTCAGCGACGTGGAGAGGGGGGATTTGCTGCATGGGAAACAGTCTATCCTCCATATCTACTTTACCCAGGCTTCGCGCACTAGAGAGGACACTCTGTTCCAGAACCACCATTCAGAGCGTGACACCATAGTCTTCCGATACTGAAGGATGCCAACAACATATATCTCAAACATGCATATAGGATATCATTCTATAATTTTTTTTAAAAAAACCTTTGGTTTAGAGAAGGGTTAAGGGCCCAGTGTTATCCAACTTTCTAGCACCAATGCAGCCATGTCAATGGGGCATGTGTTGCATCCTGCAGTGGGGAGGTAGTCATGGAAGCCTCCTTAAGGTAAGGGAATGTTTGTTCCCTTAACTTGGGCTTGCATTGCTGCTGTATCAGCCCTGGAGAGTCGTATAGGATTGGGCCTTAAGTGGCTTACAAATTCACACCTGCAACAAAAATTTTGAAGATTGAAAGTTAACTTTCAAACCATGCACGCAAAAAATGTGTTTTACCATCTCATCTATTGCACTCGCTTACAAACTCCCTGCACACACTTTCATAGTCTTTTTTTAAGGCCTGATCCTCCTCCTGCACACTTCGGGACAACACAACCAACCCTCATGATTATTAAAATCAGAAAAATGCATCCAGGCAGGAAGACAGTGTTAAGTCACATTCCTAAACATGGGTGGTTTGGGCTAGCTCAGATGTATTAGCCAAACCCTCCTTGCATTAATCTAAATATCCTGCCATTGTACATCCTGTGTAACTGACAGAACCAAGAAGCGTCGGAATCTGCAGTTGTAGAAATGTATAGATAGGGCCCAATCCTTTCCATCTTTCCAGCTCTGGTGTAGCCACAATGCAGCCCCTTGGTAAGGGAACACATGCTCTCATACCTTAAGAAGGCCCCAGTGACTGCCCCTTGACCACAGGATGCAGCGTGCACTCCACTGGCACAACTGCACTAGCACTGGATAATTGGATTGGATTGGGCCCTTATTTGCTTATATTTACAGCAGTGATAGAAAGGACAGGTGGATGTGACTGAACAAAGAGATGCAGGGAAGCGATAAATAGGAGGGAAAGGAGTAAAATCAAGCCGTATATCTTTCACTGCTCTACAGAAGTAAGAGAATTATGTCCTTACATGGGTTCTTCAAAAACCTTGGTTTTGGGGTGTTCATGGAAAGTTACAGGTTCAGATATGGATAAGAGCTGAGAAGTAATCCCATCAATGATGAAGTCACCTGACTGGAGGTACTTCTGTTGACTCCAGAGGGACTCCTCTGTGTTGCACAGTAGTGACTTGCCTTTGGTTTGAGGCAACAACAGCAGTAAGAATACCAGCAACACCAACAAAACTTCCATCTTGGTGGCAAATATCTACCTACCAATGCACGTTCCACTTCTGTCTACTGATAGATCCTTCTAAGAAACTGATTGGTTACTGTTACACCTCAAAAAGGAAATGGTGAAAGACCAAAAGGAAACCGTCCTGCTTGTCCTTACTCTCCCCAACTCTGATGGGCAAAGTGGCACTTCATATTAACTTTCAGACCTGGTAATTTCTGGATAGCAAACATCTAGGCACAGACAAGAATCACAGTGGTTTTTAGAAAATTAAAGGGTACATAAACAGCTCCTAGAAGTACTGAGGGCAGCTGCTGGCATCAGGTGCAGAAATCATGAATTATAATCTCCTGTGATGAGGAGCATAAAGATTGTGATCTTCAGAGAGATTGCAAAATGGGCAATCCCGCCTCACACATGTAGTCTAAGAAAAGAGCAATACACAAGGAAAGAGTCCAGTTGAAAGGAATTTCCCTTGTGTCAGTTTCTGCTCTCAGAGTCGAATTACATAACCTATTTTCTTTCATTGTTTAGAACAGTGAAATCACATCATAAGTTGCACTATTCGGGTACTTTAAAAAAAATTAGATACAACCAGTAAAGACTTCCACCACCTCATGCCATCAAAAAGTACAGAATTTGCAATTCACTGAGAGATTATTCAAGGGAGAATTGCTCACTAAACTCCCTCCCTCCCCATGTTTAATGGATAAACAGCTCAATCCGATGTAACTCCTGGCATAGCGATGCAGCTGGGCTAATGGGGTATGTACTGTATCCCACAGGGGAGATTCAGGCTCCAGAGGCCCCATCAGCTTAAGGAACATTTGTCACCTTGCCCCAAACTCAGCCCTTGCTGGCCCACCTTGTCTACTCAGACCTGCACCAGATATACCACTGGAGCAAATCTGAATAGACACAGAATCCCAATTCTGCCCACTTCCTGCTTCCCGTCCACCCTCTGCCCTGACTTACTGTCCTGACTTGCTGACACACGGACCTGGCTGCTCACCACTTGTGGTGGAAGTCAGGCAGTTCTGAATGGTGTGTCATGATTTTCAATAGCCTTAAAGGGCCTTTCTGAAACTCTTGTGCTGGATTTGGAAGGCCTTTTTAGGACTGGGCTGTAAGTAAAATAGACAACTTACAAGCAAGGTACTTGTGTTTAAATTGCCAGGGAGGTGTTTTTGAATAATACCATAATGCTATGCAGTGCTTTTTTTTAGCCTAACAATACATATTATCATTGCTTTTTTGTAAAAAAAAAAAAAAAAAAAAAAAAAAAAAGGTGCAGGAACTCACAACTTGCTAATCTTTTATTTATTTATTTATTTATAAACCATTTTTATTGGAGAAATAAGTAATAAGATACAACTAGACAATACGTGATTAACACGTACAGAGAAGATAACAAAATGGCATTCAACACTATTGAATACAGATATATTAAAAATAAAATATTGAAATGAATGGGGACCTACCTGAAATTGGCTCATTACCCACCTAGTGGGTCCCGACCCTTAGTTGGCAACCTTTAGTCTTGAAAGACTATGGTATTGCGCTCTGAATGGTGGTTCTGGCACAGCGTCTACTGGGTCCCGACCCACAGTTTGAGAAACACTGTTCTAATGTAAAATGCACTAAAATACACTGTGCCTACAGTTCTCAAGTTAACCACTCTTTGCTATTGGCAAAAAATAGTTCAGGATGCTCTTTAATCTATATCAAAGATTTGCAAAATTGAGGGTCAGAAAAACATTTTATCAAAATTTATGGTGGTTTTTTTTTTTATGAATTTGGGTTGCTGATTCCAAAAATGCCATAGCATAGGCTTCCTCATGAGGAAACTCCTTGAACCATTCACTGACGAGACTATGCCATATTTCCAAAACTAGAAATGATAGGGGAAAACTGATGCCATTTTTGGAATCAGCACCCCAGTGGCATCACTAGGATTTGCATCACCCAGTGTGGGAGGCCTGCGTGTCACCCCACGCAGTGGGCGGGGCAACGCCCCAGGTGGTGGGTGTGGGGATGTACCATCACCCTGCCCCCACTGGTTTATTGGCTGTACCTTTTGTTAGAACACAGATATTTCAGTGTGGTTTGTTTCATTGCATTCTGCATGAAATTATGCATAGATTGATATAAAACATGATGGTATTGTTCCTCCAAATTCTGATTTTAGTGATTTTGAAATCTTGTAGAGTTACACACACCTCTGTGTGAACTTACTAACAACTTATGGCAGCAGTTCTCAAACTTTTAGCACCGGGATCCACTTTTTAGAATGACAATCCATCCAGGACCCACTGGAAGTGATGTCATGGCCAGAAGTGACATCATCAAGCAAATTAAAATATATAATGATAAATAATTAAATTAAAAGAAATAATTAAATAAGGGGGAGCCAGTCCTGTTCCACCAAGTGAATCTACTCTGAAGTAAGTCCTATTGTGGTCAATGGGGCTTACTCTGTAGCCTGCCTACAATAACCCCCGCCCCAAAAGAATCAGTGAGATTTCCAGCCCTCCCCAGTGCCCAGTTTAAAGTTCTTCTATTTCAGGCATATCCAGATAAAGACCCTCCTGACTTTGTAAGTACAAAATAGAAAACTTTCCCCTTACCACCTGAAGCCTCTTTTTTTGTCCTTTTTAGTGGGGGGGGGGGGGAAGAGGCTGCCTTCTGGAGTATCTCCAGCTCCATGGGATTGGGACCATTCTGGTGTCCTCACATTCCCCTTTGCCTGGCCTGACCAACAGCCAAGGCATGTCTGCCTACTCACGAGTAAACACAACGTGAGGCTGCTTGCTTTCCATACAGCTCAATAGACTGCAGCTGGGAGGGAGGCAGGGACCTCCTTCTCCCTTTTGTGTTTTTGGAGGCTGCATTCATTGGATCAGGACCATTCTGATGTCCTTGGAGTCCTCTCAGCTGCCCTTTCTGACAGACTACTAGTGAGTAAACGCGGCCACGTGGCTCCGTTTCTGGCTCAGGCTCACAGCTGGGAGGGATGGGACTTTCTTAGGTGTTTTTGGGGGGCTGCATTCATTGGATTGGGGCCATTCTGGTGTCATTGCATTCCTCTCAGCCTGCCCTTTCTGATGGACTATGGCAAGTACGCCTATTTGCGAGTAATCGCGCACTACGGCTCACTTTCACTTTCCATAGGGCTCCATTCATTTTTTCCTGCGGGGGACTGCATAAAAAAAGGTGCAGGAATGCCGTTCCGGTGTGTTCTATTAGAAAAAAAAGCCCTGATGCTATGTATCATTCAATATGTAATTTCATGCAGAATGCAGAGAAGCAAATTGTGTTGAAATATCTCTTTTCTATCAACAGTTATAACCAAAAAACTAACAGGGGTGGGGCAATGGTGCATCACCATGCCCACTGCCCGGAGCATTGCCCCTCCTACTGCATCAGAGGAAGTCCATCATGGGGATGACGCTCTGGCCTCCTATACCAGGTGATGCAAACCGTAGTGACACCACTGTTTACATGCCTTCCATGGCCTTGCCCCTCCCTTCCTCTCATAAATCATAAGCTGCTACCTGCCAACCAGTGACTTTTGCTCCTACAGTTCCATGACTCTCTACTACCAGAGGTCTTATGCTCTCTCATAGTTCTCAGCCTTTTCTCTCTTGCCTTCAACCCATGTTTTTTTTCTGGAATGAATGCCTCTTCTTGTGAGCACACTCCTAGAGGAGTAATTGAATAATCACACTATACTGGCATTGAGCAGTATTGGGAACCATGTTGTGTAAGAAGAGATCTGGCCCCCATTGCTTTTCCATGTCGCAAATGTGCAACAAGCAACCTTTAAAAAGCAGAGTTTTAACATCTATTGAGGAATCTGAATGTACATGAGTATCTGTCTGTTTCTAGCCAGCCAAATATTGTTTAGAGATACACACAGGGTAAAGTATGAATAATGAAAGGGATGTATCCAAGAAAATGAATTCTGACTAAATTTCATTGGCATTAATGGGACTTATGTTAGCTACAACCATATTGCTTCACTGATTTCAACAATATTTAAAGCTGAAATCGTATACACGCTTACTTGGTCGCAAGTTCCACTGAACACAGTAGGGGCTTAGTTCTTAGTACACATGTATAGGATTGCTATACTACAGCCCAGTCCTATCTATCCCCCCTCCCCACCAATGCAGCTGCGCTAGCAGAGTGCACAATGCATTGTGCAGGGGGCAGTCCAAGAGATCTTCTCAGGGTAAGGGTTCCTTTGCCTGGGAATAAGATTCCACAACTGTGATGGGTCTGCCTGGTCCAAGGAAGGCGGATAGAAACTGTAAAGGGGAATATGATATTGGCTGATCTGGTGCTGTCCCTTCCTGGCCTCACTTCTCCACCCCATTACCCTCTCTCCACCAAGCCCACCCTCCTGTACTGACTTGCCAGTGCTAAAACTATTCCAGAGGCAATTGGCAAACACAATGAGCCACCGGAACATGAGTTCTGGTGGTGCAGTGGGCCCATAGGACTGGGCTATTGGTCAAAATTCTTTGGATACCATCAAAAATGCTTAGCACTTATCAAGTACATGTGTCAATAATAATCAGATATATGTAGGTGCAAAGTTCTTCACGTGTATTATGTTGATGCAATCCTTATAACAATCCTGGAAGGGAAGTAAGTATAATTCTCCCCATATTACAACTGGGGGAGGGAGTGATATTATCTCCCCATATTACAAGAGGGAGGCAACATGCTGAGTGGCAAGTTCAATTCATGGCAGAGGAGAGATTTGAAGCAAGGAATTCCTGATTTTCAAATTTATCTTGTAGCCGCTATGCCACACCTGCTCTAAAAAGTCAATGCCATTGTCAAACCACATAGTTTAAATTACCTTAATAAACATTTCAAAAACTAAATGATTCTATCCAAAAGACAAGGAGGCGAAGCTCAAAACATGCTGAAGAATATCCTATTATTTAATTGCAAACCCATTTCAGTATATGATTATTTTGTCTGTATGGAGATGGGCGTTGATGGCTTGCTCTCAGTTCCTCCATAGCATGAAAAGTGTTAACATAAGAACATAAGAACAGCCCCACTGGATCAGGCCATAGGCCCATCTAGTCCAGCTTCCTGTATCTCACAGCGGCCCACCAAATGCCCCAGGGAGCATACCTGATAACAAGAGACCTCATCCTGGTGCCCTCCCTTGCATGTGGCATTCTGACATAGCCCATTTCCAAAATCAGGAGGTTGCACATACACATCATGGCTTGTAACCCATAATGGATTTTTCCACCAGAAACTTGTCCAATCCCCTTTTAAAGGCATCCAGGCCAGACACCATCACCACAACCTATGGCAAGGAGTTCAGGGCTTTAGTTCACCTCTCTTTTAATTTCTTGCTTGGCAATACATCTTCCACCACATGCCCCTACACTAATGCATGCACAATGTATTTACACAAAACTGGAGTACTGAATGTGAAGCAGAAAAAAAATTAAGTCTTGTCTGGAGAAAGCATCATTAAAAAAAAACCCTGCTATGTCTTCCATGTTATGCAGCTGTAGGTCCAGCTTGGGAGTGGACAGCTACTCAAAACGTTTAATGTAGTGGATATATTTAAGAGGGGAAAGTTCTTTTGTAAGTGTGCCATTTAGAGAAATTGGTTCCAAAATGCAGGGGTGGGCCCACCACTGCTTTATATTATTTTTTTTCAGACGAATAAACATTGTACTTGAAGCAACCTTAAAATATTTTTGTAAGGACTTACAGAAGCACTCAATTATTTTTAAAAAATGGTTCAAAATATGATATACCACCCCAGTTCTGAACAGCTGTAAGAACTGCATAGACATTTAATATGTATACAGGTTGGGCATCCTGAAGTGCTTGGGACCAGAAGCATTTTGGATATCTGATTTTTTCATATTTTGGAATACTTGCATATACATAATGAGAGGTCTTGGAGATGGGACCCAAGTCTAAACACAAAACTCATTTATGTTTAATATATCCCTTATACACATAGCCTCAAGGTAATTTTATACAATAAGTTTAATAATTTTATGCATGAAACAAGATTTGTGCTTGAAACACAGTATGTTTTTAAAAAGTCATGCTGGCACTCAAAAGAATTCTGTATTTTGGAATACATCGTATTTCGGAATTCCGGATAAGGGATGCCCAACCTGTAATAACTAAGATTGACTTATTTTTCATCCATTTTTACATTGTTCTGTATTCAATATTCCATCTTGTTCCAACCCAAGAAGTTCTAGAAATACAGAGAAAGGATGAATGATGTCACCAACCTCCATAGCCCCCACATGCATCATACCTGTGGAATCTTGTAGATGCTTAAGATGGCATCTACCCTTTTTGGACCTTCACTCCAACAATTCTTTCATCTCTTCTTACTATATTATTCAATACTTCCAAAGTTAAAATAAATAATAATGGAGATAAAGGACATCCTTGTCTTGTTCCCTGTTGGATTTCTATCTTCCTTGTTATATCACCGTTTATCTTTATTCTCGCAGTCTGTTTTGTATATATCTTCTCTATTATCTTTATAAACTTTGGTCCAAAATTCATCTGGTAGATTTGTTGTATCATAAAGTTCCAATTTACTCTATCAAATGCTTTATGTGCATCTACAAAAATTAATCCTAATTTTTTCTCTGGGTGTGCCTCAAAATATTCTATTATATTAATAACAACTTTCACACTATCTTTTAAATGCCATTTTGGTAAAAAGCCCATTTGATCTTGATGTATTATTTACAGCAGGACTCTCTTTAATCTTCCGGCCAATATTGATGCAAAAATCTTATAATCCGTATTCAAAGGAGAAATTGGCCTATAATTTCTAACTTCTATCTTTTCTGTGTCTTGTTTGTGTATTCTTTCCATGAGTCTGCTATATCTCCCATTTCCCAGATGTCGTTAGCCAAATTCTTGAATGTAATTGTATCATCTCTTCAAATATCTTATAATATTCTGCCGGAATTGCATCTGGTCCGGGGGATTTCTGATTTTTCTGTCTTTTGATTGCTTCTGTTAATTCTTGCATGGAAATTTTCTGATCCAAAATTTGTTTCTGTTCTGATGTCAGTTTTACATGTTATTTTTTAATAGGCAATCCTTTTGCAAGTTAGGATCTACATTATACTTCTTATATAATTACTGATAGAAGTTTTCTAAGTTTAACTTCTGAAGATTTATGCTTCTCAATTCCATTTTCATCTATCAAACTGCTTATAAAGTTCCTCTGTCGTTCTTTTTTCAGTCTATGTGCTAGCCATCTTCCAGGTTTATTTGCATTTTCGAAGTAATTCTGTTTAATTAATTTTAATTTTTTCTCAATTTCTTCTGTTTGTATATTTCTGATCTCATGTTGAAGTCTCTGTATTTTAGCGGTTAATTCTTCTCTAGATGGTTTCTCTTGGAGCTTCTGCTCTTTCTTCTTCAATTTTAGGGTTAATTCTTTGATACGTTGATCATTCCTCCTTTTTTTCCTTGCTGAGAATTTCATCATAATTCCTCTAAAATATGCTTTACTTGTATCCCAGATAATTTGCGGTTTCATTTCTGGGTAATTATTTATTTTAAAGAACCAACTCATTTCCTCTTTAGCTAAATTCACAAAGTCCTTTTCTTTCATATCAGTAATGTTCAATCTCCAGAGCCCTTTCCTCCGAGATTTATTAAATTTTAAGCTAATTGGATTATGATCCGCGAAGGTGTTTGGTAATATTTCTGCTTCGAACATATCTGTCGTTGCTGTAATCCAACACATATCTATTCTTGACCATACTTTATGTCGTGTTGAAAAATAAGTATATTGCCTTTTTCCTGGATCCTGGACTCTCCATGTGTCAATCAGATTAAATTCTTCTGCCAATTGTAAGAAAGATTTAGGTAAGTTTCCTCCTTTCTTTTTCCTCTTATTTGATCTATCTAAATTCATGTCAAACGTTGAATTAAAATCACCCAACAGAATCAGATCATATTCATTCAGAGGAGCCAATTTTCTATGAAATTTTTCATAGAATTTTTCACGTGAGTCATTAGGATCATATATATTCACCACTAATAGTTTCTTTTCCAAAAATGTGATTTCTGCTATCAATATTCTGGTGTCTTCATCTGTATAAATCAATTTTGGGTTCAACCAAGGTTTAACATATAAGGCTAAGCCTTTTTTTCTTTTTTTTTGTTTCTGCCGTATAAAAAAGTTCACCTAATTTCTTATTTTGTAAGAGTTTCCAATCTTTTTTCAACATATGTGTTTCTTGAATTGCTATTAAGTCTTTATGATCTTTCTCTAACTGATGGAAAATCCTATTTCTCTTTTGTGGTGAGTTTAATCCATTAAGATTTATAGATAGAATACCAAGTTGAGTATCAGATGTCATCATTCTATATTTTTCTTTTTTATTTTCGCTTCTCTCCTTGGTTGGCATCTTTGTAGTTTAGTCTTAATAATTTCTTTATTTTCAATTTCATCATCCTGTTCCTCTTCCTCTTCTTCATCTTCTTCCTCTTCTCCTTCATCTTCTAGACTGTGATCTAGTCCTTCTTCTGATTCTTTCTCTAAGAATGTTATGTCCTCTAAAGTCTCTTTATTTTTTCTTTGATCATGGTTCTCTTTACTTACATCTTTTGGTGGTTCTTGTTCCTCTTGATCTCCTCACAAAGTCTCCAAGAAATCTCTCATTTTCATTATTGACGTTATACTATATCTTTTCAATTGATATGTAAAGACTAAACCTTCTGGAAGTAACCATCTATATCTCACATTCTCTCTTCTCAAAAATGATGTGAGGGTCCTATATTGAAGTCTCTTTTGTCTTATACTCCATGGAGTTTCCCTTAAGATTCTCACAGGGTTTCCCCCAACCGTTAATGTTTTCTCCATCAGTGCTTGTTGAACCATATCTCTCACCCTTTTCTGTGTGAACATTATTTCTCTTGGGAAATTGTGAGCTCTTGCATATGGAGATCTGAGTCTATACACTGCATGTAATCCACCTTCTAGAAGTTCTGTCTCAGACTCAGTTTGTTCTCCCAACCAATGAATAATTGTTGATCTAATATCTTCTTGTTTTCCTTCTGGATAATTCTGAATGCGCAGCATATATCTCACCTGTTCAAGCTCCAGCAGCATCACATTTCTTTCTAAGGTTTGATTCCTCTGTTCTACAATGTCAATACGTTGGGTGAGCTGTTCAATCTTTACCTGATCTCTTTTTACTTGTTCTTTCATCCAGTTCATCTCTTTCTGATTTCTATTGATCTTTTTACGTGTCTCCTTCGCCATCTCGTCCATCTCTTTCAATTTAATTGATAATTGATCTAGTTTCCCAGTCAAGTTTTTATCTAAGTCAGAAGTCTGAGTCTGGATCTGCCTTGTCTCTTCACAGAAATCTCTGAGAAAATCGATAATTCCTGCTTGGTCATCTTTCTTTCTTTCTGTGCTTTTCTCCAGAGTTAGCACTGTCTGGATTGCAGAACTCAAAGTTGGAGATGCTTTCTGTGCTTTTATTGACGGTCTCCTAGGGTGTTCCATTGTTTATTAAAACAGGTAAAATGAACAGAGAATCCAAGACAGTATACCCAGAATGATACCTATCAACCTTCTACAGACATCCACTATATCAGTTCAATAGATCAAAACCTCAACAATGTTTAGAATATTAATCTCTCAGCATTAACACTTATTCATCACCCACATGGATAAAAAGTCTCTTCACCTCTACTTCCTCCAGAGTCTTCTCTACTTCTTTTCTTCTTAATGGAGAAAGGAAAACTCTATGTCAAAAGTTATGATTTTCTTCTTTCTAATATAATCCTTTAATGCTTAACAAAGCAGTCAATTCCAATTCACTTAACTCTTCTTAAAGTTCTTTTCACTGAACATCTTAAACTAAATAGTTTCAGAGTTCCAATCCTTTGATTTTTTTTTCCTTTTTATGCTTTCTCCACTAGATGTCTCCCTACTCCATGATATCCTGGAAAACTGGATAGGATTGGGCCCCCTGTCTTTTATTCATTTAATTATGCACAGTAATTATTATTTATTTATTTATTTATTTATTATTGAATAAAGATATGGGTACAGGAACCAAATATACATGGGTTAAAGGTAATACAAAGGGGAAAAACATTGGGAATTCGCAGAACTGTAGTTATTAACATTTTAAATCACCATCAGAAAAAAATTAATTACTACTTTCCTCCATTCTATGTCAATACCAATTTAACAAAACTTTCAATCTAATCTAGTCTTTAGTTGTCATGAACACTAATATATTTACTTTCGTCTATTTTGATTTTGCTTGAATGACTTATAATTGTTTATCTATCCATCTGTAAAACGGATTCCATAATTGCTGTACTATTTCTATTTTTCCATCCTTCAGTCTTTCAGTTAAGACATCCATTTCAATAATTTCATAATCCACATATCTATAATGGGAATTTCTGAGCTTTTCCACATCTGAGCATAGACTAATCTTGCTGCAATAATTGTATAAAACAGAATATGTCTTGTATCATTGTTACAGCTTTCAGGAAAAATATTCAATAGGAATATTTCTGGTTCAAAGGGTATAACACATTTAAACATAATTTGAATATTCATATGTACTTTTCTCCAGAATTCTTTTGCCTTAGAACAGAGCCACCGCATATGGTAAAAAGATCCCTTTGCCTCCTTACACTTCCAGCATCTATTACATGTGTTACATTAGATGGAAAAAATTGAACTTATCATTGTTTGGGAGAATAGCAACAATAAAAACAAATGTGTTACCAAAAATACTATTTTTATTCCAGACAATTCCAGTGATATTAAAGAAATCATTTTTCCAAGAATTGAATAAAGTTATGGTCAACTTTATTTGGCAAGGAAAAAAAGCAAGAGTGAAGATGAAACTATTGCAAGATTCTAAAGAGCGAGTTGGCCTTGGAATGCCTAATTGGGAAATTTATTATTATGCAGCAGCAATGAACTGGATAAAAGACTGGGCAGAATTGGAAAAATCTAGAGAGTTGAAACTAGAATTACATGATTTGCAGATTGGTCCCCATGCCTTTATGATTTATGATAAAGCTAAATAGCACAGTTACTTTAAACAACATTTGATAAGAAGGGCACTGTTATTTGCTTGGGAACAAATAAGATATAAAGTTTATGGGAAAATCCCAAGATGGGTCAAACCACTAGAAATTAATACAAAGCCAATGTGGATACGGGAATCACAAAATAAGAGATATGATGACTTATTAGACGATAAAGCAGATCTTTATTCAAAAGAAGAGTTATTGGAGAAAGGGATTAAATTGGATTGGCTAACAGAATTACAAGTTAAAACAAGATGGATGGAAGTTAAAAAATAAGGAATCTACCCAGTGGAGACAGAATTTGATAAAATATTCTTATCAATGAGGAATACTATATTAAGAAGATGTACCAATGTTTGTTAAACATGAAAATGGAAGATGAGTCAGTAAAAGAGGTGATGATCCTGTGGGCAAAGAATATTGGACATAATATAACAATGAACAATTAGAAACAGATTTGGAAAAGAAATATGAAGATAATCAAAGCAACAACAATGAAAGAGAATATCTATAAAATCTTTTATAGATGGTACCTACCTCCAGACAGGCTTGCAAAAATGTATCCTGGTACATGCAATTATGCACAGTAATTATTTAGGGAATGGATAACATCAAGCATGACCAAGTTAAAAAATGCAACAGAAAATTATCAATGACTTTAAAAAGTTTTACAAAATTAGATGGTGGTGACACAATTTGAGCAATTCACACTTGGGTTGTCCCAGTTCTAAGCTATATTGTTGGCATTATCAATTAGAATTGGAAGCAATAGACCAGGGGTGTCCAAACTTTTTGGCAGGAGGGCTACATCATCTTTCTGACACTGTTGAGTGCCAGGGAAAAAAGAATTAATTTACATTTAAAATTTGAATAAATGTGCACAAATTTACATAGATGGAACTTATATGAATGAATGAAGGTCTCACGATATAAAAGGCCTTGCACAAAGCAAGGCCGGTCCTTCCTTTGCTGTCACTGCTGCTCCACAGACAAGAAACGGCAAGCAGTGGAGGGAACCCTCGATCCACATCTTGTGCTAGATGTCAAACAGTCGACCTTCACAGTGAGAGTAGTCGCATTGGGCCAGCAGGGGCTCCAGCAAGTGGAGAATGAGGGCTCCCACGGATGGATTGAGGGTCTCCAAGGGCCTCAAATGGCCCCCGGGCCAGCGTTTGGGAACTCCAAAAAGACCAAATAGACCAAAAGGACCACCAGATTAGGATGATGCACTACCCCGTACATTCTAATAGAGATGCTTTACCTACCAAAAAAATCAGGTGGAAGAGGTCTTTTACAGGCTAAACACAGCTGAGGAAGAAAAACTAGAACTGAATGATCAAGTAGAGCAAAAAAGCACTGCTGGTTGAAATCTGCCCGCACCCTGCTCCCCGCACCTCCTGCAGATGAAATCCTAGGATTTCATTCTAGCTGCACAGGAGAAGGCAATTGCAACACTGATCCCTAGGATTGCATTGCAGCCAGTGAAGGGGGGGGGGAGGTTTCTGGTTTACTTGAAGCCAGCAACAGGCTCAACGGGAGGTGCAGGCAACCCCACAGATGCCTCCGCAAGCCTCAAAAATAATAAAAATCCTGATCAGAAACCATTTCTGTTTCCAATCACGAAACCAGAAGTGCCTTCCGATCACAATTTTTATTATTTCTGAGGCTTGGGGAGCCTTGCAGATGTGTCCGCGGGGCTCCCTGCCCCCCCCCAGCCCCTTGCTGGCTTCAAGTAAGGCTTCAGCAGGCTTCAACCTGCTGCAGTCAGCACACCTTCACCACACTGCTTTCTGGTCCCTCATGGGCCTATCGGTGTTCTGGAACTCAACCACCGCTGTGCAGTTTCAAGTCCTTCCAGCTCCTCTGGAACAGAGCTCCAAGTGGCTTTGTGGCAAGAACAAGGAGGTCGGCAACCCATCCACAGGGCTGCACTCACTGGTGTCTGTGCCCATCAGGGAGGGATGGCGGCCTAGGAGGCCGCCTGAGCTGAGCCCTGTGGATACCACTGTGGTCCATCAGCCACAGATAGAAAATCGAGCCTTGGACACAAATAAAGATAAATGTTATTTTTTTCTAGATCTTTTTTATAAACCTACGTGGGTCTGAATAGAGTGTCATTTTAAGAAGAGGGCCCTGGTGCTATCAAGTTTGGGAACCACTGCTTTCATCCACGTGTGATGAGTTGTGCTGCCTCCCTGTGTCTGCCACAAGCTTGCATGTCCCTCCTGCTCCCTTAAGATGAGTTCTGAAGATTTCTGCTCAATATTGTTGCCTTTCAACTGCCCAAAGGCAGCGTGAGAATCGTTCCCGGCGTGCAAGTATCCAAACAAACACTCCGAGGGAAGTTGTAGCACAGAACAGCTGTTTATTGCTGGTGCCAAAGCAAGGCAGCAAGGAGGCCAGTTGCCTCAGATCATGTGCAGCGGACAACTGGATGCAACCAGCTTTTTAGACATATTTTAGCATTTATGGCCAACTTGTTACCCTGCACATGCCCAATCTTGTCTGATCTCGGAAGCTAAGCAGGGTCAGGCCTGGTTAGTATTTGGATGGGAGACTGCATGGGAATACCGGATGCTGTAGGCTTATACCATAGTCTTTCGAGACTGAAGGTTGCCAACTATGTGCGGCTAGCAAAGTAAAGAAGACAAGGGTCCAGTAACTTTCCACTTTCACTGCTCAGTTCCCTACCCATGGCCTGCCGCTCCACCCTTTACCATAGTAAGCTGAACTGCACTGGAAAGATAAGGAAACCACAGGCATTCAGACACAGGTTCCCCTTGCTCTGAAGTATTGTTTGTGCAGACTAGCTCCTGTTATCTCTAGGACAAAGACACTAAGTCACTGGGTGAGGGTGGCTTACAACTTTTAGCCTACAACATCTACAAGCCCAAATGCAGGGACAATGAGCTGATGTTAAGATGGCGTTACTTTGGTTGTGTAGAACTCTTAGCACAGGCACAAATATTTTCTACAGTTTGAACCTTATTACCTTAGGGAAATGTGAACCATATCAATAAGTCAAAGCACTACAATTCAGACCCCCCCAGAGTCCAGAGTATTTTTCAGAGACTCTGATCGCTCTTCAGAATCAAGTTGGAAAGTGGATATAAGCTGCATCCTGTATTGAACATAAGGGGCAGTGTAAATAGATGAGGTTGTCAGGCTGATCTGTAAGCTTTTTTTTTATCTTCATTAGATGAGCAACTGGCAGGCAGGGCCTCTGCAAGGAATTTTATCAGGCACTACAAAGTTTCTTTTGGGCCCCTTTCCAACCAGGGAGGAGGAGTAATAGAGTCTAGGGGTGGCGATGGGGGTGGGCAGAACAGGGGCAAAACAGGCAGGGGGAAAGTGGCGACAGCCAGAATAGTCTTTTGAGTCTACCAGTCTTCCCAATGCAGAGCTCAGGGCTACCTGCTTGCCCAGGTTGGTAGCTAGATACGGAAAACCAAACACCCTCCTAAGGCTCTCCAAACTCTTTCAAATATAGAAATTCAATGCAGGAGATGGTTATCATTGTATTGAGGCTCACACTAGAATGGAGAGTCTCCTGTGTACACCAACTTCTGCAGCAGATGCAGGGATACAGCTCTGTCGCTGAGCTCCTCTACACTCCTTCATGGTTAATAGATTCACAAGTCAAAGAGCTAATGATGTGACACTGGTCAGTTCCCTCCCAGATGTGATACTGTTAAGGAATGTATGCATTCCTGGGCCTGGTGTGCGTGGCTTGTGGCAGCGGTTACTGCCATATGCCCACAGTAATGCTCCCAGCATCCCGCGTGGGCAGTGAGTCTGGGTGAGATTGGAAAGTGGAAGGTCCCAGGACAATTCTGGGCCCCCTCTTTTGACTCCTGCTGGACGCTGCCTCACAGAAAGGGACAATATGATAAAGGGAGATTGCAGCTTCAGTACGTTTGCTCTCAGTCTTGCGGTGGCATTTGTGTTCCTGCTCTTTCACATTCACTGCAGAGCACACATTGCCATGTGCCACATGGGCAATCACTTGCAGTGCCCACCTGAGCATTACCAGGCAGGGGATCTTCTCATTGGTGGGATGGCATCTCAGCTCATCCTGGATATTAACCCTGGAGACTTCAGTGAACTTCCCAGAATACGGCGTATGGAACTGCCTGGGTAAGGATATCTTTTTTCCTAAGCTGAACGACAAGATCAACTGATTAGACCTACAGACAGAAAATGTCCATGGACCTCCAATATTTATTTATTTATTTATTTATTTATTTATTTATTTATTTATTTATTTATATTTTGGTGTTTATGTAACACTTTTCTCTGATGGTGAGATAGCATTCAAGGTGGCTTACATGGGCAGGCTAATCTAAACTACCATTTTCCAATGGAGTTTTTACAACTATATTATGCGAATCACAGAATCCTCAGTCACCAGGTGTTGCCTACACAGTGAGGCTTTGGCTTCCCTGCTCATCTCACACAGTATGATGATCCAAATCAAGCATGTACTTTCCCTTTGCAGTGTAATACCAAGAAATTACCAGACTGTCCTGTCCTTTTTTTAAATTTTATTTATTTATTGATGTATAATATTAATGAATACATTCTACTTATATTTACGTAATCATACATCAACAATATTTTCCCCCTTTTTTCCCTCCCGCCTTGAAGAGTGACCATTAACATTAAGTATTTATATCTGCAGCCATAAGCACACCTTTTGGATTTTATCCATTATAACAGTATTGCCCCCCCCTGCCTTTACCCATCTTATATATCTCAACCATTTCTTTTTTATCTCGGTTTTCTTATCGTCCCATGACTTATTCTGTTTCAATATTGATACCGTACTATGTCTGATTGTATCCATTCATATAGATACCAATTCCATTTTCCTCAGTCCATTTTGATGCATCTTTCCACCCATATGTTATAACTGCTTGGATAGCTAGAATCATAGCTTTGAATAAATCCTGATTATGTTTTTTTTTTCTTTATTATTTCCCAAAACTCCCATGAATAATATTTTCCCAGAGAGCTCCAACTTAAGGTTACATAATTCCTCCACCTTTTCAAATATGAATTGCCAAAAATCAATAACCTTAGAACATTCCCACCAAAGATGGGTATAATAACCCTTTACCCTCCTACAGGCTTGGCTTCCCTTCTCTTCTCACACAGTATGTGATCTAAATCAAGCATGTACTTTCCCTTTCAGTACAGTACCAAGGAATTACCAGGCTGTCCTCTCCTTGGTATATGCTGTCAAAGAGATCAATGACAACCCCACAATTTTGCCAAATATCAGCTTGGGGCTCCAAGTTGAAAATGGCTTTTTTGATGAAAGGATGATTTATCAGAATACCCTGAAACTTCTGTCTGATGAGGAAAATGTCATCCCCAATTACAAGTGTGGCATCCGTAAAAATCTAATAGCTGTCATTGGGGGATCTGACACAAGAAGTTCCCTCTTGATGGACACCATTTTAAGCATCTACAGGATTCCACAGGTAAGATCCCAGGAATTTTGGAGTGAAGGGAAATTGTGTTGTTTGCAAATGTTCCAGTGAACCATAAGTGCAACTCATTCGTGACATTCTTTATAGTCAGTTTGGGCTATCTTACTACAGGCACTGACCAGATGGTTCTCAGAGTCATCCTTCATCTTACAAAGTCGGCATTTGCTGTTGTCATTGGTCTTCTGAATCTTTGCTTTGATATTATTTGTTGCAAGTGCCTACTCCTGTGCAGCTAGGATGAAATCATCCATTCTTTCTTCATTTTGCAGCCATTTCCAAGGGTTTTATCACTTTTATTATCGACATCTTAAAATATTGCCCATGAAGTGGTTTTTCTTTCCAGTTTTCTAGGCGGGTTTGAACCTCAGTCTTTTTTTGTGGTCTTCTTTACATTCTGTCACTTTCAATAGGTTACATTTGGGGATTTCAACCAGTAGTCCTTTTTCGCTCTACTTGATCATCTGGTTCTAGTTTTTCTTCCTCAATTTTTATAAGGTCTATTTAGCTTGTAAAAGACCTCTCCCACCTGATTTTTTGGGAAGGTAAAGCATCACTTCTAGGTTGTAGGGAGTGGTGCATTGTCCTAATCTGCTGATCCTTTTGGTCTATTGCTTCCAATTGTACCTGCTTTCAATCAATAATGCCAGCAGTATAGCCTAGAACTGAGACAACCCAAGTGTTAATTGCTCTAATTAGATCACCACCATCTAACTTGGTTTGTAAAACCTTTTAAAGTCATTGGTAATTTCCAGTTGTATTATTTTTAAGTTTCTCATGCTTGATGATATCAGTTCCCTAAACAATAATTACTATGTATAATTAAATGAATAAAAGAATGAGGGCGCAATCCTGACCAGTGTTTGCTGACTTACTGGAGCAAACTGAGGGCCCAATCCTGAACAGTGTGTGCTGACTTACTGCCAGTGCACATTGTCACAAACATGCCATAAGAGCTCTGCCGCTCGGTCATTGTGGAAAGGAAAGTAGAGGCATGGGGGAGGGGGAGATGAGGCGTTCTGGGGAGGGCTGAGGTAGAGGGGGGTGAGGGTGAAAAGGAGGTGTTATGGGGGAGGTGGGGAGAGGGTGGAGAGGAGGGAGCTGGGAAAGAGGGAGGCGAGACCTTTGCTCCACTGGATTCAGAGCCTCCATGTTGGGCTCACCTCCCTACACGGAGGTTCTTAATTCACCACCTACTTTTTGGTTGGCGGTGAATCCTCATTGCAGGGCTACTCTCTGTACCTGGGGGGAGGGGACGAAAGTCCAAGGAGGATGGAGCAGCAGCCATTTTCAGCGTCGCTACAGCCCCACACAGCTCAGGATTGGGGTATGAGGCATTACATGCTGATTTCAGATCTTTAAAGCAAATGGTTGCACTTTATCATTTGTTTATCTCTAAACAACCTGAGGTTGTCTAGCGCAATGCTTCTCAGACTCTGAAGGAGTTTTACATCCTCAATAAATCTTTGTGGGGGCGGGCTAGGGCAGCGACGTGATCCCCAGGATCGCGTCTCTAAGGGGTGAGAGGGGAGTGCTGGTGACTTTATGAAGGCAGGGCTGCAGCATGCTGCAGGAGGTGTGGGGAGCCCTGCACAGCCCACCGCAGCGCTCCCCAAGGCTTGATGCGCTTGGAAATAGCAGGACAAAGCACCTCCTGCAAATGGAAGTGCCTTGCGCCCCCTTTCTCCGAACGTTCCAAGCCATCATACAGGCAGATGTTCATGGACCCATAATATCCTTAGCAGATGTTTAAAATGTGCTTTATTTAAAGGTTGCTTATGGCACGTTTGCTACATGGAAACGTGGTGGGACCCAGACCTCTACCTTTTACAACATCATGCCCAGTGCTCAATACCAGTATAACGGGATTGTTCAATTACTCCTGCATTTCCAGTGGAACTGGGTTGGGATCATTGGGTCTGAATCTGAAATAGGACAAACATTCACAGAGACGCTGACAGCAAAGCTTTCCCAGCATGGCATCTGTGTCGCCTTCACAAAAACAGTACTAGGCAGTGAACTTCTTTTGATTACTATCAGTGATGAAGGTATGTGGGATATAATCTCTTCTCTAACAAACACCAAAGCAACTGTCTGCATCATACATGCAGATATACAGACCATGGGTATATTCCAGACATTCCTACTTGTGGAAACCATCTCTATTGGCAAGGTGTGGATCATGACTGCCCACTGGGATTCTTCATCACAGTTAATAATCCAGGCTTCGAGTAAAAAAAACTTCCATGGTTCCTTCTCTTTTGCAGTCCACTCTGCGGAAATGCCGGAGTTCCAAAAGGTCCTCCAGAGGCTACATTCAGAATGGGAAAAAGAACAGTTCTCAATGACAGACTTTTTAGAAGGGGTCTCCAACTGTTCCTTGCCAAACTTCAAGGAGGGTCAAGAAAACAATGAAAGCTGCTCTGAGTCAAAGCTGGAGGATATTCCTGAGACACTGGTGGATATGAGCACAACCCGTCAAAGCTACAGCATCTACAGCGCTGCCTATGCCATTGCACATGCTTTACATGCAATGCACATGTCCAGAACCAGGCCAAAGGTGAATGGAGACAAACTGGAACCTCCAACTCTGCAACCTTGGGAGGTACGTTTTCCATCTACACAGCTATGGCACTCTTTTGCTATTTTATTTTATTTTTTAAACACATTCGTCCCTTTGAATAAAGATGCACAAAGAGTCTTACAATGTTGAAAACCAGTATTGTTTAATTGTTTATTTTGATTTGAAAAATTTATATCCTGCTTTTTCCATGCTGTAGCAAATACCCAAGACAGTTTACAAAGCTCCATTGTTAAAGTGCCACATAAGCAGCAATATGTAAAATCATGTAAACAGAGAGAGAGAGAGAGAGAGAGAGAGAGAGAGAGAGACGGGGGGAGAGGGAGGGAGAGGGAGAGGGAGAGAGAGCCATTCGGCGAGGGGGAACTGTTTGGTCCAAAAGAAGCAGTCAAGCCACTGTAGTATTACAAAGGCATAGAGAGCATACTTGTCGATGCAGGCTCTCCTACAAAATTGGCCATCTTGCTGGTGACTTACACTTATAGAAGCCATGCTGATTCTCCCTCAGCAAGCGAGAGTAGTAGTTTTGCTGTAACCTGGCCATCTTGCTGGTGACTTCACGGGTTAAAATTCATAATCCTAGACCTGTGAATGGGATTGCATAAACAGCAATCAAACTAAACCCACTGCTATCATATGCATTAAAACACAATAATGATATAATTAAACATGAACATTCCAAACAATATTATCCACAGCCTCAAAGTCTAGAAGATGAAATGAATCCATTTTAATAGGACAAAAGTCTAAATTTTGGTGCGTGTACAGAGTCTTATCTGCAAAGTGCATACCTAATTCATCTCAGGAAGCAACTGAGGGCCCAACCTTATCCAACTTTCCAGCACCACTGCAACCGCAATACAGCCCTGAGGTAAGGGAACAAATATTCCAATACCTTGAGGAGGCCTCTGTGACTGGCTCCCCACCACAGGTTGCAGGGCATGCCCCATTGGCATGGCTGCACTGGCAAAGGAATATTGGATGGATTTGGGCCCTCAGCTGCCACACTCAGCCAGGTTCATGTTGGGAAACCAAATAAAGTAGAGTCTGGACAACTCAGAAGAAATCTGTGTTGGAAAACTCTATGCAGACTCATGGCTGAATCTTAACCAGCACAGGAGCAGTGGTGTCATAATCCCACTGCTGCATCTTGTGTGAAATTGAGCTGGTTGGAGATCTCCTCGGAGTAAGGACACTTCTGATTTTAGAAATGGCTTAGGTCAGATGCAAGGGAGGGCACCAGCTTGCAGGTCTCTTGTTATCTGGTGTGCTCCCTGGGGCATTTGGTGGGCCACTGTGAGATACAGGAAGCTGGACTAGATGGGCCTATGGCCAGATCCAGCGGGGCTGTTCTTATATTCTTATGTTCTTACTTATATGTTTACCTTGAGTAAGGCCCCTGCCTGCTCAATAGAGCTACTCACATATGCAACAACTATTCCACTGGTTCACACTCGAGAAGCCCCATGTTGGATTTTGAGCCCAACATAGGAGCCTCTGCCAGTTCCACCCCTCCTACACCTGTCCCTCTTCTGCCTTCTCTCTGTCCTCCCTCTGCCCAGGAATGCCCTCCTGATACCTTCCCCCTGATCCCACATCTCTCAGTGCATACCTGCACCAGCAGCTGGAGCTCCCATTGTGACACTGAGGGGGCAGCACACTCCTCCCGGCTTACTGTCTGAGAGGCACAAATGTGCTTGATGGCATGTTTGTGACACCCACACGGGTGCTGCAGGTGCAGGGCTGGCAGTGGGGCAGCAGAGGATCAGGTTACCCATGACGGTCAAGAAATATTCTTTCTTTGCTGCCATCCCCAATACAGTGTAGGCTTTGGAGCATATCAGGGTGAGAGGGACAAGAAAAAAAGGCCTCCTTCCTTCCTACAATGTGATGAAGTTGCTTCTTCCAAACCTCGATCCACCGTCCTTGGTTTTCATGCACTTGAGCCAGTAAAATGGCTTGGGCAGGACTGATTAGACCCATCACAGAAGTGGAGGCCTAACTCACCTAGGCAAGGGAATAAATGGAGACCACTGGGACAACCTTCCATGAGGGTGCAGCACAAACTCCACCTGCATGGTTCCACTGGTGGGGGGGAGGAGTTCAATAGGATTTGCTGTCAATCTCGTTGCTTTTTTTAAAAAAAGGATCATTCTTCCTCTTCAGCTTCACCCTTTCCTGAAGATGTCATTTAATAAGAGTGTGGGAGAGAAGGTTTCTTTGGATCAGGAGGGCAAATTTGCAGCTGGACTTGATCTTATCAACTGGGTTGTTTTTCCAAACCAATCCTTCTTGGGAGTGAAAGTAGGAAGAGTGGATCCTCAGACTTTGTTGGGCAAGGAGTTGACCATTAACGTGGACAGTATCAAATGGCACAGCTGCTTTGACCAGGAGGTAGGTGAATGAAGCTCTTTCAGGACAAAGTTAAGTGGAAAATGTTCCCTAATATTAATAAGGTCTCTTAAAACAAAAACAGTTTCACTGTGAAAAGGGTCTCCTCCATACAGGTAAAATGTCATTCGTACATTGATAATCTTTCTCTGTTTCACCATGCAAGTTGACCTGTATCCTAAAGTGCGTTCCTGTTCCAGTGCTTTCAAAATATAAAACAACTGTTAAGGACAGGGTTCCCATCAACCAACCCTCTTGCCTCCTGCTTCACTAGTGCAGACTTCTTGGAGCCAAGGCTCCTTCTCTAGCCCCTGGTATGTGGCTGCTGCTGCAAGTTGTGGCCCAGCCATACTGAATGGCATGTTACATTTGGTGACAGCCACAAAGGGCACTGTGGCAAGTATACTCGTTCCAGCAGCACAAGGCCCCATTTGAATGTAACTAAGTGGTCATTATATTTCTTCGTCATATGTGGCCTACATATGTGCTGCTCACTCTCCCAGGTGTATGATAACTTTATAAGACTGGAACAGCCTTCTCCTCTTCTGTTTTGTTTTTGTTTTCTTTTGTGTGCACAGGTGCCTCCTTCCTCATTATGCAGTGACCACTGTCAGCCAGGCCACAGCAAACAAAAGGAAGAAAGGATGCCATTTTGTTGCTATGATTGTCCTCCGTGTCCAGAAGGGAAGATTTCTAACCAAAAAGGTGTGCAGTATAGAGAACAACCTCCTAACTCAACCGGAGAAGAAATTCCTACTGCTCCACATCGTCTGGACCAATCTAACCATTGAGTACCTGAGATCAAGGGTGGGCACATGTTCCATTTTAGGTGTCCTGGACCTTTAACAATTGAATAGAAGAGGGAATTTCAAGCTGCACCTGCTGAAATTCTCTCTTCTACAGAATGGTTGAAGGTCCAGGACACCGAAAGTTGAAAGTTTGCCCACCCCTGCCCTGGATAATGACAGAGAGAAACTGTGAGGCGGAAAAAAATTCTTTACAAATTCACTGCTCTTGCTTTGGAAATAGTAGGTCAGTTTGCAAAATATTAGGTCTCAGAACCCAATCCTATTGCACTGTGACAACTCAAATTCAGGCAGTACAGGGCCATTTATGGTGGCACCAAAGCCAGATCACGGTTGCACACTGTTGAGTCCCTGCCACAAATGTGTAACAGAAAGGCATGCACATTAGTGGCTCCCAACAATTCTGGATGCCAGTGGACCCCAATGACTGGAATTGGGCTGCCTGTCTATAAGGGCTCATTTCTTTAGGTAGAAGATAATCTGCAGCAGAGGAGCAATTATTGTATATCTGAGAAACTCAAACAGCCTCTTTTCCTTCTTTCAGACATGGAAAGCTGTTTCCAGTGCCAAGAAGATCAATATCCAAACAGGGACAAAGATCAATGCCTTCCCAAGGGTCTAAACTACCTGTCTTACGAAGAACCTTTGGGGATCACCAAGGCTGTCTTGGCACTGTCTCTTTCTTTGGCCACAGTTATGGTGCTAGGAATCTTCATCCAGCACCAGAACACTCCCATCGTCAAAGCCAACAATCGGGATCTCACCTATTCTCTACTCGTCTCCCTCTTGGTCTGCTTTCTCTGCTGTTTTCTATTCATTGGCCAGCCTCAGTCGATCATCTGCTTCCTACGACAACCTGCTTTTGCAGTAACCTTTTCCTTGGCGCTTTCTTCTGTACTGGCCAAAACCATCACAGTGGTTCTTGCTTTCATGGCTACCAGGCCAGGATCCAGAATGAGACTGTGGCTGGGGAAGAGACTCACACTCTCTGTTGTCCTCTCTTGTTCCATCATTCAAATAACTCTGTGCACGGTGTGGCTCTGCACAAGTCCTCCCTTCCCTGCTTTGGACCTGCATTCTCTGGCAGAAGACATTGTGCTGGAATGCAATGAAGGCTCGTCTGTCCTCTTTTCTTGTGTTCTGGGCTTCCTGGGCATCATGGCTCTCGTCAGCTTCATTGTGGCTTTCTTTGCTCGGAAGCTGCCCAGCACGTTCAACGAAGCCAAGTTCATCACCTTCAGCATGCTGGTTTTTTGCACTGTTTGGGTATCTTTTGTTCCAGCTTACCTGAGCACCAAAGGAAAGTACATGGTCACCGTGGAGATCTTCTCCATCTTGGCGTCTGGTGCTGGTTTGCTTGGTTGTATCTTTGCCCCCAAATGTTATATAATTCTGCTAAGACCAGAGTTAAACAGGAAGGAGCATCTCACACGATTTAAGCTAGTGGGATAGAATTCTTACTCATTTCCTTTTTTTTTTAAATGCTGAAGCAATTTTAAAAGTAGTAGTAGTAGTAGTAGTAGTAGTAGTAGTAGTAGTAGTACTTCTTTTTCTATCATACACTTCCTCCATGAAACTCAGGACATGATACAAGATTCTCCCCCTCTTTTAGCCTAACAATACATATTATCATTGCTTTCTTTGTATTAAAAAAATAAAAAGGTGCAGGAACTCACAACTTGTTAATCCTTTATTTATTTATTTATTTATTTATTTATTTATAAGCCATTTTTTATTGGAGAAATAGGTAATAAGATACAACTAGACAACACATGATTAACACATACAGAGTTACTTTTAGGGTGCTAGGGTGTTCGGCGCCCCCAGGCGAACTGTAAAAATGCACCTTTCAGTTTAACAATTTAACTTTAACACCAAAGACCATCCTAGATTATAGCAAGTGTCCTGAAACACAATCCTGTAACCACAATAAAAGAAAGCAAATCCTTGTCACACTCACCACTATTCATATATGATATGTCACTCTGTATTTTTACACCCCCCACACCACCACACTACATGGTTTTATAAGAAGTATTCCCATTTACTTTTTAATAACCCATAATATAATACTAATAATATCAGCTAGAAAACAACACTTATAAATTCTGTTTACATATTTTTTATGTGCTTCCCCCCTAAAGATGAACATGGTTTTTGCAAGGTACTTCTTTACTCTTTTCAAATGAATTATGTATTCATTTCATTTCCCTCTCTTTAAATCCCCATTTCCCAACTACTTAAGAACTAGAAAATGAGGGAAGATCTTCAAGAGAGAAGAACAAAAAGAGACAGACCAGCTTGGAAGCGCACACCAAGAACTATATCAAGGCTTGTTGCATGTATTTGCAAATATGTAACAACCAAAAAATTTAATTAAAACTTTTAAAACATTTAATAAATATTGGTTAAAACAATTGATGAAAGCAAAATATAAAAAAAAATGATTACATAGAATCACTCTACAGATTTGTTTGAACCCAAATCAAATAGCACACAGGGGAGAGGGGGCACAAAAGATGGGTTAAATAATTGATTAATAAACAAGTTATGGATCAAAAACCATGTGGTCACACACCCTCTATTGGCTCAAGACATTGAAACATGATTGGTGAAAAAAAAAAGAGAAATATGTGATCAGATAACAATGAATGTGCAATATAAGCACACAAGGGGGGAGCAGAAGAATAAACACAAAAGATGAGTTGTAAAATAGGTAAATTATATAATACCAGGATATAATCTATTTTACAACTCATCTTGAACCAATAGAGGGTGTGAGGCCACATGATTTTTGATTCATAACTTCATAACTTAAAAACACTCATATTTTGATTTCATGGGATTAATTTAAATACTATATTACTTATTAAATTTAAAACTATGTTATATATAATTTATTACATATAACTTATTGATGACAAGAAGGCTATGTGCTGTCTGTAAGAGTCTGCTCACAGGGAAAAGGAGGAGATTTAAATTATTTTCCAGGACACAGAGCTAAAAAAGAGTACATGTCCTGGAAAAAAAGAGGACACCTGGTCACCCTGCATCTAGAAAGCTTGCTGCTGTCACATGTGTGAACCAGCTCCAAGTCACACCCCAATCCCAAACACATTTGCTTGGAAGGAAGCCTAGAACTTAATTAATGCCAGCACTGAGCCTTGCCCCCCCCTTTTCTGAGGGCATTAACTCCAATCTTCTTTCCTACATTTTAAAATGCCCCTCAACAGGCTCAGAGAGCATTTTCCTGACCACTGAGTATCTCAAGGGAGGGCACCCCCCTCCCCCTCGTGGATGAGGAAAAAGGACAAATTGCAGGGTGGGAGGTGCGGGGTCTCCAGGCAGCCCTCGCTCCCCACGACTCTGACAGCCCAATCCTAAGCATGTCTACTTAGAAGTAAGTCCCACTAGAGTCAAAGGGGCTTACTCCCAGGAAAGTGTGGATAGGATTGGGTTGTAAGGCTGCAATCCGAACCATGCTTTCCTGAGAGTAAGCCCCACTGAACAAAATAGGACTTACTTCTGAGTAGACCTGCTTAGGCTTGTGCCATAAGCCCCCATGCCCGTGCGTTGCATCCCCAGAAAAGAGGCACTCTGGCACCCCAAAGCCCCTCTCCACCCCAGCCACACGTGTCTTGCGGAGGGGAGCCAGGCTTCCCACCCACCTGAGGTGGGGGGCACATCTTCCCCTCTTCCCACCACAAACCAGAGCTCCCATTCCGTCCCCTCCAGGCCGAGGGGCTCCTGCCCAGTCTCCTTTACCCGGGAGCAAGCCCCCCAGCTGAGCCCTTCCGCCTCAGCAGCCCAAGGCTGCAGCCTCTGGCCGCCCCTTCCAGACCTCCTTGTAGAGGTCCCCGCACCGTTGCGTGGAAGCCCCTGGTGCGCGGGAGCCTTTTCTGACTCCTACCTGGCGCAGAGAGATGCTCTGCTGCTGCCTCCTTGCTCCAGTGTGCTTTTGCCCCAGCCTTTCCCTGCCATTGGCTGGAGGCGTGGAAGCCCAAACATGCGCCAGGAGCCCGCAGGAGCTGAATAGAGAAGGAGGAGGGACCAGGTAATGGGCTCATTAGCAGGCCTGCTTGCAGCTGCCTCGCTGCTGAGGGGAGATCAAGGCAACTGTCGTTCCACAGGGCAAGTGGCCCAGGTCGGAGGAGCTCCTTGCTGCATGCAGGAAAGCAGGCCAAGCCCAGAGGGCAGTGCGGCACTGCAGGGGACTGCATAAAAAAGGTGCCGGAACGCTGTTCCAGTGCGTTCTATTAGAAAAAAAGCCCTGCATATTATAATTAAAGGCTCTTAAAAATGGACTCCTGCTTCAGAGACCATGAATAGCTTAGGTTTCTGGACAGGTTACCAGAAGGCAGCTCTGTGGCTTCTCCTTTGGAACTGGGGCAAGCTAGGGAAGCAGCTAGGAGACAGATGGAGGAGGAAGCAGCAGAAGAAAATGGGTGAAGCAACCCTCTCTCAACTGCTGAACTCTGAGACCTGGATTGGGGAATCTTGGTTGGTGGGCCAGCAATCTCCCCACCCCATTTCTACTCCTCTTTCCCTGGGGCCAAGAAGTACCCAGACACCAATTGGAGTGCACCCCTCTTGTGGTATCCCTGCTGAGGGCAGAGGATGGAGAAACAGATGAAGCTATACAATGACACACTGAAGTATTGTGATGCACAACAATGCTTAACAGGAAGGACCCTATGTGGATTTATTAGACTGAAATGTTGGGGGGGGGCAGGTATGTAGCAATTTGTTCTGAAACCTGCACATGTTCAATTTCTGCCCACACATTTACTAACATACTGCTCTGGAATGGACAACAGTATATCACATAACTGAATTATTGAATTATTGCATCATTGAATACAATCTACCTAGCTTTCATGATGGTTGCATGTGAAGTGTGTCTGGGGCACCCGGAAGAAATCTGATAAAGGAAGAAGGTTGTAGGGAAAGATGTTAGGGGACCCTGTCCTTCTACCCCAGCTGCTAGGCACTAAAGACAAAGAGAATTGGGAGACGGGAGAAGAGATAGTAAAAGGTTTGCAAGTTCAATTATATAGTGATAGAGATTTTAGAGGGTTAACCTAATTTCTCTTGTTGAGAAAAATAACTGAAATAGGAGCCAAGAAAAGACTTGTGTTTCTCTTAAAAACAGGTTAGCCATTATGTCAAAGTGACCTGCACAAAGAGAACGTGCACATCATAGCTTTCCCCAAAGGGAAATTCCAGGGTCTTGTGTAAGCAAGTTGTAGGCCAAGAACTTTTCCTTAGAAGGGTAAAATAACTTCCTAGTTAGGGCTGGAACCATGCACCAGTGTCATAGTATGCCCAATAAGGAGGTGGAAGTGACATGCAGTGTCACATGGGTAACTTGTTTGTCTCAAGGTACTAATATGAGGTTCTGGGTGTGGTTCTCTGAGAAACTAGGAAAGAAGCAGGGAGTAAATGTCTGTATCCAAACTGAAAATTAAACTGTAAATAGCTGTAAATAAAGCCTGATAAAAAGCTTTTAAAAGGTCTGTGACTGTTTGGCATTGCGTCAGTGACAAGAATCTGGAAATCTTTTCATCAATAGTTACCTGTCCTGTAGAGCAGAGGGAGAGAGAGAGAGAGAGAGAGAGAGAGAGAGAGAGTTCTAGTGGAAGACCTCTCTTATAAGGGCTTAGGACAGGGGTTTCCAAACTCTTGGGGAGAGAGTGTACATTTTCCCAGACATTTCATCCATTCCTTCCACATCAGCTCCTCTCTCTCTTCCTCCACGGATGCCTTTATGCATTTTCCTTTATGGGTTGGTTAGTTTCATTTAATTTGATTGCATCTTTAAATGTTGCAATCCTTTACTGTGTAGGCTATACATATCTGTCAGTAAGCACCACTGAATACAGTGGAACTTCCTTCCAAGTAGACATGGTTCTTATTTTTATTATTATTTATCTTATTTTTATTATTTATTGCTTTTGTAATCCTCCTTTCTCCCCGAAGGGCACCCAAGATGGCTGACCACACTTAAAAAGACATAAAATACATTAAAAATACATAGAATTATGAAATATATGAAATATAATATTATGAAATATAATAATAATAAAATAAATAATAAAACAGCAAGACCAGCAGCAATAAAATGAGCAATTTAAAAGCAATTATTCAAAAGCAGCCATCATGCCCTCTAACAGGCACTGAATGCTTTCTGAAATAAGAAAGTCTTCAGGCCTCGCCGGAAAGTTAATAATGAAGGAGCTGTTTGAACCTCAAAGGGGTTCAACCGTACAGGAGCCACCACTGAGAAGGCCCTGTTTCTGGCCGCCATCCCCCTCACCTCTCTCAATGGCAGCACAACCAACAGGGCCCCCCATGACTGAAGAGGACGGGCCGGACTATATGGAAGAAAGTGGTCTCTCAAATACACTGGTCCCAAGCCGTTTAAGGCTTTAAAGACCTGGCCACAGTGACCCATGCCCTAGTGATATCCAGATTAGATTACTGCAACGTGCTCTATGTGGGGCTGCCTCTGGAGTTGGTCCACTAACTGCAATGAGTGCAGAACACGGCAGCCCGTGCGGTTGTTGGGGCTCATTGCTTCAACTCTGTCGGGTCGCTGCTTCAGCTACCAGTTCGTTTCCGGGCTGAATTCAAAGTGCTATTTTTGACTTTTAAAGCCCTATAAGGCTCAGGTTCAGGGTATTTGAGGGATCGCCTCCTTCCATATAATCCGACCCATCCTCTCAGGTCATCAGAGGGGGCCTTCCTGACTGTGCTACCACTAGCGGAGGTGAGGGGGATGGAGACAAGAAAGAGGGCCTTCTTGGTGGTGGCTCCCCATTTGTGGAACTCCCTCCTCCTGGAATTGTGAACAGCTCCCTCTTTAGTGTCCTTTTGGCGGGGGCTTAAGACTTTTTTATTTAGGGAGTCCTTTTATGCTGACACTAGGGGGCATGGCACTTTTTGAATGGATTTTATTTTGGGATCCAGGCTTTTATTGTGTTTTATTTTTTTAATGTCTTTATATATGTATGTTATTTTTTAATATGTTTTTAATTGTGAGCCGCCTTGAGTGTCCTCACTGAACATAAAGGCAGGATATAAATCTCATAAATAAATAAATAAATAAATAAATAAATAAATAAATAAATAAATAAATAAATAAATAAATCTTTTTCCTAAACTGATCTTTTTCCTAAACTGAACGACAAGATCAACTGATTACACCTACAGATAGCAAATGTCCATGGACCTCCACTATTTATTTATTTACTTAATTACTTATTTATATTTTGGTGTTTATGTAACACTTTGCTCTGACGTTGAGACAGCATTCAAGGTGGTTTACATGGGCAGGCGAATCTAAACTTCCATTTTCCAATGGAGTTTTTAGACTGGATATTCTGTGAATCACAGAATCCTCAGTCACCAGATGTTGCCTACACAGTGAAGCTTTGGCTTCCTTTCTCATCTCACACGGTATGACGATCTAATCAAGCATGTACTTTCCCTTTTCAGTGCAGTACCAAGGAATTACCAGGCTGTTCTTGGTATATGGTGTCAAAGAGATCAATGAGAACCCCACAAATTTGCCTAATATCACCTTAAGACTCCACATTGAAAATGACATTTTTGGGTGGCTGGGTACTGAATTTGATTGCTGGGTGCTTGGGGCACTGCTTTCATATGTATAAGAGTCCCTGAAGTCTGAATGGGAATCAGGAAGTAAGTAAATCTGTCATCAGCTCAAGAGACAACAATCAATCAGGGAATTGAATGACTGGCTTCCTGGAAAGGGGAACTAAACAAAGACTTTGGAAAAATACAGGGTGTAGGTCCAATAAATCAGTGTTGAGAACTCGAGTCTGACCTGAGTGCCGAAAATGTGTAATTTCGGGGCGGGGGGGTGACTGGGACTTGTGAGTAACACATCTGGCCCATGGAAACTCTTTCTACAGCTCTTGGGCTCCCCCAGCACCACAGTCAGATGCTCCCAGCTGAGGTGTCACTGCTGAAAGGGCAGCCCCCGTGATAACTGGACTTTCCCATAACTTGAAGTTACCAAGATTTGCATATTTTCGCTTCTGACATTTGCAGCTACTGAGTCCCTAAGTGAGAAGAAAGTGCTTATTTCTGGTTATGACCTGCTCAATGGCATCAGTACCTGCTCAATGCCACCACTCCCAGCCCTCAGCAGGCATCATGAATGTGATTCGGCTGGCTGCATGAAACGGGTTTGACCACTTTGGTATGTCCTTTACTGAAGTGCCTGGCTCAGGTGCGCAGGCTGAATGAAGTACTTGCAGACGAGGGACAATGTAGCTTTTCAGACATTTATGAAACAACATGAAATCATTGGGGGGGGGGGAGGCTATTCCTTGCCTGGAAGGAAAAGGCAGGCATCCATTTGCCACATATGCAGAAAGGGTTTTGTAAAGCTACACATGTTGAGTTTCTGCCTGAACACATCCCCAAGCCCTACACCTAACAGCAAGCTGGAGGTGCACAGAACCCAAATGGTAAATCAGCACAGTATGTCAAACAGTATAGGTCCTCCTTGCTTATGTGGTGTAGAAGTCAGGACCATGCATGAACTCACCATATTCATGGTTTCTGAAGCAGGAGTCCATTTTTAAGAGCCCTGACACATTTATTAACATATGTATTGTTTGGCTAAAAGAGTAGTTACTTGGAGGAAGTGCAAGATAGAAAAGGAAGTACTACTGCTACCACTACAACTACTTTTGAAATTGGCTTCAGCATTTAAAAACCAAGGAAAAGACTAAGGGCCCAATCCTATCCAAATTTCCAGCACCGGTGCAGCTGCAGTGCAGCCCTGGGGTAAGGGAACAAATGTTCCCATGCCTTGAGGAGGCCTCTGTGACTGTCTCCTCACCACAGGCTGCAGTGCACGGACCATTGGCACAGCTGCACCAGCACTGGAAAATTGGATAGGATTGCACCCTAAGAATCCTATTCTGTCAGCTTAACTTGTGTGAGATGCTCTTTCCTGTTTAATTCTGGTCTTAGCAGAATTATATAACATTTGGGGGCAAAGACACAACCAAGCAAACCAGCACCAGACGCCAAGATGGAGAAGATCTCCACGGCGACCATGTACTTTCCTTTGGTGCTCAGGTAAGCTGGAACAAAAGATACCCAAACAGTGCAAAAAACCAGCATGCTGAAGGTGATGAACTTGGCTTCGTTGAACCTGCTGGGCAGCTTCCGAGCAAAGAAAGCCACAATGAAGCTGACGAGAGCCATGATGCCCAGGAAGCCCAGAACACAAGAAAAGAGGACAGATGAGCCTTCATTGCATTCCAGCACAGTGTCTTCTGCCAGAGAATGCAGGTCCAAAGCAGGGAAGGGAGGACTTGTGCAGAGCCACACCGTGCACAGAGTTATTTGAATGATGGAACAAGAGAGGACAACAGAGAGTGTGAGTCTCTTCCCCAGCCACAGTCTCATTCTGGATCCTGGCCTGGTAGCCATGAAAGCAAGAACCACTGTGATGGTTTTGGCCAGTACAGAAGAAACCACCAGGGAGAAGGTAACTGCAAAAGCAGGTTGTCGTAGGCAGCAGGTGATCGGCTGAGGCTGGCCAATGAATAGAAAGCAGCAGAGGAAGCAGACCAAGAGGGAGACGAGTAGAGAATAGGTGAGATCCCGATTGTTGGCTTTGACGATGGGAGTGTTCTGGTGCTGGATGAAGATTCCTAGCACCATAACTGTGGCCAGAGAAAGAGACAGTGCCAAGACAGCCATGGTGATCCCCAAAGGCTCTTCGTAAGACAGGAAGTTTAGACCCTTGGGAAGGCATTGATCTTTGTCCCTATTTGGATATTGATCTTCTTGGCACTGGAAACAGCTTTCCAAGTCTGAAAGAAGGAAAAGAGGCTGTTTGAGTTTCTCAGATATACAATAATTGCTCCTCTGCTGCAGAGTATCCTCTATCAAAAGAAATGAGCCCTTATAGACAGGCAGCCAATTCCAGTCATTGGGGTCCACTGGCATCCAGAACTGTTGGGATCCTGGCAGATGTTGTGCAATCTGGCACTGCCAGCAGGAACTCAAAGGCTGCCAGCAAAGTCACTGGTGGACACTCCTGCCGGTGGGGGTTGGTGTTGGGAGGAATGGGGGAGAGAGTGGGAGAACAATACTGTTTCTGGGGAGGGATGAGGGAGGAACTGGGGCAGTGTGGTGGTGGAACTGGTAGAGGCGGCTCATGCTGGATCCTGTCTCCTCCTTTTCAATTGTCCTTTTCCCTTTCCTCTCAGATGTATGCCACCAACATAGGTAGAGCCACTAATGTGCATGCCTTTCTGTTACCCATTTGTGGCAGGGACTCAACAGTGTGCAACCGTGATCTGGCTTTGGTGCCACCATAAATGGCCCTGTACTGCCTGAATTTGAGTTGTCACAGTGCAATAGGATTGGGTTCTGAGACCTAATATTTTGCAAACTGACCGACTATTTCCAAAACAAGAGCAGTGAATTTGGAGAGAAATTTTTCCCCCTCCCAGTTTCTCTCTGTCATTATTCAGGGCAGGGGTGAGCAAACGTTCAACTTTAGGGGTCCTGGACCTTCAACCATTGTGTAGAAGAGAGAATTTCAGCAGGTGCAGTTTGAAATTCCCTCTTCTACACAATTGTTAAAGGTCCAGGACACCTAAAATTGAACATGTGCCCACCCTTGATCTCAGGTACTCAATGGTTAGATTGGTCCAGACGCTGAGGAGCAGCAGGAATTTCTTCCCCGGTTGAGTTAGGAGATTGTTCTCTATACTGCACACCTTTTTGGTTAGAAATCTTCCCTTCTGGACACGGAGGACAATCATAGCAACAAAATGGCATCCCTTCTTTCTTTTGCTTGCTGTGGCCTGGCTGACAGTGGTCACTGCATAATGAGGAAGGAGGCACCTGTGCACACAAAAGAAAACAAAAACAAAACAGAAGGGGAGAAGGCTGTTCCAGTCTTATAATGTTATCATACACCTGGGAGAGGGAGCAGCACATATGTAGGTCACGTATGATGAAGAAATATAATGACCACTTCATTACATTCGAATGGGGCCTTGTGCTGCTGGAACGAGTATACTTGCAACACAGTGCCCTTTGTGGCTGTCACCAAATGTAACATGCCATTCAGTATGGCTGGGCCACAACTTGCAGCAGCAGCCACACTCCAGGGGCTCCAAGAAGTCAGCACTAGTGAAGCAGGAGGCAAGAGAGTTGGTTGAATGGGAGAGGGAGGGGAAGGAATATGTTGGAGACCAGGATGTGACGGGGGGTGTGTGTGTGGATCAGGGCCAAGAAGTGGCTGATATTGGTGGCATAACTGTCACTGATATCCTATCATCCTGTCCTTGATCCTCTACCAGAGTCCACTGAGACTTCTTTCAGCAGCGAGTGTTTGCTCAAGTAGGCCCATTTGGGCAGTTGAGGCTAATCCCTGGGCAAGGCAACAAATGACCAAGAGGAGACCTCTGGGAACTGAAAATCCTTTGTCAATTTTTTTTTTTACAAACCTTGAAAGAAATATTGTATCCTCAGCACATTCCTGATGAAGCATCGTGAATGTCAGTGAGGTAAAGAAGATGAGGATAGCTTAAGTCTCGTTATTCAATGGAACTTTGTCATTACAGGAATTCATGGGATACAATCAATCACTTTTTCATTCATGTTGCTATGTTCAGATTTTGTTTTCCATGTAACAAAGACATGTTGGCATCCTTTAGTCTCGGAAGACTATGGTATCGCGCTCTGAATGGTGGCTCTGGAACAGTGTCCTCTCCAGTACGCGAAGCCTGGGTAAAGTAGGTATGGAGGATAGGCTGTTACCCATGCAGCAAAGATCATTGAAAATATAATTTGTGTTTATCCTATTTGATAGAAAACAAGCCCTACATTTCAGGAAAAAGAATTGTGTCTTGTGAATTCAGCACAGAGTGGATGGGAACCCTCTCCTTAATAGTTGTTTTATATTTTGAAAGCACTGGAACAGGAACGCAGTTTAGGATACAGTTCAACTTGCATGGTGAAACAGAGAAAGATTATCAATGTACAAATGACATTTTACCAGTATGGAGGAGACCCTTTTCACAGTAAAAATGTTTTTGTTTTAAGAGACTTTATTAATATTAGGAAACATTTTCCACTTAACTTTGTCCTGAAAGAGCTTCATTTACCTACCTCCTGGTCAAAGCAGCTGTGCCATTTGATACTGTCCACGTTAATGGTCAACTCCTTGCCCAACAAAGTCTGAGGATCCACTCTTCCTACTTTCACTCCCAAGAAGGATTGGTTTGGAAAAACAACCCAGTTGATAAGATCAAGTCCAGCTGCAAATTTGCCCTCCTGATCCAAAGAAACCTTCTCTCCCACACTCTTATTAAATGACATCTTCAGGAAAGGGTGAAGCTGAAGAGGAAGAATGA
This sequence comes from Tiliqua scincoides, assembly GCF_035046505.1. Taxonomy (NCBI): domain Eukaryota; kingdom Metazoa; phylum Chordata; class Lepidosauria; order Squamata; family Scincidae; genus Tiliqua; species Tiliqua scincoides. Next base: position 113,287,453 of record NC_089825.1, read on the forward strand.
TACTTTTTTTAAAAAAAGCAATGAGATTGACAGCAAATCCTATTGAACTCCTCCCCCCCCCACCAGTGGAGCCATGCAGCTTGAGTTTGTGCTGCATCCCAATGGAAGGTTGTCCCATCGGTCTCCATTTATTGCCTTGCCTAGGTGAGTTAGGCCTCCACTCCTGTGATGGGTGATCAGTCCTGCCCAAGCCATTTTACTGGCTCAAGTGCATGAAAACCAAGGAAGGTGGATTGAGGTTTGGAAGAAGCAACTTCATTACATTGTAGGAAGGAAGGAGGCCCTTTTTTCTTGTCCCTCTCACCCTGATATGCTCCAAAGCCTACACTGAATTGGGGATGGCAGCAAAGAAAGAATATTTCTTGACCGTCATGGGTAACCTGATCCTCTGCTGCCCCACTGCCAGCCCTGCACCTGCAGCACCCGTGTGGGTGTCACAAATATGCCACCAAGCACATTTGTGCCTCTCAGACAGTAAGCCGGGAGGAGTGTGCTACTCCCTCAGTGTCACAATGGGAGCTCCAGCTGCTGGCACAGGTATGCACTGAGAGATGTGGGATCATGGGGAAGGTAAGTTCTCAAAACACATAGATGAACAGGCCTTGCTGAGGGAGAGTCAGCATGGCTTCTGTAAGGGTAAGTCTTGCCTCACGAACCTTATAGAATTCTTTGAAAAGGTCAACAGGCATGTGGATGTGGGAGAACCCGTGGACATTATATATCTGGACTTTCAGAAGGCGTTTGACACGGTCCCTCACCAAAGACTACTGAAAAAACTCCACAGTCAGGGAATTAGAGGACAGGTCCTCTCCTGGATTGAGAACTGGTTGGAGGCCAGGAGGCAGAGAGTGGGTGTCAATGGGCAATTTTCACAATGGAGAGAGGTGAAAAGCGGTGTGCCCCAAGGATCTGTCCTGGGACCGGTGCTTTTCAACCTCTTCATAAATGACCTGGAGGCAAAGTTGAGCAGTGAAGTGGCTAAGTTTGCAGACGACACCAAACTTTTCCGAGTGGTGAAGACCAGAAGTGATTGTGAGGAGCTCCAGAAGGATCTCTCCAGACTGGCAGAATGGGCAGCAAAATGGCAGATGCGCTTCAGTGTCAGTAAGTGTAAAGTCATGCACATTGGGGCAAAAAATCAGAACTTTAGATATAGGCTGATGGGTTCTGAGCTGTCTGTGACAGATCAGGAGAGAGATCTTGGGGTGGTGGTGGACAGGTCGATGAAAGTGTCGACCCAATGTGAGGCGGCAGTGAAGAAGGCCAATTCTATGCTTGGGATCATTAGGAAGGGTATTGAGAACAAAACGGCTAGTATTATAATGCCGTTGTACAAATCGATGGTAAGGCCACACCTGGAGTATTGTGTCCAGTTCTGGTCGCCGCATCTCAAAAAAGACATAGTGGAAATGGAAAAGGTGCAAAAGAGAGCGACTAAGATGATTACGGGGCTGGGGCACCTTCCTTATGAGGAAAGGCTACGGTGTTTGGGCCTCTTCAGCCTAGAAAAGAGACGCATGAGGGGGGACATGATTGAGACATACAAAATTATGCAGGGGATGGACAGAGTGGATAGGGAGATGCTCTTTACACTCTCCCATAATACCAGAACCAGGGGACATCCACTAAAATTGAGTGTTGGGCGGGTTAGGACAGACAAAAGAAAATATTTCTTTACTCAGCGTGTGGTCGGTCTGTGGAACTCCTTGCCACAGGATGTGGTGCTGGCGTCTAAACTAGACGCCTTTAAAAGGGGATTGGACAAGTTTCTGGAGGAAAAATCCATTATGGGGTACAAGCCATGATGTGTATGCGCAACCTCCTGATTTTAGAAATGAGTTATGTCAGAATGCCAGATGCAAGGGAGGGCACCAGGATGAGGTCTCTTGTTATCTGGTGTGCTCCCTGGGGCATTTGGTAGGCTGCTGTGAGATACAGGAAGCTGGACTAGATGGGCCTATGGCCTGATCCAGTGGGGCTGTTCTTATGTTCTTATGTTCTTAGGTATCAGGAGGGCATTCCTGGGCAGAGGGAGGACAGAGAGAAGGCAGAAAAGGGACAGGTGTAGGAGGGGTCGAACTGGCAGAGGCTCCTGTGTTGGGCTCAAAATCCAACATGTTGTCCAGGCTCTACTTTCTTTGGTTTCCCAATGTGAACATGGCTAAGTGTGACAACTGAGGGCCCAAACCCATCCAATATTCCTGTGCCAGGGCAGCCATGCCAATGGGGCATGCCCTGCAACCTGTGGTGGGGAGCCAGTCACAGAGGCCTCCTCAAGGTATTGGAATATTTGTTCCCTTACCTCAGGGCTGTATTGCAGTTGCAGTGGTGCTGGAAAGTTGGATAAGGTTGGGCCCTCAGTTGCTCCCTGCGCTGAATTAAGTATGCACTTTGCAGATAAGACTCTGTACATGCAACACAATTTAGACTTTTGTCCTATAGAAATGGATTCATTTCATCTTCTAGACTTTGAGGCAGTGGATTTTATTGTTTGGACTGTTCATGTTTATTATATCATTATTGTGTTTTAATGCATATGATAGCAGTGGGTTTATTTTGATTGCTGTTTATGCAATCCCATTCACAGGTATAGGAACATGAAACTTAGTCCATGAAGTCACCAGCAAGACGGCCAATTTTGCAGGAGAGCCTGCATGGACAATTATATCACGCTCTCAACAGCATGAGATACCAGTCTCTCCACCTTCTCCCACATAATCCGGGTCACCCTCTTAGGTCATCTGGGGGGCTCTTCTTCTATCCAAAGTTAGAGGGATGGTGGCTTGTGGACAAGTCTTCCCTGTTGCGTCCAGCAATTGGTTGATGGGTTAATGCACCTATTTTCAACATTCCTCATCTCATGCCACACTGACAAGGCACTAAAATTGTCAAGGCAACCATCACTTTTTTGGGTAATTGACAAGGCACACCACATTGCCGGTGGGGGGCTCACATCCCCTTATAGCCCTGCTAATAAATGATCCTCCCTTAAACTCCCAAGGCACACTTGAGGACTATTTACAGCACACCAGTTTGCCCCAGCGTACTGGTTGAAAATTGCTGGGTTAAGGTCTGCTCTCTGTGCCTTTGTAACACTGCAGTGGCTTGACTGCTTCTTTTGGATCAAAAAGTTCCCCCTCTCCTAATGGCTCTCTCTCTCTCTCTCCCCCCCCCCATCTCTCTGTGTTTACATGAGTTTACATATTGCTGCTTATGTGGCACTTTAACAATGGAGCTTTGTAAGCTATCTTGGGTATTTGCTACAGCATGGAAAAAGCAGGATATAAATTTTTCAAATCAAAATAAACAATTAAACAATACTGGTTTTCAACGTTGTAAGACTCTTTGTGCATCTTTATTCAAAGGGGTGAATGTGTTTAAAAATAAAATAAAACAGCAAAAGAGTGCCGTAGCTGTGTAGATGGAAAACGTACCTCCCAAGGTTGAGGAGTTGGAGGTCCCAGTTTGTCTCCATTCACCTTTGGCCTGGTTCTGGACATGTGCATTGCATGTAAAGCATGTGCAATGGCATAGGCAGCACTGTAGATGCTGTAGCTTTGATGGGTTGTGCTCATATCCACCAGTGTCACAGGAATATTCTCCAGCTTTGACTCAGAGCAGCTTTCATTGTTTTCTTGACCCTCCTTGAAGTTTGGCAAAGAACAGTTGGAGACCCATTTTAACAAGCCTGTCATTGAGAACCGTTCTTTTTCCCACTCTGAATGTAGCCTCTGGAGGACCTTCTGGAACTCCGGCATTTCTGCAGAATGGACTGCAAAAGATAAGGAACCATGGAAGTTTTTTTTACTCGAAGCCTCGATTATTAACTGTGATGAAGAATCCCAGTGGGCTGTCATGATCCACACCTTGCCAATAGAGATGGTTTCCACAAGTAGGAATGTATGGAATGTACCCATGGTCTGTATATCTGCATATATGATGCAGACAGTTGCTTTGGTGTTTGTTAGAGAAGAGATTATATCCCACATACCTTCATACCTGAAAAAGATCAAAAGAGATTCACTGCCTGGCACTGTTTTTGTGAAGGCGATACAGATGCCATGCTGGGAAAGCTTTGCTGTCAGTGTCTCTGTGAATGTCTGTCCTATTTCAGATTCGGACCCAATGACCCCAACCCAGTTCCATTGGAAATGCAGGAGTAATTGAACAATCTCGTTATAGTGGTATTGAGCACTGTGATTCATGTTGTAAAAGGTAGAGGTCTGGGTCCCACCACGTTTCCATGTAGTAAATGTGCCAAAAGCAACCTTTAAATAAAGCACATTTTAAACATCTGTTAAGGATATTATGGGTCCATGAACATCTGCCTGTATGATGGCTTGGAACGTTTGAAGAAGGTGGGCGCAAGGCACTTCCATTTGCAGGAAGCGCTTTGTCCTGCTATTTCCGAGCACATCAAGCCTGGGGGAGTGCTGCGGTGGGCTGCGCAGGGCTCCCCGCACCTCCTTCAGCCTGCTGCAGCCATGGCTTCATAGAGTAAGTCACAAGCACCCCCCTCTCACCCCTTGGAGATGCAATCCTGGAGAACAAATCGCTGATGCACCCCTCCCCCACAAAGACTTATTGAGGAAGTAAAAGTCCCTCAGAGGTTGAGAACCACTGTGCTAGATAACCTAAGATTGTTTAGAGATAAACACATGATAAAGTGTAACCATTTGCTTTAAAGATCTGAAATCAGCATGTAATGCCTCATACCCCGATCCTGAGCTGCGTGGGGCTGTAGCGGCGCCCAAAATGGCTGCTGTTCCATCCTCCTTGGACTTTCGTCCCCTTCCCCCAGGTACAGAGAGAAGCCCTGCAATGGGGCTACTTGCTTCACCGCCAACCAAAACGTTGGTGGTGAATTAAGAGCCTCCGTGTAGGGAGGTGAGCCCAACATGGAGGCTCTGAATCCAGTGGAGCAAGGTCTCGCCTCCCTCTTTCCCAGCTCCCTCCTCCCCGCCCTCTCCCCACCTCCCCCATAACACCTCCACCCACCCTCACCACACACTTCCTCTGCCTCAGCCCTCCCCAGGACACCTCCTCCCCCCTCCCCCATGCCCCTACTTTCCTCTCCGCAACGATCGAGCGATAGAGCTCTTACAGCATGTTTGCGACAGTGTGCATTGGCAGTAAGTTGGCATAAACTGGTGAGGATTGGGCCTTTAGTTTGCTGCAGTAAGTCAGCACACACTGGTCAGGATTGGGCCCTCAGTTTGCTCCAGTAAGTCAGCACACATTGGTCAGGATTGGGCCCTCAGTCTTTTATTCATTTAATTATATACGGTGGTGATATAATTAGAGCAATTAACACTTGGGTTGTCCCAGTTCTAGGCTATACTGCTGGCATTATTGATTGAAATCAGGCACAATTGGAAGCAATAGACCAAAAGGATCAGCAGATTAGGACAATGCACCACTCCCTACAACCTAGAAGTGATGCTTTACCTTCCCAAAAAATCAGGTGGGAGAGGTCTTTTACAAGCTAAATAGACCTTATAAAAATTGAGGAAGAAAAACTAGAACCAGATGATCAAGTAGAGCAAAAAAGGACTACTGGTTGAAATCTCCAAAGGTAACCTATTGAAAGTGACAGAAAGTAAAGAAGACCAAAAAAAAAAAAAAAAAAAAAGGCTGAGGTTCAAACCTGCCTAGAAAACTGGAAAGAAAAACCACTTCATGGGCAATATTTCAAGATGTCAATAATAAAATTGATGAAACCCTTGGAAATGGCTGCAAAATGAAGAAAGAAAGGATGATTTCATCCTAGCTGCACAGGAGTAGGCACTTGCAACAAATAATATCAAAGCAAAGTTTCAGAAGATGAATGACTACAGCAAATGCCAGATTTGTAAAAGGAAGGATGGCGCTGACGACCATCTGGTCAGTGCCTATACTAAGATAGCCCAAACTGACTATAAAGAGCGTCAAGAATATGCTGCAGTCATGCTTCATTGGAACTTTTGCAAACAATACAATTCCCTTCACACCAAAGTTCCTGGGATCTTACCTGTGGAATCCTGTAGATACTTAAGATGGTGTCCATCAAGAGGGAACTTCTTGTGTCAGATCCCCCAATGACAGCTATTAGATTTTTACGGATGCCACACTTGTAATTGGGGATGACATTTTCCTCATCAGACAGAAGTTTCAGGGTATTCTGATAAATCATCCTTGCATCAAAAAAGCCATTTTCAACATGGAGCCCCAAGCTGATATTTGGCAAAATGGTGGGGTTCTCATTGATCTCTTTGACAGCATATAGCAAGGACAGGACAGCCTGGTAATTTCTTGGTATTACACTGCAAAGGGAAAGTACATGCATTTAGATCATCATAGTGTGCGAGGTGAGAAGGGAAGCCAAAGCCTCACTGTGTAGGCAACACCTGGTGACTGAGTATTCTGTGGTTCACAGAATAGAGTTGTAAAAATCCATTGAAAATTGTAGTTTAGATTAGCCTGCCCATGAAAGGTGTTACATAAACACCAAAATAGAAATAAATAAATAAATAAATAAATAAATAAATAAATAAATAAATAAATATTGGAGGTCCATGGACATTTTCTGTCTGTAGGTCTAATCAGTTGATCTTGTCGTTCAGCTTAGGAAAAAAGATATCCTTACCCAGGCAGTTCCATACGCCGTATTCTGGGAAGTTCACTGAAGTCTCCAGGGTTAATATCCAGGATGAGCTGAGATGCCATCCCACCAATGAGAAGATCCCCTGCCTGGTAATGCTCAGGTGGGCACTGCAAGTGATTGCCCATGTGGCACATGGCAATGTGTGCTCTGCAGTGAATGTGAAAGAGCAGGAACACAAATGCCACCGCAAGACTGAGAGCAAACGTACTGAAGCTGCAATCTCCCTTTATCATATTGTCCCTTTCTGTGAGGCAGCGTCCAGCAGGAGTCAAAAGAGGGGGCCCAGAATTGTCCTGGGACCTTCCACTTTCCAATCTCACCCAGACTCACTGCCCACGCGGGATGCTGGGAGCATTACTGTGGGCATATGGCAGTAACCGCTGCCACAAGCCACGCACACCAGGCCCAGGAATGCATACATTCCTTAACAGTGTCACATCTGGGAGGGAACTGACCAGTGTCACATCATTAGCTCTTTGACTTGTGAATCTATTAACCATGAAGGAGTGTAGAGGAGCTCAGCGACAGAGCTGTATCCCTGCATCTGCTGCAGAAGTTGGTGTACACAGGAGACTCTCCATTCTAGTGTGAGCCTCAATACAATGATAACCATCTCCTGCATTGAATTTCTATATTTGAAAGAGTTTGGAGAGCCTTAGGAGGGTGTTTGGTTTTCCGTATCTAGCTACCAACCTGGGCAAGCAGGTAGCCCTGAGCTCTGCATTGGGAAGACTGGTAGACTCAAAAGACTATTCTGGCTGTCGCCACTTTCCCCCTGCCTGTTTTGCCCCTGTTCTGCCCACCCCCATCGCCACCCCTAGACTCTATTACTCCTCCTCCCTGGTTGGAAAGGGGCCCAAAAGAAACTTTGTAGTGCCTGATAAAATTCCTTGCAGAGGCCCTGCCTGCCAGTTGCTCATCTAATGAAGATAAAAAAAAAGCTTACAGATCAGCCTGACAACCTCATCTATTTACACTGCCCCTTATGTTCAATACAGGATGCAGCTTATATCCACTTTCCAACTTGATTCTGAAGAGCGATCAGAGTCTCTGAAAAATACTCTGGACTCTGGGGGGGTCTGAATTGTAGTGCTTTGACTTATTGATATGGTTCACATTTCCCTAAGGTAATAAGGTTCAAACTGTAGAAAATATTTGTGCCTGTGCTAAGAGTTCTACACAACCAAAGTAACGCCATCTTAACATCAGCTCATTGTCCCTGCATTTGGGCTTGTAGATGTTGTAGGCTAAAAGTTGTAAGCCACCCTCACCCAGTGACTTAGTGTCTTTGTCCTAGAGATAACAGGAGCTAGTCTGCACAAACAATACTTCAGAGCAAGGGGAACCTGTGTCTGAATGCCTGTGGTTTCCTTATCTTTCCAGTGCAGTTCAGCTTACTATGGTAAAGGGTGGAGCGGCAGGCCATGGGTAGGGAACTGAGCAGTGAAAGTGGAAAGTTACTGGACCCTTGTCTTCTTTACTTTGCTAGCCGCACATAGTTGGCAACCTTCAGTCTCGAAAGACTATGGTATAAGCCTACAGCATCCGGTATTCCTATGCAGTCTCCCATCCAAATACTAACCAGGCCTGACCCTGCTTAGCTTCCGAGATCAGACAAGATTGGGCATGTGCAGGGTAACAAGTTGGCCATAAATGCTAAAATATGTCTAAAAAGCTGGTTGCATCCAGTTGTCCGCTGCACATGATCTGAGGCAACTGGCCTCCTTGCTGCCTTGCTTTGGCACCAGCAATAAACAGCTGTTCTGTGCTACAACTTCCCTCGGAGTGTTTGTTTGGATACTTGCACGCCGGGAACGATTCTCACGCTGCCTTTGGGCAGTTGAAAGGCAACAATATTGAGCAGAAATCTTCAGAACTCATCTTAAGGGAGCAGGAGGGACATGCAAGCTTGTGGCAGACACAGGGAGGCAGCACAACTCATCACACGTGGATGAAAGCAGTGGTTCCCAAACTTGATAGCACCAGGGCCCTCTTCTTAAAATGACACTCTATTCAGACCCACGTAGGTTTATAAAAAAGATCTAGAAAAAAATAACATTTATCTTTATTTGTGTCCAAGGCTCGATTTTCTATCTGTGGCTGATGGACCACAGTGGTATCCACAGGGCTCAGCTCAGGCGGCCTCCTAGGCCGCCATCCCTCCCTGATGGGCACAGACACCAGTGAGTGCAGCCCTGTGGATGGGTTGCCGACCTCCTTGTTCTTGCCACAAAGCCACTTGGAGCTCTGTTCCAGAGGAGCTGGAAGGACTTGAAACTGCACAGCGGTGGTTGAGTTCCAGAACACCGATAGGCCCATGAGGGACCAGAAAGCAGTGTGGTGAAGGTGTGCTGACTGCAGCAGGTTGAAGCCTGCTGAAGCCTTACTTGAAGCCAGCAAGGGGCTGGGGGGGGGCAGGGAGCCCCGCGGACACATCTGCAAGGCTCCCCAAGCCTCAGAAATAATAAAAATTGTGATCGGAAGGCACTTCTGGTTTCGTGATTGGAAACAGAAATGGTTTCTGATCAGGATTTTTATTATTTTTGAGGCTTGCGGAGGCATCTGTGGGGTTGCCTGCACCTCCCGTTGAGCCTGTTGCTGGCTTCAAGTAAACCAGAAACCTCCCCCCCCCCTTCACTGGCTGCAATGCAATCCTAGGGATCAGTGTTGCAATTGCCTTCTCCTGTGCAGCTAGAATGAAATCCTAGGATTTCATCTGCAGGAGGTGCGGGGAGCAGGGTGCGGGCAGATTTCAACCAGCAGTGCTTTTTTGCTCTACTTGATCATTCAGTTCTAGTTTTTCTTCCTCAGCTGTGTTTAGCCTGTAAAAGACCTCTTCCACCTGATTTTTTTGGTAGGTAAAGCATCTCTATTAGAATGTACGGGGTAGTGCATCATCCTAATCTGGTGGTCCTTTTGGTCTATTTGGTCTTTTTGGAGTTCCCAAACGCTGGCCCGGGGGCCATTTGAGGCCCTTGGAGACCCTCAATCCATCCGTGGGAGCCCTCATTCTCCACTTGCTGGAGCCCCTGCTGGCCCAATGCGACTACTCTCACTGTGAAGGTCGACTGTTTGACATCTAGCACAAGATGTGGATCGAGGGTTCCCTCCACTGCTTGCCGTTTCTTGTCTGTGGAGCAGCAGTGACAGCAAAGGAAGGACCGGCCTTGCTTTGTGCAAGGCCTTTTATATCGTGAGACCTTCATTCATTCATATAAGTTCCATCTATGTAAATTTGTGCACATTTATTCAAATTTTAAATGTAAATTAATTCTTTTTTCCCTGGCACTCAACAGTGTCAGAAAGATGATGTAGCCCTCCTGCCAAAAAGTTTGGACACCCCTGGTCTATTGCTTCCAATTCTAATTGATAATGCCAACAATATAGCTTAGAACTGGGACAACCCAAGTGTGAATTGCTCAAATTGTGTCACCACCATCTAATTTTGTAAAACTTTTTAAAGTCATTGATAATTTTCTGTTGCATTTTTTAACTTGGTCATGCTTGATGTTATCCATTCCCTAAATAATTACTGTGCATAATTGCATGTACCAGGATACATTTTTGCAAGCCTGTCTGGAGGTAGGTACCATCTATAAAAGATTTTATAGATATTCTCTTTCATTGTTGTTGCTTTGATTATCTTCATATTTCTTTTCCAAATCTGTTTCTAATTGTTCATTGTTATATTATGTCCAATATTCTTTGCCCACAGGATCATCACCTCTTTTACTGACTCATCTTCCATTTTCATGTTTAACAAACATTGGTACATCTTCTTAATATAGTATTCCTCATTGATAAGAATATTTTATCAAATTCTGTCTCCACTGGGTAGATTCCTTATTTTTTAACTTCCATCCATCTTGTTTTAACTTGTAATTCTGTTAGCCAATCCAATTTAATCCCTTTCTCCAATAACTCTTCTTTTGAATAAAGATCTGCTTTATCGTCTAATAAGTCATCATATCTCTTATTTTGTGATTCCCGTATCCACATTGGCTTTGTATTAATTTCTAGTGGTTTGACCCATCTTGGGATTTTCCCATAAACTTTATATCTTATTTGTTCCCAAGCAAATAACAGTGCCCTTCTTATCAAACCCTTTCTAGTGGTTTGACCCATCTTGGGATTTTCCCATAAACTTTATATCTTATTTGTTCCCAAGCAAATAACAGTGCCCTTCTTATCAAATGTTGTTTAAAGTAACTGTGCTATTTAGCTTTATCATAAATCATAAAGGCATGGGGACCAATCTGCAAATCATGTAATTCTAGTTTCAACTCTCTAGATTTTTCCAATTCTGCCCAGTCTTTTATCCAGTTCATTGCTGCTGCATAATAATTTTCCATTTGAAGATGTGATCACCTGACCTTGTCCTTCAGCTTAGGAAAAAAGATATCCTTACCCAGGCAGTTCCATATGCCGTATTCTGGGAAGTAGACTGAAGTCTCCAGTGGCAATATCCAGGATGAGCTGAGATGCCATCCCACCAATGAGAAGATCCCCTGCCTGGTAATGCTCAGATGAGAACTGCAGGTGCTTTGCCATGTTGCACATGGCAGTGTGTGCTCTGCAGTGAATGGGAAAGAGCAGGAACACAGATGCCACTGCAATATGGAGAGCAAACGTACTGAAGCTGCCATCTCCCTTCATCATATTGGCCCTTTTTGTGAGGCAGCTTACAGGAGCCTCCTGCAGATCTTTTCTCATTTGGTGTTACCCGCCTGGCAAAAACCACCCTTTTGCTTACAGATCATCCTGACAACCTCATCTATTTACACTGCCCCTTACGTTGAATACAGGATGCAGCTTATATCCACTTTCCAACTTGATTCTGAAGAGCGATCAGAGTCTCTGAAAAACACTCTGGACTCTGGGGTGTCTGAATCGTAGTGCTTTGACTTAATGATATGGTTCACATTTCCCTAAGGTAATAAGGTTCAAACTGCAGAAAATACTGATCAGAAACCTTCAGAACTCATCTTGAGGGAGCAGGAGGGACTTACAACCTTATGGGACTTACACAGGGACGTAGCACAACTTGTAACACATGAATGAAAGCAGTGGTTCCTAAACTTGATAGCACCAGGGCCCACTTTTTAAAATGACACTCTGTTCAGACCCACGTAGGTTTATGAGACTTAAAAAGATCTAGAAAAAAATAACGTTTTCTTTCTTTGTGTCCAGGGCTCGATTTTCTATCTGTGGCTGATGAACCATAGTAGCATCCACAGGGCTCAGCTCAGGAGGCCTCCCAGGCTGCCATCCCTGAGCACTCCCCGAAGGGCACAGACACCAGTGAGTGCAGCCCTGTGGATGGGTTGCCGACCTCCTTGTTCTTTCCACAAAGCCACTTGGGAACTCTGTTGCAGAGGAGCTGGAAGGGCTTGAAACTGCACAGCGGTTGTTGCGTTTCAGAACACCGATAGGCCCACGAGGGACCAGAAAGCAGTGTGGTGATGGTGTGCTGATTGCAGCAGGTTGAAGCCTGCTGAAGGCTTACTTGAAGCCAGTGATGGGCTTGGGGGTGTGTGTAGGCAGCCCCACGGACACATCCGCAAGGCTCCCCAAGCCTCAGAAATAATAAAAATTGCGATCAGAATGCACTTCTGGTTTCGGAATTGGAAATAGAAATAGTTTCTGATCAGGATGTTTATTATTTTTGCTTGTGGAGGCATCTGTGGGGTTGCCTGCACCTCCCCTTGAGCCTGTTGCTGGCTTCAGGTGAACCAGAAAGCGCCCTCCCCTTCACTGGCTGCAACACAATCCTAGGGATCGCATTGCCGCAATCCCCCTGTGCCCGCAAAGACTTAAGTGGTTTCCTCCTCCCAAGGAGGACTCTGGGAACCACTGGTATAGTTTAGTATAGTGTATAGTAAATTGTATAGTATAGTACCACCCCCAAGAAAATGGTATGTATGGTAAGAAATGGTTGTATGGTAAAAATTCATTACTTGAGGTATGTTAAAGAACCAAGTAGTATATAGTACATACTTCATTTCATCTTGACAGCGGAAGTCCTGCCCCTCTTTACCGGAAATCCCGCCCCCTAAGGGGGTTCAAGTGAGCCCTCAAACAACTCTCCCCAAGACCATCAACCACTAGTGATAGAAAGAATTTGGATTTCTTTGCTTTGCAATTAGGAGCCGAAATGAAAAGTCAAGATTTGCTCTCCTTCAGATGGTTTATTCGCTATCAGGCTCGGACAGACTTGGCAAGGACAAGACCATACCCCCTTGTTCCTCCCCTCTTATGATCACTTTTATAACAGTACAAAAACAACTGTGCATAACAACCATGACGCATTTTGGCTTCTCGGGACTTTCCAAACTTTCCAGAATTCATAAACACGGGTCATTGTGCCCTAGAACTTTTTGACATGGTCTTCTCATTATCCTGATATATCTGTTCCCTTGCAAAAGTCCCTGGATGTCAGCCACAGTCAAAAGCTGAAAAACACATTCCTTCTTATCTGCGTAAGCAGAGAACTGCACAACCAAAGTCTGTATCCATATTTGTAGGCCCGAGAACCAGTTTCAGAGAACAATATACATTACTTGAGTTAGACCAGGGATGCTCACACTTTTTTGGCTCGAGAGCTACTTTGAAACCCAGCAAGGCCCTGAGATCTACCAGAATTTTTTTTACAATGTTCGCGCCATCATAACATATAACATTTATGTGTACAATGTATGTTGGTGTACCTTGAGCCCCACTGAGTATAACAGGACTTACACCTGAGTAGACATGCCTAGGATTAGGCTGTGAGGCTGCAATCCTAGCCACACTTACCTGGGAGTAAGCCCCATTGAGTACAATGGACCTTACTCCCGGCGTTTCCTCCCAGAGGCACCTGAAGGGGGGGGGTCGGCACTCTGCGATCTACTCATTTTGCCTCGCGATCTACCGGTAGATCGCGATCCACCTATTGAGCACCCATGAGTTAGACAAATACATAAGTTTACATAAGTAGATATATCAATGCAGGTAAACCTAAAAAATCTCCCTCACTAGGGAGGGGTTTTGTGGCGCCCCGACATTTGGTTTGGCAGGAAAAGGAGCCCGCCAATGAAGTGTAGGAAAGGGGTTCAAGTGACACCTCAAACAACTCGCCCCGCTCCCCCGACCACTAGGAAGGGGTTTTGTGGTGCCCCGACATTTGGTTTGGCAGGAAAAGGAGCCTGACAATAAAGTGCAGGAAAGGGGTTCATGTGACCCCTCAATCAACCCGCCCCATCACCGCTGACCAATAGGCGTAGGTTTCGTAGCTCTTGGACCACCGCAGGGACCCAATGGGGAAAAGGGGGGGAATGGGAACAGGCCCGGGCATGCCCCATGCATTTAAGACCCTGGCCTTCGGGGAAGGGAGAAAGCCGTTCAGCCTGCTGCAGCCATGGCATCGCCTCTGAAAAGCTCACCCTCTTCGCCTGCCAGGGTGGAGACACCCCAGATGCCCCCTAAGTCTGAAACACCTGCTAGGGATTTGACCAAGATGGAGACTGTGCAGCCTTCTGGGGGGACTCCCCAGATGGAGTGTGAAAGCAATGCTTGGCAAATGAAAAGATGGAGAGCCCCGAAGAGATGGAGAATGTGCCACCTTCTGGGGGGGAGACCCCAGTCAGACCCTCTGATTCTCAAAACTATGTTCAGCAACTGTTCAAGATGGAACATAAAAACATAAGAACATAAGAACAGCCCCACTGGATCAGGCCATAGGCCCATCTAGTCCAGCTTCCTGTATCTCACAGCGGCCCACCAAATGCCCCAGGGAGCACACCAGATAACAAGAGATCTCATCCTGGTGCCCTCCCTTGCATTTGGCATTCTGACATAACCCATTTCTAAAATCAGGAGGTTGCGCATACACATCACATACACATACACATACGGGCTTGTACCCCGTAATGGATTTTTCCTCCAGAAACTTGTCCAATCCTCTTTTAAAGGCGTCCAGGCTAGATGCCATCACAACATCCTGTGGCAAGGAGTTCCACAAACCAACCACACGCTGAGTAAAAAAATATTTTCTTTTGTCTGTTCTAACTCTCCCAACACTCAATTTTAGTGGATGTCCCCTGGTTCTGGTGTTATGTGAGAGTGTAAAGAGCATCTCCCTATCCACTCTGTCCATCCCTTGCATAATTTTGTATGTCTCAATCATGTCCCCCCTCCGGCGTCTCTTTTCTAGGCTGAAGAGGCCCAAACGCCATAGCCTTTCCTCATAAGGAAGGTGCCCCAGCCCCGTAATCTCTTAGTCGCTCTCTTTTGCACCTTTTCCATTTCCACTATGTCTTTTTTGAGATGCGGCAACCAGAACTGGACACAATACTCCAGGTGTGGCTTTACCATAGTTTTGTACAACGGCATTATAATACTAGCCGTTTTGTTCTCAATACCCTTCCTAATGATCCCAAGCATAGAATTGGCCTTCTTCACTGCCGCCGCACATTGGGTCGACACTTTCATTGACCTATCCACCACCACCCCAAGATCTCTCTCCTGATCTGTCACAGAAGGTCAGAACCCATCAGCCTATATCTGAAGTTTTGATTTTTTGCCCCAATGTGCATGACTTTACACTTACTGACATTGAAGCGCATCTGCCATTTTGCTGTCCATTCTGCCAGTCTGGAGAGATCCTTCTGGAGCTCCTCACAATCATTTCTGGTCTTCACCATTCAGAAAAGTTTGGTGTTGTCTGCAAACTTTGCAACCTCACTGCTCAACCCTGTCTCCAGGTCATTTATGAAGAGGTTGAAAAGCACCGGTCCCAAGACAGATCCTTGGGGCACATTGCTTTTCACTTCTCGCCATTGTGAAAATTGCCCATTGACACCCACTCTCTGTTTCCTGGCCTTCAACCAGTTCTCAATCCATGAGAGGACCTGTCCTCTAATTCCCTGACTGTGAAGTTTTTTCAGTAGCCTTTGGTGAGAGACCATGTCAAACGACTTCTGAAAGTCCAGATATATAAAGTCCACGGGTTCTCCCACATCCACATGCCTGTTGACCTTTTCAAATAATTCTATAAGTTTCGTGAGGCAAGACTTACCCTGAAGTGACACAATCCGGAAGAGAAAGGTTTTATATCACACTCTCTTCCTCAAGTACACCATGTTCCATTCTACACATTTCCCAATAGCACTGCAGAAATAAAAAAAGATCCTATTCAGAAAAAATTTTCTATGTAGAGATCTGCAACCTTGTGTGTGCAGTCAGCTCTAAAAGCCATCCATGACTGTGCATTTTATTTAAATGTTTCCAATCCTCTGCTGTAAAAACTGCAAGTGCATGTTTTGGGAATGGTGTGGGGTAAACTTAAGACACTGTCCTAGACTCTGAAATTTTGCCACTTGTGCTGTCTCTACCCTTCTCAGAATCTGAATAGCTGCATTTCATTCAAATAACATAAAAACTTATGAGTATGTATGTTTAATCGCATTACGGGGTTGGGTCTTGAAGGACTCTTCAGCATATGCAATCATACGGACAGATGAAACAGCACCAATTACGTAGTTCCCTGGCTTCAAATAATTATATGCAAATCTATGAGCTGTCACTATGCAGAGACCCTTTGAGGATGCATGGATTAATTGAGGCAGGAATAAAAAAAAGAGCAGGCAGAGCATTTTAAGTCACTGCAATTAAATGCAAATTTTGGTCACTGTAATCTAAAAGCTTTACATTTACATTTATGTTTATAACCAGCCACTGCAATAGTTGATAAGGCATAAAATATATGTTAGACATAACAGTGTAGATACACTAGGCTAGGTATATGAAAACCCTGCAATGTATACATATATAAGCGATGTCATGGCTTATGAAATCTCATTGAGTCCCACAATTGATGGATTTTTTTAAATTGTGCCAGTCACCTTTGAAAATTCTTGGAGGTGGGAGGATACATGGAGAAAATTCAAACACATAATTATTAATTACAGAACAGATAATTATCTTTCCCACTCTGTCTTTCTGAGATTCTCTGTTTTGTACAACACCTGCAGAAAAGTTTTGTGTAGCAATGTTATTAGAGCACTCTCTATCCCTTAGTGCAGTAAACTAAACTCTTTAGCACTGGGACCCACTTTTTAGAATGATAATCTGTCGGGACTCACTGGATGTGATGTCATTAACCTGGAAGTGACGCCATGGCAGGAAGTGACGTTATCAAGCAGGAAATTTAACACCCCCATGTGCTGAAATCTAATGAATTCAGAAAATTAAAAGTTTGCAATAAGTTTAAAAATTTATTTAAAATAACTCTCCTAACCTACCCAAGCAGTTGCTGATCTGTTTAAAATTCCCCAGACATCCCAAAGGCTGTAGTCCTATCCATAGTTACCTGGGCATAAGCCCCATTGACTAGCATTGTTAAAAGCATATGCAGGCATGCCCCTTTACCTGTGGGGATAAATGCCTCGTGGATAACTGAAACCGTGGATACAAGCGAATGCCCATCCCCACAGTCCAAGTGGAGCTCAGGGTGCTGGTTCTAATTTTTAGGGCCCTCCATGATTTGGGTCCAGGCTATCTGAATGACTGCCTCCTTCCATACATTCCAGGCAGCCCTCTTAAGTCACCTGAGGGGGCTCCTCTACAACTGCTGCTTCTGTCCAAAGTGACAGGGGTGGCAGCTCAGGGTCAATCCTTCTCTGTAGTGGCGCCACAATTATGAAATTCCCTTCCAAGGGAATTGAGAACTACTCTCTCCCTCATAGCTATTCACTGAGGGCTCTAAACGTACCTGTTTCATCTGGAATTTGGTTGCTGAGTAAGATATTGGCCCTCTGCAGTTCTGAAATACTGCTGTGACTTGACTACCTCCCTGGACTTATTTGTTCCCCCAATGCCTAAATGATATGTGCTAGGTCTTGCTTTGTTTTTATGTTTTACTGTTTAATGTTAAAGTTAATGTTTTAAATGCTTTTTACCTGTTATTATATGCTGTTTAAATGCTTTTTACCTGTTATGATACTTTGTACTTTATTATGGAGCTTTGTAAGCTTATTATGGAGCTTTGTAAACTGCCTTGGGCATTTGCTTTGGCATAGGATAGGCAGGATATAAATTTCTCAAATAAATAGAGGCACCACAGCTATGGAATTCCTTACCCGGGAAACTGAGAACTACCCCCTCCCTCCTGGCTTTCTGGCAAAGGATCAAAACATGTTTTTTTTTTTTTTGGTCTTAAGTTTGTGTGATATGTCATATGTCTGCTCCCTGTTCCTGTGTAGCAATGCTTTGGATCTATTAGTTCATTCCTCCTTTGGTTGTAATGCCATATTTTTTTTTAAAATATTGTTTTATATATTGTATACTTGATTCTAAAATTGTAAGCCACCTTGGGCATGTGCTCCAGCACAGGAAAGACAGGGTATAAATCTTTTTTAAAAAAAAATATAATAAATAAATTCATGATAATTTCATCAAAAAATAATTGGTCAGTTATATGGGAGTCTTATAATTTGCATATTGCTTTCTTATATACTACAGTGCATTATATCACTGTAATTTATTATACTAAAATTCTAACAAATATCTAAACCAGCATTTCTCAAACTTTGAGGGAGCTTTACTCCCTCAGTAAGTTCTTGCTGGGGAGGGGCTAGGGCAGCGACACGATCCCCAGGACCGTGTCGCTAAGGGGGGTGACGGGGGGTGCTTGTGACTTACTTGGAATGCTATAGGGCTGCATCTGGCTGCAGGAGGTGCGGGGAGCCTTGCACAGCCCTCCGCAGTGCTCCCTAAGGCTTAGAATCTACAATAGAAGCAGGCACAAAGCACTCCCATTTTGCAGGAGGTGCTTTGCACCCGCTTCTGTTGAAGCTGTTGAAGATTGAGCTGTAAATTGATCTCACTTCCGTATAATTTGCCCTTTCAGATTCAGATTAGGCCTTAGTATTAAAATGTAACATTTGGGGGAAAAGATACAGCCAAGTAGTCCTGCACCCGAAACTAAAATAGAGAAGATCTCCACAGCTACCATGTATTTCCCTTTGGTGCTCAGGTACGTGGGAACAAAACAGACCCAGACACTGCAAAACACCAACATGCTGAAAGTGATAAATTTAGCTTCATTGAAGCTATCGGGGAGGTTCCTGGCTAGGAAAGCTACAACAAAGCTGACAATGGCTAACAGGCCCATGTAGCCCAGGACACAGTAAAACATGGTGACCGATCCTTCATCACACTGAAGGACAATTTCTCCACTTTGGGAGTGCAAGTCTATATCGGGAAAGGGAGGATTTGTCCATAACCAGACAGCACAGATTCCAAGCTGAACAAGGGAACAGGCCAGGATAATGGAGTTGGCTACTCTCTTCCTCAGCCATTTCCTCATCTTGCTTCCTGGCTGGGTAGCCTTGAAAGCCGCAACCACAGTGACGGTTTTGGCCAGCACAGAAGAAACAGCCACAGAGAAGATGAGACCAAAGGTGGTTTGCCGGAGAAGGCAGGTGACTTTGCTGGGCTGTCCAATGAAGAGCAAGGAGCAGAGGAAGCAGAGCAAGAGGGAGAGGAGGAGAACGTAAGTGACATCTCTGTTGTTTGCCTTGACGACTGGAGTGTCTTGATGCTTAACAAAGATTGTCAGTACCAATGCTGTGATGAGAGAGAAAGAAAGGGAACTGGAAGCTGAAACAATTCCTAATGGTTCTTTATAGGAGAGGAAGTGGATAACTTTGGGAAAGCATTGATCCCGTCCTTGGTTGCTATACTGATCATCAGGACATTTGTTACAATGATCCCCATCTAGAAAACAAAATGGAAATAGAAATTCCACAATTATGAATTATACAGCAATGCCAAAGGTATTTATAACCTTAATGAAACTGCAGTGTTGTAACAGTAATTTTGCAGGCAAAATAGAAAGAAAAAGAGACAATTATTGATTCATGTTTGAATGCTGAGAATTTTTCCTTTCAAATATTGCTCATGATCATTTTCAGGATTTGTTTGTGCTAGCAGTGCTGAATTATAACTGTTTGCCCAAGAGTTGCCTTTACTGGGGAATGTACCCTGGTGGCAACTGGATTCTGCATGGAACCACTTTTTTTTAAGCCCGGACTCCCGAATGTGCTTCTTCAAGGAGTTGATCGGAAGTCAGATTTGTTCTCTTTGCCCAACAAAAGGTATATCTGAATGATTTTGACAGTCAAAAGAGTCAAACACCTTGGACTGGGTAAAATCATAGAAAGAAAAAAAAGATATCCCATTTCTGAATGCAATTTGATGATTCTTACTATTTATGTTACAAATATTGCATTGTAAATTTGCTATTCTGTGGTTTTACACTTTTTAAGAGATGTAATTCATTAGCATAATCGTCTTAAATCTGGCCAATCACTAAAGGCAGTGGTTTCTAATATGTGTGCCACTGTGCCAAGGGGTGCCGTGAGGTCTCTTCTCCCC